>NC_053171.1:10542035-11142035 GCF_016835505.1 Polypterus senegalus
TTCTTTCTTATAAACAGCCTGTCTGATACTTTTCTTTTTCTACGGCCAGCTGTAAGCTGTGATGCCTTTTTTGACACGTCTCCCACAGTCCGTATTCTTTCACCCTGCGTACTACGATGAAGGTTCCAGCCTGTGTATTACTCAATGCTCTTTTTGCGTCGAGCCTTCTCTTTCCATCATGTTATCCTTTGTTTTTCCTCACTCAAAGGGATCGCTGCCCCTGTTCATTTTATTTACCTCAATTGTCTGCCCAACTCTTGGTCTCATCATATCTCATTGTGATTTTCTTTCACAGTATATCAGTCCATGAGGAAGACCGTAATTGGGAAGCGCAGAAACTTGCCAGAAGGAGCACAGCTATGGATGACCGCAGGTCAAGAGGGAGCTAAGTTGGAAAGTCGAGACCTGAGAGAGAGAGACGGAAGTTCTCCTGTGAAGGTGCAGAGTGACGTGGAGGGAGACTGTGATATCTGATTGCTCGGTCACAGCGACTGCTGCTCTTCACTCAAGTTTCTCTTTGTAAAGACTGCATGAAGAAACCATCCAGAAGTGGACTGCAGACCAACACCACAGCTAAAGTGGTCACTTTTACAAGGAAATAAATACAAAGGCTTGTAACCAATCAAGAAGAAGATTTCATCTTGTGGATACGCTTGCATCTTGTCCACCGAGTGAGTAATTTTGTTTTAGCTTTCAAATTCATATTTCAAAATCTCATGGAAGTTTAAGAGTACTTCCTAAAATGTCTAGTATCTTGCATCTTCTTTCGGCTGCTCCTGTTAGGGGTCGTCACAGCGGATCATCTTGTTCCATATCTTCCTGTCCTCGTCATCTTGTTCTGTCACACCCATCACCTGCATGTCCTCTCTCACCCCATCCATAATCCTCCTCTTAGGCCTTCCTCTTGCCTGGCAGCTCTATCCTTACTACTACAACAACAACATTTATTTGTATAGCATATTTTCATACAAATGATGGAGCTCAAAGTGCTTTACATGATGAAGAAAGAGAAAAAAGACTAAATAAAAATTAGAATAAGGGAACAGTAATTAACATAGAACAAAAGGAAGGTCTGATGGCCAGGGATGACAGAAAAAACAAAACTCCAGACGGCTGGAGAAAAAATAAAATCTGCAGGGGCTCCAGGCCACGAGACCACCCAGCCCCCTCTAGGCATTCTATCTAACATAAATGATCAGTCGTCCTTGTGTTCAGGGTTCTCATGGAAGGACTTGATGATGACGGTCATGTGGACTTCTGGCCTTTAATCCATCAATGTAGGAACATCACGGTGCTTTGATCAAGTGGTGGTGGTGCAGATCACCACCACAGAAAAATGGAAAAAGAACAGAAGAGAAAATGGGAGTTAGTACAGATTTTGAATATGAATACCATGAATAATAATGATAATTAATTGAATATACAGAGCATCAGGATTAAACTAAGATGAAGCTATGAGAAAGCCATGTTAAAGTAAATATATACATACACTAGCAAAATACCCGCGCTTCGCAGCGGCGAAGTACTGCCTTAAAATTTTTATTAAGAAGAAAATTAAACCTTTTAAACTGAGGGAAAATATGCCAATAATTATTTGTTAAGGATCTCTTTGTATACCACATTGTGGGTTCGGCCCTCTGGTTGTAATATGACCAAGCTGTGCGCTGAGCTTACTCTTGAGCATGTAACGTACAGTCGGCCATGTGAACAGTAATCTTGTCTCAAATCTCACAGCTTGGATTGCTGCTGTCATAATCGGTTTGAGTTTCATGGTTTGTTTCAATTACGACAGTATTTGTAGGACTTGTGTTGAAGTGACATTCGGCATCTGTCAAGCGTTGTAAGGTTTCATCAATAACTTCACATCCAGCTTTTGAGAGTTTAAACATTCATAAACATCAAAGTGTCCACTACTGAAATCGTCACCTGTCAATCTAAGATGTTTAAGAGGCATTGGCGGTTGTCGAAAGGTGTAAAATATTTGGCCATTTCGGTACACTTGAAAGCGACAACCGAACAATTCAGCGGCAGCCATCAACTCACATGCAGATCCATAGGTGAAGGGCTTAAGCATTTCACTCTTCTAGTGCTCCTGTGTAGTCTAATTATCTCCTGTACGTCATCAGTCCACACCTTGAACCTGTGCCAGTCATTCAATACATAAGACACAATGTTCCTCCGGATATCAAGAGTGAGCCTGATATGGCCGTGCAATATGTAACACAGAGAATGGAAAAGGTAGGTGCCATCTCCGGGCATGGAAAACACTCGGTAAGTGACAGTTCTTTGATCGATGGTGATCACCTCGATAGACATGTTAATGGGGGTACGGTTGGAACGATAAAGGAAATGGGTACCTGAATAATGTAAAGTAAGTCTACTTTACATTATTCAAGTCTACTTATTAATCGTAATAAATGAACAATAAAACAGCGGAGAAGCCATGGATTAAATAAAAAGGCTGTAGTTATCAGCAGGGAGACGTCAATCCCGTGGCGCAGCAAGAAAGGGAATGTAGAGACTGAAGCGATGGACGGCCTTATATAGGCAGGCAGCCAACAACGTGGGAGGCGTTGGGATGGAGGACCCAACGCCTCACACGGTGACCGAGCTGCAGGCTATGGACGTATATATGTACGTAAGTAGGATTCAGTTAGCGTTGGGAACCCGCGTACCAAATTTCTTTAAGATGGGCCCATAAGTAACAAAGACCATTGAAAAGTTCAATGTGGCGGCTGACAGTGGCGTCATACCACCGAAATAAGTACGTACATCGGTTTCGGTTAGCGCAGGGAAGCCGCCTACCAAATTTCGTGAAGATGGGACCATGAATAAGAAAGTTCAACATGGCAGACGTTGACCGTTGCGTGTAGAATTTTGAAATGAAACCTGCTTAACTTTTGTATGTAAGCTGTAATGAATGAGCCTGCCGAATTTCAGCCGTCTACCTACACGGGAAGTTGGAGAATTAGTGATGAGTGAGTCAGTCAGTCAGGGCTTTGCCTTTTATTAGTATAGATTCATGCATACATACATACATTCAGGGCTTGTATGATGACCGACCGAACTGATGAACTACAATCAATGATATGACTGATTATATATGTGTGTGTGCTATAGGATTTTTCAAAACCAATGGTAATGTGTCTGAAGTGCCATTTTATTCCATGATTTTTATAACTGTATGCTTTACAGAACGCATTCCAAGAGGTGTTGCATCACAAACGTTACCCCCAAATATACCAGCCAGAGTACAACTGCCAGACAGATGTAAGTCGACTTATATTTCAGTTTAAAATCTTTGGAGGATACACACATCAAAAGTAGTTTGTTCTAATGTTACTCGGCTCGCTGGGCAAATCACAAAACCTGGACCTGCTTCAGGAAGACCTCAAATGAAGTAGTGAATCCTGCCTTTGAAACTCGCTCTCAAGTACAAATCTGATCCTTTTTGTTAGTCGGTGTGAAGATGCATTGACTGGATTACTTATTTCAGCCATTCCTTTTCTTAATTTGACAGTAGTCAAAAGGTGTCAATATCCATACATATTTCAATAGTTTCTAGGACCTTGGGCTTATACAGCTACACTCTCCCTCCCTATCGATCGATCTATCTATTGATCAATCGATCGTATAAGCCCAGGGTCCTAGAAACTATTGAAATCATCAGAGGAAAAAAAATGTCAAATGTAGAAATGTCAGTAAATTGAAAGGAACTGCTCTGGGTGTGTCTCGCCTAGGAGGATTCGTTTTGCCGACATGCTCGCATCACTTGTGTATTAGCAGCAGGAGGAAAAGTATAAGGGGTTTTGCCGATGTTAGTGGCTAAGCGACTTGGTCTTCAGAAGGTTTCATTTTGCCGATGTGCTCGCCTCGCTTGTGTATTTAGCGGCTAAGCGAGTTTTCAGTTTCCTTACCCCAACTCCACCTCTCCCTTCCAAACTGGACAGACCGACAGATACACACACTTCCACGTGGACATTTATATATATATATATATATATATATATATAAGAGAGAGTGTGTGCTTCTGTACACACGTACGCGCGCAGACAGACACACACACACACACACACACAGTATGTATACACGAGGGTCGTTCAAAAAAGATTCCGCACTTTTATGTTTTGTTGGAAACGGTGAAGGCAGGAGTAGTTATTGGTCGTGTCTGAGAGCGTCATGTGACTAGCTCTGTCTGGCCAGCCGGCTGCCCTTGCAGTTTAGTATCAGAGTCCTCACCCTGTGGTGAAGATGGTTGCAAAATCGTATAAATTGCACCAAAGAGGACCAGCGTTCTGTCATACGCTTTTTGAGGGCAGAAGGTGTGTGGGGAGCACAAATTTGTCTCCCATGTGTGCTCCATATGGAGATAAAGTTCTCTCTCGTAGAGTCGTCTATGATTGATTGAAATGTTTGAAAATGGCCGTACTAGTGTGACGGATGTGGAGCGCTTATCGTGATGATAATGATGTGAAAGCAGCGGTGGATAAGCGCTCAACCAAAACATTTTTTTTTTGCTGATGGCATTAAAAATTTGGTACAACGCCGGGATCCCAAAGGAAGGTGGCTATGTAGAAAAGTGATGTGATTTGTTTTTGAAATTCTTAATAAATACTTAAACTTTTTGAATGTCCCTCGTACTTTATGTACACACACATACATATACATACACAGTTCTAAAGATATTTATTCTCTAAGCTTATAACAAATGCTTCCACATGCAAATTGGATCCAATATCTACAAGCTTTAAGTCCTGTCTGTCACACATTTTCCCCCATGATAACTACTATAGTTTAACTCTTCCCTTACTACAGGCACGACCCCCTCTCACTAAAAACAGCCACGATTACTCCAGTTCTGAAGACACCTGGTTTAGACCCTAATATCCTTAACAATTATCGGCCTATCTCGAATGTTCCATTCATTTTGAAAGTTCTCAAAAAGATAGTTGCCTCCCAACTTCAGTCCCATCTTTCAAAAAAAATAACCTTTTTTGAACAGTTTTTTTCAATCTGGGTTTTGTCCAAAACACGGCACAGAAACTGCCCTGGTCAAAATCACAAATGATCTTCTCCGGGCAGCTGACATGGGACTTTTATCAATTCTTGTGCTTCTTGACCTCCGTTCTGCATTTGACACCATATCTCGTCAGATACTTTTGAAACGACTCGCTAGTTTTGGGGGTCTGTGGCCTTGTCCTCCAATAGTTTCCTTCTTACCTCACTGATAGAATGCAATTTGTTCAAGTAAAGGGCTTTAAATCAAATCTGAGAACGCAGTCGTTACTCGGGGAGTCCCTCGGGGTTCTGTTTTGGGGCCGCTTTCTTTTTTCTCATTTTTATCTTCCCAATAGGTAATATCTTTCAGCACCATGGTATTAAATTTCATTGTTACGCTGATGACGCACAGCTATATCATCTATCCATTAAATCCACTTCTGTTTTCCCTCCAGATACTTGTATGGCATGTGTCCAAGACATGAAGTCATGGATGACTCACAATTTTCTCCAATTTAAACAGCAATTAAACTGAGGTGCTCCTCATTGGTTCTAAATCCACACTTGCTAAGGTTAACCATTCTTCTATTTTAATTAACAATATTAACACAAACAAACATGTCTCCCCAGGCCAAGAGCCTGGACGTCCTTTTAGACAGTACTCTCTTGTTTTCTTCCCATATACTGTAAGTAACATTTCTTGGACTGCCGCCTTCCATCTCCGAAACATTTCTAGACTTCGTCCTGTTCTTAAGCAACACAGAACTGAAGTATTGGTTAATGTGCTCGTCGCCTCATGTATTAGTGTAATGCTATTCTATCTGGCATCCCACAAAAACTTATCCATCAATTACAACTTATTCAAAATTCTGCTTCCAGGATAATAACCTGCAGTTCTAAATCCACTGAATATATCGCACAGATTCTCTCTCAACTTCACTGGCTCCCTGTTAACTACCGAATACAATACTAAATACCGCTCTTAACATTTAGAGCTGTCCACACCTCGCTGATCTCCTACAGACGGACGACACTCTCGCTCACTCGAATCCTCATCTGCAGCTCGACTTTCTGTACCACACGTCAAACTCTAATCCATGGGAGGTCGAGTGTCTCTCCTAGTGCTCCTCATCTCGGGAATTCTCTTCTTTCTCATATCTGTCAACTCGACTCAATAACACATTTTAAAAAAGCCCTCAAAACTACTCTCTTCAAACTGGCATGCCAACTATGAATTTAACACTGTTAATGCCTGTTTTCATTGTATGTTTGGTACTACCTCTGTATCTTATTATTGTTGTATGATTTGTCGTCCTCTTTGTTTTTATATTTTACTAGCTGAAATACTCAGCATTGCCAGGGAGGAAAATTTTTAAAGTGTTTTTTTTTAATTGAGAAAAATCTAATTAAAAAAAAACAAAAAAAAACACTTTTTTAAAAATTAACAAACAATGAAGACTCGCTAATGTGCTTGTCTTTCGGATGTGTATGTATATTCTCATCCATTGATGCTCGTAACCGGCCAACTCGATTTAATATCAAAAGCAACAGGGGCACACGTGGCACTCGAACATAAAGAATGCTGGCAGTCGCCTCCAGTTCGCCCTCTGGTGGTCGTTCTGACTGTCGACTGGATGATGATGTGCATACAAGATCACCACCACCATACCCAGATGGGGTACGTTTAGGGTTGATTTCACCCTACAGTATTTTTTGTTTCATGAAAATTGCTATATATATGTGTGTGTGTGTATGTGTGAATTAAATTAATGCTGTTTAACGGCCGACCCCTTACCCAGACCGGCCACTACACTACCAAGACTATTCCTTGGATAACCTGAGGCTTCTTTATCTAGTAACAAGCCGTATTCCTTACAGATTATTTTTCCTGACACAACAAAATAACAAACATACAGTAGACAGAAAAGTAAAATCAAACACGGATATATTGTAAATTTACATTATTGAATATTTGTTTGTGTGTACAAAACACCACTATCCCAATGATACCAGTGGACTAATGATAAAAAACACAAATATACAAATATTTACAAAGAACCCTCCCTTGCCCCTAAACACTGACTGAACAAACGCAAACACAGATGAAATGATAAACGGCAGTTGAAATGGAAATGATAGACGAGTCCAAAAGCTAATAAAGCGTTGGATATTGGCTGGTGTGAAATTTTGCTTCCTTCCCGACAATACAAAAAAAATAAAACCCCTCACCGTAAGTGTCCTACGCAGTGGTTGGCAAAAGTCCAAACCCCAGGGTTTCTCTGTACTGGCTATTGTGTTTAATAATCCGGATCCTGAAGAGGCAAGTAATGGACTGGTACGATGATCAGAATTGAGTTGAAATATGCATAAAACGATTCTTTTTCTTTCACGCCCTCTTTTGCCGTTTGCTCGTCTTGTTTAAATGCAGAATCCCGGATGTAATTGGTGGATCTAATGGGCAATTTCCGTCTCTGGGTCGCGGTCTCCCTCCATCATCCTTCCCCTTTTCACTTGCTGGGACAACATTTACTGATACATACCGTATAACAGACAGTAGACGTGACGATGAAACGAAACGCAACTCGGCACAAACACAGGATATGCCCATCATTATGTAGCCCCACTGCAGTTGTTTAATTCATTGTAAGGTAACCTTGAGTGTTAAATGTGCCTATTAAATAAAATGTAGTAGTATTATTATTATTATCATTATTGTTTTTGGTTACAATAACTAAATGCCAGATTGCTCAAAATGCCTGCCATATCTTGAAGGGCCTCAAGACAGAATTGTGTTCCTTGACAGGAGAAGCACTGGGAAGGCCTGCTCTGCTGTTCCATCGTCTGTTTTTTTTATAAAACATCCTATTTTTTTTTTTTTTTGCAGGAATGCCAATCCTGAAGCCCTCCCGCAGCTCTGGGAATGGAGTTGGAGGTTCCCAGCGACGAGTCCGGCTGAATGCCGCCATGATTTCGGCTCCACTGGGAGATTTTAGGCACACCATGCATGTGGGCAGAGGTGGGGATGCATTTGGAGACACCTCGTTTCTATCCAATCATGGCCCAGCAAAGGATCCTGAATCCCCCCAGCTCACCCCGTCCAATAACAACAATCACCACACTCCGCCTATGTCTGCCAGAAATCCTGAAAATGAAGTTGATTCTTTCAATGCCAGCGTCAAAACAAAAGCCACCAACAACAATGGGATCTCGAAAAGTGGAGATATGGAAAAAGTGAGTGATGGGGGATTTGGGAGAAAAGAAGAGTGCAATGTAGTGGAAGGGATGTCCAGTTTCTATTCCTACACTAGCCCCCTCAACTCCCCCCTCAAACATTCTGAATCCATTCTGTCCTTCAGCCTGGATCTTGACTTGGGCCCCTCCATGCTGGGAGATGTACTGGGAGTGATGGAGAAGGAAGGCGGTGGGGTGAGGGATATGGAGTGGATGGATGAGAACTGTTTTCCAGAATTAAGCCCTTTCCAAGAAGGGTCAATCAGAAGAGAAGGGACAGCCCAGGATCAGTGGAGTACAAGACTGGCAAAGCCAGATGGACAGGAAGCCTCCCTTTCACAAGACGCTGAGTCAGCCAATGGGACTGAAATATTTGCTGACTCCACCCCCACTGAGAGCCCGGACCACACCCCCACTAACAGGAGTCACACCTCCTCGGTGAGCTCCGAGTATGAAGGGGTCACTGAGAAGAAGCCCATTCGGGCAGGTAGTCAGTCCTCCGCCCATCGGTCAGAATCTGAAGGAGAGGAGAGCACCCACAGCTACACATTTGAAGACGAGATCGACGAGATGGATGATGAGATTGGCCTGTGAAACGGGGCAAGAAACCCAACTGTGGATTACAATGCAAACCATTTCTTTGAACTGACGCAAGTGAAGTGCCAAAGAGACCACACTGAGTGGGGTGGCAGAAAGCAGTGCTTGCAGTTTCTAATTTGTGTTCTTTTCATTCAAGGGAGGAAGCAAATCATTCCAGTATAGTCACATCTACTTGCATGACAATTTAGTTATTTCAAATTGTTCTATTGTTTTATAACTCTCTCAATAATTCCCCCCTTAGGCACCCTCATGATGTATGTAAAATATATCCATATGTATTGCATGAACACCTCCATAGATATGAAGCTGAAGGGTAAAGATGGAGTTCACACTTTCTGGTGTATGGGCTCATTATAACAGTTGCCATAAAGACTTTTGCCCGATCCTAAGTGTAAAATGCATATTTTCAAAAATGCCCCAAAGACGCTAAAAACACTCAATCGAGAGATCGAAGACGGGATGCAAATCTCGGCAGATGTTGTCTCCTCATTTCCTGATAAGCGTACATTGGAAGTCGTACACGGATGCGTCTTTGATTTTTAAATATAACTAACTGACTTTTGGATTTTTGAATTCTTTTGCACAATTTGGAGGTTTAATGAAGCACCATTTATGATGAGATGAGAATGGAGGAAATCCAGCCAGTAAATAAGAAAAAGTGATCGGGCCATTAGCTGTTGGGTTTGATGCGACCAGTCGCGTTCAGAGACGCCATTCACAGTGGAAGTCGCACGCTCTTGTTGTTAATTTTGAAAGAGGGATCACATTTTTGAACCAATAATTCTTTCCAGAACACAAGTGATGGGACAAAGCGGAGTCTTTTATAATCGACAAGGGGTATAAGCAAGCGACCGAACTGAAAACTAATAAGCTAACTCTAAACTCGGCTGGTTCATTTTCATTTTTGGGCAGATCGCTACTGTCTAAATTTGAAAATGTGACCGGATTTGGACTATTAAACTCCTTTGAACATACTAAGGTTGTTTGATTCAGTCCGTGTTAATGTACGGCCTGTAGGTAGATTAGAGAGCCGTGACGTGTGGTATTTTATAGAAGAATGTTAAATTTCCTGGATGGATAATATAATGAATGAAGAAATATTAAAAAGAGCACAGGTGGGAAGTAAGTAGTAAGTGAGATCAAGCAGTTTGGTGGGATCCTTTGGTGGGGGTTTGGTGAGGACCACATTGGCGGCAGGTTTTCATTCTATCCCCTTAATTGGTGACCAGTTTTTGCTGCTAATTAACTCCTTTTCCATTCATTTTAATTGACTTGTTTTTAAAGATTTGTTCCGTTGAATTTAATTTCTTTTCCTTAAATGGCCGCCAAACAGAAGTGAAATGTGAAGTGAGTGAGCCAACAGAAGACCAGCAAAGTCAGGGCCTCAAACTCCAGCCAGTTGATTAATTGGATGATAATTGAACCCGTTCTTTAAATCCATGGCTTGTTGCAATAGCAGACATTTCCAAAATTTTATTTTTTTCTCTTTTCTAAGACCACCCTTAAAATGTTTTGGGGACCTGAGCAGATCAACATTTCTGAGCCCTTCACAACTTCTTTATTTTCAGATATTGTATGATGGACGCCAGTTGTTTTGGCTCAATTTGTATCATTTGTTTGGCAGCTAATTAAGGAAAAAGAAACAATTGTGGGGTCTGAGTCTTTTAAGAGCAACTCAATTAAAATGAATGCAAAAGAAGTTAATTAGCAGCAAAAACTGGTCTCTCATTAAGAAAAGGGATAGAATGAAAACCTGCAGCCACTGTGGACCTCCAGGATCGGAGTTTTGGGACCCCCGAGATACAGTATTTGTATCGTCTATTCTTTATTTGGGACCCATCATCGGAGCTGAAGGCATTGAAAGTGTTGTATTGCTGGATAGAAATTAACGGAGAGCAGAGGACAGAAAACACCTTCACTGGAAGTGCTGTCAGATGGTTTGGGAACAACAGGAGTTGCAGTGAGATTTTTAGTATGGCAAGGAAAGGAGACGAGCGGAAGTTCACGATCGCCGATATCTGATCGCTGAGGCTAAAAGGGGCTTAAACAAAACTGTGTCTCTTGCTGTTGGTGTTCATGGCCAGAACTAAGATGGTGGCCAGATGAGCATCGTCCCCTCTATGGCCACTTTCGGCCTTGTTCATCAATTGCTGATGAGACACCCTTCAACCGGGAGCCATGAAGACCCCTCATCACTTCCTAAATTTAATAAAGCAGGGGGTTTTCTTTAAGAATTGAGGGGCAGGAAAGGCAATGAGACGTCTGGTAACTTGACAGGGGCTTGCTGTCTAATCTGTTCATCACTTTCCACAACATCCATCCGAAAATACGAGTCCTAAAGTCTTCATGTTCACAGTTGGCCGAATGACGCAGTAACTCTTCATATTGGTCTTGAGTGGAGACAGGAAGTAAATAAAACAGAACGGAAAAGAAAATCTGCTACCTCTACAGCTGTAGTTCATTTGTCATCTTTAGAAGAGCACACCCGCGTTGGGAGGGCTGCCAAAATGTTTGAACCACTTCATCACAGGAGACGGAACAAAGCAGTGCATTTTACCAGTGGGGGTCTAAAGCAGCCCTCCAACTGAAGAGAAATCGGCCGCCTGTTTTGCACTTTTTGTCCGCGCGCTCTTTACAGTTCATAGATGAAAGTGTGGCTAAATTTTCAACATTCTATCAAACTAATAACGTGCAGAGTGGTGGCCTTCAAAAGGGGTATTAATAAGAGGCCACCAGCAGCTGTTTATCTTCTGCTTTGTTCGACATTTCCAAATAACCGAGCAGAACTGGAAACTACACACCGATGCATCACAACTTCCCAGTTAAAAACGTGCAAGAAAATTAATAATAATCCAGAAAATGTGCCAGCGTTTGATTTCACACCAGATGGAGTCGTGTGGGTTAATAAAGTACGTGAGACGACTTTAGCTTCATCTTTCACTAACTGCTGTGGCCCGGGGGTGTGACTGACCGCGTGAACTTTGCCCTTTATGATGTCATTTGTTGGTTTATTTTTTTACTTTGTTTTTCCAGGCAGAAGGGGGTGCTGTTTTGGGGAAAGTGTTTTTATTTTATTTTATTTTTTTTTTATTACTGGTATTCCACACTATGTAGGGGATCCTTCACATTCCAACTCTTTAAAAAATAATGTAGGATGAAAGGTAAAATCTTATATTTTTATATCCTTTTTAGAAATACTTAAATGGAGCAAGCTGTTTTTTTGTAAACAATTTTTGTAAAAAAAAATATTTGTAAATAATTTAGCATACTTTATGATTTTTCATTATTATTGTTATTAGCATAAGACAATTATCATAATTTGGTTTTTCCTTATCTATGCAAACTGCATTACCAATAAAGTAGTTTCTTAAGAGCACCGAGTGCTGGTGTTTTGGCGTGAATTCTGTTTTTGGGGGCTTGACATGGTGACGGGACA
The DNA here is from genome assembly GCF_016835505.1 of Polypterus senegalus. NCBI lineage: Eukaryota > Metazoa > Chordata > Cladistia > Polypteriformes > Polypteridae > Polypterus > Polypterus senegalus. The sequence continues at coordinate 10,554,301 of NC_053171.1, forward strand.
TTTGGGGACAGCAGGCTGGTGATCAGGGATCCTCTTGTGAGGACCAATTTTGTGTTTCAGTTTCCATTACCCTTGTGAGCGTCGCGGTTTGTCATATTCTTCTGTAATTAGCTAACTTAATAGCACAATTTAAAATGTAGTGCGTCTCTGCTATGGCCTCGTCCTCCATATCACGTTAACCTGAATCCACCCAGTAAGCAGGCCCTACAACTTGCATGGTGTTGGTGGCAGGACCGGCACTCTGTCTATCCATCTAATATACATTGTGATAAACCCTGGGCCTCTGATAAAGAACTCTGTTTTGGTGATCGTGTTGAGGTTTGGGGGTCTCAAATGAAGATTTTTATTTAAATACTTCCAAAATATTACCAGTTCTCTCCAAAGCACTGGTTCTTTTCCTCTCGCCACTGCACTGCCCTCCTCCAGTCAAGTGTTGCCTCTCTCCCATCCAGCTCTGACTCGCCTGAGTAAGGGGGTGCAGTCCCTTTTATTAAAGACCTGTGTTTACTACCTGGGAGTACTTCTGGTGCCATCACGAATTGCCCGATGGAAGTACTTCCGGGTTTACGTAGGGAGCTTGTTTCTCTGGAACGGCCTCTTGAGGCACCCCGTGGCTCCATCAGGGCTGCCCTGCCAGACTACATTTCCCAGCATGCCCTGCTGGCTTCCCACTGGGTGGAGATACCTGGGACTGCTGTCATCTAGCGTACTGGGGGAATAACAGTTCATTAGCAATCTCCCTGCTTTATAGAGGTTGTCTGTCCCTTTCTTTCGTCCGGTTCTGCATACTTTCCTGGCCGGGACATCCGTCCAGCCTGTGTGGCATCTACAATACGTATGTATGTATTATATGTATATACGAGGTCTGTCTATTTATTAACGAGACTGACACAATAAACTCACTTTTATTTATTTAACAACTGTAATGCTTGTCAATATCCTTCAATGTACTCCTCATTCACAATTACGCAGCATTGCAGTCTGGGTTTCCACTGGTCGAAAGTGTGAAGCAGATCAGTTTCGGTCAGCTGTTTCAAGACGTTTTCTTCTTTACTTCTTTATTGCATCCATTGACTCAAAACGTGTTCCTTTTTATAAGCACCAATTTCAATATCGGAAAAACACCCACCCACGAGACATGCAGTATTCCCCATAGGACTCGGTAACCATTTGAAAAGATTCTATTGGCGTTTTGTTCAATTTTATTAAAAATTTCAAAATGACACGTTGCTCAACTTTTTAAACATCGCATGATTCTGGCACACAAGGGGAAACGCAACTGCATTAAACGGTGACCGATGATCAACTAACCAGCAGAGAGTGTTGTCATTTGTCACGCAGACTTGGACAGGTGCTCATAATCAGTTCTCACTGCTTTACTTAGGAGATACAAACACAGTCTCATTATTTAATAGACGGACCTCTGTTGTACTGTACTGTTCCATTCCATCTGACCGAGTGTGGTGCTGAGGCGTCACCCATTGCACAGCTGCACTTGGGTCCTAATCTGGGATCCTGAGGTGCTTCGTCGTGCGGTGGGTGTGGCACCAGTGTCAGATCCTAAAGCGCCACCCCACCTTTATGGTTTCAAGTGACATTTGTACCTTGATCTCTGATTGAGGGTGTGTGTGTGTGTAGGCGAAGGCACCTCTCAGCGTCTCAGCCAGTCGATTTACCCTGCGGTTGGGCGGGGCTGGATGTTTGATTGACAGCGCTCTGTCAGAGGCACACGGCGCACCACTTTCCATAAACTTTGTGACTATTTATGCTACAAGAACACAGACAGAGACTCTTAGAGGTAAAAGCAGACAGGGGTCCTCGCATAAGATAATGGGGGGCTTCAGAGTATCGCAGATGCTGGGCAAGTGAACTGGACCCCAGACACCACATGAATAGCCGTGGAGAGTTTCCAGTTGGTTTTTTAGTACTAGGGTGTTGTACCGTGTTAGCCATTATGGATGTGGTGGGAAGTCAAGCAAAATGACCCCTTTTATTGGCTAACTGAACAGACTACGATATGCAAGCGCCTTCTTCGGTTAAGATGTAATGAGATGAGCTGCCGCAAAATCTTGCATATTGTAATCGTTTTAGTTAGCCAATAAAAGGTGTCATCTTGCTTGACTTCTCACTACATCAGAAACTTTGATGGAGATCTGATAAGAAGATCTTGACTAGACATTGTTCTCCTCTCTTGCTAAATGAATCTTAGTCTGAAGAGGTCTATTCATTTTTTTCCATCTAAGATGTCTCACGTAAAGGTTTTCCAGTGTTGTTTCTTGTCCTAGTGTGTGTATATAAACTCGTGAAAACTCCAGTTTCTGTATTCCATCTGCCTGAAGAAGGGGCCTGAGGTGCCTCAAAAAGCCTGCATATTGTAATCTATTTAGTTAGCCAATAAAAAAGGGGTCAGTTTTGCTTGCCGCCTCACTACAGTTGTCTTTTGTTATTTTATGTGCCGTTTTCTGTGCTTGTATTGGCAAGTATGGAGTACAGTTTTTCATCATTAAGCCAACCCGCTCATTCTTGGTGTACTGAGACCCTCGGTCTTTCCATCCTGGTGGTCGTTACACTATAGAGAGATTATAGCCAAGAACAGTCAAGTCATTTGAACACTTTTTTTTTTCCCAGCACTCACTCTGTTACACTCAAACCCGGACAGTTTTTTTTTTGTACAGTGAAACGCTTGGCTGGGTTTGCTTTAGTTCTGCCAGCATGAGAGCAGAAGGCCGATGTCATTCTGTCAAACGGACTGTGCTGACCTCTTATTTCTGTTAGTAGGATTCTGGCCATTTATTATCAGGCTAGAAGACGCAAAACTGGACGGAGAGTAGAACTCTTTTCTTCTTTGGTTGTAAAATTTGTGTGTGTCGTGTTCTTGCTGGGTTCACTGTAGATATCCGAGGGCAGCTACTGGAGCCAAATTGGTTCTCCTTTATCTCTACTGGCCCAAAAGATTGCTTTTTCCCTCTCTACACAGTGGGCACAAACTGAAATAATATCTTTGGTTACGGGCTGGGGGGCTCGGCTGATGGTGGGGTGCCAACTGTACAAAATAATGAGTGGCACTGCAAAGCCAGACCACCAAAGGTTGATCAGTCAGTCACTGTCTAGATTGCTTTTTCCTACACAGTGGGCACAAACTGAAATAACATCCTGGGTTATGGGCTGGGGGCTCTGATGGTGGGGTGCCAACTGTACAAAATAATGAGTGGCACTGCAAAGCCAGACCACCAAAGGTTGATCAGTCCGTCACTGTCTAACCTGTTTAGTCCTGAACAGGGTCGTGGGAGCCCATCTTAGTTAACATGGGGCTCAAGACAGTAGCAAACCCTGCACAGGGCGCCAGTCCATTGCAGACCAAACACTCTCTCTCTCACACACACACACACACACACACACACGCCCATTTAGAATCAGCAAGTCACCTACCCTTGCAGGTCTTTGGACTGTGAGAGGAAACTGGAGCACCCAGGCAGAGACAGGGCGAGCACGCAAGCTCCACACAGGGAGAACCTGAGATGAAAACACTTGTCTCCTTACCCACTGCACCACCATGCCGCCCCACAATCAAAGGTGGAAACGCGAAAGAAGCAAACCAAACATGTAAGGATGTATCAAAATTTGAAACTCACAGCACTGTAAATCTCACCAGCTGTGGGGAGTCTGAGCCTGTCCCGGCAGCATTAGGCACAAGGCAGGAAGCAGCCCTGAAGGGCACCGGGTGAATGGCCAAACTCCACACCACTCAACCAAATGATGAGAACTGAACGCTGCCTCCAGAAGGCAACCGCAATAACCACTGCGCCACAGCTTCGCCCCTCTAGGCACCATGTGACATTAATGCAGAGCGTCTTCACTGGAAAAAGAAAAGCAAAAAGTGCCTTCTGTGTTCCAAATTACATTTCGAGGCGAGCGATTTGGCTCTCTAAATTCACCCTCTGCATTGAGGAATGCAGTTTTTAAATACCAGCACAGCATGATCTATAAATAAACGGTACATTTCACTGGGATTTGTCCTGCAAATTTTGGGGAGTAAAATGGAAAAACACCTGAGGTGGCTCAGTTTCACAAGAAGAAAGCCAGCGTTTGTTTCATTCCGGCTAGCTAGCTGGAGCGACGGTCGTGTGTTGTTGGCATAGCCGACTTTTACGTGGCATTGTGATTCGGAGCCTTAAACGACCTCTCAGGCACTGGAATGCAATGCTCTGGGCCGACTTCTGTTCAAGTGGTTTTGTCAGTGGGCTTACAGTTATAACGTGCTCTACCTGAATGCCTCTTACGGGTATAAATTCACTTTATTAATAATCTTTATAAACTGCTCAAAAAAATTAAAGGCACACTTAGAAAACGCATCAGATCTCAATGGGGAAAAAAATCCTGCTGGCTGTCTCTACTACTATGGACTGATATGGCGATGATGGAAATAAAAAGGATCAACGTACAGAGGGCTGAATTCAAAGACACCCCGAAAATCAAAGGGAAAAAATGATGTGGCAGGCAGGCAGGCAGGCAGGCGAGTCCATTTGGCCGAGATTTCATTGCAGCAACTCGAAATCGTACTCAGTAGTTTGTATGGCCGCCCCAAGTGCTTGTATGCATGCCTGTCAACGTCCTAATGAGATGATGGATGGTCTCCTCCCAGATCTGGATCAGGGCATCACTGAGCTCCTGGAAAGTCTGAGGTGCAGCCCGGCGGCATCAAATTGACCAAAACATAATGTCCCACCCAGAGGTGTTCTGTTGGATTGAGGTCAGGCGAGTGAGCGTGGGGGCCAGTCAATGGTATCAATTCCTTCATCCTCCAGGAGCTGCCTGCATGCTCTCGCTACATGAGGCCGGGCATTGTTGTGCATCAGGAGGAACCCAGGAGCCACTGCGCTGGCATAGGGTCTGACAACGGGTCCAAGGATTTCAAGGTAGTGTCAACAGTCAAGGTGCTGTTGTCTAGCCTGTAGAGGTCTGTGTGTCCCTCCATGGATTTGCCTCCCCAGACCATCATTGACCCCCCACCAAACTGATCATGCTGAACGTTGTTCCAGGCAGCATAACGTTCTCCATGGCTTCTCCAGACCCTTTCACGTCAGTCACATGTGCTCAGGGTGAACCTGCTTTCATCTGTAACAAGCACGGGGCGCTGGTGGTGGACCTGCCAATTCTGGTATTCTATGGCAAATTCCAAACGAGCTCCACGGTGCTGGGTGGTGTCGACTATGGTCGGCAATTCATCCCGGCCAATACCCCCAGGCTGCCAGATGAAGCCCTCCCTGTGAAATGGAGATGCCCAGAATTCCAGCAGCCCTGCTGGATAATGTCAGGGCCACCATGGGTCGCTGCATTGAGGCCCAGGGACTGTTATTTGCCCTATAACCTGGAAGTGCGTCTTAGTGACAGTGACAGGGGAAATTACATACTTCCGGGATGAAGAAGAGGAGTTTTTACCTGACCCGGAAGTGCTGGATAATCACGTGGACTGAGGGCTCAGAAGCACTTCTGGGTCATGGACTATAAAGGACTCTGGGAAATCCCAGACGGACGAGCTGAGTCGGGAGGAAGGGTGGCAACACGTCTGGGAGAGGAGGATTGTTTATTGGTTATTGTATTGATTGTGATTTATGAGTATAGTGGAGTGGAGGGTGCTTTGTGCACTGTTGTGTCCAAATAAAAATTATTATTGGACTTTTATCTGGTGTCTGGCATCTGATCTGAGGGTTCAAGGGGACGACAGAGCCCCCTATCTGTCACAGTGGGCAGTGAGCACAGGGCCCACTAGAGGATGTCGGTCCCTCAGGCCACCCTCATGAAGTCTGTTTCTGATTGTTTGGTCAGAGACATTCACACCAGTGGCCTGCCTGCTGGAGGTCATGTTTTAGGCTCTGGCAGTGCTCATCCTGTTCCTCGTTGCCCAAAGGATGGGCCCTGTCCAGCTGTCCTAAAGTAACTGCCTGTCTCCTACTGGGAGACACAGCAAACCTTCTGGCAATGGGAGGCACGTATTGATGTGCCATCCTGGAGAATTCATATGCCTCTGATCACTCTGCACAATAACATTTGTGTGACTGCCAAACCGTTTGGCCGCTACTGTTACAGTACTTCTGTAATGTGAGTGCAGGCAAATGAGGTGACTCAGGGGACACAACAGAGCTCTGGATTTGCAAACGTCTGCGTGAGCAGCTTCAAGAGATGCACCGTCTAAAGCCGGGGTGTCAAAACTCAATTCCTGGGAGGCCGTAGTGGCTGCAACTTTTTGTTCCAATAACTTTTCTTCATTAGTAACTTGTTCCTAAGCTTAAGGGAATGTGCTTCCTGGTTTTAACTGACTTGCACTTTAATTATTTCATTTTTTCATTAACTATCAGCCAAGAAGAAATAAAATGTAAAGTGAAGCAACAGACGACCAGACTAACTTAATCCCCTCTGCAGCTACAGTATGTCCATTATACATGATCACAATAAAATAACTGAGAAAACAAACACAAAGGTTCTAAGAAATGTCGATCTGTTCCAGTTCATGTAACATTTTGATGCTGATCTCAGAAAAATAGTTTTGGAAAAGACTGGGGTAGCAGAGTGAGAGCACTAAATAAGCCATAGAATTAAAATAAATATGTTTCGTTAGCAGGAAAAACTTGGGGGTTGGGGGCAGAATTGGCACTCCAGCCACCATAAAAAAACCTCACATTGTTCCACTCCACCTGAACTGGTGTGGTGCTGAGGTATCACCCGTTGCATGGCTGCACTCAGGTCCGAATCTGGATCCTGAGTTGGTTTGTCATGTGGTGGGTCCAGCAATGCACTATATCAGTGTGTGCTCCTAACCTCATCCTCATCATCATTAGCAGTCAAACATCAAATTATTGGAACAACAATGGTGACATTCCTGGACTGGATGAGGTCCTGGAGTTTGGTGGTCATCATTTGGCTGCTGGTTAAGATAAAAAGAAACGAGTCTTCTGGATCTTAAAAAGCAAGTCCACTACAACTAAGGTAAAAGACGGATGTCCCATTAGCAGCAGTAACTGCTTACTAATTCAGAAAGTGGCCTCTCGGCATTTGAGTTTGACACCCCTGCAAGGTTGTTTACAGATACAGTATCATAAACCTGTAATTCAGATTTTACGACATACTTTAGAACATTAGAACACTTTAGACGAGAACAGGCCATTCAGCCCAACAAAGCTCGCCAGTCCTGTCCACTGAATTCTTCTAAAGAAACATCAAGTCGAGTTTTGAAAGTCCCTAAAGTCTTACTGTCTACCACACTACTTGGTCGCTTATTCCAAGTGTCTGTTGTACATGAACACAGTGGCCACTTTGTTAGGTCCACCTGCTCTTTTTTACACAATTAGCCCACTCCTCCAAACAGCCAATCACGACGCAGCAAGTCTACAGCATGCAGATGTACATCATTATGAGGCTGAGTTCATGTTAAGCCATCATCAGAATGACCACAATGCCTGATTTAAGAGACATACGCTGTGCTAGGACTGTTGGTGCCAAAGGTGTTGCTTCCAACTGGGATTTTCATGTTCGCAGTTTCTAGGGTTTACACAGAATGGGGCAAAAGACAGCCAGGGGGTGGCAGTCCTGTGGACGAAAGCAAAAAAGTCAAAGTTGTTGAAGATGATAGAGAGGACACAAATATTACAGTACAACTTTGCAACTGTAGTGTACAGAAGGACGTCTACAGTATGAGCACACATCATGTCGGACACTGAAGCGGCAGAGGACCGTAGGGACTGAGAGGAATTTTAGCTTTGTTAATTAACTATTAGTTTTGCCTGTGACAATGCTGGTAATTAATTAAATAAACTGGTAAAGCACCCACTTTACTTTCCAGACCTTTCTCCATAGGAGGTGGTCTCTGGCTGATATCTCAAGGTATCTGAAGTACACTTGGCTTTTAGAATATAATTTATTAATAAATACAAGGAGTATAACAATATGATAACTGCATATACATTGGCATATAAAGACAGGACGCAAGATGCATAAATGTGACACAGAAGAGGCTGGCAGTTTATCGGCTATTTAGCGTTCTAATTTATGTGGGCGCCGATGAACAGTTTTATGATACCAAGTCTTTGTGTACGGTAGACTTTTATGGTCGATAATTTTATCTCCGTCTGTGTTGTTAATTGCTGTTATTACACTACAGACTTCCTGCTTGTGGATTTATTGGGCTAAGATCTTATTGGCCTTTTTTCCATGTTCATAATAATGATTTTGCTTTTTAAAGATAAGCTGTTCCGTTTCTTTAGAAGTCAAGAGGTTAAATTGTGATTGCAAAACCTGTCCTTTCCTATAAAGTGCCTCATTTGGAGACCTGGCATATTCTTGATCTATTCTGGTAAATTCAATGATTAACTCAGACACCTTCTTGGTTTCCAGTTTATTTTTGTGAGAAAGATATGAATAATCTGTCCTCTTAAAAATGCCTTCAGAGTTTCCCAGAGTATACCTGCTGAGACCTCTGAAGTTTGTCTCAAGAAAATAATCAATTTGCTTGGATATGAATTCTGTACAGTTCTCATCAGCTAATGACAGGGAGATAAGACGCCAGTTACTAGATGAGTGCGTAGGATGATCCATGATCAGAGGGGCATGGTCAGAGATAACGATAGCATCGCACTTATAAGATTTGATAGAGAGAGAGAGGTTGGGAGCATGTGCCACCTCATGCCAAATCACATGGATTGGGAACCGAGTGCAGTGGGTGACACCTCAGCACCAACACAGGAACGGTGCAATGTTTTCTACGGTGACTGGAGTGCCAACCCTGCTATCAACCCCCAAGTATTCCCCTGTAAGTTGGAAGAGGGCTGGGCACAGGTTAACATCATACCCAGGATGGAGCAACTGCAGGTAAGGACCTTACTCAAGGGCCCAATGGAGTAGATTTTACAGGAATTCAACCAGCAACCTTCCAATTGCAGAACCCTAGCCTCAGAGCCACCACTGCACCCAATATTTGAGAGTGGGCAAAAAAATTATTGTCTGTGAGGAAATAATCAATTCTTGAGTAACAATGATGCATGGGTGAGAGGGAGTATGCTCTTAGGTGAGGATTTAAGAGCCTCCATAGGTCAGATAAGTTATGATCTGTTACAAAGTGTGTAATTATCTGTGCAGTGTTAGAAGCTATCGCCATTGTAGGTGAAGATCTATCCAGGTCTGGATTGAAAACACAATTGAACTATCTGGCCATTATAACTTTGTGAGTGTTCACATTAGGGATAGATGAAAATACATTTTGGAAGAAAGCTCTATCGTTCGTGTTAGGTGCATAGATATTAATCAAAATAATTTCTCTCTATTATAAAAAAAATCTTGGGGGGGAGATGAGATGTGATCTTTTCGGAAGACAATTTGACGTCCCGCGAGAGACACTTTAACGTCACGCGAGACAAGGCAGTGAGACAACATTTAAAACAAATTCACGGACATCTAACCAAGCAGTTGTTGGAATGCTTTTGGCAGACACACTTCATGTGCTCCCAACTCTTAAAACAATGACAAGCGAAAAGCATAACACGCAGCTCGCCAGCGGCAAGCCAGCAGATGATCCACCACCTGCTTCTCCTTAGTGTGCGTACAGCAATCCCTTCACAACGTGAGCGGCGGAGACGCAAATTGGCAAAGGGACAGCTGCTGTACAGGCTTTGAAATGATCAACGCACATCGCGACAAACAGAACAGGCAGCTCACCAGCAGCAGCAGCAGAAAGACAGCAGATGATCCGAATGCATCTCCTTAGCGTGCATTCAGCTGCCACCCCTTCACTACACGAGCAGCGTTATATGTCCTGCGAGAAAGAGATTTAACAACGCCTGGGGTCGGAAATAAAGGATAAGTATTGCTTTTACAAAAGTTTTAAAGTAAAAGTGAAAATAATGCATATGTAACAATTCCCATGAAAATAACAATCTCTTTAAATTGTATATCCGGTAAACCAAACCTGGGGCTGGGCGAACAAAGTGAGCAGGGTTGGGGAGTCCCCTAGTTAGTTTTAAATAAATTACCCGTCATGACGTATCATCCTTTAAAATGAGATATTGCATTTGATACAACAAATGGAATAGTTCTGTGTATTACGATTCCCACACCCCTGGTTTTCTTTGCATAGCTAGAGTGAAAAATTTGGCCAGACCAGTCTCTTTGAAACCGAAACTGGTCCTTGCTTAATAAGTGAGCCTCCTGTAAAAAATACTATCTTGGCATTTAGACTTGTTACGTGTGAGAGTACTTTCTTTCTCTTTAATTCATGATTGAGACCCTTGACATTCCAGCTCACTATTTGGTCATGGAAATATTTCTTCAGAACTTTTGTTGACATTTTGTAGTCTTAGGTTAAGGTAGTATATAAGATAGCTTTGACATAGATTTCATATCATTGCCAAGTGAACCAGCTATGGAGCGTATTGTTATGTTGTCACTAGCAGTCATTGGGGTATAAGAAATAAAATAGAAATAGCACTGCTCTCTGTCTCTCCTCTCCTACTTATATCAAGTCTTTACAGATGATGTCTGAGGTTGCATTTAATTGGTGCTCCAGGTTCAAGTGGAGGATTCTTCTTGCCGTGGATTGCACTCTTTTGAGACAAGGTCCTTTGTTCATAGTGTTTTGTGCGTTGCTCAGTTAGGCTCTTTGCTGTGTCGTCTGCAACTTCATAGGGAAAAGCATTGCTCTTTCTCTCACAAGACAGAAAATTGATGTTCTCTTCTTCAAGTAATAGCAGATTCTTAGACCTTGGGTTGGCAGAGTGGATCTCCGCTTTCAGACTCCCCAAAGAGAGGGTGGCTCATCAGCTTTTAGGTTTCACAGAGGAGTGGGTTTCTGAGAAAGCCCAAGAAAAATGTAAAGAGAAATGAGAGGAGAAAATTTTGAAAGAAGGTGTAACTACTTCCAGTTACAGAACCAGTGTTTGTTTGTAGGACCATTATTTTGTAAATGACAGTAGTCACTTGTTGAATTATAGCTCTTTATTCAGACGTGGGTGTCTGTTTAAGCATTGTGGTCTGAAATGGGGCCCTCCAAAGATGTCACTTCAACTCTGATTTAGCCCTTTGTTATCAGATGAAGCCCAGAGCTGAGATGGGTATAAACCGCAGTTCAGCCACTTAGTTTAGAATGTAACTAGGGGTTTAGTGAAGCCACATGTCTGCTCCAATGATGAATCTGCTGTCTTAACAGGTCTTGTGTGCCACTAAAGCTTAGCAGAAAGGGCATTGCCCACTTTGTCCTACAATACCTTGTCAATATCCACTCTTATGAGATGCTACAGGTCACCAAACCTAAATGACTCATTTTGTTAGATTTAACTTGATTTCTACTGGTAGGATCAGAATTCCAAGGGTCATCCCCATGAATCGATTCTGCCTTGTGTCACGGTATAGGCTGGTGCTGGTACTGCAGTGGCATGGGGAATATCTGGAGCCCATCTGAACCCTCGTTAGGTTTATAGGGTTATGGGGTCATTATTGCAACATGTGCGGAGTAAGGTGAAGTTTTTACTTGCATGTGGTAGTTGACGTTCAAAACATTGCCACTCTACGATGCTACGATTAGCCAATTTCTCCAAAGTCTGTTTTCCTTACCTTAAATAAAAACCTTTACTCAAAATGGCCTCCTTCCTTACCTGATAAATCTCAGAGAATTCACTTTTTTTTTAATTTCGTTAATACATCAAAAACCGCAGTCTCTTCACTCATAGAGCTTTGCTGATCCCAAACATTTCACAACACAGCTAATTGTAGTGTACGGCAGCTACTTATACTTTTTGCCATATAACGTAGAGTTAAATATGATAAAAGCTATTATACTATACCGTTAGGGAGAAACAGCGCAGCAACAAAAGCTACTTTGGCATATACAGTGGTGTGAAAAACTATTTGCCCCCTTCCTGATTTCTTATTCTTTTGCATGTTTGTCACACAAAATGTTTCTGATCATCAAACACATTTAACCATTAGTCAAATATAACACAAGTAAACACAAAATGCAGTTTTTAAATGATGGTTTTTATTATTTAGGGAGAAAAATCCAAATCTACATGGCCCTGTGTGAAAAAGTAATTGCCCCCTGAACCTAATAACTGGTTGGGCCACCCTTAGCAGCAATAACTGCAATCAAGCGTTTGCGATAACTTGCAATGAGTCTTTTACAGGCTCTGGAGGAATTTTGGCCCACTCATCTTTGCAGAATTGTTGTAATTCAGCTTTATTTGTGGGTTTTCTAGCATGAACCGCCTTTTTAAGGTCATGCCATAGCATCTCAATTGGATTCAGGTCAGGACTTTGACTAGGCCACTCCAAAGTCTTCATTTTGTTTTCTTCAGCCATTCAGAGGTGGATTTGCTGGTGTGTTTTGGGTCATTGTCCTATTGCAGCACCCAAGATCGCTTCAGCTTGAGTTGACGAACAGATGGCCGGACATTCTCCTTCAGGATTTTTGGTAGACAGTAGAATTCATGGTTCCATCTATCACAGCAAGCCTTCCAGGTCCTGAAGCAGCAAAACAACCCCAGACCATCACACTACCACCACCATATTTTACTGTTGGTATGATGTTCTTTTTCTGAAATGCTGTGTTCCTTTTACGCCAGATGTAACGGACATTTGCCTTCCAAAAGTTCAACTTTTGTCTCATCAGTCCACAAGGTATTTTCCCAAAAGTCTTGGCAATCATTGAGATGTTTCTTAGCAAAATTGAGACAAGCCCTAATGTTCTTTTGCTTAACAGTGGTTTGCGTCTTGGAAATCTGCCATGCAGGCCATTTTTGCCCAGTCTCTTTCTTATGGTGGAGTCGTGAACACTGACCTTAATTGAGGCAAGTGAGGCCTGCAGTTCTTTAGACATTGTCCTGGGGTCTTTGTGATCTCTCGGATGAGTCGTCTCTGCGCTCTTGGGGTAATTTTGGTCGGCCGGCCACTCCTGGGAAGGTTCACCACTGTTCCATGTTTTTGCCATTTGTGGATAATGGCTCTCACTGTGGTTCGCTGGAGTCCCAAAGCTTTAGAAATGGCTTTATAACCTTTACCAGACTGATAGATCTCAATTACTTCTGTTCTCATTTGTTCCTGAATTTCTTTGGATCTTGGCATGATGTCTAGCTTTTGAGGTGCTTTTGGTCTACTTCTCTGTGTCAGGCAGCTCCTATTGAAGTGATTTCTTGATTGAAACAGGTGTGGCAGTAATCAGGCCTGGGGTGGCTACGGAAATTGAACTCAGGTGTGATACACCACAGTTAGGTGATTTTTGAACAAGGGGGCAATTACTTTTTCACACAGGGCCATGTAGGTTTGGATTTTTTCTCCCTAAATAATAAAAACCATCAATTAAAAACTGCATTTTGTGTTTACTTGTGTTATATTTGACTAATGGTTAAATGTGTTTAATGATCAGAAACATTTTGTGTGACAAACATGCAAAAGAATAAGAAATCAGGAAGGGGGCAAATAGTTTTTCACACCACTTTATGTCACATTTCAAATTAAATAATCTTAAAATTTATTTCCAAAATGTAAAGCCATTGTACCTGAAGTGTACTTTTTAAATGCAGCTCTGCCATCTTGATCTGCCAGTTATATTGCTGATATTTCATGCTGCATTTCTCACTGTGATCTACAACAAAAGAACAATTATAAAATAAGATCACTTTATCATTTGACGACTATTACAAAAAAATAGTTACAAGGGTTACAATTTATGACATACATGTCACTTGTGACTCACAATTGTGCCAGTGTGTACAGGAGGTGAAACAGGATGGCGTAGTTTCGCTTTGCCCTTTTTTCAGTTACATATATGAAGCTGTTAATTAATCCCAAAGCAATCTCAGTCTTTATTTGTTTGATAAAAATAAGACACTAAAGTAACAGTTCATAAAATGTGGGGTATCTTACAGTCATATGAAAAAGTTTGGGCACCCCTCTCAGCCTGCCTAATAATTGATTCTCCTTTCAACCAGAATGATAACAGTGGTATGTCTTCCATTTCCTAGGAGTACTGCGGTGTTTTCTGAACAAAGATTTTTAGTGACGCAGTATTTAGTTATGAAATTAAATCAAATGTGAAAAGTTGGCTGTGCACAAATGTGGGTCTCCTTGTCATTTGCTGATTTGAATGCCTGTCACTGCTCAATGCTGATGACTTGCAACACCAAATTAGCTCGTGAAGCCTCGAACTTCATAGACAGGAGTGTCCAGTCATGAGTGGTAAAAGGTATTTAAGGTGGTCAATTGCAAGTTGAGCTTCCTTCCCTTTGACTCTCCTCTGAAGAGTGACAGACAGCATGAGTGACAGACAGAAAGCAACTCTCCAAAGATCTGAAAACAAAGATTGTTCAGTCTGACGGTTTAGGGGAAGGCTACAAAAAGCCATCTCAGAGGTTTAAACTGTCAGTTTCAACTGTGAGGAATGGAGTCAGGAAATGGAAGGCCACAGGCACAGTTGCTGTTAAACTCAGCAGGTTTGGCAGGCCAAGAAAAATACAGGAGCGGCATATGAGCAGGATTGTGAGAATGGTTACAGACAACCACAGATCACCTCCAAAGACCTGCAAGAACATCTCGCTGCAGATGGTGTATCTGTACATCGTTCTACAATTCAACACAGTTTGCACAAAGAACATCTGTATGGCAGGGTGAAGAGAAAGAAGCCCTTTCTGCACTCACATCACAAACAGAGTCGCTTGTTGTATTAAATGCTCATTTAGAGAAGGCAGATTCATTTGGGAACAAAGTGCTATGGCCTGATGAGACAAAAATTGAGTTATTTGGTCAGAACAAAAAGCACTTTGCATGGCAGAAGAAGGACAACGCCTTCCATGAAAAACACCTGCTACCTACTGTCAAATTTGGTGGAGGTTCCATCATGCTGTGGGGCTGTGTGGCTAGTTCAGGGACTGGGGCCTCAGCAGGGTTGAGTTTCCAAGCTCCTAGCCCATTGCCCTGATGCAATCGGTGGATGGGGGGGTCGGGGTCGCTTTCCCGTGTTCTTGGGGGAGGTATTGCTGTGGACATGTCCTCTCCCCCAGTCCTTCCATCACAGGGGTGTCCCCCTAACCAGACAAGGGACCCAGCCATCCGCCACAATTCAAACACACACTATATTATATAGGCATTGGGTACCTTGACGTTAAGCTTTTAATAATGTGGACCCTACTATCTAAATGTTGTGAAATGAAAAGCCTGGACACCACAAAAAGGTTTGGGGCAGCTGTACTTGAAGTTTGGCTGAAAACAGCAAAAGTAAGCAATAAGTCTTTTACAGACAAGAATCCAAAACAGAACAGAACTGGCAGAAGGAACATGTCGGGCAGGGGAAAATGATGTCATCGTGCCCTGCAACCGGAAGTGACGTCATTGGGGCACCCGTAAATGGAAGTGACATAGCCGGAAGTGATGTAATCAGGCTAACACCCCAACCCCACCAAAAAAAAAAAAAAACAAACAGGAAGTGACATCATCGGGCCCATAACTGGAAGTGATGTCATCAGTCCCCGGAACCAGAAGTGAGGTCATCAGGCCCAGGCGGCATTTCCCATGTTTGGTCTGCAGGGAGAAAAGAGAAAGGATTAGTGCACTCTGCCACCACCTGGTCCGGCATGGAATGACCTTCTTTTGAGCCCTTTAGCTGCCTGCCATGCACATGTGCGTGTCAATGTGTTTGTTTTACTCCAAAACTGGACTTCCATACATCGGACATGTCTACACCAGATTAAATGCACCTCTCAGTTCTAAAATAAAACACGTTGGCAGATGTATACACGTATTTCAGTAGATTCACACAGCAAGACGGAGGTGGTGTATCCTCTTTGTATTCCTGTCGGTTTTCTCCCACATCCCAAAGACACGCCGCGTCTCAATGGAATTGTCACTGTGTGTCGGAGTGTGCCCAGTAACTGACTGGCAAGCCAACCCGGGTTGCATCCTACCTTGTACTTGATGCTGCCAGGATAGACTCTGCCTTTCTTCAGGCCTTCACAATTTCCAAACCAATGAAGAACTGCCACCTTGGCTAACATGCACATCTTTGGCACGTGGGAGGAAATGCGATTCCTGGGAAAATTCCATGGGTGTATGAAGGAAGAAAGAGATCAGGCTGGGATTTGAATGTGATGTTAGGAAGCAGCACAGACCATCGTGCCACTTTTGTTTTGTTTGTAATTTAAAGCATAAACCGTACACACCAGATGTCCTCCATAAACATCTCAAACCCGTCTCTCGTGATGTGGACAGCAGGCACAAACCTTCGGTAGATTTCACGGATTTGGCTCCCTTTGTATTCTCCGTCATCTGCAATGACAAATACGTCTGTCAGAAAACACCAGAAGATTGCACGTATGTGAATTCAGTCCTAATGAAAGCCAGAAGAGCACAAGACCTTCACGACGGGGGCCCATGTGGGGATGGAAATCAGTCGGACTCCTCCAGGCATCTCAATAAACATTCTCCCCCCCACACCATCTCAGTGAACAGTTCACTAGCTGCTTCCTTATGGCGGCCTTTAAATGAATATTTCCTCCACTTACTGTTCCCTAGAGGACAACTGCAGTGGTCTCAGGAAGCGCTGTCTATGGGGGGAGGAGGGTCCGTGTTGAGGTTCCCACTGCTTCAACTGTTTCCTCCTGACCCATCTGCTAACGTCTCTCCCGTTTAGTTTATTTGCATTGTGGCCGCACTTTCCTTTTGAAAGAAACATTTGGTCATACGACGCTGGACATGTGGGACGCACACCCTGAGGGGACATCAGGGTCCTACCTAATCTCTAATATGAAGGAGTGCCTTCTGTTATCTGAGGTTTCCACAGCTCACATTCACACAGTGTGCTCCCCTACTGCTCCATTTTGTCCCAGGACTGAATATTTTTGCTGAAAACTCACTTTTCTAAAAAGCACACAAAGCAATAGTTTATCATATAAATCAACATAAAATACTTACAGTCCTATGAAAAAGTTTGGGAACCCCTCTCAGCCTGCATAATAATTGACTCTCCTTTCAACCAGAAAGATAACAGTGGTATGTCTTTCATTTCCTAGGAACATCTGAGTACTGCGGTGTTTTCAGAACAAAGATTTTTAGTGACGCAGTATTTAGTTGTATGAAATTAAATCAAATGTGAAAAACTGGCTGTGCACAAATGTGGGTCCCCTTGTCATTTTGCTGATTTGAATGCCTGTCACTGCTCAACGCTGATTACTTGGTTGGATGAGCTCGTGAATCCTTGAACTTCATAGACAGGAGTGTCCAATCATGAGATATAACGGTATTTAAGGTGGTCAGTTGAAAGTTGTGCTTCCTTCCCTTTGACTCTCCTCTGAAGAGTGACAGACAGCATGGGATCCTCAAAGCAACTCTCAAAAGATCTGAAAACAAAGATTGTTCAGTCTGATGGTTTAGAGGAAGGCTACAAAAAGCCATCTCAGAGATTTAAACTGTCAGTTTCAACTGTGAGGAATGGAATCAGGAAATGGAAGGCCACAGGCACAGTTGCTGTTAAACCAACAGGTCTGGCAGGCCAAGAAAAATACAGGAGCGGCATATGAGCAGGATTGTGAGAATGGTTACAGACAACCCACAGATCACCTCCAAAGACCTGCAAGAACATCTCGCTGCAGATGGTGTATCTGTACATCGTTCTACAATTCAGCACAATTTGCACAAAGAACATCAGTATGGCAGAGTGATGAGAGAGAAGCCCTTTCTGCACTCACGCCACAAACAGAGTCACTTGTTGTATGCAACTGCCCATTTACACAAGCCAGATTCATTTAGGAACAAAGTGCTTTGGACTGATGAGACAAAAATTGAGTTATTTGGTCATCACAAAAAGCACTTTGTATGGCGGAAGAAGAACAACGCCTTCCAAGAAAAACACCTGCTACCTACTGTCAAATTTGGTGGAGGTTCCATCATGCTGTGGGGCTGTGTGGCTAGTTCAGGGACTGGGGCCTTTGTTAAAGTCGAGGGTCGGATGAATTCAACCCAATATCAACAAATTCTTCAGGATAATGTTCAAGCATCAGTCACAAAGTTGAAGTTACGCAGGGGTTGGATATTCCAACAAGACAATGACACCAAAACACAGTTTGAAATCTACAAAGGCATTCATGCAGAGGGAGAAGTACAATGTTCTGGAATGGCCGTCACAGTCCCCTGACTTGAATATCATCGAAAATCTATGGGATGATTTGAAACAGGCTGTCCATCAAATGTAACTGAACTGGAGAGATTTTGTATGAAGAATGGTGAGAAATACCTCCATCCAGAATCCAGACACTCATCAAAGGCTACAGGAGGCGTCGAGAGGCTCAAAGGAGCAAAAGGAGACTCAACTAAGTATTGATGTCATATCTCTGTTGGGTGCCCACACTTATGCACCTCTCTAATTTTTTATGATGCATATTGCATATTTTCTGTTAATCCAATAAATTTAATGTCACTGCTGAAATACTACTGTGTCCATAAGGCAGGTCAGATATTAAAAGAAAGTTGCTACTTTGAAAGCTCAGCCAATGAGAAACAAAATTCCAAATAATTAAGAGGGGGTCCCAAACTTTTTCATATGACTGTATTAATGACAAATGTTATGTTCCATGAGCCCCTACAGTATGTTAATCCCCATACTTATTACATACCCGTTTGTCTCCTCACTCATAAGCTGAAAGGCACTTAATGTTAAAACGAACTTGGAGTAGTCGAATGGCTGCTAATCCGTCGTGCTCACTAGCATGCGCCGCGCTTTGGTGAAGTCCAGTAGCCAGCTTGCCTCCCACGGATTGATGTCTGTGTAATCGTCCGAGGGTGAATGACGCCTGTAGACGCATCAGCTACACGACCAGCTGGAGATCTGATCAGTTTTAATTTCTAGACTACTTGCAACAAAATTTCTGCTCAATAAGTCAGAATCCAATTGAGTAATAACACAAAAAACAAAAGCATTATATGCACAGCATATTTAGTTTTTGCGCATTCGCCTCCCTGTCTCGCCCGATGTCGATGCCATTCTAGACGTTGTTTACTCCATGCTGCTCACGCACACGCAGGGGATTCGAAGTCAAGTCAACGAGTCTAACAATCCTCCTAGCAAAGAGGGCCTGCCCTTAACGTAGTGATGAGTTCTGTTGACGTTTACAGCTTTTATCGCCCTCTGCCCCGCCCTAAAAAGAGTTAAGGTCAATTTTAACTTTTTTTACACTGAATACAAAAGTCATTCAAAAAACAGAAATTAATTTACAGATTCATAACTTAACAACTTGGTCAAACTGGAATTTGAGCTTCTACCTTTGCACTGTGGGGACTTGGGTTCAGCTCCTGCCTCCGATCACAATATTCTTAGAAATCACCTTAGTCAATGGGTGGGCCTCTCTGGTAATGTCTTAAATTGGTTTGAATCCTATCTGGCAGGTAGAAAATTCTTTGTTAGTTGTGGTAATTTTACATCAAAGACCCCTGATATTCTATATGGTGGTCCACAAGGCTCTCTCCTGGGTCTGCTGCTCTTTTCAATCTACGTGCTTCCGTTAGGTCAGATTATCTCGGGGCATAACGTGAGTTACCACAGCTATGCTGATGACATGCAGCTGTATTTGACCCCAACTCTCTTAATTTACTAACACAATGTCTTACTTGTGTTTGAGTGGACGAGGAGTCATTTTCTCAAGCTAAATAAAGAGAAAACTGAAATTTTAATGATTGGCAATAATGGATATAATGAGGTTATTAGAAATAAACTTGATCCATTAGGTTTAAAAGTCAAGACGGAGGTAAAGAATTTAGGGGTAACTATTGACTCTGACCTGAATTTTAAATCGCATATTAATCAGACCACTAGGACAGCATTTTTCCACAGCAAAAGTTAGACCTCTTATGTCATTGAAAGATGCCGAGAAATTAGTTCACGCTTTTGTTTTCAGTCGACTAGATTACTGTAACGCACTCCTCTCAGGACCACCAAAAAAGACATCAATCGATTGCAATTAGTGGAGAATGGAGCTGCTAGAATCCTAACTAGGAAAAGAAAATCCAAGCCCATTTTTCCAATTTTGAGGTCACTACACTGGCCACCTGTGTCTTTCAGAACTGACTTTAAAATCCTGCTTATGGTTTACAAAGCCTTCAATAATCTGCTCCATCTTATACCTCAGAATGTCTGACACCTTACACTCCAAATCGTAACCTTAGATGTTCAAATGAGTGTCTGCTTAGAATTCCAAGAGCGAAACTTAAAAGAAGTGGTGAGGCTGGCCTTCTGCTGTTAGGCACCTCAAATCTGGAACAGCCTGCCAATAGAAACTCACCAGGCTGATACAGTGGAGCAATTTAAAAAACTGCTGAAAACTCATTACTGTAACATGGCTCTCTGATAACTTCATCTTAGTTTAATCCTGATGCTCTGTATATTCAATTAATTATTATTACAATTCATGGTGGCTTTAACATCCGTACTGACCCCTACTCTCTCTTCTGTTCTTTATCCGGTTTTCTGTGGTGGCGACCTGCGCCACCACCACCTGATCAAAGGACCGTGATGTCCCTACATTGATGGATTAAAGGCCAGAAGTCCTCATGACCGTCATCACCAAGTCCTTCCATGAGAACCGTGGATACCATGAGGAGTGACTGAGGTCACTGATATTAGGTAGAATGCCTAAAGGTGGCTGGGTGGTCTCATGGCCTGGGAACCCCTGCAGATTTTATTTTTTCTCCAGCCCTCTGGAGTTTTTTTGTTTTTTCTGCCCTCCCTGGCCATCAGACCACCTTACTTTTATTTTATGTTAATTAATGTTCTCTTATTTTAAGTCTTACTTTGTCCTTTTTTCTCTTTTCTTCATCATGTAAAGCACTTTGAGCTTATTGTATGAAAATGTGCTATAGAAATAAATGTTGTTGTTGTCACTCCCTCTGTGCAGTTTGCATGGCCTCTGAATGCAGAAATATATGACAGATGTGTAGTTTAGGTGGTCCGGGGTGGGACGGTGTGCCTCGCAATCCACTGGTGACTTTGTGCCATGCCTCTGATTCAGCAAGGACCAGCTAACCTTGCAAAACAAGCAATGCCAAGAGGAATACAGAAAAATAACACCACTTCAAGAACATACAGAAAGCACAGTGACATTCTAACTTGCATAGATAGATAGATATCGAGACACCCCCAGAGACGTCAAACATGCGCCAACAGCAGCCACAGCACATAGCAACAGACATTTTATATTGATATACTGTATGTGTGAAACCATTGCTATGTGTGCTGGTCCTGGCTATTCAGTGGGGCAACTCCTTGTTAGTCAGGTGGCTACAACAAATTTTACATCCCGTTCTTAATCTCTGCCCACCTCTTTCACTTTTCTACCTACCCGCCTGCCTGCCTGATATAAATGTAGACTTTGAAATGAGTGTCCGGTTGAAAGCCCACAGATTATTCTTTGCCTACAAACTTTATAACTTTATCTATGAAGTAGCTTCTAGTGCCCCCTGGAGGAACAACACCATCATGACAGGCGGGCAGGCGGGCACTCCCAACAGGAATGCAAGTCCGTGGTTCATACCAGCTGATCCCCTCCAGCCTTCTTTTAAGCCTGTATGCTGCCCCCTAGTGTTCTGAATAATATTTCAGGCTTCCATTCACTCTCCCTAATAATAAAAATGCTCATACTTTGTATTTCTATTGTGTCTTTCTCAAGTTTAAAACGCTTCAGAAATATGAATATCAGGAAAAAAACAGAAAAACAAAACTAATATCAGCATAAAACGCACCATAAAAAGATAACTTCACAAAACACAAAGCTCTGAACTAGCATAAGTGCCTTGAGCATGGGAAAGGCGCTATATAAATAAATTGTATTATTATTATTATACTGAGGTGGGCTGGCACCCTACCCGGGGTTTGTTTCCTGCCTTGTGCCCTGTGTTGGCTGGGATTGGCTCCAGCAGACCCCGTGACCCTGTAGTTAGGATAGAGCGGGTTGGACAATGGATGGATGGATGGATTATTATTAAGGGGCAAAAAAAAAAAAAACAGAATAAAAAAATAAAATACTTCAAGAAAACTGTAAGAAAATAACAGAATGTATGATATAAACACAACTTTGTGAGCAGCTGGACAGGGAGGGTCAGAACGTCAGAGTAAGTTAAACGACTTCCTGAACAAATGTTTTTAAGTTGCTTTTTTAAAAGAGTGAATTGAGTCGGCTGACCTCAGTAATTTAGGGGGGCCAATCCAAAGTCTGGGAGCCGTAGAGCTGAAGGGTCTGTCACCCACAGAGCACAATTTATTATGGGCCAGCATGAATGGACCTTAGTGAGGAGATAGGAGCTTAGTGATGGGTGCCAGTGTGACAGACTGTGGTCCAAACGAAGACAGTGCAGTGTCGACCGGTACACGTTTATGGTGTCTACAGGTACAAAAAAATTAGATAGTTGTGCCAAAATGTGACAACACCTTAATAGAAGGAACAGATGTAAATGTGACACTGAAAGGAGGAAGAAAGTAACAGTAGCAGGTCAGGTTTGAGAACCCTTGTGCTAAGAGATAAAGAACAAGGGTTAAAATGTCATTTATTAATTGTAATTGTAATTTATTATTATGTCACTTATTAATAAAAATAATAACAACAATAACCAGGTCAGGTTGGGGAGCCTGCACTGGTACAGCGCGGTGCTGCATCCACCACACGACGAAACAGCTCGGGATCCTGGCTAGCAACACACACACCCCACACACACACACCGCGGTCCCGTCCCAAGACACTGGAACTGACCCTCTATTTGATGCAGCCAGGTGTTACGTGGGCGTCCCCTTTTTCTGGTCCAGCCGCTTGGGTCCTCAGCGATGAGGGTCCTGTGAGCCGAGTCACTCTCAAGGAAATCGTACCACATGGCCGTAGTGCCGTAATTGACGCTCCTTCACAATGCAGGTCATGTGCCTCATTCGGGAATCTGTGAGCAACACAAAGTCAAACCAGCGGGACACAAGGACTCCCCGAAGAGACACAGGAGTCCAGCCTTAGGTCACTGGATGGCGTCCATGTTTTTCGCAACCATATAGCAAGACAGGAAGTACCGGGAATCTAAAGACTTGGACCTTCGTCCTTTTGCAGATATCGGGACCACCACACGCCGTTTTCCAGCGACCTCACGACCCCCCCACGCTCTCCCAGTCCATCTACTGACCTTATAATAATAATAATAGTAATAAATTGCAATATATTACAGAACCTAATGTCCATACTAAAGCTGCAAAACCAATAAGAATTGGTCTTAGTAAGAAGTTTAAAAATCCACACCCTCCTTTGACATTTTCATCTTTGTTGTCCTTGTCCAGATATTTAATAATAAAAAAAAAAAAGTGTTGGAAAACCAATCCACTGCTACTGCCAACGACAAGCCGTGACCAGGCGAGACTAATTAGTCAATGAATAATCCAACCCAAATTCTTGTGTCAGAAGATGGCATGGACTCTATTGTGCGTGATAAAGTGCTCTTTTGTGCTCTTCAATCCGACCTTAAAAGAAATAAACTATTCAGAAAGGCATGCGTTTGTGAATTTCCCCTTGGGATTAATAAAGTATCTATCTATGAGTTGTTTTTTGGGCACATAAAAAACGGAAAACCTGTTTTCCGATCAAGCACATGTGAAATTTAAACTTAAATTCTTCCCTGTTTATCTTCCTTTCCTGCATAAAGAGAGATACTTCATTTGAATGTGTATTATTAATAAAGTCATGGCAAGTTAAGAGAGGAAATTAAAACTAGCGTACCGAGAACAAACAGCACCCTGCCTTTGAAGTGCTAACTGCCTCTCCAATCCTCCGAGTTAGGCACAGGAAATTAAAACACGCAAGGACATTCCGGCGGCCATTACATGAAATGGATCTTCATTTTACATTGTGCGAGTTTCGCACTGCAAGAGCCATGCAGGATTATTTAAAACAAGAGCGTCACATTCAACGCTCCTCCTGTCAGCATTTCCCTGAAAAACGCATCTTAAAAGTCAAAAGTTTACTCGAGCAGTACATTCCTTATCAAGCCCCACTCTAAAGGCGTCTACAGGGAGGTCTTCCAAGAAAACATCAAGTCGAGCTTTGAAAGTCCCTAACATCTTACTGTCTACCACACTAGTTGGTCGCTTATTCCAAGTGTCTGTCATTCTTTGTGTAAAGAAAAACTTCTTAATGTTTGTGTGAAATTTACTCTTAACAAGTTTCCAACTGTGTCCCCGTGTTCTTGATGAACTCATTTTTAAAGTCACCGTCTCGATCCACTGGACTAATTCCATCCATCCATCCATTATCCAACCCACTATATCCTAACTACAGGGTCACGGGGGGTCTGCTGGAGCCAATCCCAGCCAACACAGGGCACAAGGCAGGAAACAAACCCCAGGCAGGGCGCCAGCCCACCACAGCTGGACTAATTCACTTCATCATCTTAAACACCTTAGTCAGGTCTCCTCTGAATCTTCTTTTGTTTAAATTGTAAAGCCTCAGCTCTTTTAATTTTTCCTCAAAACTCAACCCCTGTAGCCCTGAATCAGCCGAGTCGCTCTTCTCTGGACCTTCTCTTGTGCTGCTTTGTCTTTATGGAGTCATAAACTGCACTCAGGACTCCAGATGAGGCCTCACCAGTGTGTTATAAATGTTGAGCAGACCCTCCTGTGACTTGTACTCCACACGTCAAGGCGCTATATAACCTGACATTCTG
This sequence comes from Polypterus senegalus, assembly GCF_016835505.1. Classification (NCBI taxonomy): domain Eukaryota; kingdom Metazoa; phylum Chordata; class Cladistia; order Polypteriformes; family Polypteridae; genus Polypterus; species Polypterus senegalus. The sequence continues at coordinate 10,579,003 of NC_053171.1, forward strand.
TTAGCCTTCTTCATGGCTTCAGTCGGGAAGTCGATAGCTTAGAGTCCACTGCGACTCCTAAATCCTTCTCATAAGGTGGACTCTCGATATTCCGACCGCCCATTGTGTATTCAAACCTCACATTTTTACTTCCTATGTGTAATTCTTTACATTTACTGACATTAAACTTCATCCGCCACAACTCTGCTCAAGCCTGTCTGCTGTCCAAGTCCGTCTGTGATGATATAACGGATTCCAAATGATCTGCTAATCCTCCTATCTTGGTATCATCAGCAAATTTAACCAGCTTGCTACTTATATTCCTATCTAAATCATTTATAAATATTAAAAATAACACTAACCCATGCTGGTCACCCACTCTTTAACACCCCTCGCACCATCATCCTCTACTTCCTGTGTCTGAGCCAATTCTGTACCCATCTAAAAAAAAAAATATCGCCCTGAACTGCCACTTCTTGTAATCTGATGCCCAACCTCTCAGGTGGCACCTTATCAAATGCTTTCTGAAAGTCCAGATAAATAATATCATAATTTACACAGCAGTACAAATCATTTTGCAGCCAGGGAATAATATACACACCTTTCTGTGGCTCTTTTTTAATTTTTGTGACATAAAGCAGACTGAGAACACATGAAGCATACGCCATAGAGAGGCTGCCGATTATGCACGACAAGACATGCCAAGTAGAATGTCATCTGTGCAGCTGGTTTTCATGAAGAATGTCAGCTGTAAGAAAACAGCAGTGTGGAGCATTTGTTCTGTTTGGCAGGTTTAAACAGTCGTGTGCAAGGACGCCACTTAGGCAAGTGTGCTGCTAACGGGGAAAAAAGAAACAAAAAACGGACATTCATGGCCAGCCCTGCAGTTTATTGCACTCGTCATTTGAGCTGCTCTATGCTCGTATTAAATCATCAGATTATACAGAACGACACGTGCAATTTACTTTAACAAAATGCATTAAAAATATCAGCGGTGTTGTACGAGTCGTGGCACTGCTATACCAGGAATGATGTTTCATTTGCCAGTCAGAGGAGTCTCGTTACATTAATAACAACTGGCTGCTCCATAAGCGTTTCATTCCAGGGCAGAGACGTGTGGCACATAAACCACTTGTTGACGCGACAGATATACACTCACCTAAAGGATTATTAGGACCACCATACTAATCCGGTGTTTGACCCCCTTTCGCCTTCAGAACTGCCTTAATTCTACGTGGCATTGATTCAACAAGGTGCTGAAAGCATTCTTTACAAATGTTGGCCCATATTGATAGGATAGCATCTTGCAGTTGATGGAGATTTGTGGGATGCACATCCAGGGCACGAAGCTCCCGTTCCACCACATCCCAAAGATGCTCTATTGGGTTGAGATCTGGTGACTGTGGGGACCATTTTAGTACTGTGAACTCATTGTCATGTTCAAGAAACCAATTTGAAATGATTCAAGCTTTGTGACATGGTGCATTATCCTGCTGGAAGTAGCCATCAGAGGATGGGTACATGGTGGTCATGAAGGGATGGACATGGTCAGAAACAATGCTCAGGTAGCCCTTGGCATTTAAACGATGCCCAATTGGCACTAAGGGGCCTAAAGTGTGCCAAGAAAACATCCCCCACACCATTACACCACCACCAGCAGCCTGCACAGTGGTAACAAGGCATGATGGATCCATGTTCTTACTCTGTTTACGCCAAATTCTGACTCTACCATTTGAATGTCTCAACAGAAATCGAGACTCATCAGACCAGGCAACATTTCTCCAGTCTTCAACTGTCCAATTTTGGTGAGCTCGTGCAAATTGTAGCCTCTTTTTCCTATTTGTAGTGGAGATGAGTGGTACCCGGTGGGGTCTTCTGCTGTTGTAGCCCATCCGCCTCAAGGTTGTGCGTGTTGTGGCTTCACAAATGCTTTGCTGCATACCTCGGTTGTAACGAGTGGTTATTTCAGTCAAAGTTGCTCTTCTATCAGCTTGAATCAGTCGGCCCATTCATTCTCCTCTGACCTCTAGCATCAACAAGGCATTTTCCCACAGGACTGCCGCATACTGGATGTTTTTCCCTTTTCACACCATTCTTTGTAAACCCTAGAAATGGTTGTGCGTGAAAATCCCAGAAACAGAGCAGATTGTGAAATACTCAGACCGGCCCGTCTAGCACCAACAACCATGCCACGCTCCAAATTGCTTAAATCACCTTTCTTTGCCATTCTGACATTCAGTTTGGAGTTCAGGAGATTGTCTTGACCAGGACCACACCCCTAAATGCATTGAAGCAACTGCCATGTGATTGGTTGATTAGATAATTACATTCATGAGAAATTGAACAGGTGTTCCTAATAATCCTTTAGGTGAGTGTATATGATATGCCTCCTCTTCATACAAAACAGCCAGATGAGAAAGTCTGTAAAGACATCTCTATGAATAGCTGAGGCCATTTTTATGTAGATGATACTCAACTCTCCTTCAATGTTAAAAGTGAAACTTCGTCAGGGCTTTCTGGGCTCAGAACTTGCCTCGGTGAAATTAAAACCTGAATGGAGCAGAACTCCTTAAATTTAAATTGCAACAGAACTGAACTCCTTCAAATTGGCACTAAAGCACAAATGAGCTCCTTCTCAGTCACTGTTGACGATGATCTCGTCAGATCTTCTTCTGATGAAAGGAATCTCTGTGTCATTTTTGATTCCTACCTTTCTTATTCCACCCACTTAAATTCACATTAAGAAACTTTCTTACTTTCCCCTCCGTAACACATGCCGTGTTCGCTCATTCCTCTCCTTTTCTAATGCCGAGAAACTTGTCCTGCTTTTATCACATCCTGCTTCGATTACTCGTAACTCCCTACTGACAGGTGTCCCTTCTAATCACAGCTCGAGCCGATTCAAAACTCTGCTGCAAGAGTCCTGACACAAATCAACAGCAGCAAACACAGCCATCCTGCTTCACCTCCCCTGGCTCCCCAGATCTTACAGGATTGAATATAAAATTCTATTAATGACCTACAAAGCTTTAAATGGACTCACACCGGACTACGTCAGTGACCTTCTCCATCGCTCTTCTCCTGTTCGCCCACTAAGATTCTCCGATTCTGTGCCCCACCCTAACCCACCCTAACCCGCACTCTGTGGGTGACTGCAGGGCCTTCAGGTGTATAGCGCCCTGACTTTTCAATGACCTCCCGAAATTAATGAGATCAGCGGACTCCATTCAGTCTTTTAAAAGGCAACTTAAAACTCATCTGTTCAGGAAGGCGTCTGACGCTTCTTTCAGTTGAGCTCTCTGTCCAGATGCTCAGGGTGATTTGTGTGTTGTATCACAAATGATGTTATTTGTTCAGGCCACCAGTTCCCAAACTCAGTCCCGAGGACCTGCTGTGGCTGCAGGTTTTCATGCCCAGTAAAGCAGAGTGAAAATCAGGCTGAAAATTATTAAAAAGTAAAAGAAAAAAAAAGAAAAAATACTACCCCCGTGCTGGCTGGGATTGGCTCCAGCAGACCCCCGTGACCCTGTAGTTAGGATATAGCAGGTTGGATAATGGACTGCCACATTCATTTTGGAATGGGCAAATGTCACCCAAATTTCAACAATGGAATCCATCTTTTACACACACACACACACCACATACACACACACTGTGGAAGAATCATTTTAGTGTAACACAGCATTCATCTTAAAGAAATAGCATAAGGGGGAAACTAAATAAAGGTCAAGTGAACAACAAAATGTATCCATCCATCCATTACCCAACCCGCTATATCCTAACTACAGGGTCAGGGGGGGTCTGCTGGAGCCAATCCCAGCCAACATGGGGAGCAAGGCAGGAAACAAACCCCGGGCAGGGCGCCAGCCCACCACAGGAACAACAAAATGTACACTGAAATAGAAGAATTGATTTAGGAAAAGACTGAGATGGTCAAGTAAATAAAGAATGTACCAGAAGAAAGGTTGAGGATGTCCTATAAGCGAGAATGGACACTTGTTATATGCACAGAAATTTCAAGGCTGGTGGCTCATCTCAAAAGGTATAAGAAGAACCAGAATATGATGTAATAGACTTTTATTTTATATAAATCATTTGGGTGTAAACCAACCAGAGTAAAATGTATGCATTGATTGACGCTGTATGTAAATTCAACAGTTTAGAAAATGAACCTCTATATCCTTTGTTTCTCGGACCGTTCTGGTCATTCTGACCGGGCTGTAACGGGCAGTTTTTGATGAATGCTCCTTCCAAGGCATTTTGCCGAGGAGTCATTAAAAGATATCATGAAGAGCTTTTCTCCTGCCTGATTACTGAATTGTCCTGTTAGATGATGTTTCCTTCTCTAATAAGTGGCATAGTGCGACTTAACCTTCACCTGTGCCATGCTGCAGACGAGGGCATGTGGCAAGTTTACCAAAGTATAGTGGAGAGCTGCAATAAAAAAAAATAAAAAATAAAACACACACCAGTCACCTAGAATTAAAGCATTTCATATTTGTGCTTTAAATTACATGTCAAATTTAATGTGATAAATCCCTAAATACCTTGTTAAATATTCTCTCTTTGTGTTATTAATACTGCACTGGTAACAAGCTAACTTCATTTCTAGCCACGGCCTAGGAGAGTCTTCTTTCCCACGTCTCAAAGACCACCATGTCATGTGACCTGGCAGTGTTACGCCCGCTCTGCCCTCTGCTGCCTCCCCACGGCTTTTAAGTGAGTTTGAAACATGAGGCAGCTTCCAATGGCAATGTAGAGTGAACATGAAGACCCCGCTGCTGCATCACATGAACACTCAAGGACTGCCAATGCATTTTTTTTTTTGATTTGTTATTTGCTCTGATGGCATCTCTCCAAACCATCAAAGTTTTTATAAACCATCAAGCCGTGAAGGAAGGAAGCACTTGAATGAGGACTCAGTAAACTTCTTAAAGTAGTTCTTTACCACAGATGTTAAGTCCGCTCAACTCTTATCACTATTAATAACCTCCTCAGTAAATAATTTAGCGGTAATTTATAACTTATTTCCCACAACAGTACAGAGTAATGGGGATCGTGGAAGAGAAGTGAAAAAAAAAAGAGTGCAGGCAGGGTGGAGTGGGTGGAGAAGAGTGTCAGGAGTGACTTGTGACAGACGGGTATCAGCAAGAGTGAAAGGGAAGGTCTACAGGACGGTAGTGAGACCAGCTATGTTATATGGGCTGGAGACGGTGGCACAGGAGACAGAGCTGGAGGTGGCAGAGTTAAAGATGCTAAGATTTGGTGTGACGAGGATGGACAGAATAAGAAATGAGGGCATTAGAGGGTCAGCTCAAGTTGGACGGTTAGGAGACAAAGTCAGAGAGGTGAGATTGTGATGGTTTGGACATGTGCACAGGAGAGATGCTGGGTATATTGGGAGAAGGATGTTAGGGATAGAGCTGCCAGGGAAGAGGAAACGAGAAAGGCCTAAGAGAAGGTTTATGGATGTGGTGAGAAAGGACATGCAGGTGACAGGGGTGACAGAGCAAGATGATGAGGACAGGAAGATATGGAAGAAGATGATCCACTGTGGCGACTGCAGCTGAAAGAAGAAGATCTTACCCTGTTAACATGTGGGGCTTTACTGTTTGTGTAGTTTGGGGATCTGTGGCGCCGCCTTGTGGTCACGATTATATCACTTTAGGTAGATTTAATCATTTTTATGGATTGTTCTTCTAAACAGTTATTTGTTCTATTTTAAAGAATTAGCCAACAATTTATGACTTCATACCATCCTTTGTAAAACAATGTAAAGCTGTGCTTCTCAAAATGAGTTATTTGTGTCAAGAGTCTCACAGCAATAAAGTGTCTACTGAATTTATGTTGTACTCACAGTTCATAGATTTTAAAGAGAAGGAATCTCTTTTTGACATCCAAGGCAAAATACCGTGTAGCTTGTGAATCAAAACTAACAACGTAAAATGAAAAAGCTCAACTAAAAGTGATATTTTCCAGACAGACAAAGAAAAAGAGAAGCACATCTACAACCATAATGCAAATACTTTGATAGAAAATGCCTTTTTGGTGGTCGCTGTGGTGGGCCTTTGCCCTGCCAATGTCTTGTTCCTGCCCTGCCACTGATCCTGATGGGATAGCAACCAACTCCTCAAGACTTGGAATTAAATTAGGCAGGTTAGAAGATATTATGTGATAAATGGTGACTGTACTGAGCCACATTGCATGTATAAACATTCTTTTTATTGACTTCATTCATTTCGGGATGCCAGGGCCTTTGCGGGCAGTCATGACAGTCCACCAGTAAAAAGGGGACATCGGCCTATCAAAGGGCAATGAGAAGGGTTCATTCATTTAAAGGATGCACACAACAATTTTCAGGAAAAAGGATTTCACACATCGCAACATTTTACTGCAGTACTTGAAGGCAATTATAGAGCAAAAATGTGTTATTTTACAGAGACATACATGTTGACCTAAAGTTTTTACCTTTATTGTCCAGTCTTGTGCTACAAGAAGCCCATTCATTCTTAAAAAACCGACACTCGATTCACCCCAAGTTAACAATCACAGGCCTTTCTTTCTCCTTTCCTTTCTAACCAGGTCTCTTCCTTCCTTACTTGTACAGAATGGATTCCTCGATACCAACCAGTTCGGCTTCAAGAGGAACCACTCGACTGAGACGGCTCTTCCGACTGTGGTTGACCAGCTACGACTTGCTGGAGCTACCAACATGCCATTGGTCGTGATCCTACTAGATCTTTCTTCTGCCCTTGACATGGTCAAGCAAGACATCCTTCTTGCCATCCTCTTGAACATTGGCATTGCTGGGACTGCTCTCAGATGGTTTGAGTCCCCTGGGACTCCGACAGTGTGCTCTGGTGAAGAAAGTTGTCAAAGGCACACCAGACATGCACTGGTGTACCCCAAGGATCAGTGCTGAGTCCTCCACTCTTCTGTCTGTACCCCACCTTACTGGTCTCCATCATTCAATCACATGGGCTTCTCTTATCAGAAAACGATACACAGCTGACCCTGTCGATCCCTCCTGATGACAATACAATGCATGTCTTACTGATATTTCAACCTGGATGAAGGACCATCATGATTGATGAGCAGCTATCTTTTTCTGACCCCATTTCCACTGTTTGTCGTTCATGCAGAATCACGCTGTACAACATCCACAAGATCAGACCTTATCTGACAGTGTGCGCCACACAGCTTCTGGTCCAGGCTTGGGTCTTGTCTTGTCTGGACTACTGTAACTCGCTCCAGGCAGGAGTACCCGCACATGCTATCAAGCCACTGCAGATGGTCCAGAATGCAACAGCCCATCTTGTATTTAACCACCCGAGATGAGCACGTCACTCCTCTCTTCAGGTCACTACATTGGCCCCCTGTAGCAGCACAAATTAAGCTCAAATCCCCGGAGCTCACCAACAGAGTGGTCAATGGGTCAGCACCGGAGTAAATGGGGACACTGGTGAGGTGCCATATGCCTGCCAGCCCACTCGGGTCTGCCAGGGAACAGCGTCTGGTGATGACACCTGTGTGTGGTATCAAGTCTCAATGCAGACTCTTTTCCTGTGTAGTTCCTAGTTTTTGGAATGGGCTGCCGACTCCTTTAATGCATTTAAGAAGCAATCAAAGACCCATCTGTTCTGTGATTATCTGTCAAATTGTAACCAGAAAAATAAAAACTTTGCTCTGTGATATTTTATGTCGTCAGTTAATTTGTTTAAGTTTAATAGTTTTATAATAATATGATTGTAAATATATGAGTTGTTCTCTTCACATCTCTTCAATTTTTGTTACCTGTCCTACTACACTTGCTGAACAAACAGGCCGCCCGGCCTAATGTTACTCAGTGATGTTTACTTCTTTGTAAGTTGCTTTGGATAAAAGAGTCTGCCAAGCAAATACATGTAAATGTATTCAAATTAATGGGGTGCACTGTGCCAGCCTCTACTCTAGCAGCACTAGGCAGGAATCAACCTTAGAGAGTCTTCACTTACATGGTGCCAGTCCGAGTTGAGATTCCAGGCCTCAGGAATGTGGATATTGACAATGACCTGTAAATTAAGATTAGACAATATGTTTAAGAGACTGGTGGTTATTTAGGGGAGAACAAATAGGGTAAAAACAATGCAAAAGCTGCAAAAAAATGTAAGTAAAAAGATTTGAAAGCTGCACAATGACATTTCTTTGGGAAAGAGATTTTATTATAGAGGTAAAGATTATTAGAGAGAGATAAGACTGATAAATAGATTTGGAAAGGGAATGCATAACAAAAGATTTAAAAAATGTTTATATGCAAGATGCCATCTCACTTAAATATGGAAACAAATAGGAAAGGCGCCACATACCATTAAAAACTACAGAATGTGCTTTCTTCCATTAAGTCCAAGATTACAGTATAAGGAAAGCTCTACATACTGTCCAGCTAAAGCACAAAGAAATAATCCTGAGGTGTAAGAAATGTTTTAGCTTTTAGATCAAAGATCACAACTTACCTGTAATGTTTATTGTGAACTGCGATATTTATAGACTGTTTTGGTTTTTTTTTTCTTTTATCTTCTTCCTTAACCATAAGCTCGGTTGATGTGTCTGGACTCACCCTGAACCTCACACACATTGCGGTTCTTTACGTTTCACTTTCTTTCTTTTTAACTTGTATTTTATTTGGCCACACAAAGTGCAAGTATTCAGGTGTGGTTAATTAAACCTACGAGCCTTTGTGAGTAATCAAAACAGTCACAAGTGGAAAGACTTGTTTGAATTCAAGGGGGCAGCCCTTTTTTAACATTATAATTAAAACAATCAAGATTGCAGACTGTTGTGCTAATCTTGGGCAATGCCCGTCCCAGTTGGTGCCAAAGGTAAAAAATGAACTTAATGAATTTAAATGGTTTACTCTCTTATATTACATCAGGGTGTCAAGTTTTATATAAACACATACAGTACACGTTATATAAAATGTAAGGTTGCCAGGGTCGAAAACAACACATCACAGGCAGAGTTACAGTACAGTAAAAGGGCCCAACAGAGGACTTATGAATTACAAGGAACCTTCACTACTGATCAGTGTTAATGTGTTTAGTCAGAACTGGTAACCCCCAAAACTCTCGGGGGAGCCCCAGAAACACAACCACAGCAAACAAAGCTGCAAAAATAAGGCAAGAAAAGAAACCTAACAAGGCCCAGCTAAACCAGCAGAAACATCAAGGTGGCCCATGCGTATTTAAGGGCCCATTTCTATTTTATGGTTTCAGGGGACACCAAGAGGCACTATGATCTGGGCCCTAAACATAAGCAGACTCTGTAGGCCCCTTCCTCTTGAAAATAAACTTTTCATAGGAGGGCCCCCCTTCCCACCCCAGTGGGCTCTGGGTAATCATTAACCCTTTCAACTACCCAGTATGACGCCCATGCCTGGGAGCCCCGTGGATTTTGTAGAAGCAACTGCTCCACTGCCAGGAAGGTGGAGATGCCAGACAGATTTGAAGACAGAGGTTAGGGTGAGTAATAGGGCCTTGATTTTTGAAGTCTGGGAGTGGAAACAAAGTAAGGAAACCGCACTTTCTAATTTATTAGTCTGAGACAAGGCTTTGTTTAGGAGTTTGTGTTAGTTTTGTTCTTCCTATACTCATCCTTGCTATTTATTTAAAATTTTACAAGCACGCCACTCTGGTGTACTTGAGTTTTGTTCGACTGTGTGTTTTATGTTATACCTAAAACATGTTTGTATAATCATCACTTATAAAATAATAGAATGTTGATACTAGGTTTGTGAGTGGCATGGCTGCAGCGTGTTTGGACAGTAAATATTTTTTATAGAATTAGAATTTAGATGAAAGTGTAATTGATAAATTACACTTCCGGTGGCTTAGGTATTGGACTACAAACGTGAAGGTATGATCACTCATCCTGTGAGACTCTGATGGAAACATTTAACCTGGCGCTACTTTAAACTCCGACGTTTTCTACAACACACTAGGCACAGGTAAACAGCAAAGAGATGAGATTGCCCTTCGGCTCAATTGACTACAAAAGCATTAATACATTTATTACAGTTGGCAAATTATGTCTGTAGCACTAGGGTGTTGTACCGTGTTAGACATTATAGTTGTACCGAGAAGTCACGCAAAATGACCCCTTTTATTGGCTAACTGAACAGAGATTACACTATGCAAGCTTTTCAGGCAACTCAGGCCCCTTCTTCAGGCAAAGATGTAATGAGATGAGTTGCATATTGTAATCCTCTTAGTTAGCCAATAATTACAGTTGGCAAATAAAAACAACTGAAACGCTTAAAACAGCTGAACTGCTGGAGCGTCAACACACCCATTTTCTAAATGCCTCATTAAATTCAAGGTTGTGGGGCCGCACTGGGCACAGTATGAGAACCACAGCCAGACAAGGTACCAGTTTAGGGCACATCCCCCTCCCAGTAGCTTGTAAGTGGCTTGGTTAAATCTGACAATTACACTAACATGTCTGTCTTTGGTATGTGAAAGGAAATCGGGGATTCCCTATAGAAAACACCATTCAGACACTGGGAGAACATTCACACTCTGCATAACGGACTGGTCAGGAGACTGGACAGCACTCATCACCACACCTTGGGGTGTGTCAATTTAACTTTACTAATCGTTTAAAGCAGTGGTCCCCAACCCCCGGTCTGTGGCCCACTACCGGGCTGCGGCCGTCTGACAGCCAGGCAGCAAGACTCACTCAGTGAAGGGACACAGCAAAAAGGCTGCCCCCCTTCACTGAGGACACTTTTCAGAACGCTAGGTGGGCGGGGCTGTGCAGCGGCGCAGAGAGAGGAGAGAGACCGAGGTGAGAGAGTATTACAACAAAGTATTTTTATGTTTCTGACAGTTTCCCCATATGACACAAATCTATAGAAATCTCATTACTATGAATTACATTCAGCAGATACTTTCATTACAACGAAGTAACCTTGGAATGCCTGTATGAATCATCCACAGAGCAGTTAGTTCTGTGGTCGCAGCTCAGTTGTGCACATTTGCACAACGATCCCCAAACAGAAACATTGTAAAAAAAAAATGTTCTTTCTTCGAACTTTCTTCGTACTGTTTCTTGTGCCGTTTTTGTTTTCTGTGGTTTTCAGGGGTACCTTTTGCTTATCACTCGTCAACATTTGAAAAACATCCATCGGAATTTTAACTCATTTTCACCCTTCTATAGAAACAGCAGACATGAAAAAACGATAACAGTGTTAATGTTTGTGATGTGCAATCTGTTGGAATGACAAATGCAATGCACATGTATGTCTTTGTTATATGCAAAAAAGAAGAAAAATCTCGGGTTGCAAACGTATGCGAACTGCTGCATTTGAAGACGGCGAAAAAGCCGTTTTTATGTGGTTCAGTGATGCTCCTTCAAGAAACAGTCCTATTAATGCGGGACTCATTCAAGAAAATGTGTGGTTTTTAAACTCTCATGGGACCTCAGTCAACGGGACAACACGTGGTAAGCCTGCCGTTTCCCTGCCCCGGCAATGGACAAACAATCTTACACAGATGCTGCAATCGCGCTTCGGGATGCACTTCAGTGCGACGTTCCCGTTGGGTGGGGGGGATCCCAAAAGAGTTCAGAAACCTCACAATATGAAGAAGAGGAAGAGGATTATTCAGCTTCTGATTGATAACTGTGCGTCCCACAACATACTTCCATATTCAGATAATGTTCGCGTTGAATTCCTAACGCCCAATTGCACAGCAGTGCTTCAGCCATTGGATTTGGGCATTATTCGCACCCTGAAAGTGTGTTATCGCAAGGAAATGCTGAGAAAAATTCATCAGCATAACTTGTAGGCAGGAGGAGATTAAAATTACCACATAAGAAACTATTGAAGCTGCTTCCATTTCCAACATCCTATCTTTGTGAGGCAGTGTTTTCTGCAGTGACAGCAACCACAACGAGATTACGGAGTAGACTGAACATAAGCAACACACTTCACGTGTCGCTGTCTTTCATCCTCCCCAAATGGGATCGTCTGGTTGCAGGAAAACAAGTTCAGGGCTCCCACTGACTCTGCATTATGGTAAGCTGTATAATTTCTGCTATGATATTATAACATAATAATAATTGAAATATAATGTAATTACTAAAAATCCACCCCTCCGGTCCCTGGAAAAATTTGCTTCTAGTAAAGCAGTCCTTGGTGTCAAAAAGGTTGGGGACCACTGGTTTAAAGGAATGTGGGCTTGTAAAACTAGACCAAATTAAAATGTTCATAAAAAGCTAACAGGTCAGCTTCTAGTTGATGAGAATATGTGCATTATAAAAAAAAAAAAAAACACAAGCGCCAGACATGGCCTTAACTGGTTACATATCTCACCACATACTGTCCATGTGAACTCATCTAGTTACTCTCACAAAGCCACCTTAAGAATTTAAGTAACCCTTAAAACGAATCGTTTTTATCCTCTTGGTCGTTATTCAGTGGCTATGTGATTTTGTAGTCAATGAGTGTGTGTGTGTCCACTAAGGACTGAAGGAGTGTAGCTGCTCCATAAACTTTGCGTTGCTAACTGGCATGAACTTGTCAGTCTGGCATTTAAGAAGTTAGGAGAGCACTGGTGCAGACTGGCATTTATGATATGGACTGCAGTCGATATGGCGGTCTACACGTCTGCTTGAGGAGAGAATGTGGATGCTGTTTCTGTGCAGCCCTGTCTCTGTGTAAGGCCTGCAGTCTTCTGGGCATTAAAAGTGTAAGGATAAAGAGTACACGGCAAGGGTAACCATGACAAAAAAACTGGATCCGTCATCCACGCTTTTCACATTTCTTTTCTGTCACTGAAGGATGTTACGGTTACCTGAATAGAATAGAATTACCTCACTCTAAAGAAATACTGTAGGATAGGCGTCACCCAGTCAATTTTAGACTTTAGGTTTCATTAATGTGAAGGGCTCAATGGGGCTGTGTGTAAGTGCCGACTATTCAGTATTCTGGTAAAACAGCCTGGTTTCAAACCAATTTTTGTAAAACTTTGTATGGAATGTTTTTTGATTTTAATAAAATAAATAACTAAATAAAAAAAGTAATCTGGAAAAGAAACAATTTCAAATGGAGGGAGTTGGCAGCCTTTGTTGCTTTTCGTTTAATTTTGGTGGCATTCCCTACAAAGTGTTCATCTATGTATGGATTGGCATCCCAGCGGAGATGGACAGGAAACCATTACCTAACCGGAAGGTCATAATGGAAGGACAGCATGGGAGGAGTTGCAGCCCAGCTGGGATAGTTAGTGACCCACATCCCAGTTGGGGTAAAACACTAAAGGATGAACTGGGCAAACATGGATGCCAGAGGCAGTTCATTCCCCCACAGGATAGGCGACAGTGTCCCTTCCAGGCTGGTCCCAATTAGGATTCCCACAGGGATGTATGAGAATTGGAGTTTGGAAGATCATCCCAGTGTCCTTGGGTGTCTGTCACAAGAGAGCGGTGTCAGGGGAAAGACTGAAAACTGGCTTTTGTATGGCCACTGCAGTGACACCAGAATTGTTTTCCAGGTCCAGTTTAAAAGAAGCCTGTTGTGTCTTCTCGGGGAGTCAGAGTTGGGAGACAGCTGGTAACACTCCGTTGGTAGAGTTAGGGGGAAAGAAAATAATCTTGCGCTTTGTAATTGTGTACCGTATATATACGCATATAAGTCTGGTCTTGAAACACGTAAAATCAGTCATAAAATCAGACCCGACCTAAAATTCAACCCTTAATTTTTGTTTTTTTACATCTTCTTGCCTCCTCCAATCTCGCACCAGTTTCTCAGACACATCAAATTATGTTGCAGCAAGCGCAGTTACCGATTTCTTTCATCATGTCAATGATTTTTAATTTAAAACCAGCTTCGTATTGACTTCTGATCAAACGGTCCATCGTAGATAAGGGATGTTCTTACGATAAAGGTGTATGAGGGTGCGAGATACAAAAAACACAAAACAGTACAAACATTGCTTCATAGTAGTTTGGGTGTTACCGTGTGGTCACGTAGGCACAATACATAGAAAGAAAGAAAAAAAAAAAGACAGTGTGCTCCGTGGTTACTCTCTCAGCTGGCCATTAGCATATCGTAATCCCTTGTACCAATAGCACGAGTTTTCCACATTCGACTTATACAACTAACATTATAAAATACCAGAAATTATACGGTAAAATCAAGGCTGACTTATCCGCGGGAGAACTTAGAGTGTATATGGTATTTGGATCGTGTTCACTAGGAAACGTTGTAGACAAATAAAACCCATTACCTGAACCGGACACCGTGTTGGGTGATACTGTGTCTGTGGTTTGGGGTTCAGTGGCGCCCCCTTATGGTTAGAGTAGTTATTTCAGGCAAATCTAATTGCTAACTTTGTGTAAAGATGTTGAAAATCCCATGTGCACTTTCATACCAAAAGTTGTACTAATATTTTTTTTGACAAACTAACCCGCAAAAGTATATGACAAACTAAACAGCAACAGGAAAAATAAATAATGTAACCCAAAATTGAGATGTGCATCCTGCCTCTCTTATACTGTATTTCCCTCAATGATTAAATCATTCCATTATAATTATTTAAAAATAAAACTACTATATATGCACAAGATAAAAATACCCCCTTTTAATAGATTAGCATAGAAATTACTTCTGTATTTAGAAAGCATTTAAGTATTATCTTTATGTTTGGAATTTCTTTTTACTAATACTTGCTATTGGCCCATAGAGGGTGCTATTGCCTCATGAGAACAGCACATAATTCAGCCTGTCAGAAGGAAAAATAATAAATGAAAGAAAACAGTCTCTTGAAAAATAATAAATGAAAGAAAACAGTCTCTTAAAATATGCCTTGTATTTCCATTATTCTTTCAGCAATGAAAACAATGTATCAGTAGATGCAAGATTAAAAGTAAAAATACCACTGGCAGTTTTTGCTTTTCCTGTTTGATCTGTAGTCACATAACTGAGCAAAGACGGCAGAGAGGGTGTCAGTTCCTTTTCAGAAATCAAGTTAGACAGAGACAGTCCGGAAGATGTTGAACCCCGACAATGCAGTACTAACAAGCAACCCAGGAATTTGGGGATGCCAGTGCAATTCCTTTATTTCTGTTTGGCCCTGATGAAGGAAAAGCACTTGTGGAGGCAGAGAGGCGACAGAGCCATCGGACACTGGGTCGCAGGATTCCACAGACAAGTCCCACTGGCTAATAATATCATCTGAACCAGCTGCTGCAAAAACACTGCTGTCTGTTGGGTGCCATTCCACAGATGTGATAGGGGCAGAATGCTGCTTAAATGTGGCCACTGCCTTTCCAGTCTAGGAAAAAAAAAAAAAAAAGAGGTGTTAATACCCAGGCATTGTGAAAACTGCCTAATTCTTGTTAACCTAAGTAACTTGTTATTGTAAAGAAGCAGGAAAGAACAGTACAACATACAGTATATGAAATAATAAAAGAATTTTATAGCAACAATAGGTAGTTCACATTAGACCATAAATGCTTTACATAAAAAATGCTCAAGTATTAATTTGATTCAGTGAATCTCTCTTCACCAACAATGATGCTGTGATCTTCTCTGAGTCAATGGAGGCTCTGATCAGGGCTCTCGAGAGACTGAGCGAGGAATCCCAAGTATCTGGGCTTGCAAGTGTCCTGATAAAAAACAAGATCAGGCCTTTAATGACCTCTTGGGCACAGCCATCAGCAGTGTGTCTGTCTGCGGAGAGAGTGTTGACCATGTCAAGAGGTTTACTTAACTCGGCAGTGACATTCATGTGACTCTTCCCATGAAGTCAGTAGACAGATTAGGAGAGCAAGGGGTCATGAGGTCGCTGGAAAGGGGTGGTCCCGATAGCTATGCAAAAGGACGAAGGTCCAAGTCTTTAGCATCCTGGTGCTTCCTGTCTTGCTATATGGTTATGAGACATGGACCCTTATCCACTGACCTAAGATGAAGACTAGTCTCCTTCTGTACTGTGTCTCTTCAGAGAATCCTTGGGTACTGCTGGTTTGACTTTGTGTCAAATAAGCAATTGCTCATGGAGTCCCAAATGAGGCACATTACTCTCATTGTGAGGGAGCGTCAGTTACAGCACTTTGGCCATGTGCCGTGATTCCCCGAGGGTGACCTGACTCGCAGGATCCTTATTGTTAAGGACCTGAGTGGCTGGACCAGGCCAGTGGTCCACACCTACATAACACCTGGCTGATGCGGACAGATGTCATTTCTGGAGGGTAGGACTGGACGAAGCGTCTTCCTGGGCAGTTGCCAACCTGAACTGTTTCATCGTGTGGTGGGTATGGCATCTCGTTGTACCAGTGCACGCTCCCTGGCCTGATTAATTTGATAATTACTAACAGAAGAATCATTAAATAAGATCTCAGCAGTATTCATCTACAACGTACTATGAAGTAAAACGTGGACCACTGCTTCAGAATAATTTGTGTCGATAGACCAGCTTTGTTTCAAGAAACTGGTACAAAGAAATTAGAGAAGGAGTCTACACAAACGCACCTTAAACTGACGGAGATCCCATATCTTCAACAACCCGTCATCGCCGCCAGACACAAGAAAAGGTTCACTGTGGTTCCAGCTGATGACATTAACATCAGAGGAGTGTGCCTGATCTGCAGTTAACATGCAGGCCTTGGATGGAGATGCCCGAATATCCCATATCCTGATGGTGGTATCAACTGAGCAGGAGGCAAAAACCTTACAGAAGAAGAAGAAGAAGAAAAGTTGTAAAAGACAATAGTAATTGGAGGCCAAAATTTAATTCACAAATGAGCACTAATTCGATGAACTCACTGTGGCTTCAGTGGGCGACCACTGAATATCCTCAACTGCATGGGTGTGACCAAGAAAAGGTCGCTGGTCAACCTGCCATACTCCTCCCTCCTTAGGTTCCCAAATGTGGATATTCTTTTTGCAGTCTCCAGTGGCCAGCCGTCCTGCAGAGAGAACAGATAAAATTCATCAATTCAGGCTACCTCTGCAACCGAGCCCTGGTCTTATTTCACAACCCTAGTCTTGGAGAGACAATGGGAGAGGTAGCTTTAAAGACCACCCAAGCACCAGAATTAGGACAGGACAGACTTTTCTGTAGTAGCCCTAGTACCTCTACATCCCTAAGTCAATATCCTCTTTACATGCCTTTGTGTGTTCCTGCTAATTCTAATTAGAGTCAACCTTCCAACAATGCCATGCTCAAACATGCACTTACGGTACCAATGCAGAAAACATATTAAGGCAAGAGCACTTTTAGCAGATGCACCCCTGTATAATACTCGTAAATACCAACCTTCTTTAACCTATTCAGCATGTGAACATCACTAGGGATCCAGGGATTTAGAGATTTTTTATGTGCATAATGTTTAGGCTACTTTTGTGCTGCTATTACATAAAGGATGTTTGTGTAACACTTATTTTTCTCCTATATAGGTTTTTGGAAAAATACGTAATTTTCTGCACCTTTCCCCAACTGCTACTCCTGAAGCAATAGCAGCCAGTTTTGAGAGAAACAAAAACACACACACACACAAAACTGGCCAACCTACACATCTAATAAGTTTAGGGGTATCGATCTCACATTGTCCTCCTTGAAATAAACAGAACTGATAAACATGATTGGAGGCAGTATGGTTTAGCATTCCTACTTTATAGTTGTAGGACCTTGGGTGTGAATCCCACATCCTGGTACTGAATATATATGGATAACACACAAATTACACCCAGTTTTTATTCCCAGCATGTTAGGTTAATTTGTGATCTTACATTTACCCCATGTGGGTATTTATATGAGTGGGCATTATGATCAGCTAGACTAGTGGTTCCCAACCTTTTTTTGGCCATGCCCCTACCCCTACCTACGCCTCTCTAAAATCATGATGCCCCCACTGTAACATATACCTTACTCTTATTATTACCTGTTCAAAAAGTGAACTCCTACTCACGTGGAGGAAGTCCATAATGTAATTAATTTGCTCTAAACAAGCTTCCAAAAAACATGGAAACTAAAGAGGGAAAGGATAGTTGAAGTACTGACAAAGAAATCACTAAGAAATTGTTAATAAAAAAATATGAAGTAACATGAAAATACAGCAAATACAGTTTTGAAAACATAAGAGATGTGATATTCATGAAGTTTAATGACAGCTTTTTCTGTAATATTTTGATCATTTTATATTTTTTCTTATATTGCAAAAATTTTATAATCATTGTTGCAATTCATATTAAGGATAAAAATGATTTCTAAGTAGAAAAACCAAAGCCTCTTGTAAAATCATACATTAAAGGGTTCTTCACCATCCCTTCTATGTTTATATAAATGTCCCTGAACAGTGAATTTGTTTTTTAATTTTATAAATCGTTTAACGTACCCAAATGCGCCCCACACTGGGAATCACTGAGCTAGACAACCTTGATGGTTCATCCAGATTTGGTTCTACCTTCAGCCCTTGTGGCTCTAAATTGAATTTGGTAGGTTTGACAATATTCAGTTAACAATGAAGGTATTGCTGAAGTAGTCACCGAATCACCAAGTACTTGAAGGAAAAACAAACACTCGGCTGTGTGCTCAGTCCTCAACACTGTCTCATTGTTATTCTTTGATCAATTCTGCCCAACCCAAGAGTAAGTCGGCTGGAGAAAATAGGAAACGTCTGTCTTCTAAAGAGCTTCAGTAAAAGCTTTTCAAACTGAAGATCTTATCTATTTTATGCAAATGCTTAATTCAGCACAGGACTACAGGAAGCCAGCACCTCTTAGTACAGCTTTGGATGCAAGACAAATTGAACTTGAATGACAGGCCTGAACATTGCAGAACTCTGCCACTCGTTTAGAGGCAATTAACAGCTGACCTAACATGCACATCTTTGGAAATATTGGTGAACGCTTCATAGAAGTGGTGAACATGTGCAGATTTCTCAAAGACATAACTATGCTCGATGACCCTGAGGAAACTGAGAAATTCTTTTTTTTTTTGGTGCTTAAAATATAACAAGTGATTGCAGTTTGCAGTGTTGCCTAGCGCATTGTAAAACAGAATGTTGCTTGTTCCGTCTCTGCCACCAAGTTCCTGTAAGACTCTGAAGGAGTTATTTTAATTTATAGCACAAAGATTGTAAAAATGTATAAAGTTATATATATATATATATATATATAACTGATATAAGTGATATAAAATTATAAAGTAGTAATATATAGGAAAAAAGCTTTGGTTGTAGCAGTTTATGAATGGCACTATAAAAGTAACACTTGTTATTCTTATTCTACAGCCCAAAATTGTAAGTGGCTTAAGATTAGCTCCCCTGCATTAGAATGTGCGAGTTACAAGTTAGCATTTGTGGTTATAGTGTATGCTTCTTGTTTTAGAAACCAAGTAAAGATGATTTTGCAATTGCAGGCAACCAAGTAGTATGCTATCATTGAATTTCTAACTCTAGAGAAAAATATGCCTTAGTAGATTCATTGTCATCTACATTACTTTTAGTTAATGTATACCAGTTCAGGTCCCTTTTATACACCACAGTCACGGACTGGGATGCAGAGTTGTGTTATGGTAATATGTCTCTCAAAGATGACCCAACGTTTGACTAGCCTTGGACGAAAGACAGAACTGTGGAAATAGTAGTGTGTGAAATAGCAGACACTATAGGGTTTAGTTATGGGTCATTTGGATACATTCATTCTAAGCAATTATTTCTGAGCAAGGTCTGTTCATTTTGGGCTCCTAGGATGCTAAATCCTGAAATGAAACATCACTGCAGAAAAGGAGAATTTGAAGCTAATGAAAACAGACAATACTCCATCCAGGTTTCACCCACAATGACTCAGAAAAAATCTCTCTGTATTATATAAAAAAAAAATCCTTCGACAAGACGAGACTTTTTGGAAAAGATTTTTCAAGTCCACAAGACAAGATTTTTGCATGTCACGCATGCAAATCATTTTCAGACAACACCACAGTCTTCTCAATTGTGTGAATGCTTTTGTCAAACACAGCTTCAGCGCTCTCGGCTCTTATAAATTTTAACGTTTTCCCCACTTTAAGTTCCCAATTAAAGAAGTGGTATTATGTCCAAATCTTATTGAAGAATTTAATCACAAAGGGTTATCAACAGAAAAAATGAGTACACAGGCAATCCTAGCAAGACAAATAAGGAAGTCAAAAGAATAAGGCCAAAAATGTAGATCTGTTACATGGCAAATTGATTAAATGAGTATCAATAGACGATGCTGAAACAGATGGCGGTGATGGTATAGAAGATGTAGGTGTAAAAATATCTACAACCGTTAACACCGTCCAGTCTTCCACAGCATTAATTACTGTAGAAAGAAGGATGTATCCAAGAAAAGTAATGTAACACATCTTCTGCAAATAACATCACACAACAAAGGAGATCTTGATATGCCATTCATATTAAAACGTTAACAGTTTCCCATTAGAATAGTTTTTGCGAAGACAATAAACATATCTCAGAGCCAAACATTGGAAAAAGTCATTTATTTAATAGAGAGAAAGAAATGAGATTCAATCACAGGCAGTTATACGTTGTGTTGATTCATATGTAACAATTCCCATGAAAATAAAAATCTGCTTAAATTGTACATCCACATTCCCATACGTGAGCGGCAGAACCGCAAAGAGGCTAATGCATAGTGCAAGGCCTGGGGGTTGGCGAGTGAAGCGAGCAGGGGGCCAAGCACCCTAGTCCATATATATAAAATTCTTTATGTTTGAAACAGAAATTACGTATGACCACGTGATATGGAAATTACGTAGTGCACCCTGCGTTGCACTCTCCCAGCCCTCTGCTCTGGACTCCAGTGCTTAGAGGCAGACAAAACTGCCACATTGTAACTTTTTTTTTTTTTTAAATTCCCAGTACTTGATAGTAGAAGACATGAAGAAAACAGCTTTGCGTCTTTCCACTTTTTAACTGCGCCGAGCTGCAAACCGCCTTCAGCGGCGATGGGTCGAAACAACAAAGTGGACGCTGGGAGGCGCAGTTTACTAATCAGTGAAAAGAAGTACACAGAAACACGCCGACCTATCCCATAGAAGTGCGCCCCGCGTCATCGTCTCCCAGCCCTCCTCTCTGGACTCATGTGCTTAGAGGCAGACAAAACTCCCACATTGTAACTTTGTTGTTTTTTTTTTTTTTTTTTATTCCCAGTACTTGATAGTAGAAGACATGAAGAAGACAGCTTTGCTTCTTTCCACTTTTTAACTGCAGCGAGCTGTAAACCGCCTTCAGCGGCAACGGGTCGTAAGAACAAAGTGGACGCTGGGAGGTGCAGTTTAAATTCGACTCACGTGGGATGTGTTGTTCAGAGGGCAAAGTGAAATTAACACCTTTAAGCCATCCACCTGTACCGTTGTTGTCTCTTATTTCTGGCGCAAATCCACATTCAACTCATTTTCTACAGACCATTATGAAATACAATTCGTGTTTTCAGATGACATCGTTAGGCAGCACGGCTCCTACTGAACAGTCTAGGTTTATGCCGACATTTAAAATACCGGGGCAAATCCCAAAAAAAAAAAAATGTATTGGGGAACTTCAGGAACCGTCAACATCGAAAAAGAGAGTCAGGTTATACAGAGAAAGTGAGACAGAAGCAGATCGAGAGAGAAGGCTCGCTGATCAACGTATACGACAATCACAATTGAGGGCCTCACTAACACCCAAACAACGTGCTGAACAGAATCGGATTCGACGGATGCAGTCTTCACAGGCTACCACGTCAAACAGGCGTCAGTTGCCTGATGTGAGCCACAAATTCCTCCAGATTCTGCATTTTATTTTTTTTCCCCTTCCGCTCAGCAAGGGAAGCCACTGGGTAATCTGCTTGTATATATATAAAAAAAAAAACCTGATACAATGAAAGCATGTTAATTGTCCAATACCAAAGAAACACAGGCTCCAAACCAGTGCCAACAAAATCATATGCACAATTTTTAGATTATACTGCATGTCTCTATGAAGTAAGTCTAATTTAGAAACAGGAAACTAAAATGAAACATTTACAGCCACAACATTTTTTTAGTAAAGATTTTACAGAAGTAGTGTGTTGTGGCTTTATTACATTACATGCCTTATCATTTATTGCTAAGCACTGCCAAGCCTAATAGACAAGATAAGTAAATTTGCACAGAAGTTTAGTAAAACAGCATGTCACAAGAGGCAACTAAACCTTCTTTGAGTGGGGCAACCAGCCAACCCAGGAGAACCCCAAATATGACCAAGAAGAGTGCAGCGAGAAAGATAAGAGGCCAGCTGAATGCCTCTAAAGGCACACATAATCACTCGATATTATGCTTTAGCAAATACATTGCCAAGGAAAACTGTCAACCATTTAATGCCACCACGCACACAGTACAGGATACAAAGGCTGGTCTAGGAAACTCCAGATTTCTAAAGATCCTCAGATCTGGCCCATTACAACTACCACCTGTTCTTTAATCTGAAGTGCTTCCTCCATAGAAGTCACAATGTCAACAATGAAAAGACTGGTCACCTAAAGTGGACTAGTGGCATAAGCAAGATGAAACGTTTTATGCAAGGGGCACAGAAAAGCTTTATGATTATTTGAACAAACGTATTAGTGTTCACAGAGAAAATAAAACTTTGGTTTAATGTTTAATCTTAATAGGTGAATCTCAAAAAATCTTTTTGATCTCCCTTTGTATACTTGAGGGAGAGCGCCTCTCCATAGTGAACAACATTCCAAGTTACTTTAAATATGCTTTTAATTGCTGATATATTTCTAAATCTTCAGTACTAAGAGGGAAGTGATTCATTCAGACACACTTGTGTAGTCAGCATGAAAAAATTAGCAACCTTTTACAATTCGATGCCATATTCACCATTGATTAGATGAAAAAAAACTATACTTTTGCCAAATCTATCCATTTGATTTTACATAAGCGGCTGCCCATTCTTATATTGTGTAACGTCAGGGCTCTCAAACATTTTCTTGATATGAAAAATGAAACACTTTGCTTTCCTGTCAAAATATTAGCATGTATTCTGTGCTTAAGATTTTCTCCAGCCCATTTAATTGACCCTCAAACTTACCAGGAGTTTTCTGTGACCAGTCAACAGCAAAGCCTTCAGTCATGTGACCGGCAAATTTAAAAAGAGGGGTTGCCTCACTCTGCTGCTTTTGTATAAACTCAGCCATGGCCGATGCATTATGGACAGCCTTCAGCTGAGGACGGAGATCAAATATTTCCACTTGGCCTTTCTCTGACCAGACAGCAGCCAGTGGAACATTTCTAACATGGGTGACCTGAAAAAGGGTAAACAGCCAGTGAGCCAAACTGACAGCTACACAAACTACAAGGAAAAAAAAATAACACGTATAATAACATATAACATAAAAATTCTCAAGACTTCTCCTTTTATTTTTTTTTTTATTTTTAAACTATCACCCACTTCACACATCTTAAAATCCCATTCCTGCGCTGGATTTACTTACCCGGACACGGTTGATACCCCCATAGTGTGGAAGCATGGCTAGCTCAAGTTGTGGTTTTTTATCCTCCTCCTCCTCCTCTTCATCATCGTCGTCGTCATCACTACTTTCATCTTCCTCGGTTACCTTTGTGCCATGCAAGTTGTGCATTCGCATCACCAGTAATCTTAAAAAAAATAAATAAATAATAAATAAATAAACCATCACAACTTGGTTTTCCAACAATGAGTGAGATTCAGGCATCTAATACAGTCTCTCAGGCTTAGGCAGGTGGCAGGTTTTTCTTGCCCACGATTCACAGGGCATCAATGGACCACTACTGAAAATACCACTGCTGTCTATCAAAGTAGCAAAGCTAATGAAATAAAAACGTACAGCATATAACAGGGGTCACCAAGTCCGGTCCTGGTGGACTACCGTAGCTGCAGGTTTTCATTTTAACCCTTTTTTTTTTTTTTTTTAAAATGCATGCCCTGTTTGTGCTGCTAATTAATGTCTTATGAATTTATTTTAATGGAAAATGACTGACTGAATTGCTTTAAGATTTGTTCCCCTGAATTTCTTTCCTTAAAAAGGCACCCAAACAGAAATGAAATGTGAAGTGAAGGAGCCAACAGAAGACCAACTGAGTCAGGGCTTCAAACTCCAACCAATTTCATTCCAACCAGCTGCTTAATGAGGTGCCGATTCTTATTGTTAATTAAACCCGTTCTTTAATTCCGTAACTTGTTGCTGCTCTCATCGTGCATTAGCAGACATTTTTGAAATTGTTGATTTTCTATTTCTAAGGGCACTGGTCAAATGGTTTGGGGACCTGAGCAGATCAATATTCCTGAGACCTTAATCGTTCTTAATTTTTAGATATCGTACTTTGGACACCAGTTGTTTTGGCTCATTTTGTATCCCATTATTGTTTTAAGGAAAAAGAAACAATTAAGGGGTCTGAGTCTTCAAGAACAAGTCAATTAAAATTAGCTCAAAAGAAGTTAATTAGCAGCAAAAACAGGTCACTCGTTAAGAAAAGGGTTAGAATGAAAACCTGCAGCCACGGTGGTCCTCCAGGACAGGACTTGGCGACCCCTGGTATATAATACTACATGTATATTGGTTTTACCAATTCTAAAAATGCAACTCAATAGTTTTGTTTTATTCCCTCCTATTTTTGTTTAGGCTTGGACCTCTGAAACTGAACAATCAAGTTATACCAGTTGTTAATGTACACAAGAAATTAAAAAAAGTTTCAAGCATCCCATGTTAAGTTAGATATTTTATTTTTCCCCTTATCAACAAGTTACTTTTGTGAAGCAATCCAGATATATTTCAAGTTAGTAAGGCACCTTACATGACTCTGAATACATTTTTTACATGGACACTGGTTTCCTTCCACAGTACAAAAATACAGACACATGAACAGTTCACACATAAGGCACACAAAAATCCCAAAGCTCCTAGCCTAACAGCTGGGTACGGTCAAGTTAGCAGGTAGTATTCCCATTTTACATCAGCTGGGCATTAGGACAGCATTCTCTTTTATTTAGTCTAGATAGAAAATGTATAAGTAGGACCTGTACTTAAAAACACACAGGACTCCTGTGATTATTTACCAGGCAGGAAGAACAAACCAGCATACTGTCAAAAAGATGCAGACTTTGCTTTCCTTTGAGGAATCGGGAGTAGAAGACTTCACACTAGGCAGCTAAAAGGATACCAAAGAGCAATGGGATGAATATCCTCCTGTGTAATGAATCATATTTAGGGTTGCTTGACCCACACATGCATGACCCTGCAACATTAAGAACCATCAGAAGGCAGTGCAGACAAGTGAATAAAAGATACTTGGACAAAGCCTCATCATCAGATGTTATTCTGGATTTATCCTAGAAGTGCCCCAAGGATGAGATTTCATACCCTATTACAGCAGACATGGGTTACATTCAACAAGAATGTTGGTGGTTCTGAAGCAGAAGAAGCCCCCTATTCACAGAATCATTTAAATTATTAATTTATTAATTTTTTTTTTTTATTTTAAACCTAATTTCTAATAAAAAAAAAAGGAAGAAAATTGGGAGTAACCACAAATAAAAAAACCCTCTACACTGGAATTCATTCTCAATTGTGTGGTGTAGACCAGCAGTGTGATGATACTGTTGAAGACCATGCAGGTAGACTAACACAACTCATGATGCATCCAGGCATCGGCAGCAGTACTACAGGAGAACAAGTGGATAGCGCAGTAGGCTGCCTCAGTGCCTTTATGGTGCACACAGCACCTTACACGTGAAACG
The DNA here is from genome assembly GCF_016835505.1 of Polypterus senegalus. NCBI lineage: Eukaryota > Metazoa > Chordata > Cladistia > Polypteriformes > Polypteridae > Polypterus > Polypterus senegalus. Next base: position 10,604,740 of record NC_053171.1, read on the forward strand.
TATACAAGTCACAATAAAGGGTGTCATGTTGAGGGATGTCACTGCATACTGTACGGCAGCTGGTGATGTACAATGATACACCAACTCTTGGCAGTTTTACAAATAAAAACTTATGTAAAAAAAAAAATATATATTTTTTTTTATCAAATGACCCTCTACAGCAAGTTTGCATGGTGTTATTTCCCAACAAGACACTACTCACCTAAATACAGCTGCCATTACTTAGGAATACTTTGACATGAGCACCCTTCCCTGGCAATCTACTGTATATACCATGCTCTGTCTTACATAAAACATGTGGGACATTCTAGACTTCAGATCCAATCTGCTCTAACTAGTTGTGTCACAGTATTTAGCACTTGTAGTCTCTATATATAAACATTGTCGCACACGTGCACATGGGGGACAGTTTACGGGCTCACATAGTGTTGTCAGCCAGACCGGGGTTGGCGCTCTCACCTGATCTTCTCTTGTTCCTCTGCAGTTCAGCCAAAGGCCCTGCCTCTCAATGACATCACTTCCAGCAACCCCCAATGACATCAATTCCAGTAGCCAGAATCTGTCTTCCTATCACCTCAGTTCCTGCTTTGGCCGTCCTGACTCCACCTCTTCCTCTTATCAACCATATTTCTAGACCAGACTCAACCACTTAGTCAGTTGAGTTGTGAACTCCGCCTCTGTGAGGATGCGTTTCTTTCTTTTGCTGATTTTTCAGTATACAGGGTGGCCATCCCCAAACCTTTTTCTGTCGGATCTTATATGACCAACCATGGGGGTTATAATAAAAGCTGCTATGCATGCCCCATTAAGGGCCCATAAAATCCTTCCAAATCGAAACTTTTTTCTTACTTACATGTCACCTATCCTGTGTATTAGTGCTATTTGAAATTCAAAACACACACACATATATACTTATATACTGTCAAATAATGAAGAGAGTACACGACACGTGTTTCGCCCTAATTCTGGGCTCATCAGGCGTACACACTCACTGCACCCCCTCTCGGGAATCGAACCTCTGACGTCAGCACTAGAGGCGAAGCCTCTTGTGTTGCGTTTATTTGACAGTATGTAGATCGGGGTAATTACAATCAAGGCATTCGTAGTCTGAATCAATCTGATTGTATGGGTGGTTACCTACTGTTAGCCGACCAACCACAAGCGTTACATGGTAGGTAACCACCCATACAATCAGATTGTGATTCAGATTACGAATTCCTTGAAAATATTATCTTCTTGGTCACACACCTCCAGCTGAATAACTGCACATGAGCAAGACAGGTATGTGAGCTATTAAAGAACAGGGCAGAGACGACGTGAACGGTTCTGATTTCTTAAGGAACATTGGCAAGGTAATCTGCTTAAATTACAGAATACAGTTATGCTTCCAGACAAATGTCAGTACAATGTGTTTAAGAAATAATTACTTGCAATATCTACTGAGCTGCACAAAGTACAATGGCCTTTTTAATCAAAAACATTGGCAAGTTTAATTAATACAGTATAAACTGCAACTTTAAAAGAATATTATTGGAAACATTTATATTTGTAAAACTAACTCCTACTAGACAATATCATATGCATCGTGTGAAGAAATTAATTACATTTTGATATCACTTATATAGTCTTGAAAATTATTCTTCTGCATATTATTTCCATACAGGAATACCACCAAATTATAAAAAGAGTTATGCCTTTGGCTTGTAGTTGGATGTGCTACCCTCTGCAATATTCTGCTACCGTTGCAAACTGGCCATAAGTTTTAAATTATTAAATACAAAACTTTGTGGTTTTTCTCTGAATTTTTGCAAAAGTAAATTAACTTTTGAGTGAGGTTGGGTTTTCTGTGCCTCAGGTTCTTGAGGTTGATCTATTTGTGAAAACTGCTTTTTCTTCACATTGTCTACAAATACATAATTTTTTTTATTGGTGAATCAGTAAGTCAGACAGGGACGCGACAAAAGCGTACGTCATAAGGCTTGACCAACATGCCATATAACAAATAAAGAGGCCCACACTAGAAATCAAACAAGCCACTGTTTTGGTTGTGGGAGAAAGAAAAAAAATGTCAGACTGGAGAAAATGTACTCTGTGGTAATATTTTGGGGAGCCCCTAACCAGACACTCATTAAAAACCTGAGGAGGTACGGCCACTGGGGCAATGAACCTTTAATCACAGAGCATTTTTTGTTTGTTAATTCCTGGCCATTGTTTTGATTTTAAATAAACACTTTCTTTAACATAAAACTTTTGAGCTTGCTTTGTTCCAGGATAGATAGGTGGCACTCCCCTGTCACGATGCACACACTGCATTATTCTTTTCTGTTCTCTATTAAGTGATTGCAAAATGAGTAATAAAATATAAATCTGTTTTGTTTAAAACAGCTATTTGCTCAAAGCTACAGCTGGAAATGCTTGGCAGTCACAATTGTCAAATTAATTTTGTTTATTTGGCAAGAAGATCAACAACAGTGAAGGAAAAATGCTTGGATATCCCAAGTTCACAATAAGCAGTTCACTTATTGATGGTTCAATTGGTTATTCTTTGTTATTTCTCCACTTAAGAATTACAAAAACAAAAAGGGGTACAAAAACCAAAGTCGAAAAGGATGGGGTCTAAACCAATGTAGGGGGCACACACAAATCTTTTATGCACAGAGCTTCATTTACGCTGCTCATGGCCTCCTCTGCAAGATCTTGTTAATTTCCTGTGCTGAACAGCAGCATGATGTAGCACACAGTAAAACAATTTCCCACACAATGAGCAGAGTGGCGAAGATTTAGGGGATGACACAAAGTCCCAATTTAATATATCACCTTTCACTATGGATACACACTTAACAAGTACTGAGAAAAGTACAGAAAAAAAAAAATCAAGAGAATGATTAATTAAGTGATACAAACTGAGTGCCAAGAACTTCATTTTTTATACGAAAATAAAAAAGGACTGAAAACAAACACTAATTGACTGCTTGGGGACAGAAATTCATGTAATAAAAAATTCATGCATAGGAATTTCTTACTTTGATAAACTTTTCTCAAATAAAAACAAGCATGTGAATGCCCGTGGCAGTCAACACTACCCAAAACAGTTGCATCATGAAAATGAAGATTCTCGATTGAGCCTCTTCTGGCTTGCTTTTCAGTTAGATTGCTACTTTGAAGAGCAAGTAAAAATGTAACAAGCCAAATAGACGAGCTTGACTTGTGGTTGCCTAAGATTTGGGAAATGAGGAGACAATACTAGACAGTTGTAATCTGTACTCGCAGTGAGTGTATTAGAAAGAAACAGTCAAAAATCCTCATTGGATTCAAAAATACAGTAGATATTACAACCTGCTAGAAAAGAATTCAGTAACTTTGAAGATTTCAAAAATGCTCCTGAGTTGCACTTAAACACATCATTCCAAACTTTAACTCTCAGTGGAGGATCGTTTTTTTCTAGAAAGTAGAATCATTTCTCAAGTTTACATTTTTTTAACCAACTGAAACAAGCTCATTTAAATCTCCAGTCCTGTGCTCCATTGATTTTTCTATCAATCCAAAGAGGTTTCCCAGGCCCTGTTGGTGAGGGGCAATCCACAGCATGATGGTGCTTCTACCATACTTCACTGAAGGACTAAGTATTTCATGAGACAAAAGCAGTGTTAAAGTTAGAATCTCAACTGATCATAACTTTTCACAAAAATGTAGTTGTTGACCATTATAATTTCTTTTAAACTTCAGGTGGGTTTTAACAGGATTGTTTTCTAGTTCCACTGAGAGCAGTGCAGTCTTCATGATCTTGCAGACTGATGTACTTTAACTTCACTCTCGGTGGCTGAGCTCTTCAAGTGTTTAAGAGCACTTGTTGACCTCATAGTAGCATCCCCCTAAATTTCCCTTCCCATGATTAGAAGCCATGGTTTGATGAACATCCCTTTCTAGACAGTCAGTGGGCAGTGTGTTGAAGCTTTCATTTCTGGACTATTAAGCCAACAAATCTCAGAGAAAGGCCCAAACACTTTGATCTCACTTTGGATACTTTTCCCAATTTACACATTTAACTTTCTTTTGAATTTCTTAGAATGCTGCTTAGTCTTTATTTTCCTTCAGATCTACTTTGTGATTAAAAATTCTTACGCAGATTAGAATTTTTATCCACAGTATTTGATTACAACTTTGGTGATGCACATTCAGAGGCCAATAGGGAATATAATTTGATGTCATGTGGGTCTGAATACTTACAGGAAGTGCAGATTTCAGTTTTAAGGTAAAGTGGAACATCGGGTCACAACCATAATTCGTTCCAAAACTCTGGTCGCAACCCGATTTGGTCGTGACCCGAAGTAATTTCGACTGTAATAGGATAGTAATAGGACTGTATGTAAATACAATTAATCCGTTCCAGACCGTACGAACTGAATGTTATTTTTTTAAAGATTTTTAAGCACAAAAATAGTTAATTATACTATAGAATGCACAGTGTAGTAGTAAAAAAAATGTAAAAACATTGAATAACAATGAGAAAACCTTGAACAGAGAAAACTAATATTGCAAGAATTCACGCTATAGCCTTATGAACCGCTCGCTGTAAACACTTATTTTTTTTAACGAGTGTTAAGCACAGGGGAAAAAAAAATGAACATTTGAAAAATCCATAATTTATACAAAAATAAACCATAAACAACCAAGAAAACAAACATTGCAAGAGTTCATGCTACAGCCTTACGAATCGCTCGCAGTAAACACTTTAATGAGTTTTAAAGTACAGGGGAAAAAAAATTAACATTTGAAAAATCCTTAATTTATACAAAAACTAACCATAAACAACTAAGAAAACTAACCTTGCAGGAGTCGAGTTCTGGCATGAAGGAAGTGAGTAGGAAGCTGGGTGGAGAGGAGATTACAGTTTTGAGGTAAAGTCCCTCTGCGCGATGCACGTCTGCCCGAGAACAATGTACAGTACAGGGACAGACCGAACACGTATGTAAATCACCGGCACGTACGAACCGGAAGGGAAAGAAAATAGAGCACAAAGAGTTCACAGCGAATGCACAGGGAGAGACTGAACACCTGCGCGTATGAACCGGAAGGGAAACTGGCTTGTTCGTCATCCGAGTGTGTGGTCGTGAACAGATGCAAAAGATTGGCTAACTTTTTGGTCGTAACCAGATCTGTAGGTGTTCCGAGACGTTCGTGACCCGATGTTCTTCCACTGTATCTGCCAACTGTTAGGATCATTTGCAGATTTTTTGTTATTTGGGTTTATTTTTACATGTTTAATTTCCTTGTTTCTTTTGTGCTTTTCATTAATTTCTTTATGACGCCACACTGTGTTATTTCCATTAATTCTTTTGCACTGCGGCATGGCCACTGTGTATGCATAGATTTAATACACCTTAAATTCAGCATTAATTAAGAATGAAGGGTTATAGGAGTTAACAATCTGTGCTTTATGTAAAAAAAAGACTCTAAAATGACAGAATAAAGGCCATTTATCTAGGACAGGTCTTCTGCTGTTAAAGCTTTGCTCTTTCCACTAAGATTTTAAGTTCTGCCTCAAACAAACTCAACATTTCCACTGGTACATTTTTTTTTAAACTATTGTTTGCATTCTTAACTCTGCCACCCATTAAATAAAATCAATAGAACTACCAGCAACATCCTCTTTCCTCTTGAGGATCACACTGACAAATAATTTTGCTCTTAAAATGTCTAAACAAACACTCTACTGTACATAAATACACATTGCCAAGTTTGTAGTGAAAAGCCAAGTTAATGTCCACAAGTCACTTATACATTCATTTTAGCAATAGTGCCATCTTACATTTGAATGTAAAGCAGAAGAGTCATTTTAGATTTCTAGCATTGTGTTGAGTTTGAAAAATGCACTCCAGCTCCTTCAATAAACACTGCATTACAAAAACAGTAAAACTTACTGCTAAGACAAAAAAGTCAATTCAGAAAGAAAAAAAAACAAACAAAAGAAAAAAAACAATGAAATGTACCTGCATGGAGTAATGTCACAAGTGAACAAAACTTTATTTAAATTGAAATGGCTGACTGAGTGACCATATACCCTTACTGTATACCAAAATCTGGAATATAAAGTAATGAACTATGTGAAATACGTTCAGAAGAAGACGACTTTTACATTGTTTGCTTGTGCTCTCGGAGAATTTCAGTACATTCATATACTGCACAGCTGCAGGTAAAGTCCTACAAGATTCAGCCCTTTGACCAGCATTGTCAATTCCTTACCTATTAGTCATGTCCCAAGATACAACATTTCTATAATCATAACATGTTTGAACATCTGTCGTGACCATAAGGGCACAGATGAAGAATTATTTCTCAATCTGCAGCAAGAACGAGATCTTGCTTATCATTATCAGCACCCCATTCCAGATCCAGTGCTTCTTTCCAATTAATTTTTTTGTAGAGGACTATACATTATTACAAATTCTATCAACATTAAATGCAAAAATCCAAATGATGCCCCACCATCCACAGGTCTTTAAATCCTTGCTTAGAAGTGAAGATAAAAATGAAAAACATCCAATCTCAAATCAAACAACAAAAGCAAAGGGGGTTGTGATTAACCAAATAAGGATGTCAATTAGGAGGAACAAAGTACAACTGATTAATTTACTACCAGGACTAACCAAGACCAAGGTAGGAAACCTGCCTGAGCTCATCAATTCAGAAATGTTGTGAAATAACACCCTTCCTTTTCCCAGAAGTCCAAAGGTTTGCCTTATTAATCTGTGAGATAGTGTTCAAAGTGGATTAGACAATGAAATCCTAATAGCTATTGTTTTGGAGCATTTATTCTTTCTGAGCTATCCATCTTGAAGCCAATAAACAAACATAAATATAGCCACAATATTACCCAAAAAAGATGAACATGTTGGTAGGCGAGTGTAAGACTGGAAACCTCCAAGAGTAAATGGACGCGAGGGAAAAGTGGGAATTGTACTCCATGAAGTCACGTGAGGAGGATAAGAAAAAGAAAAAACAGTTGAGAAGAACTACAGTAAAAATGGAAAAGCGCAAGAAGCATTTAAAAACAGAGGTGACATAATGGCAAAGGAGTTAAGTCTCACAGCAAAGCAGCCAGGGATAAGTGAAATAACCAATCTGCAACAGGGTATACTGAGAAGGTGGATTCAACTTTTTAAAAAACAGTTAACACATAATGAAGGCTCCCAGATAAGACAGCATTAAAATAGGTTTGAGGAAAAGGATAATAAAGAGACTTGCAAAGTATGGAGGAAAAATATAATTTTCCTTTAAATGATGTAGATAGAAAAAATAAATAATCTAGATGGTCAAAGAATAATTGTAAGTAAAATAAAAGGAGGAAGGTAAAGGGGTGTACAGATCCTGGGACAAAAGCAGCCCCTGCCCATTAAATATATCACCCCATATCCTGTATAAGCCGATCATTTCAAAAGAGAAAATTGCATGCGATTCTGTCAATCTGCATGATTGTAAAAGACTGCACACAACACCTGAAAAGATCAACGGGCTACTTCTTGAACAACCACTATATCAAATATGGAGACTTTATACAGTTTCAGGTGTCTTGAATCAGTGCTCCATTTTCTTTTTTTAAAAAACAAAAATCCTTTATACTTTGGGATGATATTAAATCATTTTCCACTGGGAGCCAGAAAGAAGGAAGTTAAAATTAACCAAGTATTTCTTGTCTTAAGATGTATGGCATCCAATTTAACAAAACAATTTAAGTGCTACAGTACAACTGAGTCAAGGAATTTTCTTATTGGGTGTCACACACCGACACATTTTTATCTGTAATACATTTTTTTCTTTAATTTTTAATTTCATTTATTTCACTATAGCACAGAACTGTTTCAATACTTAATCATATTTCATTTTGATGAGAGTATAACAATATTACGCTATGGAATTCCTTGCAAATCCCACCCCTAAGAAACAGTGTCAAAAAAAAAAAAAAAAATTCGAGTCATTTAAACTAAGAGGTGGCACTACATCTGCTAAACATTTAGTGACTAACACAGCGCATAAAATGTACATCACGTTTACAACTCTAAACTAGAAGTTGCTTTGAAGCAGAAGTTGCCAATGTAACCCAATTCACATCACATCCTCCCAATGTGTGAACATTTTCTGTTATGTTTTAAATATTGAAAGATTTGTTTGGAACTATAATAAAATTACAAGTTCAAAACTGACAACTTGTAAATGTTGTAGAACTTGTAAATACTCTTAAGTAGCAATTTAAATCGACACAACTGGCAATCTCTGAACAAAAAAGCCCTGGCAAATGCAACGACATATTTTATATACAAGATCACCCGACAATAAAGTAGTCACCATCTGTGTAAGAGGTAATAACATACCTCCAGACACCAATATATGGCACTACAGTATAAATACCACCCTACAAATAGCTGTGTCATGTGCAACAGGATTCATGGTGATGAGGAGTAATGGTGTGCCAGGTGTGTTTAATTCTCTCTGTGGGAAATGGGTTACACGGAAAATGTGAATGACTAGAAAAAAGGGGTTATTGTGTTCAGCTGTGCCAAAGGGCATAGTGTACAGGAAGCTGCTGACTTTGAGGGTGCGACAAAACGTATTGTCCAACAGGTCTTCCCGCAAAAGGCGTACATTGCAGTCAGCCACTAATCGTTGCCAGAACTACAGTCAAAAGATGGTATTCACAAATGGGGACCATTGCTGTTTGTCACATATTGTGACAGCAAACAAATTCTACAGGTGTTCCATCTTTTGTTGATTACTTACAAACCAGTATTAGAAAATCAGCATTAGAATAAACTGCACTACATTTTGAGATAGAACAAAGAATGGCTACCCCAGTCTTCCAAGATGACAATTGTTGTGTGTACTGGGCTGGAACTGTCTGTGATTAGCAGGAAGAATACTCTGAAGCATTCCCACATCTCCAGTGGCCTGCTAAAATCCCAAATTTAAATCTCATAGAAAAATCTGTGGGACTATTTCAAGCAAAGAGTGAAACGCCAGTAGAGACACCCAAGCAACCTGGCCAAACTGTGGGATTTGGTACTGGAAGAAAATCAATGTCACCTACTGTACATCCACAAGCTGGTGGCATCCATGCTAGACAGAATTGCAGCTGTTCTTCATGGATGAGTCACATGCTATTACAAAAGAGTTAGATAGGGATAGCTAATTTTTTGTGCGGCAAGCTAGTACCCGCCAATTTTACACTCCAAATATCCACAAAATATTTAATTTGGCAAGGTTTGTCCCACTTTTTGCATAAACTGTATACTATATCCAGGATCTGTGATACTGTGGGGCTATAATAATAGAATGTTTGCAAAGGTGGCAACAGGAGATGGTTGATGATGATTTTTCATAAGCAACAATCTGACCCTGCACATACTATAGTTTGACTTAAATGAATATTTTGGTTGTTTGGTACAACTGACATTGCAGTTTTAAAACTATTCTCGCCTAATGTGTTTTATGTCTGATAATGTCTGCACAACATCCAGAATACCCCAGCTAGCATGTTACATCACCTGCAATAAGTGTAACCCTTCCACACAGTGCTTTAGGGCTTTGGTGAGCACCCAGCATTAAAGTGACCTCCAACACTATGGGTGCTGTAAAGCCTTAATAATTGCCTAGTAAGGAAACAGGTCTGCAGTGAAACCAAACTGAAAAATAATTTTTATCTTAATTAAAAATATGCTACACACAGATGTGCAAAAATGATGACTGCCACTGCATTGTTTTTAGGTTCTTTCCCCCAATCAGGAATTTTTGAAATGACTGCAGCCTGGCATTTACACACCAATTTTTGGCTCATTCTAGTGCTTACACACCTGATTATTTGAAAGTAGTTAAAAAAATGAATATGTAAGCATCAAATTTAAAAAGCTCGGACTGGGACTGCAATTGTGGTTTAAAACACCCAAAGAGATCTGTTTTCCATTACCCCAAATTGCCATATACAATGCATTAGTGTCAACATGTGGTGTGCTAATTGGAACAAACTGTCCCTACACAACTTTCATCTTACGATAACCAAGGTCAGAATGCACAGATACAGAAAGGCATAATCAATTAAACCAGCGGTGTACCGGAGGCAAAAAAAATAAATTAATAAACTGACAAACATGAAACAAAACTAACTCAGCTCATAAAGTGACATAATGGTGTGTAAATATGGCTCAGGCAATGAAATGTAGCATGCATATTGGGGAGGCACATGCTTATGTGACAACTGCAAATGTGATATCGGCAGTTTAGTTTACCAATATGCTTTACCTCTTGAAACAAAATTATGATTTTCTTAGTACTCACTCTTACAAAAGAGTTCTTTTATCTCCACTTGGGATATGTTTATGGACTATGTTTTAAGAGGATAAGCCTAAGTAACTAAAATAGCATAACATAGGTCAAAAGAAAAAAAAAAAGCTGCTTTACAAACACAAAACAAATGTGACTCAGTAGATCTTTACGTTGTTTACCTCCAGTGTGGAAGGTTTTTGTAAATTAATCCAGAGATGATTTCAATCCTGTACTCAATGCTAATACGATTGACGGATTAATGATAACCACCTGCATTAGTCTCCCTAAGAATGAACAAGACTATGAGAGTTAGATAAGAGATGGAAGATTTATTCTGAGAATAATAATAAACTATAGTAATATATAAAGATGATTAAATAAGACTTCTGACTGAACACCAAGACCCTAAATTTGTAATAGGAACTTGCTTTTAAACTGCATGGTAATTTACTGTTATTTATTAAATATCAATTTGTATGGCACTTATCTATGACTCTGTAAATACACAGCTAACCATTAGAAGCATGCAGTCTTAATACCGATTCCATTTTCTATCCTCTTAAAACACTTAGCCATTTTTGTGTTAATTTGATTTCTCTTAAATTTCAAACTTTTGCTTCATTAAATAGATTGATGTTGTTTCAGTTCCTCATTGGGTTCACTCAAGACTAACATTTTTTCACTCTGTCACTGCATACTTAAGACATATTCACATTTCTGTAAGTAAATGTTAACATGCTTTGTATTTCCTTATACTTCGGCATTTTTACAGCCTTTATAGAGATGAGGTTACAAAGAATCAATAGCTGACAGCTCAATATCTACTTGTTCTTGACACCATTATGGTGATGCAGGATCCAAAGATGTTCTCAGATCGAGCAGAAGAATGTACTGCATTGGCCCTCGGCTCTGTATAAAGATGAGGGAGTAATTTGGAAAAATAACCAAGTCTTTCAGCCTTCCTGTATATTTCAAAGCCACATAGATTTTCCTTCTAAACTGGTCAATAGTTCAGCTTCTGTACTGTGGCCTAAATCATCTGTAGTCATGAACTAAAAAGTTGCTCTGCTGCAGGGTGGAGTGGTGGCTCTGAGTCTAGGGATCAGTGCTGGCAATCAGAATATTGCCGGTTCAAATCCCATAAATGCCAGAAGTGACTCTACTCCGTTGGCCCCTTGAGCAAGACCCTTAACCTGTAACTGTCTAGTCCTGGGTATGACGTTAATCTGCATCCAGCCCTGCAAGCAGGTCCTCCAACTCAGGGGTTTGCCAGCCACTGTAAAAACCAACACACTGTTCAGTGTGGTCCTGAGGCATCACCCATTGCACAGCTGCATAGGGATTCCAATCTAGGTGGTTCAGTGCATGCTCCCAACCTCCTCCTCCTCCTCTCTACTACTGCTCTTTAGCTATCCGAGAAAGTACAAAACAGGGAGACAAATGCAATTTAATGTAAGCAATCATAATAATGTGTGAGATCATGGTAGGTGAAGACCATGAAGACAAATTACTTTCACCCACACCTGTAGACTTCAAGTGGTGTAGACAAGTAACCATGAGTAAAGGCTGGGACTGGCATAGCTCTTGTAGGAACACAAGATGACTAAGTGGTTTTCTGCAGTCCACTAGCATCCACACAAAAACCTATCACACTAGTTCAGGTTTTAGGAAGAGGGCAAGAACATAATGTTCATCCTAAACCCATCTGCATCATACGTCAAGTTACAGTCATTTGAAAAGGTTTGGGAACCCCTCTCAGCCTACATAATAATTTACTCTCTTTTTAACAAAAAAGATAACAGTGGTCTTTCATTTCCTAGGAACATCTGAGTACTGCGGTGTTTTCCGAACAAAGATTTTTAGTGAAGCAGTATTTAGTTGTATGAAATTAAATCAAATGTGAAAAACTGGCTGTGCAAAAATTGGGTCCCCTTGTCATTTTTCTAATTTTAATGCATGTCACTGCTCAATGCTGATTACTTGCAACACCAAATTGGTTGGATTAGCTTGTTAAGCCTTGAACTTCATAGACAGGTGTATCCAATCATGAGAAAAGGTATTTAAGGTGGTCAATCGCAAATTGTGCTTCCCTTTGACTCTCCTCTGAAGAGTGACAGCATGGGATCGTCAAAGCAACTCTCAAAAGATCTGAAAACAAAGATTGTTCAGTCACATGGTTTAGGGGGAAGGCTACAAAAAGCTATCTCAGAGTTTTAAACTGTCAGTTTCAACAGTAAGGAATGGAGTCAGGAAATGGAAGGCCACAGGCACAGTTGCTGTTAAACCCAGCAGGTCTGGCAGGCCAAGAAAAATACAGAAGCGGCATATGTGCAGGATTGTGAGAATGGTTACTGACAAGCCACAGATCACCTCCAAAGACCTGCAAGAACATCTCGCTGCAGATGGTGTATCTGTACATCGTTCTACAATTGTGCACAATTTGCACAAAGCATATCTCTATGGCAGGGTGATGAGAAAGAAGCCCTTTCTGCACTCACACCACAAACAGAGTCGCTTGTTGTATGCCAATGCTCATTTAGACAAGCCAGATTCATTTTGGAACAAAGTTTTTTGGACTGACAAGACAAAAATTGAGTTATTTGGTCATAACAAAAAGCGCTTTGCATGGCGGAAGAAGAACACCGCATTCCAAGAAAAACACCTGCTACCTACTGTCTAATTTGGTGGAGGTTCCATCATGCTGTGGGGCTGTGTGAATAGTTCATGGACTGGGGCCCTTGTTAAAGTCAAAGGTCGGATGAATTCAACCCAATATCAACAAATTCTTCAGGATAATGTTCAAGGATCAGTCACAAAGCTGAAGTTACGCATGGGTTGGATATTCCAACATGACAATGACCCAAAACACAGTTCAAAATCTACAAAGGCATTCATGCAGAGGGAGAAGTACAATGTTCTGGAATGGCTGTCACAGTCCCCCGACTTGAATATCATCGAAAAATCTATGGGATGATGTGAAGCAGGCTGTCCATGCTCGGCAGCCATCAAATTGAACTGAACTGGAGAGATGTTGTATGAAGAATGGTCAAAAAATACCTCCATCCAGAATCCAGATACTTAACAAAGGCTATAGGAGGCATCTAGAGGCTGTTATGTTTGCAAAAGGAGGCTGAACTATGTATTGATGTAATATTTTTGTTCGGGTGCCCAAATTTATGCACGTGTCTAATTATGTTACGGTGCATATTGCATATTTTCTGTTAATCCAATAAACTTTATGTCACTGCTGAAATACGACTGTGTCCATAAGGCATGTCAGATATCAGCCAATAATAAACAAAAATCCAAAGTAGTAATACTGGTTCCCAAACTTTTTCATATGAAAATTGGGTGTTTTATAAATTCTCTACACTGCACATTTGACTGACAAATAGACACTTTTTACAGCCATATGTGGCAAAAACTTCATCCATTAATTTCCAGCTGACCAACCATGAAAATTCAAAATTAATGTCCTAAACATGCGATCAAGGGGCTGCGGATTCATAATCTGTAAGGGGTAAATTATTGAGGCATGGACTATGAAAATGGTGTCAGTATGGGGAGGCATCAGTTCTGCCTCAAATAACGTGTACTCTCTTAATCATGGCACAATACTTGTTTACTCCAGAAATTAAACTTATCAAGACTCCATGTAATGAGTGAACTACAGTAATAGCACCCAGTAATGGATTCATAGTCCAGCTAGTATTGATTAATGTACTAAACAGTACAGCTCTGATTCCTGGTGGCTGTGGTAATGGATAAGATTAGAGGATAAATAAAGAACATTTAAAATCTGCTAAATACCTTCAAAGACAAATTTAAAGCACACAAAAAGTCATAATGGAAAACTGGACTTATTAAACTAACAATAGAAAGCTATATAAAAAAGAAGGGGAGCTGAAATATAAAAATACACAAGACCTCAAACTCAGTACTGAACTGGATACCCGGTTACTTTGTTTCTATGCCCTGGTAATTTGCTGGTCATTTTTGATAAAACAAATTGTTAACTATGTAAATGTAATGTTTTCTTAAAAATTACTAAAAACAATACATGACAAACCAATTTACATGAAGTCCTTCTAAATGCTCTTTTTCACAAACATTTGATATGACAGCCCAACCGTGCAGTTTGAGAAAGGGTACAATTAAAAGCCAGTGAGAAACGAGGGGGAATTTTTGCATTCCGCCAGATCTGCTTAGTATGGGCCTGGAAACCTAATGCTTTTCAGATGTCACTTATTTGCTTCCTTTACTTGTTTTTGAGTTTTTTGTAACTTGCAAAGGCTAAACTACTCTCATGACAATTTTTACAAACATAATCACATTCTGTACTATGATAGACGCATAAAAAAAATTAAGACCATATGCTGCAATACTTTTTCTAGTATAATCAAAGCACAATAAAAAGTAAGAAAAAACGCTCCTGCAATATTTTGCTAGATACAACCATTTATGAATTAGCCTATCATAAAATTAAAGTCAATGCAAGTTTAAAAATAAAAAAAAAATCTCCCATTTACATTGGTGATGTAGTGCAAGCTTACAGGATTTTATGCTTTGCTTGTCACTTAAAATGCTTAGTAACTAAACTCACCAACTGACTTGACTAACCAAAGGTACAAGTCTCATAAAAGTATAATATTAAAAATATGTTTAAATTCTTATAACAGTACTAGCTGATTACTCAGTGGCTTCGCTCACTGAGTGCAAGGGAAAAAAATAAAATGTAGTATTTATAAAATAAGTAGTAAAACATTTTAATAAAAGAATCTGAAGAACATACAAGAAGCGTATAAATTAATGAACAGTAAAAAATTTCCATAAGAGAATTTAAATGATATATAAGAATTGTATAAATTATTAAACAGTAAAACATTAACATTTAAGAAGTAAAGATACATTGAGTACTACTGCAGTGGTTTCGGGTAAACTACCTGCTTGACAACCTTGCACTACGATTTAAGAGAAAAATTATTCTGAGAAATGTGGATGCTGCCCTTCCGTGCTTAACGTGCAGAAGGTCCAAACAATTCCCAAGTCCAATACTTTACATGAAGAGGTTGGTACATATTCTTAGATCTAAACCCTCCATCTTCTTAAAAGAATTCATCACAAAGGAAACCTTGAATGTTGCGGGGTGACCCAAACTCACCTTAAGGGACAGTAAGTAGCCGTGCACCGCAATTTACCAAGAGAGTCATGCTTCGATGGCGCCAATTACACTCATTCACAAAGATTTCCACTGTCCAAGGAGCCGACGAGGCACTTGAAGTATCACATACAGTGCGAGAAGAGAGGACGCTGCCCGAAACTGCGAAGCTGTCGACCCGGTAGAGCAGCCCGACATTCCACACCTTCCAGCATCCATTTTGTTGTCACGACCCCTCGCCGCTGAAGTCGGTCTTCTACAGCTCGCCGCAGTTAAAAAGTAGAAAGACGCAAAGCTGTTTTCTTCATCTCTTCTACTATCAAGTACTGCCAATTATAAAAAAGTTACAATGGGGCAGTTTCCGAGACAGTAACTTGGACGAATAAATAAAACTTCTCTGTCAAAACGTGCCTAGCGGCAGACACTGGAGTCCAGAGAGGTGGGCTGAGAGAGGGCGACGCGGGGCACACTTCTATGGGATGTTTGTATTTACTTCTTTTCAGTATCAGTTCTGTGGTCATACATAATTTCCGTTTCGCGTGGTCATACGCAATTTCCATTTCAAACGCGAAATGATTATTTTATTTATTTATATTTATATATATACACATACACAGTGGTATGAAAAACTATTTTCCCCCTTCCTGATTTCTTATTCTTTTGCATGTTTGTCACACAAAATGTTTCTGATCATCAAACACATTTAACCATTAGTCAAATATAACACAAGTAAACACAAAATGCAGTTTTTAAATGATGGTTTTTATTATTTAGGAGAAAAAAATCCAAACCTACATGGCCCTGTGTGAAAAGTAATTGCCCCTGAACCTAATAACTGGTTGGGCCACCCTTAGCAGCAATAACTGCAATCAAGCGTTTGCGATAACTTGCAATGAGTCTTTACAGCTCTGGAGGAATTTTGGCCCACTCATCTTTGCAGAATTGTTGTAATTCAGCTTTATTTGAGGGTTTTCTAGCATGAACCGCCTTTTTAAGGTCATGCCATACCATCTCAATTGGATTCAGGTCAGGACTTTTGATTAGGCCACTCCAAAGTCTTCATTTTGTTTTTCTTCAGCTATTCAGAGGTGGATTTGCTGGTGTGTTTTGGGTCATTGTCCTGTTGCAGCACCCAAGATCGCTTCAGCTTGAGTTGACGAACAGATGGCGGACATTCTCCTTCAGGATTTTTGGTAGACAGTAGAATTCATGGTTCCATCTATCACAGCAAGCCTTCCAGGTCCTGAAGCAGCAAAACAACCCCAGACCATCACACTACCACCACCATATTTTACTGTTGGTATGATGTTCTTTTTCTGAAATGCTGTGTTCCTTTTACGCCAGATGTAACGGGACATTTGCCTTCCAAAAAGTTCAACTTTTGTCTCATCAGTCCACAAGGTATTTTCCCCAAATGTCTTGGCAATCATTGAGATGTTTCTTAGCAAAATTGAGACGAGCCCTAATGTTCTTTTTGCTTAACAGTGGTTTGCGTCTTGGAAATCTGCCATGCAGGTCGTTTTTGCCCAGTCTCTTTCTTATGGTGGAGTCGTGAACACTGACCTTAATTGAGGCAAGTGAGGCCTGCAGTTCTTTAGACGTTGTCCTGGGGTCTTTGTGACCTCTCGGATGAGTCGTCTCTGCGCTCTTGGGGTAATTTTGGTCGGCCGGCCACTCCTGGGAAGGTTCACCACTGTTCTATGTTTTTGCCATTTGTGGATAATGGCTCTCACTGTGGTTCGCTGGAGTCCCAAAGCTTTAGAAATGGCTTTATAACCTTTACCAGACTGATAGATCTCAACTACTTCTGTTCTCATTTGTTCCTGAATTTCTTTGGATCTTGGCATGATGTCTAGCTTTTGAGGTGCTTTTGGTCTACTTCTCCGTGTCAGGCAGCTCCTATTTAAGCGATTTCTTGATTGAAACAGGTGTGGCAGTAATCAGGCATGGGGGTGGCTACGGAATTGAACTCAGGTGTGATACACCACAGTTAGGTGATTTTTGAACAAGGGGGCAATTACTTTTTCACACAGGGGCATGTAGGTTTGGATTTTTTTTCTCTCTAAATAATAAAAACCATCATTTAAAAAAACTGCATTTTGTGTTTACTTGTGTTATATTTGACTAATGGTTAAATGTGTTTGATGATCAGAAACATTGTGTGACAAACATGCAAAAGAATAAGAAATCAGGAAGGGGGCAAATAGTTTTTCACACCACTGTATGTATGTATTTATGTATGTATGTATATATATTATAAGCTACTATAAATACAAAACAAAACAGAGAGTGTACTCTAAATAGCAGCTTTAATAAATCCACATATATTGTAATGTGATCCAGTACCGGCAGAACAATTTGAGGAATGGGTTCAACAGGATACCTGAAATATTCTTTAGTGAGTTTAGTCAATGTCGACTCAATACTATCATGCAGTTCCTACAGATTCTTTCAGTTTCACATGCAGGCTGCAAACCTCCTATTTTACCTTCTCCCACTGGACTGAGATCTGGGGACTGTGCAGGCCACTGGCATATGCTGAAACTACTGTCATGTTCATGGAACCAGGTTGAGATGAGGAGTGTTTTAGAATAAGACACCTTATCCTGCTTGAAGTATGCAGTTGAAAAATGGTAGACTGTGGTCATAAAAGAATCCACATGGTCAGCAAGAATGCTTAGGTTCTCTGAGGAATTCAAATGACACTGTTAGTATTAAGAAGCCAAAATTGGTCCAGGAAAACTCAACCACACAATTAGACTTAATCACTACAAACCTGCACTGTTGACATAAGGTAGGACAGATCTAAACTTAATATACCAATTTGTTAACACTACCACCTACATGCTGCAGCACAAATCAAGATTTGCCAGAACAGGTTGCATTTGCCTTAACTTTCAGTCATCAGGACTTGGTAATCATGTTCCTTGGAGCATTATATTTCTGGACTGGAATCCAAATTAGTTTTATGCAGCTGTAGGCCAACAACTCTGTGGTCTTGCTGTGCATTAAGTGATGTTCTTTTGTAAAGGTACACTCTAAAGTGCTGGTATTGGAGAATAGGTTGCTTTCCTGTTAGCTTGAACTAGCCGGATCATTTTCCTGTGACTTTTTACATTTTGGTGTTTTTGGACAAAAGAACTGCCGTTCACTGGATGTTTTATACTTATTGCACAATGTTCCAAAAACGTTTCAGACTGTAGTACATGAAAATCCCTGGAGGGCAATTGTTTCCAAGATGCTAAAAACACTACATTCGCCGCCACCACCAGTTATGCCCCAGTTAAAGTTGGCTTCTTGCCTACACTAATTCTTGGTTTAACAGCAACTAAACCTCTTGACCACGTCTGCATACTACACATACTGAGTTGGAGTCAAAACATTGGCTAAGTGGAAGGGCAGCTACTTATGACATGGAGGAAGTGCACCTAATGAAGTGGCTACTGAGTGTATGCATTAAACAAGTTTTAAAATGCAAAATTACTTTTGATATTTATTTAGAGATGTTCTGTAGTAACATGCAAATCACAACTGTTAGCTGTTGCCTTATTTCTACAATGTGATCACCGGCATATAGTGACTTGTTCAGGTTAACGTGGTTAGGAAAAGCTCAGTAAAGAGACGCTGATGATGCTACATTACCCTATACTCGAGGGCACAGATTCCACAACTTGTGATTAGTAATGCTAAAAAGATAATAAAAATGATTTAAAGGAAACATGAAACTACCACCAACTGACATTTATGGGAGGCGAGCACACTGCTATTTTTAGATACTTGCCAGCAGTTTATTAGCATTACCACCTCAATAAAAACTGTCCTAAGGAAATTGATAGTCCATTATGAAACATCGAAGGCTAAAATAACTTAATGTAACAATGTAGTCCAGATTAAGAGGCAGTCCTATTTCCTTACAATTATAAATGAGAACGATGGTAATCCAAGAGTTTTCTTCTCAAACTACTGACTGACTATCTTCTATACCCAGCTCACTCAATGGAAAGCATCCTAAAAACTACTAGTGAAACTTAGGAGGCTTTCACTATATTTTTTAAATGCACAATTAATGACATTCGAAATAATATAGTTAATCCCACTGCAAAATTAATCTGATTGAATCCTGGTATTACATTTTTTTTATATTATTGATTTTATTAAAAACAAGCAGCATTCCATACAAATAACTCAAGTTTAACAAAAAAGGTCTGAAAGAAATCAACCCCCACTCATGCCAGTATTCCATTTTAAGCGAGTTAAATTATTTCACCAGAATAGATCTACCCAAACTACGCAGAATAATTTCTCAAGTGAAACCCTCCACCAGCACCTTTGACATAATCCCAACAGACGTTTTCTAAGAAGTCTCTCTTGTGCTAATTGATAGTGTACTTGACACAGCAAACTCATCATTAGATACAGGGGTCTTCCCTGACTGTCTTAAGACTTCAATTGTCAAAGAAAAATAATCCTGACTCCGTTTTGACAATTTTAGACCAATATTTAACCTGCGTTTTTCAAGTAGAATTCTAGAAAAGGATGTTATTACGCAGCTAAATTATTACTATAAAAAAAACCACTCTATTCTTGACAAGTTTCAGCACTGGTTAAAGTAGTAAATGACTTGTAGGTTAACGCAGACAGAGGCTGTACGTCTGTTTTTGTTCTCTTTGGCTTGAGTGCACCATTTGACACCATTGATCACAGTATTCTTATAAATCACCTTAAGTCAAAGGATGGGTCTCTCTGGTCATATCTTCAAATTTTACTTAAACGGCCAAAAAATTCTTTGCTATTTGTGGTAATTATACTTCGGAGCCCCATGATCGTTTAAATGGGGTACCACAAGGATCTACTCCGAGTTCACTGCGCTTTTCAATCTATATGCTTCTATTATGTCAGATTATCTCAAAGCACAAGGTGAGCTACCACAGCTGTACTTCTCAATAGTACCTGATGACCCTGACGCTCTTGGCTCCATGAACCTGTGTTTTACTTGCATTTCCAAATGAATGGGCAGTAACTTTCTCAAATTAAATAAGATTAAAATAAAAAACTTACGCATTGGCAAAAATTGACATAGTAAGGGTATTAGAAATAAACTTGATCCCTTAGGTTTAAAAGTCAAGTTGGAGATAAGGAATTTAGGGAGTAACTATTGACTCCGACCTAAATTTTATATCACATATTAATCAAATTACTAGGACTGCATTTTTTCATTTAAGGAATATAGCTAAAGGTAGACCTCTTATAACTCTACAAGGCACTGAAAAATTCACCTTTTGTTTTCAGTCGGCCAGATTACTGTAATACACTTACAGGACTATCTAAGAAAGACATCAATCGTTTACGGTTAGTGCAGAATGCAGCAGAAAAAATCTTAACTAGAAAAAGAAAATCTGAGCAAATTTCACCAGTTTTAGCGTTGTTACATCAGTTACCTGTGTCATTCAGAATGGACTTTAAAATACTATTAATGGTTTACAAAGCCTTAAATAATCTTGCCCCATCCTATATTTGGGAATGTCTGTCCCTTTACACTCTAAGTCGTAACCTCAGATCTTCAAATGAAGGTCTGCGTAAAATTCCGAGAGTCAACCTGAAAGGAAGTGGCGAGACAGCCTTTTGCTGTTATGCATCCAAAATTTGGAATATTTTGCCATTAGAAATTTGCCAGGCTAATGCTGTACACCAATTTTTAAAAAACTGCTAAAAACCCATAATTATTTTAAAATGGCTTTTTCTTACCTACATTTTAGTTGTATCTCTATTAGTTTATATGGGCATGGAATTATTTTCCTCTGGGTTCTGCAATTCTGTACAAAGATCTGTTCTCTGCTGTCTTTTCCAGTTCTTCTGTCGTGGCGATCTACACCACCACCTGATCACGACACCATGCTGCCCCCTGTATTTATGGATTGACTGGCAAGTGTCCCATGACCATCATTATCATAATGTCTCATGACTAGTGTCTCATATGACCATCATCATCAAATTCTTCCATGTGAAGCCTGAAAACCACGAGGACTGTTTAAGACCATCTTTGTTAGGTAGAATGCCAGTGGGAAATGGGCAGTTTTTGGCCTTGGAACCCCTGCAGATTTTTTTTCCCCCTAAGCGAACAGGAGTTTTTTTTTTTTTTCCCACCCCTTGTCCTCCTGACCTTACCTCTTCTTTGTTAAATACTGTATAATGTGGTTGACTAATCTTGTTTATATATATTTTATAGTAACTTCCTTTTTATTTAATTTTGCAAAGCACTTTGACCTACACTGTTTGTATGAAAATGTGCTGTATAAATAAATGTTGCGGTTGTCTTCATGAGTCAATTACCTTTTAACAGATTCTCAGTCAGCTACACTGGGCCAGCTGCTTTTCAATAAAAGCACAACATCCAAAGAGAGTTAAAGGGTCAGAGAATTTATTAACCATTGGAATTGTTTACATCTGACTTAAATTAAAGCCAGAACAGTTGATTAAACTCTACAACCTAGTACACAAAAAAAAAAAAACAAACAATAGTTGACCAATTGGAAGAATACCCAAACTACTTGCAGTCTGATAAATTTAGAAAATAGTAATTGTGCATTACACATATTTATGTTAGTTTCATGCAGATGTTAACATCTTTTAATTCAGAAAAATGAGTGTGACCAAAGTACAAGTGTTGTGATGTGAAATTTTGCATACAAGTTGATAAATATTTTGTATGTCTTTATCTATAGCTTAGACAAAGCAACGTAATATTAGTGTTACATTACTGATAATGACAGCAATGGTTTGATGGTTTACGAACCCCTTCACCCCTGTAGGACCGAGTCTCTTTGTAATTCTACGACAGGGTTGGGTTTTGGGGAGTGCCTTAAACCAGTTTGGTAAATGTTTCTCTGAAGTCTCTCAACCCCCATAGGAAAGGCTGACTAACTGGTAAACTTTAGCTCAACAAATGGTTTTGAGGGGTGGCAGGTATGAAGAGGTTTTCTGTTCCCCCATTGGTCTGAAGTATGGCTGTTTGGAACTGGCTTGTGTCAGAAGCCTTTAAGTACCATGACACCCTATTGGCTGTAGGGGTTGGGCAGAAAACCAAACTGATAAAGACCATTTCACACCATGAACTGAAAAGGGCAACACAATGAAGAGTACAGCTCGGCAGCCATATTGACAGGCATGTGGCCTGTTCTGAAGAAAGCTGACCACAAATGAGGACTTAACTGGAGACATTTAGAGTAACTAACATGTCTGTGTGCCGCCTAAAACTGCACATCACCATTTATCAGGTTGTATGGCTGCCAATATTTAAATGTACTTTGCATATTATTATTTATGAATATTATCAATAATTCATAATTTTATGTGTAACTTAACTCCTGCTTGTCTTTTACTACACCTAATTGCCTGAGGTTATAGATGTAGAAGGGAAGGTGGTAAGAAGTTATATGGTACAATACCTTAAAAAGTGGTAAGTCCGTGAGATTTGAGGCATTCTGACAAAGGCAACATAATAATACAAAAGGGGAAAGAAGAATAATATATTTCTCTACCAACAAAACAACAACGAACCTATTATGTGTTTGTTTTGCTGATCTTTTCATAAAAAAACAAACTGAGGAGAAAAGATTTAGTATCTCAATTTATAAAACAAAAGTTAATATTTCTTGACATGATCTTGTAATGGAGCTGTGCTTTTTACATAATTCTCTCTTGTTAAGTGTGTACTAAAAAGAACACGGTAAATCAGCTATACAGACATGATTCATGGGTATGATGTGTGGTGCATAATGAGATGACAGGGCCCAAGTGTACTTCTGTAACATGTGTGTAATTAATAACAAGATGTTATGATGTCATTCATTTAATTTATGTTATGATAGCGGTGCATTTTTTTTTAACCATCGTCCCGAGTTTCTGGTGGTGAGTCAATTGTAAGGAATGAACAAGCAATCAAGCTGTTTACAATTCAGGGTGTCAGTCTGTAGCAATCGCCCGATACGGGAATGCGATTCCTACACTTCACCACCCAAAGAGAGGGAAGTGGACGATATTTGAAGGATAAAATAGCATTACCATATTCGGTCCTCGGCCCCTCTCGTCCCCTATGACGTCCTTAAATAACTGACAAAAAATCAAAATCAGAAAAAAATGGGACTGATAAATATATTGAAAACTGCCAATTACATTTCCTTGAACGGAGTGCTCATTTGTGATTCTGCTTCCCCAGACGCCCTTCCCTGCGGCAAAATTCTATCCCCTGGTTTGACACAGACATCAATCCATCCATCCATTATCCAACCCACTATATCCGAACTACAGGGTCACGGGGGTCTGCTGGAGCCAACACAGGGCACAAGGCAGGAAACAAACCCCGGGCAGGGCGCCAGCCCAACACAGGGCACACACACACACACACACCCCAAGCACACACTAGGGACAATTTAGGATCGCCAATGCACCTGACCTGCACGTCTTTGGACTGTGTGAGGAAACCGGAGCACCCGGAGGAAACCCACACAGACACAGGAAGAACATGCAAACTCCACACAGGGAGGACCCGGGAAGTGAACCCGGGTCTCCTATCTACTAGGCAGCAGCACTACCCGCTGCGCCACAGTGCGGCCTTTGACACAGACAAAGAAAAATAAAAAAATTAAAAAAAAAAAACTGTTCCCAGAGAAAGCAGAAAGAAAGATTTAACGTAGTCCACATATACGAAGAAGAAATCTGCAGTTCAGTTCCTACCCTAGGAAGGCATGAGGGAACACAAAAGACCTCTAGACGAAAACAGCTTCTCCGCTAGCTATCACGAAGAAACGTACTAACAAGTCCGACTCACAAACGGGAGCACCCAGAGAACACCAGACCCTGGCCTTTTCTCAGGGATTTGACACACTGATTATTTCTTCAGGTTGGCCACCCGTAAATAGCAGACGTCCCTGGGTGAAGTCAGATCATGACGATTCTTTACAGCGTAAATAGTCGCCTCCTTGCCTTCCGCCTTTTCCTTCCTTGATCCGCCAATCCCCTTAAAAAGAAAAAGGTTCCAACCGAAACATCTTTTCCCCTCTCGGTTGTTATGGAAACATGAGGCCAGCAACATGCAGCTGGAATATTTATTGGGCAGGATCCTCCCAGCACTGGGTCGTCCTCAAAAGTGCCTGAAGGGCCATTTATAGATACCCTCCCAGCCACATTATAATGTGTTGGACAGTCCAGAAGGCCAAGCTGACTGACAAGTTATGTAGCCTTGCTACATATCATTAGGACACAAAACCTCAAAATATAAACAAGTACAAGTGTCATTCACTGAAGGCAGCTCTATCAATTAATGTTTTTTTTTCCTTTCTTTAAATTTTATTAATATTATATATATTATGTGTGCTTCTGGGTGCAAGGGCAGCACTTCCGCCACACTGGGGAGTGCTGCAAGAAGTCCATCATCTGGCACCGGGAGCACATCCAGGGCTGAATAAAAGGGGCCGCCTCATTCCATTCGGGGAGCTGGAGTCGGGTAGAAGAAGAACGGAGCTTGTGTGGCAGGAGTGAAGGCTGCCGAGAGAACCACGGACTGTGAACTGTAAATAAATAGTTGTGTAAATATTTCTGTAAATAAATGCGTGTGTGGTGGACACTGTGTTGTCGTGTCTGTCTGTCTGTGGCCGGGCTATCTTTTACAATATATCTATATCTATCTCTATACACATACATACACTCACACATCAGTAACAGCGCACTGCACGTTACACTTGACTTCTGCATTCCTAGTTTTCCTCCTCTTTCTCTGTATGTTTACCATTCGATTTTATCAGAGTTTGATGCGCTTGCTGCTTCATAAGCAGCTCTTCTTTTCTCCACCCTAGCGGCCCGCTACTTCTCTTCTTTTGTCGGCATCTTTTTGCGTTAAAACTGATTAAGTCAGTGTTTGTGTTGCAAATTACGTTTTCTTTCATTTTTCACTTAAGCTGGCACTTAAGTCTTCAAACTGCCTCAAGAGTGATTTAAGATATGAAGAGGAAGTGACAGCAAAGGTGGTAGGGATGAGAACGGCGCCCGTATGCATGTGGCGCCCTGCAGGCCGCTGCCGAGAGTTGAACATAAAATAAAAATAAAAAGAGAAATAACCTTGGAGGTCAATCATCCCCCCGAAAGTGGATAGTAGACGTCACGTAGTACATGTGTACCAAATTTCAGGTGGATAGGTCAAATGGTTTGCGAGCTACAGGTGATTTAAAATCCTAGACAGACAAAACTGAACAGCCACGGTAGCGGTTCTTATATAAGAAGATATTGCCTATAAAAATTATCCACTCCTCTGAAGTTTTCACATTATTATTCAACACTGAATCACAATGGATTTGATTTGGTCTTTTTGACACTAATCAACAGATAAGCTTTAAATGTCAAAGTGAAAATGTAGAGTGGTTTAAATTAATTACAAATATAAAACACCAAATGCATTGACGGCATAGTTCTTCACTGCCTTTAACATGACAGACCTACACCATCAGAGGAACAGTTGTTTGGAACCTAGTTTTGTAAAACTTAACTTGCTTGTATGGAATGATATTTGATTTTAATAAATTCAACCAAATTAAAAAGAAAATGGAAAAAAAGAAAAACTAACTAAAAAGTTACCTCATTAATTAAAAAGATCCCCCATTTTTAGTCAAGGGGTTTCAATTAATTGTAGTATAAAAGCATGGAAGGTCCAACTTGTGCTATGTCAGTAGAGTGGCCTAATCTAATAATGAATGAAAAAAAAAAGGAACACTCCAAACAACTTCATGGAAAAAGGATTGAAATGTACAAGTCAGGCAAGGGAAACAAGAAAATAGCCAAGTCAGTGAATATCCCTTGGAGTCCAGTTAAATCAATCACTAAGAAATGGAAAGAGCATAGCACAGCTGGATATCTGTCAAGAGCAGGCCATTCACAAAAACAGAGTGATTGTGCAGTAACACTAATAATGAAGGGCATCAAGAGGTCGAAGAGAACCCTGAAGGAGTTACAAGCTGGACTGGCTGAGACTGGACAGACGGTGCAGCTTACAACTATTTCCTGTGTGAAGAGGAGAGAACAAAAACAAATAAATAACCGCCATCCCCCACAACAACTTGGCAAGAGTGTGGAAGAAAGCTCATGGGAGAGAGATAAAAGAAAATTCTGTGGTCTGATAAAATCAAAACATTGCATTTTCTTAGCCATCAGACTAAATGGCATGTTTTGCATACTGTGCAATATCAAAAACACACCTTCCTAACCGTGAAGCAAGAGAGTGACAGCAGCACAATGTCATGATAATGCTTCTCTAGAGCAGAATCTGGAAGGCTGGAGAGGATACTGGGTAAGATGAATGCAAGCAAAATACAAGGAAATCCTGGAGGAAAGCCTGACACTGTCTGCATGAAACCTGCGCCTTGAAAAAAAAAAAAAAGGTTTGTTTTCCATCAAGACAACACCACCAAACACAAACCCAAAGCAATAAAGGAATGGCTTCAAAATGACAATGTTAATGTCATGGACTGGCGGAGTCAGAATCCAGATCTCAATTCAATTGAGAATTTGTGGTTCGACTTGGGGGGGGTAAAGGTTGTTCACTCATTATTGCCATGCAATCTGACAGCAGTTTTACAAACAAAATGGAGAAAAATGGCCGTGCACACAGACTCGAGGATGGAGTTGCTGCCAAAATCGTATCTACTGTGGAATACCGGCACATACAGCTCCCCAAACCCGGACACAAACAGGCACAGAGATGCAAGTGCAAAAAAACAAAAAGTTTATTTCCTTGTAGGGCAGCTCTGCTCTACTCTACTCTCCACTCCCCACTTCAAAGCATAGCACATAATCATCGACAGCAATACTGCTCAGTCCTTTCCCTTTCTCTTCTTTCTCTCTTTTGATTTCCCTGCCACGTCCACTCCTCTCCTATCAAGCTTTGTCCTTCCCCTCCTGACTCTGGCTCCTCTTTTATAGTGCACCCAGAAGTGCTCCAGGTGCTTTCAGATCCTTTTCTGGCAGCTATTCCCGTTTGTGGCGTAAGTGCTGTAGTCCTGGGCTCAGGAACGGTCCAGGTGCATCCTGGCGGTGGGCATGGACCCTAGCAGAGTTCAGCTGCTAAGCTCCAAACCCATGGCCCCGATGTAAGCCAGGCTGGTTGCCTTCTCGTGTTCCACAATAAGTCCTCTCCCTCGGCCCTTCCATTACAGGGGCGTCCTGGCCGTCCGTCACACTACTAAATCCTGACTTGATACTTAATGCAATTCATTACTTTGTAGTTAATTTACTTTGCAGAGATTGTTTTTCACTTTGACATTAAAGAACCTTTAATCTGACTATAAAATAAATATTATACAAAGTTAGTCTGTTTTTATCACTGCAACTTAATATAAATATATATATATATATATATATATATATATATATATATATATATATATATATATATATATATATATATAAGTTAAAGAGTGATAAAAATGCAGGTAAAAACAGACTAACTTTGTATAAAAAGTTTATCAGCATGCTGCTGCTGGAGTATGTGAATTTCCCCTTGGAATTAATAAAGTACTGTATATCTATCTATCTATCTATCTATCTGATGATCACTGTCAAAAAAGCCAAATTAAATCCATTATGATTCAATGTTGTAACAATAAAATATGAAAACTTTCAAGAAGGTAAATCATTTTTATGCACACCGTATCTACACAAAACTGAAGATCTATAACAGGGTCACAGCATCCACATTAATCCCAATTTCAATTGTCTCTGTGGAATAAAAATGGAACCAACTATTTCCAATAGCCATGTACTCCAATGGCTACTGCCATAGATTAAATATACTGTTCATGTGCACACCTCCTGTACTATAAAACAAGAACAAATAGTCACTGTCTGATTTTTCTAAATATTCTGGAACTAATTTATTCAGATTAGCTCAAGTCCCTAGAAACACTGGACTAAGCAGTTCTGATAATAGATAACAACAACAACATTTATTTCTATAGCACATTTTCATACAAATAATGTAGCTCAAAGTGCTTTAGATGATGAAGAAAGAGAAAAAAGAAAGTAAGAATTAAAATCAGAGAACACTAATTAACATAAAATAAAAGTAAGATCCTATGGCCAGAGAGAACAGAAAAAAATACTCCAGACGGCTGGAGAGAAAATAAAATCTGCAGGGGGTCAGAGGCCACGAGACCGCCCAGCCCCCTCTAGGAATTCTACAAACAAAATAAAACAAAACAGACTAAGCAAGCAAATAAAAGTTTGATCATTATTTCCCTGTGTCATGGTTAACCATCCTATGTGACAGATACCTCAAAGCCTCTTCTGTTCTCTTTGCAAAGAGGAAGCACAAGTGCTTTGTTAAAGGAGTCCAGAATATTCTCTATAACACAGAACTCTTCTGGATAATCCTGGGCTAATCTGTATCTCTTTGAGCTGAAGTGAATACAGTCGACCCCCGCAAAGTCACGGTTCAGAGTTCGTAGCCTTAGTCGTTCACAGATTTTTCCTTAGAACCTAATTAATAATTGTTTGCGGAAACCACAAATATCCTCCTCAATTTTTTATGGCTTTTTTGGTGGTAATACTGTACTATAGAAAGAACATAAAGCAACCGCAGAGGAAAACGTGGCTTGGGATGGTGAAATACCCCTGTACTAGGGCGGAAGGTTTGAAAGTAGCCAATCTAAGAGCATTATTCATTTCCCCTTGCTGCCGATTGGCTGCTGCCCTGTGACGCATCTCCGGCAATCCAGTATCAACAGTATTTTTCGTTTTGTTCTTCTTAAGGCCCTAAGATGCCGCCCACGCGCCTGAAGAGGAAACCCACACAGACACGGGGAGAACATGCAAACTCCACGCAGGGAGGACCCAGGAAGCGAACCCAGGTCTCCTTATTGTGAGGCAGCAACACTACCACTGCGCCACCGTGCCACCCAGATCAAAATGTTTAAAGTCAAATTGTCAAAGGTCAGCAAGTTGAGGCATTTCTGGGTCCACTCCTCCACAAAGAGTTCAACCACAGCGCTGAGAAACAGACGGTTAAATTACTCCAGGAAACATCTGCTTTCAATTATTACTGCCAAAGCTGGCACAGCCAGTCACCGAGTCCAAAAAGGAAAATTACTTTTTCACTTGGGGCACCTGGTGCGAAATTTGGACCACTAAGGAGCAAATCAAACTAAGACACAAAGTGTTCACTTCTTTCACTTAAGTAGCCTTAAGTTGAAGCAGAGAGGATTCTATTTAGCTCTATTCAAGTAAACAAGTAAGAGTATTTCTATACCAAATAAAACCCTGCAGGTAAATCAATATAGCATGTGTTCTCACACACCACAGTGAAACAATTTATTCTTATACTCAAGTGCAGTCTCTTATGGAGGTCAAAGGAAAAATGTTTGTAATGTTCTCTGGTTCCCTTGCGCTCACTTGAGTGAAAGGGGAAGGACTCTTATCTTCCTATGACTTTCTTTGGTTTGGTTACCTTCCACAAACATCCCATTATCTCTCTGGGACGTGTCTTTTAAGAAGAGAAAGTTGAACAGGCCCTGCTGCGGTAAAGGATTTCTAAACTAAACTATGACTAAGTCAACAGCGTGCTTGACTGTTTGTATATTCTTCTAAGCGGTGGAAAAAGAGTTATTGACCTGTTCTCCAAACACAATAGAGACTGTGTTGGCCACAAAGTTCTGCTTTCATTTTATGTGTAGAATATTATTTGACTTACCCTTGAGAATCATCCAGGTGAATTCTGGAAATTTCCAAAGGTGAGCTCATGAATACCTATTTAATTAAATTTTATCACACAAAATGACTTTTCATAGACTTCATTCACATCATGTTAGCAAAACGAGGGCAGTTTTGGCACGAGCCCATGACATTCAGTTGTGTGGTTCATCATTCTCAGTGACTCAACCTGACCACTCTGTGACTTGACCTGCCAAAATCAAACAGGTTTTGATAGGTGTAATCCAACACTCTCAAGGAGGATGACACCCAGCTACTGCAGTCATGGTGTATTTCTTGGTAAATTTCTAACAGTGAAGTCATTACTACCGATCCTACTTTGCCCACTGTGGTATAGCGGGGCCGCAGCTTAAATTTATATATATATATAAAAAAATAAAAAAAAAAGGCGCCAAGTTTTAAATCCATACAGCCGTGTCGCTCTCCGTGGGCATGACTGCATGACCACGGGGAGTTAATGAGGTAGTTGGAGCAAGTCGCACCTGCACGTGTGGGTGCGATCGTTCTCAATTGCTTCATTGGCTTCCTGCGGCGTGTGATTAAGGCGCTGCACCTATGGAGATGCGAGTACATATACGGTGGTCCAGATCTAACTATGCAATTTTCATAACGCTATAACTTAAGTTTATTGCATAGAAAATCACCCGAAAAATCCCGGACCATTGAGAAGTATGCGAACTGGTGACATGAAGAATCGTCTTTGCGCCGAACTGGAATTGTCCCCACATAAATCAAAGTCATCCAGACGATCTGAATATGCATAATTAGATCTGGACCAACCTGTATACTCGCCGGCATAAAAAGAGGGGAATGGATTAATGAAAAGAGGAGGTTAAAGGACATGAAAGGCAGTCTTGGAAGATATGATCTGGCCACCTGGAAAGAGGAGACAGCACGAGCTGGGGCCCCGCAAAGGAGCGTTTGGCTATGGCGCTCTAGTCCACCCCACTGAATGTTCAGGTGAAGCTGGGTGAGCAATGCATGAGCGCGAAGGAAGAAGGGAGGAGAACCAACTTCGGACGAAAGGATCTCATTGCTGTTGGGTCTCTGCCAGCTGCGGGAGTAATGGGTGAGCCGGGGAGAATGAGAGATGAAGGTGGGCGGAGATCGTGAGTAATTTTAACTTCTGATTTTAACCTCGGATTTTAATGGATTTATTTTTATTCCCACTTTTTATTGGATTTTATGGATTTAGTCTTTAAACACTGCACTATTGACACTTTTGTTGGTTCTATTTGTGTTGACTTTGCTTTTAATAACGGCACTTGAGCATTTTTTTCACCATCCTCTGGCTTCATCAGTGTATTGTCCTCATTTGTCAGCTCATCTCGGTCATAACTATCGATGGTGTTGGTTCACCAGACTCCCATGTGGAAAGAGGGAGTCTGTAGGGGGCTGGCATCGTCACACCCACCAAAAATGTCTTTCCTTAAAATGAACAAAATGCTGATAATTCCGTTTATTCAACATTAAACAGAAGCCACAGCAAGTGGAATCAATCAATTCAAAAAAATAATCCTAAAAAGATTAACCAAAACTGTAGTCAGGAATGCTTATTCATTAAACACAAATCTTAACAAGTCTAACTTTCAAAATGTTTTTTTCCAGTATTTTTTAACTAAGAGTTAGTATCTATTATCTTTTCATTCTTAAATAATACAATATCCAATAGTACTAAGGTGTTGTGCTGTGTTAGCCATTATGGATGAGGTGAGAAGTTAAGCAAAATGACACCTTTATATTGGCTAACTGAACAGGTTACAATACATCTTGCCTGAAGACGGGGCCTAAGTTGCCTCGAAAGCTTGCATATTGTAATCTTTTTAGTTAGCCAATAAAATGTGTCACTTTGCTTAACATCTCACAATGTCCAATAGAAATTTTAAAACAACATACATTGGTAAAGCAGTTCTTACCACAATTCCAAAGCCTTACGGTACTGGCCCTAAAATCTGTAAAACGAGCTGACCGATAGGAAAAACTGATAAAAACTCGTTACTTTAACACGGCTTTCTCATAGCTTCATCTTAGGTTTAATCCTGATGCTCTGTATATTCAATTATCATTATTATTCATGGTCGCAGTGGTTCAATATCCGTACTAACTCCTACTTTCTCTGCTGTTCTTCTTCCGTTTTTCTGTGGTGGTGATCTGTGCCCCCACCACCTAATCAAAGCACCGTGATGTCCCTACATCAATGGATTAAAGGCTAGAAGTCCACATGACCGTCATCATCAAGTTCTTCCATGTGAACCCTGAATACCATGAGGACTGATTGAGCTCATTGATGTCAGGTAGAATGCCGTGAGAGGGATGGGTGGTCTCGTGGCCTTGGGACCCCTGCAGATTTTATTTTTTTCTCCAGCTGTCTGGAGTTTTGTTTTTTGTTTTTTTCTGTGCTCCCTGGCCATCGGACCTTACTTTTATTCTATGTTAAGCGTTCCCTAATTTTCATTCTTATTTATTTTGTCTTTTTTTCCTCTTTCTTCATCAAGTAAAGCAATTTGAGCTGCATTATTTGTATGGAAATGTGCTATAGAAATAAATGTTGTTGTTGTTGTTGTACTTTTCCAGGTGTTCTAATTGTTTAATCCATTACTTACTAATTAGTGGGTCTGACACTAAAGTAGTTGCAGCCTTTGATTCTTCAGTGTTGTTTGCCTGGGTGTTGTTTTTTAATTGTCATTAATAAGATACAACGAAGGAGGAAAACTGCACAGAGAAAAGGGCAAAATACTGTATAATGAAATCAACAAAAGAGAGTTAAGCATTTAAATCTATAGCAAAAGCAGAAATATTTCTAAATGTCTTATAAATGTAAACAATCATGCTGCTGTGCTTTTCCTGAATGTAGAACAACAGAAAACAAATACCAGCTAATTAGATGAGATCAGTGTTATCAGGTCTTGTTACCGATTATGAATCTGGTTGGAACAAAAACCTGCAGCCACAGTGGGTTCCCAGGACCGAGGTTGGGAAGCACTGCCCTACTGCACAGCATTGAGTTTTAATTAGTAGTCCTGACCAGCCCTGGCATAATCATTTTGGGGGTTGGCTTGGCTTAAATTTTGAGAAGCCCTGCACAAGACAATATTGTTTTGGACAGACAAACTAACAGTGATATCAGCCGGTGCCACAAACTTTAGGCACTCGACTAGCTTTAAAGTTTCTTCTGGATTGTAAATGGTACTGTGTAAATAAAACAAATATGATAAAATAAAAAAAAATGTGAAGACGGGACTAGCAGAATACCTGTTACCCTGGGCTGTATCTGCTTGGGTTCCGGCACACAGCAGCAGAGACTGAGGAAAGTTTTCTCGGTTATCTCCCTGCTTATCTCGGATAATATCAAAGCTTAGACATGGCGCTCCTAATGGAAGAAAGAAGAGCAAAAGGTTATACAATTGCAACTGTCAATATCAATGGCTGAAGGTGGCTACCTTAGTACTTGTTAACGTCCGTATACTGGGCGGGACATAATTCACATGAAATCAAAGCAGGAAATATTTATTTTTCGAGTCATTTTTAAAATTTAATAAGACACCTTAATTAACATAATGAACAAGCAACAACTTAAAAAATACTAGACTTTACCTTCGTTATTTATTATCATTTCTACAGTTCAGAATTAAAGCTTATAAGAGATTTCTATAGAAAATACCGAGCCCACGTTAATATTCGAGAAGTATTTAAAACAAAACATTGGATAAGCAAGTTCGTCACAGCGGAGCTCCTCCCCCGTTCTGTGAGTGAACCATCTTTAACACAAACTTTAAGTTGAAGATCGTTTTCAAGATTACATTTTTCCTAAAAAATCTTGTGTGTTTCTCGATGTTATATATGCGTAGTAACTGTCACCTTACCGGTCTGACACTGGTGATATAGCCTGTATGCAGACTCTTCCATTTCTAGGACTTCTCCCGGCTTCAGAGAATCGATTCCCGGTATATACACGGCAGCCTGCTCCTCATTATCCGCATTTTCGTCTTCATCGCACTCGCTTTCCATTTCTGCCTCTTCTTCGTTGTCCTCGGCTTCTTCTTGCCCCTCAACTTCATCTAACTCTTCGTCCATTTCTCTATCAGAGGTAGAAAACGTGTCACCATTGGGCGCCGACATCTTGAAAAAGGGCAAAACAGACCGCTGATTACTTGCTTCCAACAAGGGCCTTGACGTAGAAATCGCCCT
Organism: Polypterus senegalus; assembly: GCF_016835505.1. Lineage (NCBI taxonomy): Eukaryota > Metazoa > Chordata > Cladistia > Polypteriformes > Polypteridae > Polypterus > Polypterus senegalus. Next base: position 10,639,151 of record NC_053171.1, read on the forward strand.
CTTTGGTCAGGGAAAGATCACGTGGTATTTGTGTGCGCTTTACCCCGCCTCCTTTTTTTAAAGGAGAACGCGTCCTTCTACAAATTAAAGGTTGGCAGGAGCGCACTTGGTGCCAATTCCAGGTGTTCAGAAGAGTTTTGGAGCTTGAGAGGTTAAAAGTAAATTCATTTCCACATGTTTTTTTAATCTCGCAAAAGTCAAGAGCGTTGAACACATTTCTTAAAATGTTTAGTAGAAAGAAAACAAATGAAGTGCAACAAAAGCCAATGCTAAATTCAAAACGTAAGAAAAAAAATCAAAATGCATCTTTTAATTTAAATTTATGATTTGCTATATCATTAATATGAATTCGTATTTAAATAGTATGGTTTACTGTAGCTCTATGGCCGTTGCACCCTATGCAGAAAGCATTAGGAACTCAAATCTACTCTTCCAATTATTTATCTACAGTATGTCGTATAAGCTGATAGGGATTTATTTTTGCATTTTATTTATTTGTTACTTATTTATTATTTTTCTTACCTTATTGAATTTCATTTCTTTTCTTGTAACTACCTCTTTGACATCTTGAAAAGCACTTTAATCTATATTGTTTGTATAATAATGTGCGATAGAAATAAATGTCACTCAAATGCATGCAAGGGCAACAGTGAGATCTAGCAGTCAATGACCTAAAGACGGGTTTTTGCTATTTTTATTACTTAACCCGAACTCAAAAAATATTATTATTATTATTATTATTATTATTATTATTGCTGTTAATATTATTATTAATAAGAATAATAGTAACACACACGCCACCTCCTGCTATTTTTTGCTCTTCTGCCTTACCAACTAACCAACCCTAAGCTGAACTGCCTTGAGGAACAGAAATCAAACATTTGCCACCGTTTTAACAGTAAAAACGTTTCCTCAAAGCTGATGCAAATAAACCAAGAGGATTATTTATCTATATGAAAAATAAATATACCTGAACCAAAAACTGCCTTTTTTTTCTCATAACAAAGATTCAAAAATTCTTTTAGGTTGCTACATTAGTATCTCATAATTATGCTTTAGCACCTCAGAATTTCAAATCATTTTGTAATTTGGATTTAATACTATAATTTTGACATCTGCTAATTTCTATATACCATCTTTTCTCATGATAGTATCAATAATTTTGATTTATTGTCATGATTTTGATTCAGTAGTTCTTAAATTCGATTTATTGTCTCATAATTATGATTTATCATTTGAGCTTTCATTGGTTAAAATTGTATCACTTGATTTGAACAAAGGTGATTGGTGACCATCTTCAATGGTGTGAAACAGGGGTTCTTAAACTTAAAAGCACCTAACTAAGAAAATCAATAACCATACTGGGAGCCATGTAGGGGATTATTGCTCTAAAGACAGCAGGGCCATACAGACAAATGGCAATGACCATATAATACAAAAAACAGTTAATGTTTTTGTTTTCATTGAAGGAGATTTCTCACCAGTGTTTGAAGTAGAAGTAAATTAAATGAGGTAGGGATTTTTATTTGGGAGGTGGGGGATATTGGGTGGGGGGGTTACAGCGATATTCAAATGCCATACAGCAAGACTTTATTGATTTGATGAGCCCCCCCGTGAAGATTCTCGAAGAGTTTCCGGTGCTCACAGTTTGGTGAAACGTTCATTGATCATCGCAAGACAGTGAAACTCGATCGATCAACTGGAAATCCACCTTGAATATTCACAAAAAGTGCCTGATTACTTTTAAGGAAGGGTATCAGTACTCTGTGTTGAACTTGGAAGAGGTGCGGTGCGTATCGACCTTCTTCAAGCACTGTTTCTGACATGAATAATACATGTAAACAAATACAATATAATGTTGTAGCCAGCATGTCACCCTAAAGATAGGCAGGTCTGGAGGGGTGATTGACAGCCATTTTTTACAGGTGTGCTGATCTCTGCATTCCGGAAACCCCAGGAACTTTCTAGTTGTACCCTACAAGTTTGGGAAGGGTTGGGAAGGCAGGTGGAGCCTCCTGCCATAGTACAGATACCAAGGTGTAACAATAAAATGCTGATTCACAATTATGAGAAAGTAAATCAAAATTATAAAATAGTAAGTTGAAAGTAAGAGCTAGTGAGTCAAAAGTTTGAGAATGTAAAACTAAATTATGGTACTAAGGTATAAAAATGAGATAGTAAACTGAAATGATCAGATAGTAAATCATAATAATGAGATAGTATCTTACAATATCAACATATAAATCAAAAATATAAGAAACTAATAATGAGATAGAAAATCAGCTTTATAACACAGCATATTGAAATTATGAGATGTTAAGTTAAATTATAGAGTAAACTGACATTTGGGAATTGTATGTAATGAAAGAATTGAAATCATGACACTGTGAATCATAAGACGCTAATTTTGAGACAGTGTACTATGTTGTAATTATGACATAGTTCCTTCAATTAATAAGACTTGTCGCACACGTGTGCTTAGGAGGCAGTCAGCAAGCTCTGAGGTGAGTGAAATATCATGAGACAAGGGGTTGATATGCGGTACTAACACCTCTCTCTCTCTTTTGTCAGACAAAAAGAAGAAAAATAACTCGCCTTACACTCTTCTGGGTTCCAAAGATGGCTTCCAAAAGTCACTTCTGCTTTTTTCTGGCTCTCAATGATGACATCATTTCCGGCACCCCATTTCAATGACGTCACTTCCGACCCCTTCGCCATAACGTCACTTCTGGCCCCCATCTTGATGACATCACTTCCGGCATCACCTCACTGCCGGCTCCCAATGATGACGTCACTCCCGTCTGACATTTATGGCGTCATCTCCTGCCAACTCATCTCCGTCAGCCATTTTTTCACTGTATAAAAACACCATCTTTGTCATGTACCATTGTCAATTGCTGTAAAGTATTTTGAACATCAATTTGCCTTTTATGCATTGTAATGGGTGGCCGGGATGCTTGCCCTGTCAGGACGATGGAGGACAGCTCTCCAGGTTTGCTACACTGCCACAGAGCAGGGACCTCCAACCCTGCTATGGCTCATGGACATCGCCAGGGGGCGTGTGGAGAACGGCTGAGCCCTCCTGTACAGGGCTGCCGTCTCACCCAGAAGTGCAGTCAGAAGCTGATGATGGAACAGGAGACAGCTGCCACAACTCATGGAGCCGGAGTTGGGTGGCAGTGGACAGAGCTTAGAGGAGAGGAGTGGAGAGGAGAGGAGAGGAGAGGAGTGGAGAGGAGAGGAGAAGAGAGGAGAGGAGAGGAGTGGAAAGAAGAGGAGTGGAGAGAAGAGGAGAGGAGAGGAGTGGAGTGGAGTGGGGTGGAGAGGAGAGAAGAGGAGAGGAGAGGAGAGGAGAGGAGAGAAGAGGAATGGAGAGAAGAGAGAAGAGGAATGGAGAGGAGAGGAGTGGGGAGAAGAGGAGAGGAGTGGAGTGGGGTGGAGAGGAGAGAAGAGGAGAGGAGAGGAGAAGAGAGGAGTGGAGGGAGAGGAGTGGAGAGAAGAGGAGAGGAGAGGAGAAGAGAGGAGTGGAGGAGAAGAGAGGAGTGGAGAGGAGAGGAGTGGAGTGGAGAGGATTAGAGCCAGCTAGAAAAGAGGAAGGAGTGGCTGAGTACTGTGGAGATTGATACCCTGTGTGTGATGTACAAGAACTAAAAATAAAGGTGTGTTGTGTGACAAAGGCGTGGTGTCTGTCTATGGTCCGGGCTTACGTTACAGCATTTATTGTCCATTGGACATTATACGAGGACAGTCCCCAACTCTTTATCTTGCCGTGGAAGATTCTTGTTTATTAAAGACTATAAATCAAATTTTCAGGGAAGTAAGTCCAAATTGTAAGATAAATTTTGACAACTTTTCCTGTTTCTTCATTACAAAACACCACATACCTCATTTTTCTAAATGTTTATATCTGTCAGCCTTTTCTACAGTGTCCATTAAATTAGTTCTAACCCAGTTCATTTCAGTTGAAAAGCTGTGCTGAGTAATAAATGAAAGAAAACCGCTATGTGAGTAATGTGCATGCAGTTTCCTCTTAACTTTTTGTCTCAATGTTTGAGTTGAAGAGGCTGTTATAAATACACCAATAATAAAAGTGTTAATACAAAGAGCCCTGCTGTGACTTCATCACATGACCACAGTGATTCAACACCAGACACACGGCTCTACTGGACGTTTGTTTTTAACCTGAAATCGATTGGCTGTGACGTCAGTAAAGGAACACAAAAAACAAAGAAAGAAGAACAGCAGTCACAAAACTTGTATACTTTTGCCTCGTGTATTTTTGCATTTGAAATGACTGCTTTAGACAGGAAGCTGAACAGCCACATCCATGCTCATCCAGTTCATGTTTCTGTGGAGGTGGTGGTACCATTCTGGAAACACTCTGCACAAGATGCCAACCAGCCCTGGACAGACAACATTCCATCACAGGAAACATTCATTCATACTGGGCTATTTTATAGAGGCCAGTTAATGTAACTTTTAAAAACTGGATTCTGTTTTAAGGACTTTTTTTGTTGGAGCCATGACAGCTCATATGTGAGTCAGTGGGAAGCCTTTTAACTTTCCAGCTAGCCCACAGGGTGAAGGCTTCTTTACATAGTCAAGCTTGTATGTTCATCAATGCACAATCTGGTCTTATAAGACCCAACTATTATTTTCATCACTTACTATTGTCTTTCATTGTCCTTTACAGAATTAGTTAAAACTGTCCTGCGGTGGGTTGGCACCCTGCCCAGGATTGGTTCCTGCCTTGTGCCCTGTGTTGGCTGGGCTTGGCTCCAGCAGACCCCCGTGACCCTATGTTCGGATTCAGCAGGTTGGAAAATGGATGGATGGATAAAAAATAGTCAAAAGTTAACTTTAGTAAGACCTTTTGGCTTCCCTAAATCACCGGCTGCTTCATTTTCATTTACTGTGTGTATATTACACCATCATCCGACATGTAAATGTTTATGCCTGATTGTTAGTTTTTTTTTTTTTGTTTGAATTCAATCCACCACAAAGTACTCCTGCAAAGGAGACACAATACAAAGCGGATATATAACAAACATTATATAAAAAGTCATTCAGTACAAGCAGCCAGACATGGGATCCAATATCTTGGAGCATTATCTTTTACTTTCTTTGTCTGGGATCTTTGTCTCTGTCTTCCGTTCTCTTTTTATCTGTCTGGCAACTCCACGACATGAATGAGGATAACATTTTGAAATGGCTTTAAATTTGGAAACCTTATCATATTTTGGAGCTTGTATTTTCTCTGAGTTAGTATGTGTAGGCATATTCTCAGACTGTTGACGTATAGAATCAACTCATTGTTGTCTATCTTGTGGTTCTGCTGGGGATGTAACAGAAGCAAACAAGTTTATGCACATAATTAGTTGAAGGTCATCAGGGCAGTCTATCTGGAGATGAATATTATTATTATTTCAAAAACGGATGAATGTGCTGGAGAAAAGTAAGCGTCAAGTCAAGTTGGGAAGCATGCACTGGTACAGTGCGTTGCTGCACCCACCACACGACAAAACAGCTCTGGATCCCAGTTGGCAGACACGCGGTCCAGTCCCACCCTCCGGAAATGACCCTCTATCTGCCGCAGCCAGAGCTTTGCTCGAAGAGTATCTCTTAAAATAGGACTTTTCTTTTTGTTTAACTGTTCGCTTGTACTATTTTCCTTGAATTATTAGGGACATGCAAGAAGTTCCTCATCCTGTATGTACATATTTTGCGAGTGTCTCTCTCTGTGTCTGGTTCTGTGTTAATAGTGACTGGCATCTAATGGAGGTCGGATCGCTTTACTTGAGTATCTTGTGCTTTGATCTGTCAGAGGATCCTCCCTTTCTTTAGTCATACAACAAATGTCAGCGTTATTAAGTTCATGGACCTAATCAGGAATCTGATCATTCATTTAACCTCAAAACTGTTATGTTACAATCAGGGTTTGTTCTCTGGCTTATGGTTGTTTTTTGCTTTTTTGTTAAAATTTCTGTTATTGTTTAATTATAACATTTCACTTTTTTTGTGTCATTTTTATTAATATTTCTATATTTAACTAGTGTTTAATTTGTATGCATTGCATATAGAGGCTTTTACGCTACATTCTTTGTGTTCTGTGGGTGGAACGCTAAGAGGTGGGATCACCATTACATCACCATAAAGGACCACCCTCAGCCTTTATACTCAGGCTCACAACTAAGTTCGGCAGAGGTTTATTGAGAAGCTATGGCGTGTTTTTAATTACTTCAAATGCTATTTGGATTTTCTATTTTTGTAAATTTTTTCTCTGTTGACTTGTCTGCTTTGGCTTATCTTTTTAGCCATAGGAATGGCAAGCTTTGGTAGGCAAAATGGCCTGTTCTCATCTAAATCTTTCTAATGTTCCTACCTTTATATTTTTCGCCTTTTCTTGCCTGTTCATTTTTTGATTATTTAATAAATCTCAAATATATGAGAAAATTTGTTTTGTATTGTCCTCAAGGTTTATGGGCCCCCCTCTTGTGAAGGACTTTTTCTGCATATTTTTGAGTATTTTAAACTTTTAAAAGCCTGACCACATTTTACGTCTAGTCAGGCCTGGAAATATGTCTGTTGAGTTGGAGGCCTGGCAGCCTGGAGTGAGGCCTATTTTGGGTCCAGACTCCATGAAGTCCTAATCTGGCTGGTGGTATTTGAAGGCTCACCCTTTTTGCCTTTCTGTGCTGCAGTTTTATAACAGAAACAACCTAATTTTATTGGGACACAGGAATCTATAAGTTGTATGTCACTCAAAATGACCAAAGTGGTGTGAGGTATCTAGAATGGCCGGGGAAACAGGCTGGTATCTCCAACTGGTCTGCCCTGAGGTGGTGCACACAATGGCAGGCCAAGATAATAATAATAAATCTTTGCATTTATATAGCACTTTTCTCACTACTCAAAGTGCTCAGCAATTGCAGGTTATGGGCCTTGCTCAAGGGCCCAACAGAGCAGAGTCCCTTTATTTGGCATTTATGGGATTCGAACTGGCAACCTTCCGATTGCCAGTGCAGATCCATAGATCCACCAAGATTGGCTGGCTTCAGTCTACACCAGGGCCAAAATGTGCTTGTAAATCAAATTTCAAAAATCTTAAATGTAAATTATAAAAAAAATGTCAACTAGAAAAGGGATGGCCATAAACCCTTAGCTAGGAAACAAAAACAGCAAATGAAGAATCTTAATAAATAAAAGATTAATTTCAAAAAATGTTTTGAATAACAAAAGAATTCTGAAAGAGCTGAAAGGAACGAAAGAAGTTGATTAAAAAAAGACAATCCAGTAATAAACAAGAGTCCCAAAGCACAATTCGAATAGAGTGGTCAAAAACAGAGTAAGAAAGTGAAAAAACCAGTAATTCAATAATAACAGTTAGCAAAGCACAAGTAAACTCATCAGCATACAAAACACCAGATGGAAGTGCCTGTCTTCTCAGCTTTCATGGAGATGGGGGCGGTCCTTAGAGGGAGATGGACAGGCAGCCCTGCCTCTTATGGAACCTCCCACAAAATACAACAGCGTTTCTCAATCTTTAAGTATTTGCGGCCTGAGTTTTCATAACAGTTTTAATCGCGCCCCCCTAATTGTTCTTTTTTAATTCATGTTATATCATAGATGCATATTTTATTACACCTACTTAACTTTTATTGACATTTATCTAACTCTATGTTTATTTTTCTAGTATCAGCATGTAGTTGAAGTTAATTTGTTTTGGTTTCAATAGATGTATTTTTCATATTTTTGATTCTTGTTTTCTTTTTTTCACATCTTCGCACCCCCCTTTTTGTTACTTTGCCCCCCAGGGGGGCCCCACAGTTTAAGAACCACTGAAATACAAGGAACATGATAGAACAAGCACGGACACAATGAAACTAAATAATAAACAAAGCTGACAAAAAATACATTATTATACAAAGAACTAGCTGTGTTATCAGGCTTTACCTGGGAAATTTTGTGAGACAATGAGCCCAAGTTAATAATAACAGAATGTCCAATGGAGGCCATGTATTCTGGCTTTACACAGGACGGCAGCATCCTTCTGGTGAGACTCCCATTGGCACTCATGCAGGACATATTGAGAAATGCAGTCATGATGGATGGCCTTGTTGGGGTACTTGTATGACACCTGGGTGGTCCTCACTTTGGCCGGCTTCCATTTGACCCAAAAGTGTTTCTGTTAAGCAGTTATGGAAGAAGCCACCTCACCTGCACTTGAGAGTCAAGAGTTGAAAGCAGAGGAGGACAGCACTAGTTTGGGAAGAGTGGAGGAGTAAAGAGATAAGGAGAAAGAAAAGGAAAAGGGTTTGTTTGTGGTGAGTGGCTGGAAAGGAAAACTGTGGAAAGGTACTTTTGTTAAATAAAAGAATTAATGGCAAACACGGGGCTTGTCTGTACAATTGTGTCTTGGGCTCAGTGACTCCACCTACAGGCCAGATCTTCTAATGCATAGTCTAGTCTAATGCAGCTGCTAGAATCCTAACTAGGAAAAGAAAATCCAAACACATCTCTCCAGTTTTGATGTCACTACACTGGTTACCTGTGTCTTTCAGAATTGACTTTAAAATACTGCTTATGGTTTATTAAAGCCTTAAATAATCTCGCCCCATCTTATATATCGGAATGTCTGACACCCAAATTCCAAATCGTAACTTTTGATCCTCAAATGAGTGTCTCCTTACAATTCCAAGAGCTAAACTTAAAAGAAGTGGTGAGGCGGGGCCTTCTGCTGTTAGGCACCTCAAATCTGGAACAGCCTGCCAATAGGAATTCACCAGGCTGATACAGTAGAGCAGTTTAAAACACTGCTGAAAACACATTACTGTAACATGGCTTTCTGATACCTTCACCTTCATTTAATCCTGATACTCTGTGTATTCAATTCATTATAATAACTATTCATGATGGCTTTTAAATCCATACTAACCCCTACTCTCACTTGTGTTTCTTTTCCTGGTTTCTTTGTGGTGGTGGCGCATCTACTCAAAGCATCATGATGTTCCTACATTGATGGACTAAAAGCCAGAAGTCTACGTGACCATCATCATCACGTCCTTACGTGAGAACCCTAAACACAAAGAGGACTGTTTCATTTATGTTAGGTAGAGTGCCCAGAGGGGACTGGGCGGTCTCGTGGTCTGGAACCCCTGAAGATTTTATTTTTTTCTCCAGCCGTCTGGAGTTTTTTTTTTTGTTTTTTCTGTCCACCCTGGCCTTCGGACCTTACTCTTATTCTATGTTAATAAATGTTGACTTATTTTATTTTCTTATTGTGTCTTTTATTTTTTTATTCTTCATTATGCAAAACACTTTGAGCTACTGTTTGTATGAAAATGTGCTATAGAAATAAATGTTGTTGTTGTTGTTGTTGAGTTTCAGCATCTAAGCATTCCAAAACCTATTGCACTGTATAGAATAAATTGATAGAACTTTATTTGTCCCCAGGGAGAAATTGGGATTCTTACAGAAGCTTTTTAAATAAATAAACACATCAATAGACAGCTAAAAAATTCTGTATATACTCGCGTATAATTCAAGTCTTGAAACCCGAAAAATCAATCATAAAATCAGACTTATACACCCGTTCAAAAATATGACACAAATTTGTTTTTTACATCTTCTTGTTTCCTCCAATCTCACACCAGTTTTTCAAATACATCGAATTTTGTTGCAGCGCGCAGTTACCAATTTCTTTCGCTATTTCAATGACTTTTAATTTAAAACCAGCTTCATATTGTCTTCTAATCGAACGCTCCATCGTAGATCAGGGATCCTCTTACGATAAAGGTGTGAGGGAGTGAGATACAAAAAACACAAAACAGTGCAAAAGTCGCTTAAGGAATAGTTCGGGTATTACCGTGTGGTCACGTAGACACAATACATAGAAAACAAAGGCCGTGTGCTCCGTGGTTACTCTCTCAGGTGGACGTTAACACATCAGAATCTCTTGGATCAATAGGAGGAGTTTTCCTAATTGGATTTATACGACCGACATTATAAGATACCGGAAATTATACGGTAAAATCAAGCCCTGACTTATCCTCAGGAGAACTTAAACACAAGTATATACGGTATATACAGTACATGGGGTCCTCGGGTTACGACACAGTTCCGTTCCTACAACAGTGATGTAACCTGCATTTTGGTGTAAGTCGAAACACACTCTAGCCTAAGTCACTTACCTTACAGAAAAAATGAGCATAAAAAATGCTTACCTTTATTCCTTCTCATGTCTCAATTTTTTAAAGTTTTATGGGAGTGAGTGTTGTAAACTCCAAACGTTGTAACCCGAGGACCCCCTGTACACACACACAAAATGGTCTGACTAATTGTATGTGATAAATAAAGTTTGATTTGATTTGAGAGACTTGCACACAAGCAAACAATAAAATTTATTTAGAAAGATCCTTTGGTTATGAATTGCGACTTTGCTTTGGTAATGATCTCAAATGAACTTTGTGTAACAGACCTTCACTGCTTGAATTTCCCCCTTAAAGATGTTTGCTCATCTCTGACACACCTAAAAAATAACATTCAGTCTGGATGAACGCTCCAGCAGTCCAGTTCAAACACGATAGCTTGTCTTCTGCAAACATCCTCTAGATTTTGTGTGTCTTTTGTCTTAGTGGCATCTGTAAGACGCAATCCGTATATTTTGCCTACTTTGTTAAATTCTGAGCTATCAATAAGATGTGTTTTTATTCGAATTCACAGTTGAATGCAAAAGGCAAACCTGATCTGCTTTCTAAACAATAACACTACCCGCTCAAAGTATTTAAACTTCTGTCATTAAGCATCCTGTTGCTTTCACGAGGATTTATCCTGGCTGGTAGGAATCTTTATTTATTTACATAGGGAGCAGTGGTCTAGTGTGGGATGGCTGTGGCGACAGGCTTATTTAGTATAGGAAATCTTTAAGACGGGCATTTCCCTCCTTAAATGATATTTTCCTTTGTTGACTTCATTCATAGCCGACGTTGAGAGTCTGACACAATTGCTTTTCAATTACTTAATAAACTGGCTACATGTTTTGAAGGAAGGAGGCAGTATTAACCCACTGGTTATATTTCAGCCTAGGGGAGTCCCAACAGGCCAACCACAAGACCCAGGAGCCCACAGTGCTGTGTCAGTTGTATATAATCCGGCCAACAACATCTGGAATCAGTAACAGCCATTCTTATGTGTTCAGTAGCGTGACAAGTGGAACGTCAGAGCTTCTCAATGGAAGTCATTTGTATCCGTAGCTCATCCAAGCCACTTCAAGCTGGTCACAAGATCCCAGCTGCTCTGAGTGCTTTTACCACATAATCGCTCTGATTCCTTGCATTTTGAGATTGCGTTTCAGGCCCTGTTTTAACTGCTACGCAGCCCCCATGTATTTTCTCTGAGTTAGTATGTGTAGGCATTTTCTCAGACTGTTGACGTATAGAATCAACTCATTGTTGTCTATCTTGTGGTTCTGGTGGGGATGTAACAGAAGCTAGCAAGTTTATGCACATAATTAGTTGAAGGTCATCAGGGCAGTCTATCAAGATGAATATCATTATTATTTCAAAAAACAGATGAATGTGCTGGAGAAAAGTAAGTGACAAGTCAAGCTGGGAAGCATGCACTGGTACAGTGTGTTGCTGCACCCACCACACGACGAAACAACTCTGGATCTTGGTTGGCAACCCCACACGGTCCAGTACCACCCTCCGGAAATGACCCTCTATCTGCCGCAGCCAGGTGTTACGTGGGCGACCCCTTGTCCTGGTCCAGCCACTCGGGTCCCCGACAATGAGGATCTTATGAGCCGGATCACCCTCGGGGAAACGCGCCACATGGCTGTAGTGCCGTAACTGACGCTCCCTCACAATGCAGGTCATATGCCTCATTAGGGACTCCATGAGCAACACAAAGTCAAACCAATGGTACCCAAGGATTTTCCGGAGAGACACAGTACCAAAGGAGTCCAGCCTTGGTCTTAGCTCAGTGGATAGCGTCCATGTTTCACAACCATATAGCAAGACAGTAAGCACCAGGACTCTAAAGACTTGGACCTTCGTCCTTTTGCATAAATATCAGGAGCGCCACACACTCCTTTCCACACAGGAGGTGGAGGCTCAGAGATGGACAAATGGATGCATGGTAGATAATGGAACCCCTCAATCCCGTGACTCACCTCTCCAATTGGTTCCTCATGCCCTTTGAATTCCCCTGGGCTCCACCAGATCTCCATGCTGTAACAAGATCAAGTCAAGTCAAGTAGAGCTTTATTGTCATCCTAACAATATACTTACAGTACACAGTAGGATGAAATATCGTCCTCCAGAGTCAAAAGGTGCCATACACAAGATATATATATATATATATATATATATATATATATATATATATATATATATATATATATATATATATATATATATATACTGTTGTGATGTGAGATTTTACATAAAACTTGATAAATGTTTTGTATGTCTTTATTTATAATTTAGGCAAATCAATGTAATTTAGTGGTACCTTGGTGAGAGGCATTCTTGTTTATCCCCCCATGTTTACGACTTTTCTTTGTAATTTTACGACAGGATTTGGGGGTATGTGTCTTAAACCAGTTTGATGAGCATTTCTTTGCTAAAGTCTTTTCTCCCATCCCCCACACAAAGCCAGGTTAGTGTAATATATGGTCTTGGGGGGGCAGGAGATAAGATGTTCTATTTCACCCATTGGTCTGAGGTATGGCTGTTTGGAATTGGCTTGTCTCAGAGGCCTTTAAGTACCATGATGTCCTATTGGTTCTAGGAATTGGAGAGAACATCTATAAATGTACTTGCTCAACCACATTCTCTCTCTCTGACTGACTCACTGACATATGATGAAGAAGCATCTCTCTTGCTAACCTGTGAGGATGAAGACAACACAATGAAGAGCACAGCTCAGCAGCCATATTGAACAGACATGTGGCTGAAAGCTGAGCACCAATGATGCCTTAACTAGAGACATTTTAAGTAACTGCAAGTCTGTGTGCCACCTGAGTTACACATCACCATTTTATCAGGTTGTATGGTTGCCAATATTCAAATGTACTTTGCATTTTGTTATTATTTATGAATATTATCAGTAATACATTATTTTATGTGTAACTTGTCTTTTTACTACATCTAATTGCCTGAGGTTATAGATATAGAAGGGAAGGTGGGGATAAGTTATATACAGTGGTACGTCTGTGAGATTAGGCATTCTAAGGGTACATATTAATAATACAATAGGGGAAAGTAGAGCAATATATATATTACTCTACCAAGATAAAACAATAACTATAATAAAAAGAAATATACAGTGTTATGTAGTGCTATGTAATCCAGAGAGGGTAAGAAGTAAAGAGTCCAGTGTGGAGGAGGGCAGCATGGTGTTCAGGAGCCGGACTGTCTGAGGAAAGGAACTATTGCACAATGTAGCAGACCTGCTCCTGATGCTGCAGAGTCGTCTTCCAGATGGAAGAGGAGTAAACAGTTGGTGGGAGGGGTGGTGGGGATCAGCCATGATGCTAGTGGCTTTATTAAGGCAGCGTGAGGTGTAGATCTCCTGCAGACTGGGTAGTGAACTGCATATATGATATGTTTAAGTTAAAATTTCAATTTAGTTTATTTAGTCAATTGTCATGATTGGCACTAATGCCGTTTCCCTGACACATAACCACACAGAAAACTGATTGGCCGACAAAGACATGTAAGAGTGAACTGCACACACTAAGCAACCTCAACCTCCTCAGGAAATTGACGTGACTCCGACCCTTCATGTATAGCGTCTGTGTTGATACTCTACTCAAGACTGTCATTCAGATGCACCCCAAGGTATTTATACGTCCTCACCACCTCCATAACTTCACCATCAATAAAAAACAGGGTTCAGATTGGGCTTGACCCTGCTGAAGTCTTACTGATGTCAAGCTACAGGTGGTTCAATCTGAATCATTCAACAAAGTCATTCAATAGTGCCCTGTCACTAGTGCCCTGTATTCATTCTCCTGCCCACTGCTGATACAGCCAACTATGGCTATGTCATTGGAAAAGTTCTGCTGATGACATGACTCAGTATTATATTTGAAGCTTGAGGATAAACAGGAAGACAGCCAGTGCAGTTCCCTGTGGAAACCCATGCAAGTCATGACCATGTCTGACACACGGTTCTAAAGGCGCAGAAACGGTGGTCTGCCAGCTAGTTTATTCAATTATCTACGACACTGTGGTTAGAACAAAAAGGCTGCTGATTCTTAGTCATACAGAATTGCTATGTCATTATTTCATCTTGCTAAATTCATATTTTTGAATACTTAATTGCATTACTAATACAAGTAGGTCTGAAACAATTTTATAGAATTATCGATATTTAGTATTGGGTAGAACCAGTCGGCTTCTGGGTCCTAAACACCCTGTTTCAAATCATTCAAGGCTCGGATTTTAAGAACTTCCTTAAGAAGTTTGCTCTGTGCTGACTGAATATCGTCATTTAGATATTTCAGCACACATTCCAGTAAACCTTCCAGTACATATTTATGTCAATGTTTCATTTGAAACCATTTAGTAATATCACACAGCACCAAGGGCTTCATGTATAAACAGTGCGTACGCACAAAAATGTTCCATACACCCGTTTCCATGCTCACTTCGAGATGTATGAAAACTAAACTTGGTGTATAGCCACACACATTTTCATGGCAGCCTCACACCATACATATGCATGTTTTGTCTTGGTTTTGCCAATGGGCAGCACCCAGCGTCAAAGGAGTACTACTGTGTCTGTGTCGTTTCCCTTTCTTTTTTAGATTTGCAACCATGACACGGGCTTTATCAAATACACCAACAAATTTAATTCACTTGATTGTAATCATTCTTTAACAATACATGCACGGAATGGCCAAACTATTCCAACTGCCATAGCTGCTTTAACATTGTTAGAAGGCATCGCAAATGGAAGAATTAGAAGAGAGTACATACAGAGGGCCCTCGGGCTACGGCACAGTTCCGTTCCTACAACAGTGATGTAACCCAAATTTTGGTGTAAGTCAAAACACACTCTAGCCTAAGTCACTTACTTATCTTAACACATTTGCAAAATCATAATCTAGAACATAAAAACACAAAATCTAAGCCTGAGAAAAAAGAAAAGGACATAAATATACTGTACTGTACACTGTACTGTAGTAACAGAAAGAATGAGTGTAAAAAAATGCTTACCTTTATTCCTTCTCATGTCTCAATTTTTTTAAGTTTTTATGGGAGTGAATGTTGTAAACTCGAAACATTGTATGTTGAAACGTTGTAACCCGAGGAACCCCTGTATTTAGAGATGATGATGATGATGACTGGCTTCTAAGTCGATTTCGATTTCCAAGAGCTGTCTTGGAGTTGTGTGCTGCTCGAAAACTAGAATATATACTTAATATAACTTTTATGATAAAATGCATTAAAGTATACATATTACATTTTACAAATAAATTGTTAACGTCATTTAAATAATGTATACCGTTAATACTGCAGTGGGCTGGCACCCTGCCTGGGGTTTGTTTCCTGCCCTGTGTTGGCTAGAATTGGCTCCAGCAGATCCCTGTGAGCCTGTAGTTAGGATATAGAGGGTTGGATAATGGATGAATGGATGGATACTGTTAATAATTAAACATGTGGGAGGACAGTGGTGCAGCAATAGCTCTGTCCCAGGTGTTCCCTGCGTGGAGTTTGTATGTTTTCCTGGTGGGTTTCGTCCGTGTGCTTTGGTTTCCTTCCAAAGGCATGCAGTGGATCTGGTGATGCTAAATTGTCCCTACTAGTGTATGTGTGTGCTTGCATTCACCCAGTGATGATTTGGAACCTGTCCAGGGATCGTTCCTGCCTCATGCTCAATGCTTGCTGGGACTGGCACAATCCTGGATGGATGGTGGGTGGATGCATTGATTGATGGAATAGTTAAACATGATTTTTCAATGTTCCTTAAAGCTTTTGAAGAATCTGCATTCTAAACTTACAGCTGGTCTTACATTTATTACAGACACATTAATCTGCATCCAGCCCTGCATGTAGGCCCACCAACCTGCAGGGAAAAACTTTGGGGTTGGTGGCAGAATTGGCACTCCAGCCACCATAAAAAACCTCGCACTGTTCCATTCCATCTGAACTAGTGTGGTGCTGAGGTATCATCCATTGCATGGCTGCACTCGGGTCCGAATCTGGATCCTGAGTTAGTTTGTCATATGGTGGGTGCGTCAATCCACTGTATCAGCATGTGCTCCTAACCTCATCATCCTTATTGTGTGGTGGTTAAATGGAGAAGAAAATCAGTTGGTATGTTTTTGTTCTTTATTTCTCCTTATACAATTTCTTGTATTAGGAATTTGTTAGTTTTCGCATACCCCTTGGGGTCAGAGCACAGGGTCAGCAATTGTACAGCACTCCTGGTGCAATTACAGGTTAAGGATCTTGCTCAAGGGCCCAGCAGAGTAGGATCTCTGTTGGCAGTGACGGGGATTCGAACCGGCAACCTTCTGGATACCAGCACAGATCCTTAGAGCCTCTGAGCCACCACTCCACCCTTGACAGACACTGTACTACTGTGATAAATTATTCCTCCAGGGTCACACCTGTCCCAGAAAGCATCAACCGTAAGGCAGGAACGATCCCTGGATGGGGCAGCAGCTCGTCACTACTGCTGTGCCACCATGCCCTCACATGTTTAATACATGCTTTAATGGATTTCATCATGAAAATGATATCAAACATACAATTTAGTATTCTAAAATATTCACAGAGCAGTAATTTCATGAATGTAATGTATTCTGTGTGTCGATCACTGCCTGCGCGCTCCTATCGTTGTAAGAGAAAGCCCATTTATGAAGCATGTGGTGATTAATGACATCTTAGAATACAAAGCATTTAACATGCTACTTTATTTATGATGGGTTTGAGAAATTCTAGTAAATTAAAAATAGATTTTAAGATAACATTTACAACGTTCTACTTTAATGACAAAATCAACTGCAAGATTAAAATGGAAATTTCGAGATTAACGTGGACATTTCAACTTTAATCTCGATACAGACCCTTTCTTTCAGATGGTGGGCTGCGACTCACCTTTTCACGTCAACTTTGATATCTCACCACTTCTTTTTTATTTTGGGCACTGTGCAACTTTCTGAATGTGAACTTCTGAGTGCCTCCGCCACACTGTACCACTCCATCAATTTCCTTTTGTTGCTTATACCACTGCTCAAGCCACCAAAATAGTATGTTTTTCTTGCCTCTGCTTTACAGAGTAGGACCTCCATCTTGCATTCAGTGAAATTCTTCTTTTCTTATACATGCTTTTGCCATTGTTTTTAAACAAATCAGGGACTATTAAATTGATTTGCATATTTAAATAGGCATATTCAAATGGGGCTGTAGGCGCATGCATGTGCATTAAAATTCTCGTTGACTGGGATTTATAAAGGGAAAGCATATGGAACTTTACTTACACACTATTTTATGCATCTAAATTTTTTTGTCCGTACACCATTTTTCAGTGTGAATTCTATGTATGGTGTTATATATGAAGCCCCAGGTGCCATTAAAATCAATAAAATACAATGTCTACGTCCAACCATAAGAACAAAATTCTTAGTTAAACACATGCAGATAACCAGAAAAAACAAATAAAGGAAAACCACAATGACAAGTCTTTACAAATCATATATGCAATCTCAGACAACCGAGAAGTGTCTGACATTTATACCTGCCATGATCCTTCATTTTTCTAGGCTTCATTTAGAGCTTTTTCTGTTCTTTAGACAGTGTTTAGGGGTTTTTGACTATGTAGATTCCAACAATCTGTTTTCCAACCATCTATTATCAAACCCGCTATATCCTAACTACAGGGTCATGGGGGTCTGCTGGAGCCAATTCCAGCCAACACAGGGCGCAAGGCAGGAAACAAACCCCGGGCAGGGTGCCAGCCCACCGCAGGGCACACACACACACACACACACATCAAGCACACACTAGGAATAATTTAGAATCGCCAATGCACCTCACCTGCATGTCTTTGGACTGTGGGAGGAAACCTAGGAAGACACGGGGAGAATATGCAAACTCCACGCAGGGAAGACCCGGGAAGCAAACCCACTGCGCCACCGCTGAGCCCCACTATCTGTTTTATTTTGGTAAAAATTGTAATTCACTTTGTGAAAAATATTTTGCATGGTTTTAGGTACAATTTTGATTTTGTTATGGGCACCGCCATTTGGTGAATCTTGTTAAATCGGCTCCCATTTGTCTGGGGAGTAGCAACTTCTGACAATGTTAACATGATTGTGTCACACGCTTGCGCTTCGGGAACAGCTTACAGGCTTAGTTGATGACAATATTAACCTGGGCCACCTGGGGGCAGTGTACTATAACGGTATCTCTTCTTCTTCCCTGTCTGTAGAAAGAAAGATTGACGGGCTAACTTCTGTGGTGTCACTTCTGGGTACCAACCAACTATACCCGCTTCTTCCTCCCAGAAACCATCATAGCTGCAGATGCCACCATCTTGGAGCAGACACGAATATCATGCGGAAATAAGCCATGAAATAACGCTAGAGCACTCATTTTTTTGCGCCTTTTACACACATTTCAAGGGGTCTGCCTTCTGGTGCCCCAGACCCTTTATGCGAATCTTGTGTGTTTTCTCTTACAACAGATTTAAAAATCGGCACGGGAAGCCATGTTTTCATCTGAGTTTGTGGATATTTTCCTAAAAGGCTTGCTGCTATTCTTTCTTTTTAATACTCTCAGGTTTACGACTTTTTGGAAATCATTTTTGGGTTTTGTTTTTGTCTTGGTGAACGTGCAGTTTGATTTTCATCTTTGATCTCTAAGAGTATTTTTTTTAACTATCTCTCTTATTTTCTGGTCCATCTCTTTCAAAATATTGTCTGTCCATTTGAGCTTTGACCTGAGGATGTCATGTCCAGTTGAACAAGCCTATTAATGGCATAGCCACTGTCCTAAGCAATTCCACAAAATGGCTTCACAGAGGAACACTAAAAAAATTCTAGCATTAGAGAAACTAACCTGTCAGAAATGAAATAGTTTAGCTTCAGAATCCTGGTCTATATGTATAATGTCTGATGAAAGCCCATGGAAAACTCAGAATAAATTAAGTAAGGCAGTTGGTCAAATCAGTTGTCTTAACTCGGGTGACCTCTCTTTTGTTTGACTTTTTAAGGAATATAATGGATCCGTGGTTTAGCTATGAGGACATTTTAGCAAGCAGAGAAAACAGAAATACTTGGAACAGCTTGGCCTTTTTATTTTCCTTGTAAAAATGTTGCCAGATGTGCACATCTGTTGAAAGGAAGACAGAATTGTTTAAAACCAGCCGTGTAAATGGACACATCGTGAACTGTGTCAAAGGAGCAGTTAACATAATTACACAGATGCTGAATATGTGGCAGCTCACTAAAACTTGAACATATTAGAGTACGTGGGAATGTGGCTAAAATCACACAGTTCCTTTTTCTTAAATATTGAAGAGATTTTATCTGGTTTAATTTTAACCCCTGCTTTTATTTTATCATTCTTTTGTCCCATTTGACGAGTGACAGCATTGCTGAGCCAAATGGCTTTGGCACTTCGTCATGCCTTAAAATGTTAAATTAAAGTAAGCTGAGTGTAGTAGGCACCCCGGCAGGCACACATGATGTTTATGCTTGGAACTCTGCTGTCTAATGTAACAAACTGTCCCCAACTGTATTTCTTGGTAAACAACCCTGCATCATCCCATCATGATGGACGGACCACTAAGAAATTTCATGGCAAATGCCTTTTAAACTTACTCCTGCTTCGCATGTGGAGAAAGAGAGAAAACCTTCTAAGAAATGGAAAGCAATATAATTTAAACAAATTAAATTAATAATATGTGAAGACGCAAAAGGAGGAAAGCTAGCTAAATTGGGGTCATCCCATTCAATTCTAGTGTTAAAAAAAGGCAAAATAAATAAAATAAATAAATTAGTGTCCAGCTAAAGCACAAAATAGCCATTGAAGAAGCTGTTTGTCCCCTCCAGCTGGTGGTCCTAAAATGAACCCCGACTTCCTGTGGCTTCTGGGTTTATGTATTACCAACCCAGAAGGGGCGGGGCTACTTGGCAGAAGCAGAACTGGGTCACACACTCCTGCTGGTGAGTCTCGGAACTGCCGGCGGAAAAAACAAAGGGGGATCAGTAACCACGTCACGCTGACCGGTGGTATCGTGTACCTTCTGTGAGCCCCCAAGATATTCCCTACACGCACATACTTGAAAAGTAAAAAAACACAAAAAGATCGATATGCCTTTTAAATCAAAATTTGGTAAATCCAAAAGAAAAAAAACCTAATTAACGAAAATGCAAAAAAATAAAGTAAAGATTCCAAAAATACAAAGTAGACACTCAAAAATAAAAACTGAAAATACCAAATACTAAAGATCCTTTGAGATTATATAACATTACTTCTATGTATTATATATTTTATTTTATGTTCATATATTTTATTTCTATTTATGTTATTTGTTTGTTTTATTTTATTCTATTATTGTAAAGCACTTTGGCCACAGCATTCGGATGTTATTTTATATGTGCTATATAAATAAATTGACATTGACAGCTCCTCCTGGTGGCACCCACGGCACCCAGCAGGGCTGTGTGTCTGGACTCCATGCCCCATAGTGCCCTGTGGGAATCCGGGGTACCACTGCACTCCAGGGAAACTGCCATCTAGCGTCTTGGGGGAAGCGGTGTCGGCAAATAGCTGCCTTCCCCCATCCTTCTATTCCGGGGGCGTCCCGGCCGAGTTGAGCTGCTGGCCGTCCATCACACTAGTTGTACTTTTTAAATGGAATGCCTCCATAAGTCGGATTTCCTGCTCTGAAACTCGGGTCTAGTTTGACAAATCTGACTTCAGATTACGACGTCAGTCCATAATGGCGGCAAACACTGCAAACTTTAGTGAAAGCTGTAGTATTCGACTGTTTATTAGTGCTTCTGTCTACTTGTGTCTCATTAAATCAGCCATACACACAGTAGTATCCAACTTCTAACTGTGGACATTTACTATGATGACTGATGCACGACATACTGCATAATGCATTTTATCATCCATCCATCCATTTTCCAACCTGCTGAATCCGAACACAAGGTCATGGGGGTCTGCTGGAGCCAATCCCAGCCAACACAGGGCACAAGGCAGGAACCAATCCCGGGCAGGGTGCCAACCCACCACAGAACACACACAAACACTAAGCACACACAAACGGGCCAATTTAGAATCGCCAATCCACCTAACCTGCATGTCTTTGGACTGTGGGAGGAAACCCACGCAGACATGGAGAGAACATGCAAACTGCACGCAGGGAAGACCCGGGAAGCGAACCTGAATCTCCTAACTGCGAGGCAGCAGTGCTACCACTGTGCCACCGTGCCGCCCTGCATTGTTATCAAGTGGCATTTATTCCGAAAAACAAACAAGCATAACAAAGGTTTTCCTCGAGGCGTCCATATTGGTTTTTCAAATGTTTTTACTGGAACGCAGTCAACTCAGATGTGACGTCATTCCCAGCTCTGATATTTGACTTCCAAGATAAATGGAACATAGCATACGTACTAAAACAACACAAAAAGCACTCACGGGATCCTGGATGCTAACAGTCAGAACGCCGTCACCAAAGCGCTGCGCTGGTAAGAACAAAGAATGAGAAAACTGCAAGAGTACAAACCCTTCTGTTTTAAAATTGACAAAAAGTCACAATTGCCTTTTACGAAAACTAAAATAATGAATAACTTACCACTCTGTGCACCACCAGCCTACCAGCAGACAATGCAGCCCAGCTTTTATTGACACCATCCATACTTATAATGGTTAAAGGAACACTCCACCCAAAAACGATATTTTTTATGTTACTTATGCTACGTAATAAGTAATGTTACTTACCCCATGTGATTTGTAGCGAAGGCAGACAAAAAAATTGTGTTTCTGACATAATAGAAACCAATAGTGACCAATACTGTACAACAGTAAATGATGTGAAAAACGTTCACGAAAAAAAAGCCACATTGCTTGTGTCTCATAATCCACGTGCCACAAAATGTGCAAAACGCAGGCTTTTTTTGTTAAAATGCTGTTAAGTAGATATTTCCAGAATTATCAGTAAGCCTTATACGATTAACTTTTGGGGTTGAAGACAAGACTCTTAACCAACAAATGAGGGAGAGAGATGGGAATCAGTGACACAGACAGTTTCTCTGCTTTAAAACAGGTGGGTCTGCAGATTCAGCAATGCTGTTCGATGGAAGATTTTTGAAATTTCAATTTGTACGGCATGATCTGTTCAAGGTAACTCAAAGATAGCTGTCTAGACCAAGAGTTCCCAAAGTGGTTGAAATCAACCCCCTGGGGTCGATTTTAACGTTTTAGGGGTCAATAGTTTCAATAAAAAATTTGGGGGTCAACGACTGCAAAAATAGACCCCCTTACTACTGCTATTTGTTTGTTACTTCCAAATATATCTATGAATCCAATAGGTACCTAATTAAGAAGTAAAGTAATTAAAAAAAACACTTTTTTAATAAAAACACATAGCAAACTTGTGAATGAAAAGATCATTAAAAGAGTCACACGTAAGAATGCATGAAAATACATGTAGCACAAACATGTCTGTCCATTGTCTTATTGAACGTATCAAAGCAAGTGCGGCCATGAAAAACCATTGCATGTGACTAAGGGGTCGACGGTTTTAAAAGTTTTGGGTAAAGGGGTTTACGGTCGAAAAACGTTTGGGAACTCTTGGTCTAGACCAGGGGTCCTCAATCACGGCCCTGGAGAGCCGCAGTGGCTGCAGGTTTTTGCTCCAACCCAGTTGCTTAATAAAAAGCACTTATTGCTAAAGTAACACTTCTGCTTCACTTCAGTGATTTTGAGCCTTTATTGCTTAATTTTGTCTTAAACAGCTATTTTAATTGCTCCTTATTATCAATAACATGCAAATGACAAGAGAGACCAGCATTTCTCCATTTAGCTTATTTACATTTACACCTGTGTGTATTTATCTGCACTATTGGGTTTAATTAAATACTTGGAAGGAAAATGAAGAGAAAAAAGTGAAGGACTGAGAATTACTCGTCCATTTTAGCCTTCAAGTCATTTGCATGATAGAAAGGGAAAGAAAATCTAGGATATGAGAATGACCTGACATAGCAGAGTTCATTTAATTTCATAGCTTGTTAGTGCTTTATTGGCAAGAATTGCTTTCTAATTAAGCAACCAGGTCAGAACAAAAACCTGCAGCCACTGCGGCTCTCCAGGACTGGGATTGAGGACCCCTGGTCTAGACCAAATCATTCAAGAATCAGTGTGCCACATTTCAACAAAATTGGTCCATGGGAGCAGAGACGTTTCGTGTGGACAGACAGACAAACAGAAATGGCTATCGAGCAACTAGATGCTTTTCACATTATATGTATACATACTTAATAAGGAGAAGCGTCACTCTTGGCCGTCAGAACAATTTCAGACCTTCAAAGAATGCTGTCGTACAGTACAAGTCTCTAACTGTGAGTAGGGGGATACTACACCGTAATTCAAGAAGATCTTCATTCAAGAACTTCAATAATTTGAGGCATTTGAGTTCATCCTGGTGTTCATGAAGTCACTCCTTAACTTTTTTTTAGCTATTACGGTTGAAGTGTTTTTTTAAATTTTCTCGGGTTTTTGTTGAAGGTAGAAAAATAACCTTGTTGCATTTTGTAGGAGTGGGGTTTAAAAACAACAACAACAACAACATTTATTTCTATAGCACGTTTTCAGATAAATGATGTAGCTCAAAGTCCTTTACAAGATGAAGAAAGACAAAATTAAAAATATAAAAATAAAATTCAGCAATACTATTTAACAAAGAATAAAGTGAGGTCCGATGGCCAGGGAGAGACAGAAAAAAAAACTCCAGAGGTATTGAGAACAAAAACAAAATCTGCAGGGGTTCCAAGGGCACGAGACCTTCCAGCCTCCACTGGGCATTCTACATAACATAAATGAAACGTAAATTAACACCAAATGAATCCAATTCTGTAATCAGAATTTTATTTATAGCTTTGGTTTTATTTTTTACCATTTTCTCTGGCGCCGTTCTGTTTTGGCAGTAGCCACCACTATTTTGTGTCTTTTGCGTTGTCTGTCTCCACGTATTTTCTCGTGATTCACCAATGTTGTGCCACTTCTGATATCATCGTTGCATCAGTCACTAATTATCTAAGATTGGACCAAACTTAGCAAATTACTTACTGTGAATTTTGAATATTTGAATGTGAGCTCTCTACTCATATTGTCGGTTTACGATTTGGCTCTCACGTCTTTCTCTTATTGACTTTTTGGTTTTGACCTTTGACTTTGTTCTTTCGCCTGATCTTCACTGCCCTTTTGCAGTCAGTACATTAGCAGTATGTACAAGGGGGAATAAGGGAACATCATGAGGGTACCATAGGGTACACCTGGTTCTGCTGTAGTGCCCTCATATTGCTTGGCTGTTCCATAATCATGCAGGGCAATCAGTGGACCTGACAAGTGCGACGAGATGATTGTCCATACCATTAAGAATCCCACTCCGAAGACAACAGACATTGTGGCATGAAGAAATATTGGTTTTCACGAAACATAAATCCATCCGGATGTTTGAAATTGCCTGAAAGATGACAATATTGCATTTTACCATCCCCAAATTTTTGTGGTCCTTCCACCAGATTATGAATCTTTTGTGCATTGGCTTTAAATAGAATTGATTTTTGAAATGTCAGTCCCGCTCCACATAAATTTCTATTTTTGTGAATGATGCACCCACAATTTGGACGCCACCCATTAGGCCTCTTTGGAACTCTAATCAGTCCACTTTGAGGACTTCCATGCGGAATTGCAGACCTCTGTTATAACAGACACACCATTAACTGGCAATCAACTTAATATGACTCACCTTCAGAACTGCATTTGCAACTGTGATTTAGTAATATCCAAATGCAACCCTTTCCTCATCTGATGTTTCCGCTATTTCATCCACCCCTGTATGAAGTTGTTTGTGTAACGTTATGAAGTATCTCAAAGGAATCTCCAGCACAAATGTGCAAAACATTGAGTACAAGGAGCTGTTTGTAGAGCAATCAGTTCTAGCCAAGTCCTCACAGCGAGGAAGGAAGTCTCGTGTTGTTTTTACGGGAAGAACACAGGGATTGAGGGGGCAATTAGACAGCTTTCCTATGGGTTGTTTTAAAAGAAGTAGGCCTCAGTTGAGTATCCTCATCCTTCTGAAGAGGAGGGTCTTTTATCAGATCAAATCTTATCTCCTGATTTTCAATGCCAAATAAAACCATTCAGTGTGACTTTCTGGAGTAGTTTTAAAGCACCCACAGTGCCTGCTGCAATGTTCAGTATATTCAGTTTAAGTCAATCTCATAATACCACACGTGACAAAGAAATATACATTTCTTGCTGGTCCTGCTGCTACAGAAACATCAGATGTGTAGCTACTATACAGCAAACAAACAATGAGAAAATAACAGAGACCACCAGTAAATACATACAGTACATCCGGAAAGTATTCACAGCGCATCACTTTTTCCACATTTTGTTATGTTACAGCCTTATTCCAAAATGGATTAAATTCATTTTTTTCCTCAGAATTCTACACACAACACCCCATAATGACAACATGAAAAAAGTTTACTTGAGGTTTTTGCAAATATATTAAAAATAAAAAAACTGAGAAATCCCATGTACATAAGTATTCACAGCCTTTGCTCAATACTTTGTCGATGCACCTCTGGCACCAATTCCAGCCTCAAGTCTTTTTGAATATGATGCCACAAGCTTGGCACACCTATCCTTGGCCAGTTTCACCCATTCCTCTTTGCAGCACCTCTCAAGCTCCATCAGGCTGGATGGGAAGCGTCGGTGCACAGCCATTTTAAGATCTCTCCAGAGATGTTCAATCGGATTCAAGTCTGGCTCTGCTCTGGCTGGGCCACTCAAGGACATTCACAGAGTTGTCCTGAAGCCACTCCTTTGATATCTTGGCTGTGTGCTTAGGGTCGTTGTCCTGCTGAAAGATGAACCGTCGCCCCAGTCTGAGGTCAAGAGCGCTCTGGAGCAGGTTTTCACCCAGGATGTCTCTGTACATTGCTGCAGTCATCTTTCTCTTCATCCTGACTAGTCTCCCAGTTCCTGCCCCCCACAGCATGATGCTGCCACCACCATGCTTCACTGTAGGGATGGTATTGGCCTGCTGATGAGCGGTGCCTGGTTTCCTCCAAACATGACGCTTGGCTTTCACACCAAAGAGTTCAATCTTTGTCTCATCAGACCAGAAAATTTTGTTTCTCATGGTCTGAGAGTCCTTCAGGTGCCTTTTGTCAAACTCCAGGTGGGCTGCCATGTGCCTTTTACTAAGGAGTGGCTTCCGTCTGGCCACTCTACCATACAGGCCTGATTGGTGGATTGCTGCAGAGATGGTTGTCCTTCTGGAAGGTTTTCCTCTCTCCACAGAGGACCTCTGGAGCTCTGACAGAGTGACCATTGGGTTCTTGGTCACATCCCTGACTAAGGCCCTTCTCCCCCGATCGCTCAGTTTAGATGGCCAGCCAGCTCTGGGAAGAGTCCTGGTGGTTTTGAACTTTATCCACTTACGGATGATGGAGGCCACTGTGCTCATTGGGACCTTCAAAGCAGCAGAAATGTTTCTGTAACCTTCCCCAGATTTGTGCATCGAGACAATCCTGTCTCGGAGGTCTACAGACAATTCCTTTGACTTCATGTTTGGTTTGTGCTCTGACATGAACTGTCAACTGTGGGACCTTCTGTAGACAGGTGTGTGCCTTTCAAAATCATGTCACATCAACTGAGTTTACCACAGGTGGACTCCAATGAAGCTGCAGAAACATCTCAAGGATGATCAGGGGAAACAGGATGAGCTTCATGGCAAAGGCTGTGAATACTTATGTACATGTGCTTTCTCGATTTTTTTATTTTTAATAAATTTGCAAAAATCTCAGGTAAACTTTTTTCACGTTGTCATTATGGAGTGTTGTGTGTAGAATTCTGAGGAAAACAATGAATTGAATCCATTTTGGAATAAGGCTGTAACATAACAAAATGTGGAAAAAGTGATGCGCTGTGAATACTTTACAGATGCACTGTAAAGGTTGTAAGAGACGTCCAACAGCTCAACCTGGGCAGGATACTCTGAGAAGGGAAGGATGGGGGAAGGCAACTATGTTTAGACAGTGCCTCGCCCAAGACGCTACATGGGGACTTCCCTACAGCATAGTGGTGCCCCGGATACCCACAGGGCTCTATAGGATTTGGAATTCAGCTTCACAGCCCTGCTGGGTACCATGGGTGCCACCGAGAGATGCTGCAGGAGGACCTGGGGAGTCGTGCTTCCATCATAGCCCGGAAGTACTAGTGGGTCACGAGGAAGGAAATCCAGAAGTACTTCTGGGCTGAAGAAAATTCAAGTTCTCCATCTGACCCAGAAGTGCTGGCAAGTCACGTGGACGGAAGGACTGAAGCACTTCCTGGTCAGGCACTATTTAAAGGACTGAACACAGCAAGAGAGCCAGAGTCGGGTGGAGGTGGGCGAAGCTTGCTGGGAGGTGTGGAGGAGATATATATAGAGAGAGAAATATTAGTGCTTAGGGGCACTGAACAAAGAAGAAAAAGTATTAAAATACTTCTTAGTGCTTTTACCTGGTGTTCTGAGTGTCTGTCTGTTGGGTTTAAAGGGGCAACAGTGCCACCTAGTGTTCACAAAGTATAAATCCATCCAGTTAGTCAGTCAGTCATTCTCCAACCTACTAAATCCTAACATAGAACCAATCCCAGCCAACACAGGGAGCAAGGCAGGAACAAATCCCGGGCATTGCGCCGACAAAGTATAACATTAAAACTATATCCATAATGAGTGAAGGCAGGCCAGCTTGGACTGAGGTTCGCGGTGCTTTTCATTAGAACAACTATGTTTAGAACAGGCCATTAAGCCCAGTAAGCTCATCCATCTTATCATTGACCTAAAATAACATCAAGTAAAGATGTGAACGTCTCTAAAGCCCTGCTCATCACCACACTACTTGGTAACTTATTACAAGTGCCTATGGTTCTCTTTTGTGAAGAAAACCCTTCTAATATTTGGGCAAAATCTGCTGTTAACGAACGTGTCCTTGTACTTTTGTTGTTTATTCTAAAGTGATAAATGGGATCCACTGTTCTAATTTCTTCCATAATTTGAAATGCTTCGATTATGTCTCCTCTTAATCTCCATTCGCTCAAATGAAATGGTTCAACTCCCTCAATTTCTCCTCATAACTCATCCCCTGCAGTCCTGGAATCAGCCTGGTTGCTCTTCTCTGGACTCTCTCTAGTGCTGTTATGTCTTTTTTGTGACATGGAGATCACGATTAAACACAGTACACCCGGTGAGGCCTTGCTAGTGTGTTATGTAACTTACACATACCCTCCCTTGACTTGTACCCCATACTTCAAAGGCACTATAAAACCTAACATCCTATTAGCCTTCTTGATCACTTCTGTACGCTGTCTGGATGTTGAGCGTGATGAGTCCATTATGACTCCTGGACTCTTCTCATAAGGGGTTTGTTTAAGTTTCAGACCTCCTAATGTGTAGTCACTTCTAACATTTCTACTTCCTACATAAAGCATATTGCATTCCCTTACATTAAATTTCATCTGCCCAAGTCTGTATCAATTCTATAACAATTTAGCAGATAGCAATTTATCTGCCCTTCCACCTACTTTGGTAATAAATGTAAACCTAACTATTTTATTAGATTAGATTAGATCAATTTTATTAATCCCATGTGGAAATTCAGATGCATACAGCAGCAGAAACATAATAAACAAGAGTACAGACTCACAGGACAATTAATACAGTCAATCAATTAAATGATAAATAAATTAAAAAAAAAAACTTCAACAAGTACATTGGGTGGAAGCATTTAACTGCCTAATAGCAGTGGGCAGAAAAGACCCTTCTTAGCACACCATGTTGGAATGAGCTTGTGGCTAAAAGTGCTCCAAGACACCACTTCCTGGAGGGGATTTTTCATGATGACATCCAATTATGCCATCATCCTCTTTTCCACAACAGCTTCCAGTGTATCTGAGGTTCACCCGGTGATGGATCAGGCTTTCTTGATAAGTTTGTTCAGGCATTGTGCTTCTTTTCAGCTCAGGTTGCTTCCCCAAGAGACCACAGCATTGAACAACACAATGGCTACTATGGACTGGTAGAACATTCCCTACAGCTCGCTGCACACATCGAAAGACCTGAGTTTCCTTAGGAAGTTTGGTCAGCTATGGCCCTTCTTGTCCAGCACCACTGTGTTGTCAGACCAGTGAATCCACAGGTACTTGTAGCTCTTTACCCCTTCTACGTCCTCCTCAAAGCAGTGACTGATCTCAGAGCCTTCTTGGCACGTTGGATGTCCACCACCAGCTCTTTTGTCTTGCTGATGTTATCCCTGCACCACAACACCAAGTCCTCCATAAATTTCCTGTACTCGGACTCGTCTCCATTATTAATGCAGCCTATGATGGACGTGTCATCTGAAAATATTATTTTACTAATTACAGTAAATTGTTAAATTATATTCATGGTGCAGTGGGTAGCACTGCTGCCTCGCAGTTAGATCCTGGGTTCGCTTCCTGGGTCCTTCCTGAGTGGAGTTTGTATGTTCTCCCCATGTCTGCGTGGGTTTCCTCCCACAGTCCAAAGACATGCAGGTTAGGTGCATTGGCCCTGCATTGCCCCTAGTGTGTGCTTGGCGTGTGTGTGTGTGTGCCCTGCCCAGGGTTTGTTTCCTGCCTTGCGCCCTGTGTTGGCTGGGATTGGCTCCAGCAGACCCCTGTGACCCTGTAGTTAGGATACAGCGGGTTGGATAATGGATGGATGGATACTTCATATGTGCAAGATGACTTACAGGAATGTCTCAACCTGTTCACCATCATGTTCAACACACAAAAACCAACGAGCAACAGTGCCATTTAAAGCCCGGATACACATTTTGTGGGGCATAGATGATACCACAGTCCGTATTCTGTCCTTCAGGTCACTGATATCAAGAACCTTCCTGTTATACACATATTCCTTCACCATACCCCATTAACCGGAAATCACAGGGTATCAAATCAGGGGAGTGTAGAGGCCATGGTAATGATCCACCACGACCTGTCCATCGACCTGGAAAGGTGTGGTAGAGATAAAATCATCCATTAGTGTTAACATAATTTTGACTCACCCTACATATAGATGGAATGCTAAAAAGAAACTCTTATTTGAAAAGTCTTTTATTTATAAACCAATATCTGCATCTGACTAAAAGCACACATGGAGCAAAAATTAATAAAAAAGAAATTTGTATTCTGTTTAACAATTTGAGATTTGAGGAGACATAGCAGCAGTTGTCTGTGGCAAGACAGAATCTGGCCCTGCAGGGGGCATTGGTGCAGACCTACAGAATATTATTTCTAGTAACACGTGTCCTATTAACAAAATAAAAATACAAATACAGTCATTTGAAAAAGTTTTTGGGAACCCCTCTCAGCCTGCATAATAATTGACTTTCAACAAAAAAGATAACAGTGGTATGTCTTTCATTTCCTAGGAGTACTGCGGTGTTTTCTGAACAAAGATTTTTAGTGACGCAGTATTTAGTTATGAAATTAAATCAAATGTGAAAAACTGGCTGTGCACAAATGTGGGTCCCCTTGTCATTGTGCTGATTTGAATGCCTGTCACTGCTCAGTGCTGATTACTTGGTTGGATGAGCTCGTTACGCCTTGAACTTTATAGACAGGAGTGTCCAATCATGAGTGGTAAAAGGTATTTAAGGTGGTCAATTGGAAGTTGTGCTTCCTTCCCTTTGACTCTCCTCTGAAGAGCGACAGACAGCACGAGATCCTCAAAGCAACTCTCAAAAGATCTGAAAACAAAGATTGTTGAGTCTCATGGTTTAGGGGAAGGCTACAAAAAGCTATCTGGGAGGTTTAAACTGTCAGTTTCAACTGTGAGGAATGGAGTCAGGAAATGGAAGGCCACAGGCACAGTTGCTGTTAAACCCAGCAGGTCTGGCAGGCCAAGATAAATACAGGAGCGGCATATGAGCAGGATTGTGAGAATGGTTACAGACAACCCACAGATCACCTCCAAAGACCTGCAAGAACATCTCACTGCAGATGGTGTATCTGTACATCGTTCTACAATTCGGCACAATTTGCACAAAGAACATCAGTATGGCAGGGTGATGAGAAAGAAAGCCCTTTCTGCACTCGCATCACAAACAGAGTCACTTGTTGTATCAAATGCTCATTTAGACAAGCCAGATTCATTTTGGAATAAACTGCTTTGGACTGATGAGACAAAAATTGAGTTCTTTGGTCATCACAAAAAGCACTTTGCATGGCGGAAGAAAAACACCGCATTCCAAGAAAAACACCTGCTACCTCCTGTCAAATTTGGTGGAGGTTCCATCATGCTGTGGGGCTGTGTGGCTAGTTCAGGGACTGGGGACCTTGTTAAAGTCGAGGTTTCGGATGAATTCAACCCAATATCAACAAATTCTTCAAGATAATGTTCAAGCATCAGTCACAAAGTTGAAGTTACGCAGGAGTTGGATATTCCAACAAGACAATGAAACCAAAACACAGTTCAAGATCTACAAAGGCATTCATGCAGAGGGAGAAGTACAATGTTCTGGAATGGCCGTCACAGTCCCCTGACTTGAATATCATCGAAAATCTATGGGATAATTTGAAACAGGCTGTCCATGCTTGGCAGCCATCAAATTTAACTGAACTGGAGAGATTTTGTATGAAGAATGGTCAGAAATACCTCCATCTAGAATCCAGACACTCATCACAGGCTACAGGAGGACAGCGTCGAGAGGCTCAAAGGAGCAAAAGGAGGCTCAGCTAAGTATTGATGTCATATCTCAAATTTATGCATCTGTCCAATTTTGTTATGATGCATATTTTCTTTTAATCCAATAAACTTAATGTCACTGCTGAAATACGACTGTGTCCATAAGGCATGTCAGATATTAAAAGGAAGTTGCTACTTTGAAAGCTCAGCCAATGATAAAGAAAAACCCAAAGAATTAAGAGGGGGTCCCAAACTTCTTCATATGACTGTAAATAAAATACACACAAGCTTAGTTCACCCGTAACCTACAAAGCTGACTTTGCAGTTTACTAACTCCACAAACTCTTTAGAGGCCAATACAACTCCAATAATTTATTTGAGATCTACCAATCTGGCTTTAGGCGTTATCATGGTGTTGAGACGGCCCTCCTTAAAGTATTCAATGACATCTCTATTATTACTGACTCAGGTGACTCTGCGGTCCTTGTCCTCCTTGACCTGTCTGCTGCCAATGACACCATTGACCATGAGACATTGCTGTTGCGGCTCGAACATCTTGTTCCTGCCTATTTATCTGAATTGTGTGTTTTACACCAGCCATCCAGAGTGCTCAGATCTTCTGGTCAGTTGTCTCTTGTTGTCCCTCATACTGAGTGTCACACTAAGGGGGACAGCTGTGGCACCTCATCTGTGGATCTCTTTACCTCGTCACATAAAGGAGTCGTCTACAATTCAAAACAAGATTAAAGACTCATTTCTATTCACTTGCTTTCCGTGACCTTCAGGTAATACTGATGGTTTCCTCATTGTGATTATATGACATTACTTCTATTTATTATTTATTTTATTTATGTTCATATATTTTATTTCTATTTATGTTATTCGTGTTATTTGTTTGTTTTCTTTTATTCCATTATTGTAAAGCACTTTGGCCACAGCATTCCTATGTTGTTTTAAATGTGCTATATAAATAAATTGACATTGACATTGACAGGGCTAAAGAGTGACTTCCGCAGTGTGCATCCAGGCAGGAGAACACCGTCCACACCCTATTGTGTAGAAGCACCAAGAGGAACGCAGGTCATTAAACAACAAAATGTCGTTTTAACCCTTGTGACCTCTATGAGCTTTAACAGGAAAGTTGATTGTCCACTGATTGCGCAGGTATTTCTGTGTTTAGACTTATGCGTGTTAAAGGCAAATCCATATGTACGTTTACTCAGGCAAATTGCTTGCAGGAAAGGAGGCTGGGATAGTGCATGTCCTTTGAAGAGAAAAACAAAAATCTGTTTTCTTAATGTGACATGGTTTACTTTATAAATGCACCTTGGAGCCTTTCATTTTTACCCCAAACAGACCCCTGTCCCCTTCCACTTTCCAAACCTACCTGTCACATTCTGAGTCAGAGACGCATGTCGAAATATTTACTTGCTATTCATCCCTCGGTGATGCGAATGCTCTTTTATCATTTCAGGGATGCAGGAGAGAAAGAAAAAAAAAACATTATTAGGTGTAATGATTATAAGTATTTACCTCACAATACCAATGACTGTATTTTGTATTAATCATTCTGCAAAGAGCTATATGATTTATTACTTCTATATGATTTGTTCTTCATTTAGGTAGAAAAGAATTAAGCTTGTGCAGAGAATTATTAGATAACTTGCATTCTTTTATGAGAAAATGCTGATCTCTTGATACTAACAGAACACCCTGTGATGTTATAAATCAACTAGCCAACCCGCGGCGTAGCATACGCCGCATAATTATTTATTGATGTGTGAACACTTCCGGAAAGACACAGTTGTCCAAATGGGGTGGGTTTGAGGATACGACTGTGAGTGAATGAAGAGATGGAACTCTGGAGAGAGCAACATACAATTGTCTGTGACTGAAAACTGGTTTTGGCAGATACAGGCATATTTTTTTGAAAGTTTGGCCCTGTGCCTTATTAATTGTCATTGCAAAGGCTAATCTAACAGGAAATTGTCTGCGTGTAAAAGTAAAAGGCAAATTTGAATCTGATGGGGTCAGGGAAGTCCGGAGAATAAGGACAGTTTGTGAGGTAGCAGCTGCGATAGTTTTACACTCCAGTACATTGCAGTGAATGCTGGTAACAGTCAGCCGGGCGGGCAGGCGAGCAAGCCAACAAAAACACTATGCTCTTAGTATGGTATGAATCAGGTTTTTGTAGACAAAGGTTTTCCCTGTTCCTGAAGGACCATCTAAGAAGAAGCATGTTTGTTGCGGATGGGAATCGCTGTATGCAGCACTGTTTTATCTTGGTAGAGTTTTATATACCTGTATATATTGTTCTACTTTCCCCTATTGTATTATTAATATGTAGCCTTAGAATGCCTAATCTCACAGCCTTACCACTGTTTATAAGGTATTATTATTTATAATTTATCCCCACCTTCCCTTCTATATCTATAACCACAGGCAATTAGATGTAGTAGAAAGACAAGCAGGAGTTAAGTTACACATATACAGTAATAATGTATTACTGATAATATTCATAAATAATAACAAAATGCAAAGTACATTTGAATATTGGCAACCATACAACCTGATTAAATGATGATGTGTAACTCAGATGGCACACAGACTTGTAGTTACTTAAGATGTCTCTAGTTAAGGCATCATTGGTGCTCAGCTTTTAGCCACATGTCTGTTCAAAATGGCTGCCAAGCTGTGCTCTTCATTGTGTTGTCTTCAGTTCATGGTGTGATGGGCTTCATCATTTGTTAGCAAGAGATGCTTCTTAATCATATGTTGGTTAGTAAGAGAAAGATACTTCTACATCATCACAGGTTAGCAAGAGAGATGCTTCTTCATCATATGTTGGTTAGAGAGAGAGAATGTGGTTGAGCAAGCAAATTTATAGGTTTTCTGTCCAACCCCTACAGCCAATAGGACATCATGGTACTTAAAGGCCTCTGAGACAACCCAATTCCAAACAGCCATACCTCAGACCAATGGGGGGAAATAGTACATCTTAACACCTGCAACCCCCCCAAGACCATATGTTAAACTAAACTAGCTTTGTGTGAGGGATGAGAGAAAGACTTTAGCAAAGAAACACTCGCCAAACTGGTTTAAGACACATCCAACAAATCCTGTTGTAAAATTACAAACAGACTTAGTTGTAAACAAGGGGGCAAACACGAATGCCGCTAACCAAAGTAACACTAAATTACATTGCTTTGCCTAAATTACTAATAAAGACATACAAAACATTTATCAAGTTATATGCAAAATCTCACATTACAACAAGCATGTAAAACAGTTTGCGAGGGTGGATGCGGGAGGAGGGTTACACTTGGAGGGCGGGGTTCTGTCATGCGTATCCCTATCCCATAGTCTCTGTCTTGCGTGCCATGGTCGACTTAGTGTATAGAAAAGCAGCCAGAACCGAAAAGAACAATGAAAAGTCAACATGACTCAGAGGTGCATGTGGACTGTAGCAGAGACGAAAGCGACTGAGGCTGTGTTTGGTGAGGTGTTGCGTGCGGGCACATGAGCAGGCAGTGTGCATGCCTCGAGAGCGACGGTGGACGTGAGAGGAGGGTTAGACTTGGCGGGCGGGGCTTTGTGAGTTGGTGGGCGGGGCTCTGTCATGTGTATCCCATGACGCGGGAGGAGGGTTAGAGTTGGCGGGTGGGGCTCTGTTGTGCGTATCCCATGGTCTTAGAGTTGGTGGGCGGGACTCTGTGAGTTG
Source organism: Polypterus senegalus (assembly GCF_016835505.1). Classification (NCBI taxonomy): domain Eukaryota; kingdom Metazoa; phylum Chordata; class Cladistia; order Polypteriformes; family Polypteridae; genus Polypterus; species Polypterus senegalus. Next base: position 10,674,828 of record NC_053171.1, read on the forward strand.
GCGTGCGTGGCTCTGTCGTGCGTATCCCATGGTTTCTGTCTTGCATGCCATGGCCGGCTGCTTAGTGAATTATATATATAGATGTAATAGTTTCTGAATTCTTGTATTAAAACAACAAGAAACATGTTCCTTATGGATTAAAAAATAAGGATTTATTAATCTAACCAAACGAAATCTAATGAAGATATTAAAACTATAAGAATGTAATTTCTTTGTAACTAATGTACTATAAGAAACTCCTTTACACTGGTCTTGTGTGCGTGTGCCGATAAGAGCGTATTTCTTAGGAACGTGAGCACCCTAATGGCTCTTTATTCGGATAAGAAATTCTGTGCATTTGTGAATGTAATAATCAGGATGTAATTTAATTTACAGCAATTTATGTATGACCTTAAAATAAACTGCCATGTGTTTTTCTCTTTGGCTAATGAATATGCTAGATAACAAAAAGAAAGGAATTTTTCTTCCAGAAGGCTGTCTGATCTGACCAGGCTGACTGAGCTGGGGGGTCTCCAGTGTCTTTAAAACTCACCAAGAATAAAGAAATTGCTTTTTATTTTAAATTGGTATTTTTGTCTCCCACCATTTTTCAACTTCAGCATCCACACAGGTCTTTGGAGCCCACCCTAGCTCTGTTCTAGTGACGCTTTTAAAGCTTGTTTTGCTGAACAGATCCAAAGATTCCAAAAGTAGTAGAGACCATCAAGGTTTCCCCCATGATAGATGATGGCAAACACAAAGGGAGTGTGTTTACATGCACACAGAAAACTGGGATAAGGAGAGGAACCTGGTTAAGGTAGAAACCTAATATCATAAATAAAACATCCTACATGTATGGAGTTCTCCCCACCAAAATACTGTGTCATCATCAACCTGCACAAAAATAAATATAAATGTCGTCATCGGCAGCTGTGAATCTGAAAGCAAGCATGGAGCCAGTGGATCAGTTGCAGTGTACCTGATATACAGTACAGTCGTACCCATACTAGAAGTGGATCAAGACCAGCCTGAGCTCTAGGGTACTAAGAGGATACTGTGGAGCGAGCCCAGGACACAGACAGGAGGACATTTTTTAAGCACCACCACACGTTTATTTACAGTTCTATTTACAGTAATAAAGTGCACACACAAACCCACAGACTCCCCCAAAGTCCGGGCCTCCCTCACTCCAAATGCCTTGCTTCTTCAGGCCGCCTCCACTCCTTTCCTTCAAGCTTTGTCTTTCTCCTCACCCGACTGCAGCCCTGAATGAAGGGAGGCGGCCCCTTTTATAAGCACCCAGATGTGCTCCAGGTGTCTTTCGGCAATTTTCCGCTGACACGCCCCAGTGTGGCGGAAGTGCCGGCTGCATCCCCGGAAGCACTCCGGGTGTCCCTGCTCTTCTTTCCCTCAGCACTTCCGGGTGTGGCAGAAGTTCTGAGGTCCGGGGCTCTCCAGGCATTCGGGCGCCCCCTTGGCGGAGACCACGGGCCCCTACAGGCTTGAGCTTCAAAGCAAAATACCCGTGGCCCCCACAGCAACCAGGGCAGTCACCCCCTCGTGGTCTGGAGGAGGCCCCCAGCTGCGTGCCACAATACTAAGAGGAGATGATCCTCAGATCTAAGTGCTGTGTTAGTGAACAGCAGAGCAAGATGAGCCCCAAGTTGAACTAGTCCTGTTTTGGCCCTGTGTTTCTCTTCGGTTTGCCGTCTAATTGCTTATTAACAGTGGCGCACCGCACCCTCGATCAATTAACGACATGCTGCTACACATTCCTCTCAATTTAAAGGGGTGGAGTACTGGGAAAAAAGTCTGCTATCGGGAAAGGAGATTATAAGGTTAGTGGCAGGGCCCCCTCATATCGCGACACATCGATATGCATGGATGACAGACTGCATAACATAATTTAAAAAGCCACCTCCAGTCAAGGAGGAGTGCAAAACTGAACATTGGTCCAAATAGCAAGAAACTTTTTTATTATTTTAGTTTTTTAAATACTAGCGGGTGGCACAGTGGCGCAGTGGTAGCACTGTTGCCTTGCACTAAGGAGACCTGGGTTAGCTTCCTGGGTCCTCCCTGCATGGGGTTTGCATGTTCTCCCGCAGTCCAGAGACATGCAGGTTAGGTGCATTGGCGATCCTAAATTGTCCCTAGACTGTGCTTGGTGTGTGTGTGCCCTGCGGTGGGCTGGCACCCTGCCCGGGGTTTGTTCCTGCCTTGCGCCCTGGGTTGGCTGACCCCCGTGACAGATTGTTAGGATATAGCGAGTTGGACAATGACTGATTGACTGAATACTAGCTGTCCCCTGCAGCTCTGCCCATATAATAGTGAAACAGGACAAACTTTGAAAATCAATTTAAAAAAAATTATAATTCTTGCCAAGCAGAAGGTAGGTACGCTCCAACGTCAAACGCTGGCACTGTATCTGATCATGTTCAGCTCTGACTGTTGGGGGCGTCACTGATCCCCAAATGCCAGACTCAACCACACACAGTCCAGGGTTCAAATCAAGAGCTTTTATTGCATCGCGTACCTTAAACGGGCTTCTTTTACTTAGGACAGCTCAGTACAGTACAGCACAAATTAGAACATTACAACATTACTGTACAAAATGAGAGCAATCTAGAACAGGGGTCACCAACTCCAGTCCTGGAGGACCACCGTGGCTGCAGGTTTTCATTCTAACCCTTTTGTGAATGAGTGACCTGTTTTTGCTGCTCATTAACGTCTTTTCAACTAATTTTAATTGACTTGCTCTTGAAGACTCAGAACCCTTAATTGTTTCTTTTTCCTTAATTAGCAGCCAAACAATAATGAGATACAAATTGAGCCAAAACAACTGATGACCATCATACAATATCTGAAAATACAGAAAGATGAAGGTCTCAGGAATGTTCATCTGATCTCCTAAAATTACATCAAGTCGAGATTTGAAAGCCGCTAAAGTCCTACTGTCTACCACAAGGGATCCTCAGTCACGGTCCTGGAGGGCCGCAGTGGCTGCAGGTTTTTGTTCCAACCCAATTGCTTAATAAGAAGCTCTTATTGCTCAAGTAACACTTCTACTTCACTTTCGTTGTTTCGCTCTTTAAGAATTTGAACTCACACTGCGTATTTTAGTCTTAAACAGCTGTAGTCTTGGTTTTTAATTGTTAGCAATAACATGCAAATAACAAAAGAGACCAGCATTTCTCCATTTAGCTTGTTACCATTTACACCCGTGTGCATTTATCATGAACTATTGGGTTTAATTAAATACTTGAAAGGAAAGTGAAGAGAAAAAAGTGAAGGACTGAGAACTATTCATCCATTTTAGCTTTCAGATCATTTGGATGATATCCTTAGAAAGGGGAAGAAAATCTAGGATATGAGAACGAGCTGACATAGCAGAGTTAAAGCACTAACAAGCCATGAAATTAAATTATTGGCAAGAATTGCTTTCTAATTAAATAACTTGGTGAGAACAAAAACCTTCAGCCACTGCGGCCCTCCAGGACTGTGATTGAGGACCCCTGGTCTACCACACTAGAAAGCTTACTTTCTCCTTCACTCCTGGCAGGTGAGTGTCGTCCATTTCCTCTCCCAACTCCGACTCCTCGGGAAGAGTGGAGGGCTCCCTTTTAAACGACTTCCAGAGCCAAACTCCAGTGATCACGTAACCAACATAACTCATTAAGTTACATCTGAGTGTTACACAATTTATAGAGGACTTCTCTAAAGGACCGGTGAGCGGTACAGATGAGGCGAGTATGACGACCGCTGGAGATAGCGGTGCAGGTCACTGAGTTTCAGAACATTTCATTAGAGAGGTACATGTATTACGCATTTACTATATTTGCTTGTTTTTTTTTAATAAATTTTATTGTAATCATTCCATACAAATAGATCGATTTTTACAAAAAAATTGGATTGAATACAAATCAACCCCAACCCCTGAGAAAGAGAGTATGGCCAACGGAATAAAACTTAAAGCTTGTAAAAATACATAAACTGATGAGTTTATTAGGCAGATAAAGATAAATGGAGAAGAAAAAAAAATGAGAAGAGAATCTGCTTCCTCAGTGCTTTAAGAGCTTATTTTCGTATATAATACGCTACTGTGACTGTTCGTTTGTCTGTCCAGGATTTTAAATCACCTGTAGCTCGCAAATCGATTTCACGTATTGACTTGAAATTTGGCACACATGTACTACGTGACGTCTACTATCCGCTTTCAGGGTGATGATTTTTATTACTCTTTTTATTTTTATTTTATTGTAGAATCAACTCTCGGCAGCGCGCAGCAGGGTGGCCGTGTGGCGAATGCGTATGGGCGCCGTTCTCATTCCCTACCACTTTCGCTAGTCATTCTTGAGGCAGATTGAAGACTTAAGTGCCAGCTTAAGTGAAAAATTAAAGAAAACGTAATAAGTAATTGCAACACAAAAACTAACTTAATCAATTTTAACGTGAAAAGATGCCGACGAAAGAAGAGAAGAAGCGGGCCGCTAGGGTGGAGAAAAGAAGAGCTGCTCAGGAAGCAGCAAGCGCCTCAACCTCTGAGCAAACGAATGGTAAACATACAGAGGATGACGAGGAAAACTAGGAATACTCACGTCAAGTGTATTCACTGCACGGTCTCATGCAGTGCGCCGTTACTGGTTCTAAAATATTATTGATCAGATCTTGCCAGGTTTTGAAAACGTTCTGCTCAGATCCTCTAACTGAGAATTAGATTTTTTCTAATTTCAAATAATATTTAACATCAGTTACCCACTGACTTAAAAGAGGAGAGTTAGGATTCTTCCAGTTTCTCAAAATAAGTCTGTGTGCCAATAGTGTAGTGTAGGCCATCATAGTTTGTTTGTCCTTCCTCTCCAATTTAGGATCATCTGGAGCAGTACCGCCGATTCCTATACGCAGAGTACGCAGTCTGCGTAGGGCACCAACTCCCAGCTGCTCAAAAAAATCGTTTTTATATATTGTAATAATAAATAAATATTAACAATATACATATACAAATAAACAAAAATATAAACGTATATATTGCATTTTACGGTGAACGCAGAGTAGGCTAAGCACACGTGATGACGCGCGCGGCACGCCCTCACCTCTGTTACGGCTGCCTATTTGGCCAAAAATGATCATAATTGAACAATATGCCTGCTCCAGGAAAGAGACATCAACAGTCCGGCGGCGAGAAACGAAAGAAAAAAAAAAGCCCAAGATGAAGGCCGTGCATCACTTTCAGGTACGTGAAACTGTGAAACTTTATTTTATTCTGTCGACGTTAATAATGTGTTTTAATGTCGGTAATAATTTCACGACTAACGCATCTTTCTTAATATGAATACAAGCAGATCTAAATAAACAAAATGACTTAAAACGCATTATATTAAAACACAGAGGCAATTATGATTATTGATTAATAATGACCATATGGTGTCATTAAGTAGGTGCTTTTTTATTATTTTATTTTTACTTCCGTAATATTTGGGGGAGGGGCACAAAAGTCAATTTCTGCTTAGGGCACCCATTTGGCCAGCAGCGGCCCTGATCTGGAAGAACACCAAACACAGCTGTTAATGGGTTAGGAGGGATTGGGACCCCCAGGCGGTCTGAAAGGCACTTAAAGATTGTGGTCCAGAATGATGTTAATTTGGTGCAAGCCCAAAACATGTGGCAAGGTGAGGCTGGAGCTCGATTGCAACGTTCACAGGTTGGATTTTGCCCTGGAAACATTTTAGACATTTTTTTTTTTTTTTTTACCGTGTCCTGTTCGGCTGTGAAGCAATCAGAATTGATGTCTGAATGCTGGCGACTAGCCTTACAGTTTTTCTCTCAGGTGGAGCGTTACAGCTTCTGCTGACGTCACGCCTGATACCAAAACTTTATTAAAAATATTTTTAGATGTTTTTAAGATTCAAACCGGACACGGAGACAAAAGTGAAAGAAAAAGAAGAGAGAGAAGGAAGAGATGGAGGTAAAGGGGGAGGGGGGGGGTTTCGTATAGAATAATTAATAAATGAACCAGAGTCCGCTTCTAGACCTGCAGAAAGAGAGGGGGTGAATAAACCACAAGACAAAAACATTGCTGCATCAGCTACATGAAGATATATAAAAGTAAAAATGTTTGCTGACAATCATACAGTAATTATTACTAAGGCATTTAGGGCCAACCACAACCTTAGGTCATGTGCTGAAGATGTCCAAGTCATACTTATGAAATCACCATGTGAGCACCTGTGTGTGTACGCACGCTTGTATGTGTAAGGTTTCTCTATAGGAGCATCCAATAGTGAGTGTGAAGGGCCACAGACCTGCCCCAAAAGCGTCGGAAGATGGAGGGAGTTCCAAGCCCAGAGATCCAGAGGTCACCCCAGAGCGGAGACCCCAGGAGGCCGTCACCAGAGAAGCCCCAACCCCCTCGAGAGGCGCAGAGGATCACCCGGGGTCACAACCAGCAGCCGGCAGAGTCCCGGAGATATCAACTGCAAGCCCTCAGGCCGCCCAGCCGCTCTCCCGAGTCGGCCGGGCCCGGGACCCAAGGGCGACCCCCCCGCCGAGGACCCAACAGAGCCCAGGGAACCAGATCCCACCAGGCAGCCACCGGGAGCGACCAGACAGATGCTTAAGGCAGGTGGAGGGTAGGCAAAGATGTTGTAGTATTGCCAGATGTCCCAGGAGAGGGGAGGAGTCCAAAACCCCACCTGACATATACAGTCACACACAAACACAGTCATACACTCCCTCCCTCATGCTCTCACATACACATACAACCCAAGACTTACAAGGATGTACGCCAGACACCCATTCACACTCCCCACACACACCCTACCTAACTCTGGTCCCGGTGCTGCCGTACCTGAGGTACAGCCATTCCTGGGCGTCAGAGTTAGCCTCGTTCCGCAGGGGTAATAGTGAGCAGGCACCCCCGTCCAGCGCAGAGCAAAGCAACCCACCACTCCAGACCACAGGCAGACGGCCAGCTCCCACTCCTAGCCTCCAGCCCCGGGCAGCTAACTGAGAACAGAGGTGTAATAAGACCTCTAGTCTCCCTCCGCCTGCTCTAATGTAGGGTTGGTGTGTATTGATAAGGTGCTTTTTGTGGTTGGGGGGATGCGGGCAGTGCCGGCACCATGTGGCCTACACCAGCTGATGCCAACACACAGCCCCACCTCCCCCCCAAAACTCTCCATGACTAGGTGCAGTTTAAAATTGGAAGTGGACACCGGCACTCGGAGTGAGGTTGAAATTTTAGACATTTTTAAGCGAGACAGATGTGCTCGATGTATAAGTTTGAGTTGAATAATTGTACGCTTTGCGCATAAGCAGCTCGAGTGAATCCTGTGCATTGCTACTATCCACTCCTTTTCTGAGATGTTGATCCTTCTTCCACTGTACTCCTGGATCTTTGAAAGGGAGGGACTGTAAAATGGTTTTATATATTACAGAAACGCTGTCTGAGTCCTCAAAACTTGTGCAATATTTTTTCTAGCATAGAGGAAGGTGTGAGTTGAGGAAAATCGGACAGGTTCTGTTTAACAAAGTGTTTTTTTTTTTTTTTTGTACAGTGTTTTTACATTTCTGGTGGGTCATTTTATTGTCGATTTCCATTTCTAAGCTTCACCATCTACAATAATTGGAAAAAAGAGCACGTTTGAGGCGCCATGATTGACTGTGCTAGGAGCTGCACTTGTAAATCACAACAAAGAGAGCTGTCTGAGCAGGAGGTCCTCGTTACCAAGTCAACATTCTACTAAACCCTTAAGAAATGTGCTTCCATACAAATTACTGCCCATACAAAAATAAAAAATGAAAGAAGAATAAGCTGTGACTTTAATTTACTGATTTTTCGTTCTTCACCCCTCTGAAAATAACTCTTCAAAGTGCTCGTATTTAACTTTCCACTGTTGTCTCTCACAGATGCATTTAAAAGCTTTAGAAATGTTACCTTTCTTAAGGGATTTTCTTATTGCTTCGTTTCAAACCTAACATTTCCAAATGTCACAAAGAAATCATTAGTAAGCTCAATGACTATTAACTTATTACACTGCAGATAATTCTGACTCTAAACTCAATATTCCTAGCGTGTGAGTTCCGATTGCAAAAATGGACATCATTTCTTGTGTTCTGGCTTATTTCTTCAATAATGGAAGAGCGTTTTATGTTTGTGCATTCCTGCTGCAAACACATTTTTCTCAGGGATAATAAAATGTACCTGAACTTAACCGTACGCTGTCCCTCCATGAATGAGTGTGGGTCATCAAGGGTGAGCCTAATGGGAATCACAGGAAAGACCTTTTGAAGATGGTTGGGAAATCACTTATCTGTCTGCTTCATCCGCACTTATTGCACCTCCACCGCTTGTTAGTCATTTGTACAGAAATATAATTCATCGCTAGTCATCCTCTGTTCTGTTCTTCTTCTCGGCAGCCTGCTGTGGCAGTTGGGTCCACTGCTCTAGTGCTACATCTGAGATGGCAGGAGCCTTGGAAACAACAGACGGTAAGATTCTGTAGAATGGTCAGGAGGTGGCCAGCCATTTGGCCAAGGTCTCTAGGACTGTGACTGTGTCTGGCTTTGCCTGATATAACTGACCAATGAGTTCCCAGACGTTTTCCACGTTGATGCTGCTGAGTGGAGTTTTTATTTTCCTCTCCTCCAGTGAGGGTGAAGTGGTGGCCCCGAGGCTAGGGAGCTGCGCCGGCAATCAGAAGGTTGCTAATTCAAATCCCGTAAATGGCAGAAGTGTCTCTACTCCCTCGAGTAAGGCCTTTAACCTGCAAATGCTTTGTCCTGAGTATGACGTTAATCTGCGAGCAGGTCCTCCAATTTACAGGGGTTAATTAGGGGCTGGTGGCAGGATGGGCACTCCAGCCACTGTAAAAAACCTTACACTGTTCCCAATCCCAGTGGTTTGTCATGTGGCAATGTGCTATCAGCATCTGCTCCCAAACTCCTCTGATGACAACTGGCTATAGTTCAACTATTAGTTAATAATAGACAGATATTGCTGTGCTCCATTTATGCTAATCAGTTTCTGCTTTGTTTTCTGTCTGTTTAAACAGATCTGTGTCTCTATGTCTACTCATTGTTTTATTTTTGTAATACTAAGGGGCTCTGCCCCCTGCTTGCTTCACTCGCCAACCCCAGGGCGGGCACTTTGCGCTAGCCACTTCATGGCTCTGCCGCTCACATATGGAGAAGAGGATCCATCCATCCATTATCCAACCCGCTATATCCTAACTACAGTGTCACGGGGGTCTGCTGGAGCCAATCCCAGCCAACACAGAGCGCAAGGCAGGAAACAAACCCTGGGCAGGGTGCCAGCCCACCGCAGGGCATACACACACACTAGGGACAATTTAGAATTGCCAGTGCACCTAACCTGCATGTCTTTGGACTGTGGGAGGAAACCCACGCAGACACGGGGAGAACATGCAAACTTCACACAGGGATGAAATATTATATAGTGCCTTTCACATCTATCTATCTATCTATCTATCTATCTATCTATCTATCTATCTATCTATCTATCTATCTATCTATCTATCTATTATATAGTGCCTTTCACATCTATCCATCTATCTATCTATCTATCTATCTATCTATTACATAGTGCCTTTCACATCTATCTATCTATCTATCTATCTATCTATCTATTATATAGTGCCTTTCACATCTATCTATCTATCTATTTATCTATCTATCTATCTAGTATCCTTCTATCTATCTATCTATCTATCTATTATATAGTGCCTATCTATCTATCTATCTATCTATCTATCTATCTATCTATCTATCTATCTATTATATAGTGCCTTTCACATCTATCTATCTATCTATCTATCTATCTATCTATCTATCTATATATGCTATCTATCTATCTATCTATTATCTATCTATCTCATCTCTCTATCTATCTATCTATCTATCTATCTATCTATTATATAGTGCCTTTCACATCTCTCTATCTATCTATCTATCTGAAGGAGGCATTATGAAAGGTGGGTGGAAGCATACTTGTCTGGTTCCTCATAATATTAATGTATTCTCTAATTCAGCCTTTAATTTATTTGCTTCTAAACTGAATACCTCATTTTTTCTTGCTTTTCATTATTTTCAAGTGAGCTTTGTAAAAAAAAAAAACACTTTATGAAATAATACATTGAGTATCTTTAGTTTGGAAATGTGGTTCTTACCCTTGTATTTGTTTTCTTGCCAATATGATGTAATCCAATTCATATCTAAGTCATTAAAAGATAGATATGATTGTAGTTGTAATTTATTTATTTTACTATTTGTAAAGCACTTTGAGCTACACTTTTATATGAAAATATGCTACATAAATAAATGTAGTTGCACAGAGAGATTAAATAAAGATTACAGAAAGCCAGGAAGAATAAATATTATAATTAGTTGCTAAAATGGTGCTTGGTCTCATGCCAACTGTAGCTCCATTATGGGATGCCACCTAACAAAGGCTACTCTCATGTTTTCTGAAAGATTGAAAAATTAATTTATCATTCCATTTGCCCTTTACTGGGAGGCTATCCCCACACAAGCTTAATGCTGAACAATCATTAACTACAATTTGCCCTTTTGAGTTGCATTCATATGAGCTGTAAAGCTAATAATAAATCTTTGCATTTATATAACACTTTTCTCGCTACACAAAGCGCTCAGCAATTGCAGGTTAAGGGTCTTGCTGAAGGGCCCAACAGAGCAGAGTCCCTTTTGGCATTTACGGGATTCGAACCAGTAACCTTCCGATTGCCAGTGCAGATCCCTATTCTCAGAGCCACCAGTCCGCTCCCAGCTGCTGATGACCACAAGCTTAAGCTCGACTCCTGTCAGAATAACAGAGTGGTCCAGGGGCAAAAGAAGTGAAACTGAAATGTAAAATGTTATAAGATTAAATCTCATCTGCCCCTCTATCTGTCTTGGTATTTTATTACTTAATAAGTCAAGAGTTGTGGGATGTTAGAGTTCTGTATATCACCAAATCCCACTTTAAGTATTTACACTCAATTGTAATAAAATTCATCTGGAATTCAAAACAGCCCCACCTAAAAAAGGTGACTGTACAGAGATGTAATGCTCAACGTGGTGCGGCCCACCCTAACTAACTTACATTCGATTACTCAGAGGTAAATATTTGTACAGTAAAATATTGGAAGGCAGAAGTCCATAAAACTACACCTTCTTGATTAGCCATGGAAAGGAAATCCTGTTGTCCTGTAAATCGACTTTGTTTTCCCGGCTCTCTGTTACCGGCAGCTCTAACTATGGTCAATGTACCAGAAACTCAGTGGGTCACTGAAGGAGGAAGGATAAGAACTTTTTTAGAAGTGACATAAAATGTAACACTTTATTACGTTTTTCGTTAAAATAGCTGCTATGCTGTAAGCACAGGTACCTTGTCTAAATTTGCTTTTGTATTCTGCTAAGAATTAAAAATATGATGATAATTATTTCATGTGGAGGAACATCAAAGACTCTGCAGCACAATAAGTCTTCTTCTTCTTCTTCTTCTTTCGGGTGCTCCCATTAGGAGTTGCCACAGTGGATCATCTTCTTCCATATCTGCAGGGCTATAAGTCCAGAGTCGTAAAAATGCTTCTGTATTAAGGTCATGTCACACTGCACAATGCTTCCAGTTTATCTACATAATCTTAGCATCCACAGCAACACAGCAACACAGCAGTGACCCCCCGGCAGTCATGTAATCTGAATTATCCAGCGACTCACCCCAACAAAATGAAACTGGACTTAAGTTGTAGGGGACAGGATTTGTGTAAAGGAGAGCTGACAGCCAATGAGCGCTCAGTCAGAAGACCAACGCATTGAATCACGCTGTGAGGAATAAGGAGTTACGGGTGTGCTGTAGATGAATATTTAACAATTTGATGATTTTTTTGTAAACTGTAATTTAGGATATTTTTAAGAAGGCGACCCGGTGGCACAGTGGGTAGCGCTGCTGCCTCTCAGTTTGCATGTTCTTCCCGTGTCTGCGTGGGTTTCCTCCCACAGCCCAAAAACATGCAGGTTCAGTGCATTGGCGATCCCAAATTGTCCCTAGTGTGTGTGCGCACAACCTGCCCGGGGTTTGTTTCCTGCCTTGCGCCCTGTGTTGGCTGGGATTGGCTCCAGCAGACCCCCGTGACCCTGTAGTTAGGATATAGCGGGTTGGATAATGGATGGAATTCCTCTCATTTTCCAATAAACTACTAGGCTCCAAATGTAATCTTAAAGTCACACACTTTTCTTTGCTTCAGATCAAACCTGTTCAGCCTCCTTTATCTTTCACTGATATGTATCTTTGAGGTGACACTGGTTAGTTTGGTGAAGATTTAAACAGCAATCCCAGATTACTTATGAATTTTCCAGAAGCTTTCATGTCAAGGAATGACAAGAAAGGAACTGAAGCTGGAATTTCAAAAAATAGGAATGGAGTTTAGTCGTTGATAAAAATACATTCGAGCTCAATACGCACCAAGCACGGCGTGATTCATCTCAAAAAATCTTTCACTGTTGATGTGTATCTCATCCAAAATTGTCTAAAATGTAGCCAGGGCAAGATCAAACCTGTAGTGTAAGTGATATCATCGAGCGTCAGCATCACTCGGTCACGTTTTTTGGAATTCCTTACACTTAAACTATTTTGTTGTCCTGGGTATGACATTAAACTGTATCCGGCTCAGCAAGCACATCCTGCAAATTGCAGGGAAATTTTGGGTGCTGGTGGCAGGATTGGCACTCCAGCCACCATTAAAAGTACACGCAGCTCCGAAACGTAAGACAGGACTCCTTTACAGGAGTAGCTCTCAGGCAGGTTGCTCGCAGTATGAAGGGGATGGAGGAAAGCCCTCGGGGAGCCTCATCCCCAGAAGAGTCAAACCCATCAGAGCGCCAATGGGGGCAGGCCTGTCGGGGATGAGAACTGGTGTGGCGCTGAGGCGTCGCCCGCTGCATGGCACCACTCGGGTCCCAATTTGAGGCAGTCCGCCTGCGTAGGTGCGTGGAACGTCTTGCCTCTCTGTTCTCTCTTGTGTTTTTTCCATTTTTCTCATGTAGAGAAAAGCCAAGCAAAATGACCCCTTTTATTGGCTAACTAAAAAGATTATTGTATGCAAGCTTTCGAGGCAACTCAGGCCCCTTCTTCAGGCAAGATGTAGCAAGATGTTGCCTTGAAAGCTTGCATACAATAATCTTTTTAGTTAGCCAATAAAAGGGGTCATTTTGCTTGGCTTTTCTCTACATTCATAATGGCTAACACGGTACAACACTCTAATACTCCATTTTTCTCAAAAATATATGTATAGCTCTCAGATAGCCTCGGATTTAAAATCACTCCTCAGGCCTTGACAGCAGTTATCTGGAGTAATAACCAGGTGGGATACAAGGGTGCTATGAAAAATTGTTTGTAATATCCTACGCCGCACTGCTACTTGTTTTGCTCAAATGGAAGAATTCCACCTTAAATAACTCATACTTGTCTTGCTCTGCTGGAAGAATTCCACCTTAAATAACTCAGTGAGAAAGCAGTGCCTTGCATTATCTCAAACTGAATTAAATTAAATATTCTCTTCAAGGATCTGTTCAGAGGTTTTTCAGTGCTCATTAATGCAATTCTAAAGTAAACAGGCCGGGCCTGTGATGAGTCATTGCAAATCCACTTTCATCTTGTAGGTAAAGGCATTTTCAATGGGGCTTTCTAGCCGTTCGTTGGTCTGGGATTGAGTGCTCAGCAACACAGAGCGTATTCAGATCATGCTGCATTGTTCTCAGTCGAATGGGAAGTGTCTTGTTAGTGTGTTTGCCATCCATTTTCCAACCCGCTATATCCTAACTACAGGGTCACGGGGGTCTGCTGGAGCCAATCCCAGCCAACACAGGGCGCAAGGCAGGAAACAAACCCAGGGCAGGGTGTGCGCTCACACACACACACACTAGGGACAATTTGGGATCGCCAATGCACTTGACCTGCATGTTTTTGGACTGTGGGAGGAAACCCACATAGACACGGGGAGAACATGCAAACTCCACCCAGGGAGGACCCGGGTTCCTAACTGAGAGGCAGCAGCGCTACCCACTGTGCCACCGTGCTGCATTCTTATAAATATCCTAAATCTCATAATACCCAAACTCCACGCAGGGAGGACCCGGGTTCCTAACTGCCAGGCAGCAATGCTACCCACTGTGCCACCATGCTGCATTCTTATAAATATCCTAAATCTCATAATACCCAAACTCTACACAGGTAGGACCCAGGAAGTGAACCCGGGTCTCCTAACTGCCAGGCAGCAGCGCTACCTACTGTGCCACCATGCCGCCCTTAGCATGCTTTGTTCCTTAATTATATCCAAAAAATTAAACTGCCTAACAAGTATAAGCAGATTTTCTATTAATAACTGGCAAAGCTTTAAATGGCCTCACACCGGACACTGAAAAAAGAATGGTAATGATTCACACTTAATATTTTCAATCTGAACCGATATTCTTTTTAGCTTATTGATCCCACAATTTTTAAGTTGAGGCCATGTCATTTGGATGCAATTCAATTGTTTTATACTGAAGTAAATCTATTTTATAAGTTGATCTTCTTTTTTGGCAGTTGGGAAGCCATCACGCTGGAGAGTTCGACCGGAAGAAAATCCAAACGGCCCCTCAAACACAGCACACGAACAACCTAAAATATTAGGTTAACTGAAATAGGATTTTGATGTTTATTCCCTCCACCATAACTTACTTTGGTACAAACACATTTTTTTTTACCTTGATTGAGATGTGAAACCAAATATTTCAAGCTACAACACTAAACGACTAACCTTAAGTTGCTTGAAAGAGAAAATGTACGTTGAATGAACAACATGAATGTTATACTTTTTTCAGTGTACATCAGTGACCTTCTCCATCACTGCACTCCTGTTTGCCCACTAAGATCCTCTGATGTTGTGCCCCACACTAACCTGCACTCAGCGGGTGGCAGGGCCTTCTGCTGTGTAGCGCCCAGACTTTGAAATGACCTCCCAGAATGAATGAGATCAGCCGACTTCATTCATTCTTTTAAAAAAGAAGTTAAAATCCTTACTGAACAGATGAGTTTTAACTTATCCTGACATTCTGCCCCTTCTTTCAGTTTTCCTCTCCTTCCAGGTGCTCAGGGTAAGTTGTGAATGTGTGATATCACAAGTGATGTTATTTGTCTGGACTTTTCCTTTTAGTATTGAATTTAGTATTTGATTCTGGCTCATTTTTTTCTCTTTATTCTATTTAATGCTTTGAACATCCTGTATCTATCTGTTCTATGCAGGAAATATTTGTATGCAACTTTACATACACTCTGATGTTCTTTCTGTGACTCTGTGAAGTGCCTTGATCATGGGGAAGGTGCTATATAAATGAAATTATTATTGTTAGACTTATTATGTTACTGCTAGTAAAACAATACATGCTTGTGCTATATCTTAGAAATGCATCGTGGACTGAAGCGGTCATCTCGTACCCCAAAACCCCAAACCCAACTGACTACAATTCAAACTTTGCAAGGTTTACACTTACATTTACTTGCTTCACTGACACTTTTATCCAAAGTGACATCCAAACAAGACCCTTAACCTGAAAATGACTCCCAGGGCGTTGTACAATGGCTCACCTCGCACTCTGACCTCCAAAGGACATGCAAAAAAGGACAGTTTCCACTCAGGGATGAGTAAAATATATCAAATCAAATAAAAAAACAAGTTGTCGACATAATCAAGTAAACACCAGTCTGGAGGAATGTGCTACAGGACAAGGTGACAAAACTGATTACCGCAAGTGAAGAGCACAGAACAAAATACAAGCGAGTTACAAAAACCTAAAAGCTAATATCAGTTAGGCTGAAATTCACCCCACAAGAGAGTCTTCTTAAAACACCCTGATGGAGTCAGAGGTTCAAATGAAGGTGGGCAGCTTCAGCTAAACATGAAAGGAGACTGGACTGAGATTTGCTACCATGCAGAAGTGGCATCACCAGACACCATTCATCAGAAGAACTGAGTGCTCAAGAAGGAGAAGAGGACCTCACAAGTGTTACCACTTACAGTCATGTGAGAAAGTTTGGGCACCCCTCTCAGCCTGCATAATAATTGACTCTCCTTTCAACCAGAAAGATAACAGTGGTATGTCTTTCATTTCCTAGGAACATCTGAGTACTGCGGTGTTTTCTGAACAAAGTTTTTAGTGACGCAGTATTTAGTCGTATGAAATTAAATCAAATGTGAAAAACTGGCTGTGCACAAATGTGGGTCCTCTTGTCATTTTGCTGATTTCAATGGCTGTCACTGCTCAACGCTGATTACTTGGTTGGATGAGCTCGTTACACCTTGAACTTCATAGACAGGAGTGTCCAGTCATGAGTGGTAGAAGGTATTTAAGGTGGTCAATTACAAGTTGTGCTTCCTTCCCTTTGACTCTCCTCTGAAGAGTGACAGACAGCATGGGATCCTCAAAGCAACTCTCAAAAGATCTGAAAACAAAGATTGTTCAGTCTCATGGTTTAGGGGAAGGCTACAAAAAGCCATCTCAGAGGTTTAAACTGTCAGTTTCAGCTGTAAGGAATGGAATCAGGAAATGGAAGGCCACAGGCACAGTTGCTGTTAAACCCAGCAGGTCTGGCAGGCCAAGAAAAATACAGGAGTGGCATATGGACAGGATTGTGAGAATGGTGACAGACAACCACAGATCAGCTCCAAAGACCTGCAAGAACATCTCGCTGCAGATGGTGTATCTGTACATCGTTCTACAATTCAGCTCAATTTGCACAAAGAACATCTGTATGGCAGGGTGATGAGAAAGAAGCCCTTTCTGCACTCACGCCACAAACAGAGTCGCTTGTTGTATCAAATGCTCATTTAGACAAGCCAGATTCATTTTGGAACAAAGTGCTTTGGACTGATGAGACAAAAATGGAGTTATTTGGTCACAACAAAAAGTGCTTTGCATGGTGGAAGAAGAACATCACATTCCAACAAAAACACCTGCTATCTACTGTCAGATTTGGTGGAGGTCCCATCATGCTGTGGGGCTGTGTGAATAGTTCATGGACTGGGGCCCTCGTTAAAGTTGAGGGTCGGATGAATTCAAACCAATATCGACAAATTCTTCAGGATAATGTTCAAGGATCAGTCACAAAGTTGAAGTTACGCAGAGGTTGGATATTCCAACAAGACAATGACACCAAAACAGAGTTCAAGATCTACAAAGGCATTCATGCAGAGGGAGAAGTACAATGTTCTGGAATGGCTGTCACAGTCCCCCGACTTGAATATCATCAAAAATCTATGGGATGATTTGAAGCAGGCTGTCCATCAAATTAGAAAATAGATTTTCTATGAAAGAAGATTCAAAATCCAGAATCCAGACACTCATCAAAGGCTACAGGAGGACAGCGTCGAGAGGCTCAAAGGAGCAAAAGGAGGCTCAGCTAAGTATTGATGTCATATCTCTGTTGGGTGCCCAAATTTATGCCCCTGTCTAATTTTGTTATGATGCATATTGCATATTTTCTTTTAATCCAATAAACTTAATGTCACTGCTGAAATACGACTGTGTCCATAAGGCATGTCAGATATTAAAAGGAAGTTGCTACTTTGAAAGCTCAGCCAATGAAATCAAAAATCCAAAGAATTAAGAGGAGGTCCCAAACTTTTCCATATGACTGTATAAGTGTGTTAGGATGACAGAAAAAAAAGTGAAAACCTGGCTACAGGGACACTGATGGAAACTTGTCTGATATTGTACAAACATTAAAAAGTTTTCATTCATACAAAGAACCACAGACACAAGGAATAAGTGACCATATAGTGAGGTGGAGAGGAGAAGAACTTTAGGGACCTTCAAAACTCAACTTGATGTAGATTTTTGAGAAAAGAGGTGAATATATAGTAAAAAAAAAAAAAAATCCTGTAAAAATAAATTACATTAACTTTGCATTTACATAGTCAAAAAAAACTGTAATACAATAAATGGTAAAAACAATGATTTTAACAAGATACATGCATGTAAACTTAAAGTTAAGCAGTGTTTTAGCATTTCATTGTTTTAATGTGCAAGACTGTTTTCATGAATAACCAGCTGTCCCCTCTGGCTCTGCCCACGTAGTAATGAAACAGGACAAACTTTAACAAACAATTAAAAAAAAAACAAAAATGTAATTCTGGCCAAGCAGAAGGTCGATACGCTCCAAACGTTGCCACTGTAACTAATCGTGTTCTGCTCTGACAAGAGAACGTCCCCTGTGTGGAGAGAAGAGCACGTGGCCTTGATATCTCTGCCAATGAGCAGCCACCCTCTAAAACACACGTAGCTCTGATGTCTCTCTCAAAAAACATCAAGCGTTACTCCTTAATAATCTGTAGATGATAATGTCTGCTGAACAAACAGGTATCAAGCAGAGGCCAGGTACACTCCAACACGTGGCGAGAGATACAGCGACTCGAGGCTGGCACGTGAGTGAGAAGGGCCCCGCCCCCTCGGCCCGCTGTGTCTCTCTTAGATTTGTGCAAGTAAATTGTTACCGCAAGCAAACTATAATACTTAGCGCCATGAGAGAAGTCGCAAAACAACCGGAATGTTCAAGCAAATTACAGTATAGAAAAAAAACAAAACTAAATCCGTGAAGCAGTTCTCTCGTGAAAAGTGGACAGACAGACATTGGATTTTATATATTGAGAGACTGCTGTATTACTGTAAAGTCACAATGGACAAGAATCTATATTTGCATAAGGAACACCCCCTTTGCAGCAACACTGTAAATTGTTCCTGATGGCTCCCACAACGTTGCACCATGAGTGACAGCATGAAATAATTCTAAATGTTAAAATTATATTTACAGATAAAAATGATGGTCTGTATGTTTGGTAGATGAATTGTTAGCCATTTAATTGTTAGGTTTTGGGCAACCAAAACTGCTAAAGTAAATGTATGGTAAATTACTGAATACTGAATTGTAGTACTATAACAGTTAACATATACAATTTCAGGATAATAGTATAATTCAGCAGCAACATACTCCTACATGACATTAAATTTCATGGCCCAGCTCCCTATGAAGTCACTGTATAGTATTGTATTCTTGTTGTAATATACAATATGATACAGTAAAATACTGTGGAAGTAATGCAATAAGTAGCCAGTAATTTATTGTAAATTTAGGGGTTTTTTTTTTTTTACACTGTAGGGCTGGTAAGTAAAACTCCTATCTGTATTCCTCATTTTTACTGATAGCAAGCACTTGCAGCATTTTATGAAGTTGCAGCAACTGGAGAAATTAAGTAGGATTAGAAAACATGCTGAGTTGAAAGGTCTTCTCTCCTCACAATATTTCTAATGTTTTAATTTTTTTCTAAGACCTTGCCAGGATGTCAAACAATGTGTCGCCCACATTTGCACAAAATGCCAGGGCAGACGTGGCAGAGGCCGTACCTGAGCAGACATTCCATCGCAATTGTCAACGTTCATTTTCTAAAATGGCGTCTCGCGCGCACACGTGATTTTCCGTTATTTTTTTTTTCTCACACGTGATATTTCCAATCTACCAATCACAACGCGGCGGTCGTGCTCTGGGTAACTTGCGAGTGGCCAATTGCTGCTTCGCTGTGTTGTTCACTAAAGTTTATGGACAGCGTTTTGGCACAGTGGTGGTTTTTTTTATTTGTCAAAGTTTTATTAATTCTTTACAACAATGACTCAGAATATAATAATAATAATAATACTGTAATACGTTAACACACCAGGCAGAGCAAGGCATATGAAAGAATTGGAAAGAAAGTACAAAGGAAAAAAATGGAAGGAGGTAACGGTGACCGCCGCTAAGGTTTATGAACAACATTGACCATTCAAATGTCACTTTTACTTCGTTATGAAAGATGAAAAAAATGACAGGCAATAAAATCAATCAGTCAGTCAGTCATTGTCCAACCCGTTATATCCTACCACAGGGTCACGGGGATCTGCTGGAGCCAATCCCAGCCAACACAGGGCACAAGGCAGGAACAAACCCCGGGCAGGGCGTCAGCCCACCGCAAAGGTAATAAAATATTTTTTTTTTCATAAATTTTAATTCAAGAAGAATTTTCCTCTATCCATCTTTGTAATCAGGGCAGCATTTATTAATAACTGTAATGATGAATAATTCAACGGTATCGTCTTTCATATTTTTTTAAGTTTTATATTCACCCGTACAACTTCATTTTAGCCAAAAATGAAGGAAAATAGATTATAAAAAAAAAAATACAAAAAGATTTAAGCGGTTTATATGTATAAAAGAAGACATCAGTTGTTTCGGTATCCTTGTCACGGCCCACTCCAAATCGCTGTTAGGTCACAATTGATTTTTCTGCTTGGGCTCGCACAAAATGTAATAAAGGTAAGCTCTAGTTTTTCGTAAAAATAAAAGCAGAAAACCGTTTGACATTTAGGGCTGGTGATGGGTCAGACATACCATAAAAACATTTGCTTTTTTAGAGTCCCAGCCGTAATGCAACATATTTATATCCCATCCCAAGTAACATAGCATACGTTATTCGTAATATAAACTTAACAATATAACTTAAATCTCACTTTTAATAACACGTTTTAAAGGTTTACAATTCCGAAAAATTACCTGTTAACAGTACTGGAGTAACAAAAAACTATTTTTTAATGTCTGTTTATTGTACTTGTGGCAAAATAAACACGTTCTTATTTTTTTAAAAAACGCGTTTGAAAATGTATCCGTGGCGTCAGCTGTTCTGGGACTGGGCTGTGTTTGAAAGACATGCAGGGTAGGTGGGTTGGCGATGCTAAATCGGCCCCCTGATGTGTGTGTCCGAGTGTCTGTTAAGCTTGCCTTGTGCTGCTGTCCTGTCCAGTTATTGTTCTTGCCTTGCGCCCGGTGACTTCTCCTGCATCTCAGATACGTGGGTTTTGAAAATGGATAAATCGAAGGAAAGTTGAAACACTTAATTTACTATTTCCTTCATCAAAAAGACATTTCTGTTTGTTAAATACTTTTCAGTTGTTATGTGTGTGTGACGTGTGATTGAGGTTTGCTCAAACCGAGCCACGACTTCTTGGATGGACGGTACATTCAGACGTGTGAGACTTTGCGGTCACTTAAATTGCTGCTTGACGATCAGTTTGGCCAACAGCAGCGGCTATCGGACGTGCAAAAGAGGAAACTACTGAATGCAAAATACGCAAGTGGAAGTGAACTCTCTCGAGCTACATTTGGAACAGTAAAGCGATCCGTAATTAATGTATACAGAGTGCTTTTCTGTTTTTTTAAGAACCGGCGAGGTGTTTAGGTAGGATGGATTTAATTATCGTATTCGTTGAATACCAACATATTTAAATTAGCTGTAATATTAATAACGAAAAACACACTTTTGAGGAAAACAGCATCGCTTTATTAACACGGTGTATCTGTAGCTCTCGCAAACTCCGCCTGCACAGAAAACGCATTAAGTGTGTATTGTATTTAAAAAATGAAGAGATTTATTATTATTATTGTTGTTATTAATATGAGGATACGTCATACGGCTAAATCGTGATCGCCTGACAGCTTCCTCTTCGAGGGGCGTTCACGTGTAATTTCCCACTGGGAAGCTCGATTTTCCCTTCTGTTCCACAACGTGTGACCGCGGCACTTGTATCTCTGGCCGGGGCTGATATCTCCGATAAGACTTTCAGAGAAAGCAGAGAGACTCCTCTGGCATTTGGAATTTCCTACAGAACAGAAACATCCACGTGACATTTTTTCCAGTTCTTTTTTTGCCATCACTGTTTTATAGCCTGTGTAAAATGTATTCACAGGTGCAGGGCCGGATTAAGACTTGATAAGGCCCTAAGCTATTTGAGACATGGGGCCCTTTATAAGTCCAGATATTCTATGTAAGTGCCAAATATGATTTGTTTTGGGGGCCCTAAGCTTTAGCTTGTGTAGCTTATATACATAAATCCTGCACTGCACAGGTGCTCTTTGGTATAATTAACGAGAATTTAAAAAAGGAATTACTGTTTATCACTGCATCGCCTATTTGTTTCTCAAATGAAGAACATTAATATTTTTTTAAAAATCCATAGAAAACCTAAAAGTTGTCATTGCTCCATTAATTAGCCCATCTTTATTTGATATGGTTCATTTCAGTAGACATTTAGAAAGCAGTAACAGATGAACTCGCACAGCACGCGTGGTAAGAGACAGAGAGAATCATTTTAGGGTGAGCGTGCGGCCAGATAAATCAACATGTCTGAAAGGGAATCTCAGGTATCTTAAAACATCGTTTAACATTTCTGATCTGAAACTTACTTTGAAATGTCTCCAGATAAGTACGTCTATATTTGAACATATCTACAATATGTTTTCGGGCATCTTTAATTCATTTCAAGATCTACAGTGCTAGTTGCATTGTATTGTTCCTCAGGGATCCATTTTGGGTCCTATCTTATTCTCTATATACCTTCACCCTACTGGAGCAATTTTTAGGAAATTTAACATTTCTTTTCACTGCTATGCTGATGATACTCAGGTTTATATTCCCATCTGCAACTCTGCAATAAATCAACTGCACAACCGTCCTTTTGAACAAAGATCCTGGATGGCTAATAATTTTCTCGATCTGAATCAAAATAAAATGGAGGTGCTTATAGTGGGTCCATCAGCTAAAGTCCACATTGGTCTTGGACTTCTCGACTCTTTCTCTGTCAAGTCCGCAATCTTGGTGTTATCTTTGACAGTAACCTCTCTTTTGAGAAACAGATTAAGTAGTTGAGATTTGCTTTTTCCATGCAGCTTCGTCTATTAGGTAAGATCAGGCCTTTTTATCTTCTCAAAGTCAAAGTGAAAGTCAAAGTGAACTTTATTGTCATCTCAGCCATATACAAGTATACAGATAGATGAAATTGCGAAGCTCAGGGTCCACAGTGTAACAACATGAAGTGCAAATAATAAATTTAAAATAGAATTAAAATTTAAAATGAAAACACAAACAAGACAGGACATTGTGCAAAGACAAGACAAAGAAGTAGCAGCAATATTGATGTGTAAGATATGTAATAAATAAATAATAGATCTAGATAATACAGAAATGATCAGCGTATGATAATAGCTGTTTAAGACGTGTAAACAATGACACAGAAGAAGGATATCAAGAGAGTCCAAATCCTTAAAGGTCAGTAGGAGATCTTCAGTTCTTCTCTCCATGAACACTCGTCTTTACCGGTCAGCGGCTCTCATGTGTAAAAGTTCTGTTTTTAGTGTTGGTTGAGGCCGTGTGGAAGGTCCCAGGGAGCAGCCTGGTGTTAAGGAGTCTGACAGCTTGGGGGGGAAAAACTCTCCTCAGCCTGGCAGATTTGGCTTTGATGCTGCAGTATCTTCTCTTGGATGGCAGAAGTGTGAAAAGTCCATGTGAGGGGTGTAAGGGGTCCTGCACAATGCTACATACAGGCCTTGCGGACACTGCGTTGGTAAAATATGTCCTGTAGTGAAGGGAGAGGCACCCCAATAATGTTCTCTGCTGTCTTCATTATCCTTTGCAGGCGCTTGCGGTCAGATATGTTGCAGTTGCCATATCAGACAGTGATGCAGCTGGTCAGGACACTCTCAATGATGCCTCTGTAGAACATGGGGAGGATGGAAGGGGGAAGACGTGCTCGCTGCAGCCGCCTCAGGAGGTGTAGTCTCTGGTGGGCTTTCTTGAGTAGTGATGAGGTGTTGTGTGTCCACGTAAGATCCTCAGTTAAGTGCACACCGAGGAACTTGGTACTCCTAACAGTCTCCACATCTAAACCGTTGATGCTGAGCGGGATGTGGGCAGGACATGATTTTCTGAAGTCCACGATTACCTCTTTTGTCTTGTCGACATTGAGAGATAGATTGTTGTCTTCACACCATGCGGACAGCCGTTTCACCTCTAGGGATCTTGAGAAAGCTACTCCTGCTTTTATCTTTTCTCGCCTGGATTACTGCAACTCGCTGTATTCTGGGATTAGCAATTCGCTGATACGCAGGTCACCGTTGGTCCAGAATGCTGCCGCTCGCTTCCTGGTTGGGGCAAGAAAGTCTGATTCTGTTTCTCCGATATCAGCTTCTTTACGCTGGCTGCCTGTCAGTTTTCAAATTGATTTTAAAATCTTGTTGCTAGTTTTTAAATCTTGACATGCGCTCGCTCCTGCCTATTTATCTGAATTGTGTGCTTTACACCAGCCATCCAGAGTGCTTAGATCTTCTGGTCAGTTGTCTCTTGTTGTCCCTCGTACTGAGTGTCACACTAAGGGGGACAGCTGTGGCACCTCGTCTGTGGATCTCTTTACCTCGTCACATAAAGGAGTCGTCTACAACTGAACTGTCCAAAACGAGATTAAAGACTCATTTCTATTCACTTGCCTTCCGGGACCTTCAGTAATACTGATGGGTTCCTTATTGTGATTCTTATTGTGAATCTTACTTCAATGTATTGTTTATTTTATTTATGTTATTCATGTTAATGTTTTTCTTTTATTCTATGATTGTAAAGCACTTTGGCCACAGCCTTCCTATGTTGATTTAAATGTGCTATATAAATAAATTTGACATTGTAAGGAATCTCAAATTGATCACGTATACATCCATCCAACCATTTTCTAACGGTCTACGGTCGCCATTCTCATCCCTGCCAACTTCGCCGTCACTTCTTCATATCTTAAATCATTCTTCAGGTAGATTGAAGACTTCAGTGGCAGCTTAAGTGAAAAATTAAGGAAAATGTACTAAGTAATTGCAACACAAACACTGACTTAATCAGTGATAACGCGAAAAGATGCCAAAGGAAGAAGAGAAGAAGCGGGCCACTAGGGTGGAGAAAAGAAGAGCTGATCGGGAATCTGCAATCACATCAACCTCTTGGCAAACGAATGCTAAACGTAGAGAGAAAGAGGAGGAAAACTATAAGTCAAGTGTATTCACTGCACCTTATCGTGTAGTGCGGCCATTACTGGTATTAAATAATTTCCATTCCAATTAAACATACAGCATTTCTTATATTTCAGATTATTTTGAAATGGCATGAAGTTGTATTGAAAATATTAAATTTACTGGAAGTGCCATTCTGCGCTATTGAATTTCATTTCAGATACCTGAAAATGCTTATGGAGTTATTCTGAGATAATGCAGTATGTATCTCCAGTGAGCCTATTGGGTCTTTATTTTTGCTTTTGTCAATTTTAATCGTCACCTTGTTGCCATTTCATCGATTGATTTTCGTCACATTTACCAGGGATTTGTTTCTCATGAATGTGACTGTCGGCAACAACTTGTGAAGCACTTCATGGCCTTTGGTATCCTCATGCCACCATTATTAACCATGGCAGCACACTCATAATTCTAGCGTTATGTTTACTAATACCTTTGAATTTGTGAGATTTACAATAGGAAATGCTAATAGATAAGTTTGACTTTTGGCTTCATTTTTTTTGGACTGCAAATGTTAGATTTTTGGTTTGAACTTTGTCACAAGAAGTCGTAATTTAGTTTATCCTTAATATTTGCCTCAAACCTGATAGACAAATACCAAGACACCAGGTAAAAGCACCAAAAGGATTTTTTATTCCTTCTCTTCTAATAGTGATGCCTTGAAGCACTTTCGCCACCATATAAAAACACTAGTAAACACACAATAAATCTTCTCCTCTTCTGCCAGCAGCTCTGTCACATTCCCTCCCAACTCTGGCTCCTCTGCTGGTTCTCCAACAGTCCTTTATGTAGTCCTTGACCCAGAAGTGCTTCTCCTCTTCTGTTCACCTGACTTGTCAGCACTTCCGGGTCAGATGGAGGATCACATTTTTCTTCAGCCCAGAAGTACTTCTGCCCCCATGACTTGGGAGTACTTCTGGACTATATTGAAAACCGAAATCCCCTTGTCTTTTGACAGCTCCTCCTTGTGGCACCCACGGCACCCAGCAGGGCTGTGTATCTGAACTCCATGTCCTATCGTGCCCTGTGGGAATGTGACGATGTGGGTTCTGGCTCCACACTCCCTTTGATGTTTGGAAGCACTTGAACCCAACACCTGTCGATAACGTAACCGAGTGAGCTAGTCAGTGAAGGCAAATAAACACTTGAGCAAGGGGTGGTGCAAAAAGTGAATAGTGCTTTTATTTAAAACAGTCAACAAAACAGGTGTTCAAATAAATAGTGCAGTTCTCAAAGTTTTTTAAATAAATAAATAATCCATTAAAAGAACATGGAGGTAAAACCAATAAATAGAAAAAAACAATCCTTTAAAACGAGAGGTAAAATCTTTTAATGGAAGCGGTCTTAAAAACAACAAACAAGCTCGGTGCTTCTTTTCTGTTAGCGTCTCACCTGCTTATCCCGTTTGGGCTTAGCAGCAGGCAAGACGCTCTCTGCAGCTGCCCTCCTCTACACACTCGAGACTGGAGACCTCCTGATCCCTGGCTTCGGTTTGGCTCTCATCCCAGTCCCCGAGATTTGATTACCCCAATGGCCAGGACGCACACATTGGGGACTCCACCACCAAATCTCCCGACTTCCGCTGCCTTTCCGCGGCCTTCTGCGGCTCATCGCTTTCACCATGTCACTCCCGCTACATGGTCGCTCAGCGGGAGCAACATCCACTCAAATACCCGGGTGACGGCCTTACACCCAGCTTCCTCACAGCTGCCCTCGAGCGCTCGATCGCGCGCTCAACACACGCACGCACCGCCTGCTTCCTCGCTCCCTGTAACCTCCGTCCTCTTTTTCTCTCTCTCTTTTCTCCTCCTTCCATTTTTCCACCCTCACAACCGACTCGCGCTTCTTTTTAAATGACGAGGGCCACAGCAGCTGCACCAGTAGCCATGGGACAATCACGAATGTGGGCAGTTCCTCACCTGTGCACTCGGTGAGAAACGCCCACACCCTACGGATCGCCCCACGGCTCGCTATGGCCCAACGTCCCCTCGCTAAGCCGCGATCATTTATTTAAAACGAATGGCTTTTGTACAATGAGCTGTGGACCCCCTACACCACAGGGAATCTGGGGTACCACTGCACTCCATGGAAGTTGCCATCTAGCATCTGGGGGGGAAGCAGTGTCGGCAAGCCGCTGCCTTCCCCATCCTTCTATTCCAGGGGCATCCCAGCCAAGTTGAGCTGCCGGCTGTCCATCACAATATAAATATATATAGTCACACATGCATGTCAGGGGATCTCCTCACAGACTTGGGCAAGGTACGTGTTAGCCCGCCACAGTAGGAGGGGGCACTGTCGTTGATTTTCTCTCCTCCTCCTCTCCCCGAAGCTCAGGAACTCGCTGTCATACGAGAAGCCAGCCAGCTGGAGACAAGTCGGCAGTCGACCCTGAGAGATTACCGAGGGATATATTGTTTAAGATTGAAGGTTATGCCGAAGTAGCATTAACTCTTTCATGGCGGATGTCGACTTTTGTCAACAGGAAGGGTTGACGACGGTAATCAACTGCAAACGGTGTCAAAACCCGCTGTCATGTTTTAGCCGGAGTCTCTTTGCTAGAAGGAAAGTTAGCTTCACTGGTTTGACCGAGATTCCCTACGGTCACGTGAGTAGCGAGGCGCAAACAGCGGCAAAAATGACATCGACATCTGGCGAGAGATCGAGCGAATGCGTACAGCAAAATACTCCATGGACGACGTTCTGCATGTCATCACTGAATTGGACTCTGACTTGCCGGACTCCGTGATCGAAAATGAATCTGAGGTAGCAGCATCAGCTGATCGGTCTCCAGCTGATCATGGCGCTGAACAGGTTTGTGTAGCTGACGCGCCTACGGCAACATCCGCCTGGGAAGACCGCCACTTACAATGACGCGAAGTACAAACCAGGTTGTGATGCACTGCGACTGCAACTGCCGTCCCAGGGCAACCAGCCTGCTGCACATTCCTGGCGAACTGGCAGCCGTGGCACACAGCAACAGGTGGCTTATGTAGATTTCTGTGTGAAACCATTGCTTTGTGTTTTTGGAAAGAATATTCAGCCCTCAAAGAGTTAATACCACAAGAGCATCGATTTACTTTGTTTATTGATTTTATTGATTTTGGACATTTTTGTTTGCTTTCTGCTGTTCCTAAATGGGACGACCCCGTATATACAGTGGGAGAAGTCATTATTTGATCCCCTGCTGAATTTGTTCGTTTGCTCACTTACAAAGAAATTAACAGTCTCTAATTTTTATGGTACTGTCATTTTAATGAAGAAAGGCAGAATATCAACCAAAAATTCAGAAAAAACACAAAAGTTATAAATTGATTTGCATGTCATTGAGTGAAATAAAGATTTGATCCCCTACAGCCCAACCAGAAATCTGGCTCTCACAGATTGGCCGTGTGCCCATGTGGCACAGAGATTACAATCAATCAATCACAGACACTCCTGATCTTAACTTGTTAATGTTTATAAAGCGCACCCGTCCACAGAATCAATGTCTTCCATTCCAACCTCTCCACCACTATGAGCTGTCAAAGGACGTCAGGGACAAGACCCGCACAAGGCTTGGTGTTCTTTGGGTCATACTCCGCATTTCTCTTCCTCCAAACATGGCAGGACAAGTTGAGTAAATGTCTTCAAATGGGACATTCTTTCAGGATATTTTGAAATGCATTTCAGGTAAATGAAAGTAACCAGAATTTTTTGAAGACTGGCTTAGATATCTGAAACTGATTTAAGTTATCTTTAAAGCGGTGTTTTGCCCAGAAATCTGTAATTAGTTTAAGATATCTTAAAGTGCCTTTTCAGACATCTCTGAATGTAATTTGGCTTGCCTTATCAGTTTTCATTCTAATGAAGCCTAACGTCAGGTTTGGATCCCTGCCATGTTCTGTTATAAACATCATCACAGTGGTGATTAAAATGCTGAGTACATTAGTGAGACATGGGGAAAAAAATTGTTTGGCTGACTGAACGGAAACCCGTCTGGAGACTTTAAAATGGAGAGTCCCTTTGTACATGACACCCAGTAGGCATACTGGCATGCAGCTTCGCTGTGTTATAAACCACCATGGCAAGAAGCTGATCAGAGCGTAAACATTCTTATAGTGAGCCGGGAATTAACCTCACCTTCTTGTTTTTGCAGATATGGGAGGAAAAGTGGAGTACCTGGAAAAAAGCCACACAGACACGAGGAGAACATGCAAGCTTCACTCAGGTAATGTCTGGGCATGGAATTTGAACCCAGTCTCTGAAAAGTTTGATGTAGCAAGAGTGCTAACCACATTAACTTATTTGACTCAATCATTTTTTTTCCACTAAAGGGTAATCGTAGCTGGTGCCACAGACGCTGTCGTTTCTTCATAGCTCAGGACGTACAGGACATTTGGTTGCTGGCTGATTTTCTTATTTTTGTGACACTTACACGTTCTCTATACGGGTTTGATCCATCAAGCCAAATGCAAGCCTAGTGGCTTCTCTAGCCTTAAAGTGACTGTTTGCAGTAAGTGCTCCCTCTCTTATGTGCTGGCACCATCTACAGTTAGGGTCTTTGCCTTGCACCCGTGCCTAAGCTCTGACTTTCCTTCAACCCCAAATTTGATAAGACAGTGTGGGAATAGAAGGATACTGAACCTCACGTCTGTCCGAGACACGTCTGTGCCATTGTGAAGTTCTGCTGCCTTACTGCGACAGTGAAAACAACACAAAGTATGCGCCATTCCCTCTGGCTTCTAATGAACATAAACTTTAAGCCAAAAGGTTTATCTGAGGACTGTGCCAGTCGTGTAGGTCACACCCTTGGCTTAATTACCGAACGGTATCAATTAGAGAAAGGTGGAGCTCACACAGTGGGAAAAACAAATAAAATAAAGGTAGTTTGATTTACATTGATCCATTTATCCCTTAGTTTCACCGCAGCCATCTGCCCGTTTATTATACAGACCTGCTTTTTCAAAACTAACTCATGGCATGTAAGTGAAGTGGACAACACTGCTGCTTCATGGATCTACAGTCCTGGCTTGAAATCCCCCATCTAGATATCGTCAGTGGGGTGTTTGCACATTCTTCCTGTGTCTGGGTGGGTTTTTCTTCCACATCCAATAAAGTGTGCAGATTTGTTAAGCTAAACTGGCCCCAGTATGTGGGTGTGTTCATGATTAGGCCATGCAGTGGACTGGTGTCATGTTCTTTGCCATGTTGACAATACTGTGGGACAATTCCAGCCCCTTTGGACCAGCCTTGACTTACGTGGGTTTGTTAGTGTTTGACTGACAATTTCAAAATGTATGCTGTTAAGTCCCATTACACGACTTCTAGGTGGAGGGGATGTCAAACTTGGCGACTGCATTGCTGATCTTCTTTCTTGAGGACGTCACTTTGCATAATTACACATTAAATGACTCCATGACCACCTTCCAGCATCGTTTTACATTTCCAAAACATTGTGAGTTTGCCCTTTGTTCTGACGGGTAGCGTATAACATGCTTCCTGACCACACTAGTTCTGCATGAATGCTTTCCAGATGTGGAGATTTCAGCCACAGTCTCAGCTCTAAAATGTTTCTATCCTGCCATGGTACATAAAATATTTAAGGTATGCGATCGCCGAGGTTGTCATTATAGTATTCTCTACCAGAACAATCAAAAAATATGGCTGATGGCCCAACAAAATGTCAAAATCCATCCATCCCGCTACCTCCTAATTACAGAGTCATGGGGGGTCTGCTGGAGCCAATCCCAGCCAACACAAGGCGCAAGGCAGGAACAAACCCCGGGCAGGGCGCCAACCCACCGTAGGGCACGCACGCACTAGGGACAATTTAGAATCACCAGTGCACCTAACCTGCATGTCTTTGGACTGTGGGAGGAAACCCACGCAGACACGGGGAGAACATGCAAACTGCACGTAGGGAGGACCCGGAAAGCGAACCCTGGTCTCCTTAATGCGAGGCAGCAGCGCTACCCACTGCGCCACCGCGCCACCCAAATGTCGAAATGTGAATGAAAATTTATTTAAATACTAAATGACGGCGGCACGGTGGCGCAGTGGTAGTGCTGCTGCCTCGCAGTTAAGAGACCCGGGTTTGCTTCCCAGGTCCTCCCTACGTGGAGTTTGCATGTTCTCCCCGTGTCTGCGTGGGTTTCCTCCCACAGTCCAAAGACATGCAGGTGAGGTGGATTGGCGATTCTAAATTGTCCCTAGTGTGCGCTTGGTGTGTGTGCCCTGTGGTGGGTTGGCACCCTGCCCAGGATTGGTTCCTGCTCTGTGCCCTGTGTTGGCTGGGATTGGCTCCAGCAGACCCCCGTGACCCTGTGTTCGGATTCAGCAGGTTGGAAAATGGATGGATACTAAATGACAGTCAGATGCATGAAAAATTGATACAAGGAGACTGAAATGCCTTTCTTCTTGTGTTAATGGAAAGAGTCTCACCAGAAGTGAAGAACCATCTGTTTTACAAACTGTGAAACACTGAATTTCCTTGCAAATGTAAGTTTTTACAAATTACTTCACTCCTCACTAATTGTAATAAATATAGTATTGTCATCAAGTGGGGGATTGACATAGCCCCGAGATGCAAATATTTGAGACCGGAGACGAGTTGCACTGTTTAATCATAAAAAAAAAAATGAAAACAAAAATGCAGCTCAAGGGTGTGATCAAAAGAGCACTATTAAGTACAAAGTAAACAGCCATTTCTCGGCGGGCGTCTTGTTTGGAGGGTAGAGCTCCGTCCTTTGGTCAGTTCAGTCCGGCAATAGACTTCCGTTCTCCAGGGAGCCCGGTTTTTATAGAGCTCTGACCAGGAGGGACACCGTCATTTGGTCTCACGGGGCTGTGGAGAGTAGGGAGACAACACGCTTAGAAACGGCGCCCCCTCTCGTCCCGGGGATGTATGACATCCCTGTGATGAGTAAGGAAGGTGCTTCTGTGACATGCATGCATGACGATATATACAAGCATTTTACATGGTATTGCAGTCTTCTGGAAGAAATCCTGTCGTGTAAGGAGCCCCTTCTGCTCTTCTGAGCCACTGACCACCAAAAGGTCTGTACACATCGCAGGGTGGGATTGAAATATTGCTCTGCTTCATATCCAGTTTACACCATAAAAACAAACCCCAGACAGTTAGGCCAACCTGCTTCATTGACAGCAGTAAGGATAATTCTACTCACACGTGGTGTTTGTCATATGCTGTTCCTTCTGTATAAATCCTTTCTTAAAGAAATACTGCATCTGAAAAATATGCTTCTTTATATTTGTTACTTACCCTGTGTTGTTTGTGATTATTAGGGTATACCTGAGTTG
This sequence comes from Polypterus senegalus, assembly GCF_016835505.1. Taxonomy (NCBI): domain Eukaryota; kingdom Metazoa; phylum Chordata; class Cladistia; order Polypteriformes; family Polypteridae; genus Polypterus; species Polypterus senegalus. The sequence goes on from NC_053171.1 coordinate 10,707,061, forward strand.
TACTTGTTTTATTTATTTCTCCTGGTTGTGGGGGTTCTGTTATATGTAGAATTAGTTTCTGTCCTCCTCATTTTTATGTGAACAGTAGCTAAGTATTGTGGTTTTGTGTTGCATTCTTTCACTGGAAATCGCTATCTTGAGACGCCGCTGCTTGAACGTCACATAAAGTTGCTAGGGAGTTTAACCCAGAAGTCATACATTACTACATCATTAGTACTATCAACTTGCAAAATTTGACAAAGCGTTTTTTTTTTTTGTTGGACTGGCTGGCGACTTTTTCCCTGAAAAATCACTGTTTCAGTGCCCCATAATGCTTTGCATGGCCAGCGTGACATCACAGATTGGAAGCCGCCAGTATTGAATGGGGATGTCACTACCTGATCTGCTCTACCTGCCTGATTTGCGATGCATACATGCAGAACTTTTACGCATGAATACTGTAAGCGCACTCCACCTGTCACTTCACACCTTCGCCTGATGTGCTTTGCATACGCGTGAATAATTTATGGCGTATACACACATGTGTGATGCCACTAACCGATAAGTACTTCAGGTGAATTTGCACTCTGAATGAGTTACAAAAAAAAAAAACGTTCATGGGCAGCACGGTGGCGCAGTGGGTAGCGCTGCTGCCTCACAGTTAGGAGACCTGGCTTCACTTCCCGGGTCCTCCCTGCGTGGAGTTTGCATGTTCTCCCCGTGTCTGCGTAGGTTTCCTCCGGGCGCTCTGGTTTCTTCCCACAGTCCAAAGACATGCAGGTTAGGTGCATTGGCGATTCTAAATTGTCCCTAGTGTGCGCCTGGTGTGCGGGTGTGTGTGTGTGCACCCTGCGGTGGGCTGGCACCCTGCCCGGGGTTTGTTTCCTGCCTTGCGCCCTGTGTTGGCTGGGATTGGCTCCAGCAGACCCCCGTGACCCTGTAGTTAGGATATGGCGGGTTGGATAATGGATGGATGAATGAAATAAAAGTTCACCTCATATTATACTTTACTGCACAGCCCGATCTTAACTGCTCATGCAGATGCACAAATCTCAGTATTTTCAATTGAGGGGTGTTTTTGCTGACCATAATGCAAATATTATGAAAATACTTTGTTGCTCTGCATAGATGCATTGTATATTGTGTCTTCACTGCCACATTAAACATGTTATGCTCCTTACTATGTAGAGCAGATTGGGTAGTGACCTCTGAGCCTATGTAGGTGATAGTCATAGTGATACAGTAGGAGCTTAGGAAACTTGTAGTGAGATAAAAGATGTGGAGCTACATTTTATCACGGGGAGGCTGGGTGGTGTAGTGGGCGGCACTGCCACCTCACAGCTCTTGTGACATTTGTGGTCACAATCTTCAGTTCAGCATAGTTGGCAGCCCCTTTATGAGCCCTCAGGGACACTCAAGAGACCAGAGCACCATTTTAACCTTCTCAAAACGAGTTCATTTTCTGCTTCACTTTTGCCTTCAATGTATTTTTCCAAAATTGGCAAACCTTTCTGCGTTTTCACCAAACAGGAGGTGACGGTGAATCCAGTGGGGTCCTCTTATCACTAATCATTAGAATGACACTTTAAAGGCTGGTGATGTGGATCCAACCCCAGCCAACTGGGAGGGAAAAAGCATAACAAACCTCTGTGAGTTACTGTGCTTTTGTTGGTTAGGATTGTCTAGTTAAAGGTCTTTGCTCCATATTTTACCACTTTGAATTTTGCTTTTCTTTTTTTGCGTTTAGATGAAAGACAGACTGGATTCTCTGGTTTTCTGACATTGTCTTTGGCCTGACTTACATTTCATCGCCTGGTTGGTACATTATAAATTGTCTGCACAACAGTAAAGATGGCTGAGAACATTTTTTAATCTCATCTTTTCATAGAGTTTAGAGATCACAAAGTTTATGATACAATGACTTGAATATTGAACAACAGCAAATAATATTACAAAATCCAAAAAATGCATAATCCAGTTATCAGTATCAGAAGTGCATTTATTGGCCAAATATACGTGCATACAAGAAATATGACTTTTTTTGTGGTATATCTCTTGTGATAGATGGCCGGCCGTTCATCCCTGCCAATACCCCCACGCCACCAGGTGGAGCCCTCCCTGCGGCATGGAGGTGTCCCGAATGCCAGCAGGGAATTATGGACGTTGGAGTTTTCCTTTACAGCCCTGCTGGATACCATGGGGGCCGATAGAAGGCGCTGCAGGGAGGAACAGTGACTATTTTCCTTACGCCCTGGAAGTACGTCCAAGTCACATGGACAAGGGGAATTGATGTGCTTCTGGGGTGAAGAAAAGGACTTTTTATCTGACCCGGAAGTGATAAAGAATCACATGGACTGCAGATTGGAACACTTCCGGGTCAGGGAATATAAAAGGATTGTGGGAGCTCCCAGACGGCGAGCTGAGCTGGGTGGAAGGGTGGCAACGTGTCTGGGAGTGGTGGATTGTGATTATTGTTTAATGTAGTGTATTGATTAGTGATTTATAAGTATAGTGGGGTGGAGAGTGCTTTGTGCATGTTACTGGAAAATAAAGTCAAATATTTGGACTTTTACGTCTTGGACAAGGGTTCAAGGGAGCGATACTGCCCCCTATCTGTCACACTCTGCATCCAACATACTGTGACCAGTAGGTGTCATTGCAGCACCCCAAATCACAAACACAACCACACTACACAAGTTACAAGGTGAAATAAAACAGATTTATTCACCAAAGTACCAAGGTTCTTATACACTGGGTCTTCACAAACATTCTCTTCTCCTCTCTCTTCCTCTCTCTTATCCCTCCACTCCTCCCAGGCGAGTGTTGTCCAGCTCCTCTCCCAACTCTGACTTGCCTGGATGAGGTCAAGCGGCTTCCTTTATCTTAAACCTGGTGATAGGGCATAGCCCGATAGAAGCACGTCCAGATCGAGCGGAAGTCCCCGAAAGTGTGGATCACAGACCCTTAAAGCACCCTCTGATGGCACCTCTGGAACCCAACAAAGCTGCCCCAAGGGAATACAATTCCCAGCATGCCTTGTGGGTGTCCTTTCTGGTAGTGCCACCCGGGGATGCTGCCACCTAAATTATCAGGGGAGCATGTAGCACTGGCCAGTTGTCTCCCCTGGTTCTTCTATCTGTCTGACCTTCAAGGAAATACTGAAATATATACACATTAACTTTATATAAGAATACTGCAAGATATTAGGGGTTGACAATACAGAGCACGGACAGCTGATTTTATTTGTGAGCTTGATGGCCTGTAGAAAGACACTGTTCTGATATCTGCATGTTTTGGCGCAATCTAATCTATAATGCCTGGCAGATGTTGTGGCCTGGACATGAGGGGTCAGGGATGATTTTCCATGCCCACTTCATGACTCTGGAATAGTTCAGGTCCTGTAAGGTGAGGTGATCGGTGATGGTGATCCTTTCAGCAGACCTGACTATAGGTTGTAACTTGTTCCTTGTCTTGTTGAGCTGCTGATCCAAACCACACTGTGATGGTTGAGCTAAGAACAGACTCGGTGGTTACTGTGTAGAACTGAATCAGCAATTCCTGTGGTAGATTAAACTCCCTCAACTATCCCAGGAAGATCATTCAGTGATTGTGCCTTTTATTGTTCTCGTCGAGTTTATGTTGGTCTTCTCTGTCAATTCCTGGGTGATTTATAAAGCCGAGAAACGTAACGGTTTCCCCAACTGACACCTTTTTTTGTCAAGTATGGAGGGGGAGGTAAATGTCCACTGTTATCTCCACGATTTCGATGGTGTTTAGCTCCAGATTGTTCTCAGCACACAAAAGGGTCAGCTGCTCAACCATCCATCCATCCATTTTCTAACCCGCTGAATCCAAACACAGGGTCACGGGGGTCTGCTGGAGCCAATCCCAGGAAGGGTGCCAACCCACTGCAGGACACACACAAACACACCCACACACCAAGCACACACTAGGGCCAATTTAGAATCACCAATCCACCTAACCTGCCCTTCTGTATTCAGATTTGTCACCATTCCTGAGTCTAATAATGGTCGTGTCATCTGCATATTTGAGGAGCTTGACAGAGGGGTCCTTAGAGGTGCAGTCATTAGTATAGAGGGTGAAAAGCTGTCGGGAGAGCACACGTCTCTGAGGGGAACCAGTGCTGATTGTACGGGAGCTACAGGTGAGTTTCCCCAGTCTCGCCTGCTGTTTCCTCTTTGTCAGTAAATTGGGAGACAGAGACAGAAAGCTGGGCGAGTTCAGATTGAAAGACTTGCCTAAGTCCCTGGGTGGTCAAGATGTTTCTTGATGTGGTGCAGACCTATACTGACTGCATCATCTACTCGCCTGTTCGTTCGGTTGACAAACTAAAATGGGGTCCAACAGGAGAAATGTGATGTCCTTCACGTGAGCTTGCATCCAGTCGTATGAAACATAAGCATTATTTGCTAAAAGATTGTTAAATACTTATGGAAAATCAGAGCAGTTGTGTTCACATGAACCCCTGTGATTGAATTTTGGGGTAATATAGTCATTTGGGGGTAACAGTTTTTTTGTGCATGAAATGTTTTGGTATGCAGTGTACATTAAAAGAAATGCATAGTCTTAGTCTTAGAACTATCATGAAGAGGCCGCTGAAATGGTTAGGTGAAGAAACAGGATGTTCTAATCTAGCTGGTGGTTTAACAAACTGGCTGATGCTGTGTACTGTGCAAGACCAGTTAGTTGACGTGTACTTAGAAAGTCCATAAAACAGCAGGAGCTTAACTTAAGAGATACTGAGAAAGGACAACAATGTTGTGGAACGAGACTTTTATGTGAGTGTTTAAGACAGTAAATGTCAGATGGTACGAAAGCTAATGGGTCAGTCTGAGTAAATGTCAAATGGTATGCAAGCAATAATTCGCCACTGTTATGGAAATTCAGTTATCGATAAGTAGGAGTCTCTGTCTTTGCTCTGTGACCACTGCTCACTCAGGGTGCTGTCCCTTAGCAGACTCATGTAACCTCCCTCTTCATGTTGAATAAACTTCCTCCTGTCTGATTTCTGACTCAAAGCAGTCCTACTTGAGGACAGAATTTCTTTCTTTAATATCTTCTTCTTCTTCTTTTGGCTGCTCCTGTTAGGGGTCGCCACAGCAGATCATCTTCTTCCATTTCTTTCTGTCCTCGTCATCTTGTTCTGTCACTCCCATCACCTGCATGTCCTCTCTCACCACATCCATAAACCTCCTCTTTTCCTCTTCCCTGGCAGCTCTATCCTTAGCATCCTTCTCCCAATATACCCAGCATCTCTCCTCTGCACATGTCCAAACCAGCACAATCTCACCTCTCTGACTTTGTCTCCCAACTGTCCCACCTGAGCTGACCCTCTAATGTCCTCATTCCTAATCCTGTCCATCCTCATCACACCCAATGCAAATCTTAACATCTTTAACTCTGCCACCTCCAGCTCTGTCTCCTGTGCCACTGTCTCCAGCCCATATAACACAGCTGGTCTCACTACCGTCCTGTAGACCTTCCCTTTCACTCTATCACTAATCACTCCTGACACTCTTCTCCACCTGCACTCTCTCCTTCACCTCTCTTCCACAATCCCCATTACTCTGTACTTTTGATCCCAAGTATGTAAACTCGTCCACCTTCGCCAACTCCTCACCATTCCACTAACCTCCCTCTCATTCACACACATGTATTTTGTCTTGGTGATCCTACTGACCTTCATTCCTCTCCTCTCCTCTTTAGAGCATATCTCCACCTCTCCAGGGTCTCCTCAACCTGCTCTATATTTCCAATTTATTTCTTCCACGCCACCTCTCTCCCACATTCACTGGTCAAGAATCCTGCCTTCAATTCAAAAAAGTACCCATCACTACAAACTAACCAGAGTAAGTTACAGAACAAAAAAAAAATTCGAAGAGGGATATTCCTTCACTGCGGTGGGCTGGCGCCCTGCCCGGGGTTTGTTTCCTGCCTTGTGCCCTATGTTGGCTGGGATTGACTCCAGCAGACCCCTGTGACCCTGTGTTAGGATATAGCGGTTGGATAGATAGATAGATAGATAGATAGATAGATAGATAGATAGATAGATAGATAGATAGATAGATAGATAGATAGATAGATAGATAGATAGATAGATAGATAGATAGATAGATAGATAGATAGATAGATAGATAGATAGATAGATAGATAGATAGATAGATAGATAGATAGATTCTTTATTAATCCCAAGGGGAAATTCACCTACTCCAGCAGCAGCATACTAATAAAGAACAATATTAAATTAAAGAGTGATAACAATGCAGGTATAACAGACATAACTTTGTATAATGTTAACGTTTACCCCCCGGGTGGAATTGAAGAGTCACATAGTGTGGGGTCTCCTCAGTCTGTCGCTGAAGCTGCTTCTCTGTCTGGAGATGATCCTGTTCAGTGGATTCTCCATGATTGACAGGAGTCTGCTCAGCGCCCGTCGCTCTGCCACGGATGTCAAACTGTCCAGCTCTGTGCCTACAATAGAGCCTGCCTTCCTCACCAGTTTGTCCAGGCGTGAGGTGTCCCTTTATGCTGCCTCCCCAGCACACCACCGCGTAGAAGAGGGCACTCGCCACAACCGTCTGGTAGAACATCTGCAGCATCTTCTTGAAGATGTTGAAGGACGCCAGCCTTCTAATGAAGTATAGTCAGCTCTGTCCTCTCTTGCACAGATCATCAGTATTGGCAGTCCAGTCCAATTTATCATCCAGCTGCACTCCCACGTATTTATAGGTCTGCACAGTCACCTCTGATGATCACGGGGTCCATGAGGGGTCTGGGTCTCCTAAAATCCACCACCAACTCCTTTGTTTTGCTAGTGTTCAGGTGTAGGTGGTTTGAGTCGCACCATTTAACAAAGATAATGGATGGATATTCCTTCATATTCTGCCTAAACTAACACAAGTGCCCGACCTTTACGCGTCATTATTCAACACGCCAAAGCAGATCAGGATAAACATGGGGTGTGGAGTGGAGGGCAAGTGGACTTGGGAAGCACCCTGGGAAAAAAAGAGCATGAAGTCATTGCTTGTGTTTTGTATGGAGCTGCACTCGGTGGTTGATTGGGACTTCCCAATTTCTAGATCTTCACAGTTGAGGAGTTTTGAACTGCCAGAGAGAAAAAACAATAGACTCACCTGCGAAAAACACATAGGAAATGAGTAACAGAGACTTTCTTTAAGGGGGATTTTTTATTTTTTCCTTAAAATGTTATTCCATCCTAAAAGCAGTGAATTCTGTTGGCCTCAGCACCTTAGCCATAACTGGGACACAAAATTTAAAAAGCAACCCAGACAGCTCAGAAGCACAAGGATATTATCTAAGAATACAATACGGTACACTTCAGCTCTGGCATTATTTCTTCTGAACATGCTTCGTTTATTTCTACTGGCCCATTTTCCCCCTTCAGTCATTCTACAAATGGTGCCAATCACTCCAAACCTTATTGAAGAGTAAGCTGGGAAATTCCAAAGAGTTTCCCAGAGTTTGGAAAAAAAAAGGCAGGGGAGGAGTAGAGAGGGGGGGAGCAGATAAAAGAGGGAGCAATGGAGGTGGAGAAAGAGACCGTCAGACAGAGCGAGCCAGTGAGTGAGCGAGAGAGGCAGAGAGCGAGTTGTGCAATGCTGCCTGTGAAGTTACTTTCGCTTTCAGTCAGCCAGCGTGAGCGTGAGGAATGAGCTCTGAGGAGAGAGCTGTGTCCAGAGAAAGAGACGAAATAGAAAAGAGCGCACGGCACAGAGCCTGAAAGCGGACACCACCGAGGGAAGAGGCAGTTCTAGGGGTCTTGTCAGGAAGGACAGCACGTGGGGGGTCCCAAGAATCAACAAAAAAAAAAGACAAGGATAGGGAACGGGAGACAGTTGGAACCACCACAGAAGTGGAGAAATGTGCTGATAAGCCCTGGTGTTTATTCAACCCTGGAGACCCGGAGACCTGAGGAGATGATCTACAAAGGTAGGCATGGTTGGCCTCTGTGGTGGGGCGTACGGGGCGATCTGGGAAAGAAGTGCTGCCAGCATGCTAGGAAATGCGTGCAATTCTGTGGAAAACGATTCTTCACACTACCTGTGAGCTCTTCAGTGTGAATGCCTCGGGCAGCATGGGGAGTTGGGGGGATTGCAGGGGAGCATTTCTAACTGCGACACATCAGCAGACGTCCTCTTGGACTCACTCCTCCTCTCTCCTCCTTTCTCTCTCCCTCCCTTTTTTAGTTTTCCTCCTGTCCTTGCTCCTTGTGGCCGAGATCAGAGGAAAGGACCACCACTCAATAAGAGGGCTGCAGAACAACATCAATGCCAGGATACCTGTATTTGTAAGTTCAGACACATTCCTTGGTGACTTTTTTTAATTCTGAGTCAGCCGGTCGGCTGACTGACTGACTGCGCTGTCCTGTTTTACTGTTAACCGTTTATGATCAAGAGGGCTTGGGCTAGCATCTCATTTTGTAAACCACAAGACTTCAAGACTTCCTTCTGTTTAGCACTTACCTCAGCTTAGTTCTTCTTGTCAGTCTTAACTATATTTGGTGTTACTTTTGATGCCACATTTACTTCTGAGTTAGTCCAAAGTGCTGCTTTTAGTCTTCTGATTAATGTAACGTGCCAGCACCTCATCTCTGAAGACAGTTACTTCATTCTTTGTAAAGCTGAAAATAAACAACTGCATGTATTAATCCTGACATACTGTAGATCCATCCATTTTCTAAGCCTGCTTATCCAGTGCTGGGTGATAGGGATGCTGGAGCCCATCCCAGCAAGCGCTGGGTATAAGGCAGGATCAGTCTCTGGATGAACACACACTCTCAGTGGGGCCAATTTAGCAGTGCCAACTCACCTAATCTGTATTTCTTTGGACTGTAATCATGCCCTTACGTTCGTGATTCAGACAACCAATTTTCCTGACCTGTCAAGTTAGCGGTAAGGCCAGTTACACCCCCAGTGCTTGCCACTGATGTCTGCTGGCACCAGAATTAGTCCTGCCTTTCCTGTGATTAGTAAATAGTGACAGTTTAGAACTTGGACGAGACCAGAAGTCTTTCCTAGACATCTGATAAATTAAGACTCATTAGTTGGACTGTCCCATTAGGCCATTTCAGGCTCCTTCTCAGTGCCAATTCTGTAATTGGCAAATTTATATTGCTTACACAAAAACGTGCTGCAATTATTCCAGCCATCTTTGTCAGTTCCTTCACATCTCTTAGCATTCTTAGTGCTTTTATCAACAAAGTGTTCAGTCACTACAGAGTGCCAGTTGGTACAGAGAACCTTCCTGCAACCTTTTTCAGGTTTCCACCCAACACTACTTGATATGAGAGTAAGACTGCCCTCATGTTTTCAGGTACTTGGCATTTCATATAATGGATAGCCCAAAATGTATCTTCCCAACAAAGCCGTCACTACTTTTAGTCGTTTGTTTATGCCATTTAGCACCCATGCCAGTCCAGTGTCTCTTCTCAGTGTTATGATCGGCAGTTTTTATTTTTTATGTTTTCCTGAATGAATATTTATAAAGTAAGAACCTATTCAGGCATTTTTGTGCCTGACCCTAACCTAACCCTAACCCTGACCCTAATTTTGAATGTACAAACCTGTCTTTGACATAAGAAGTCTCCAAAAAAACTATAAGAACTAGGAATAGAAAAAGCAAAGTAATGGTAGGTACAAAGGGAAATGACCAAGGTTGAACTCAGGCCCATCCAGGCAGAACTTCCTTTGGAGCCACAGCCCAGTACAAACCTGTCTTTGACATAAGAAGTAATAAAACACCAGAAATCAAAAGAACGAGGGATAGAATAAGCCACAACCCAGAAAACAGACAGAACATATAGAAATTAAGCACAGTTCTAATAAAAACTAAACAATAAGGATAACTTGTATAGGGCCCATCACAAAAAGAACCTAGGTTTAATCTCATGAAAGCAAGGGGAGGTCTTGGTGTCGACCCAAAACAAATTGGTATAGACAGCCAGTGCACTCTGAAATCCCATAAGACAGAAAACACCTAGCTTACCATTGCAGCAGTGTAATCAAAACTTATGGGGATTCTGCTTTCCCTAACCTAACCCTAATTTCAAATGTAAAGTTAGTTTTTGGTTAAATGGCAAATAGTAAAGTTTAATAATTTAGCGTTACGCTGTGCTGCCATGTATATATATTTTTTAATGGGTACCGACATTTCAGAACAAGTTTGTCAGGTGTGCCTGCAATAGTCCTACACAGAATTCCCCAGAATACGTGATGCACTTGACATCATCGGAGCAACTTTATTGTGGGCCTTCCCACGGTGTCCGAGATTTCGGATAACTCCTCGTGTTGCGTGTGAACTAAAATGTTTTTGTTACGGACTATCTGGTTTTAGCTGTAGTTTTTAGTGTCAGCCTCAGAATTTTTCCAAATTACTTTTGTTGTGCATTTCTTTTGTGTAGTCCATGATTAGCAGTATTTCACTAAGTCTTCTTCAAGTCCCCTCAGTCAGTACTTCATAAATTAGCCTTGTTTTTTTTTTTCCATAACAGTAATAACGATCATCTGCTAAATTTTTTTTTGTGCTTCTTTTTCAGCGAACAATTTTTCCCAAGGACTACAAAACTGTTCACCACTACAGTGACAGCTTGTTGTGCTCTGGAGACGAGGTAAGTCCCTCTGTGCTTTCCATTCTAATTTGAAATGTCTGCCTCTGTTTATGTCCATCAGTCCGCTGGTGTGCTTACAGTTTCAGACTCTGAGTTTTTTCTTTTTTTCCCAACAGGCTCGGTGTTGTTTGCTGCGTGCCATCTTCCTTCTCAGCACTGACTGGGGGACTGTACTTTCAAATCTGTGGCCGGAGCACACACAAGTGTCATTCATTACTATTATTTTGAATGACCTTAAAAAGATCAGCAAAGAGGTATCTATCTATTTATTTATTAAGAGCTATACACTGTGACCAGTCTGAGGTTTCTCTGCAGCATTGCTGGGTTTATTTTCATAGACGCTCCGATAAGACTCTGTATGTGACACGTGTGCCATGATAGTCACATTATAAATGATAGCCACATACATTAAACGGCAGCTGAGTGTCATGAACATGTTCTAGAAATGTGCAGATTAATATTGTGGTTTGTTTTTTTTTTTTATATTAAAGCTGATTTTTGTGGTTTTGTAAAACATTACAGTTATGTTAGGACGTCATTTTGGCAACATTTTGTTGAAGGTTTTTTTTTTTCCCGTGGTAATCATCGTTTTGATTATGACTGTCATAACTAATAATACGTTGTTGTTAGTTAGCACTTTTCTTTGCTAGTCAAATGCCCATGGACACTGCACCACATAGCGCTAAAAAAGATAGATAGGTGTTAGGTTCGCTTTTTATTTATTCTGTTCAAATTTTTTATTTTGGTTCTGAAATTTGGGAAATCTAATGGTACATTTACTTGCCAAAGTATTATGCGTTGCCGGTATAAGTAAACATGGGAAAATGTTACTTTTTGGAAATTCGACATGGCTAAACACAACCCACGATGAGACAAAAAATGTCCACTCAGACAAAAGCTGCAGTAGTCAGAGAAATTGCAAAATCCTTTGAGGAGAAAACTTCAATTTCATTGGGGGTTCCTCTGCTGGCTGGGATTCAAATTTCATTTTTAAATCTTTTTTTGTTCATTTTTGATTCCTTTGTTTATGTTACTGCGGTGGGCTGGCGCCATGCCCGGGTTTTTGTTTCCTGCCTTGCGCCCTGTGTTGGCTGGGATTGGCTCCAGCAGACCCCTGTGACCCTGTAGTTAGGATATAGCAGGTTGGACAATGACTGACTGACCATGAGTAACAGATTGCAATAAGGACTGAATATCATATATTTAGAAAATTTACACATGACACTAACCACTGATTTTCTGTCACCTGATCAAATTATTGTTTTTAAAAATGATTCATCCTTTACAGTCCTATGAAAAAGTTTGGGAACCCCTCTCAGCCTACATAATAATTGACTCTCCTTTCAACAAAAAAGATAACAGTGGTATGTCTGTCATTTCCTAGGAACATCTTTGTACTGCGGTGTTTTCCGAACAAAGACTTTTAGTGACGCAGTATTTAGTTGTTGGGCTGGCGCCCTGCCCGGGGTTTGTTTCCTGCCTTGCGCCCTGTGTCGGCTGGGATTGGCTCCAGCAGACTCCTGTGACCCTGTAGTTAGGATATAGCAGGTTGGATAATGGAGGGGTGGATGGATGTTTATGTTAATATTGTTGGTCATTTGGATTCTATTTGGTATCTTTGTATGTTGTGTGTGTTTTTTGTGGGTGGTCCCATAAGAGATAGGGTCTTCTACCCATCACCACAAGGGGCTGCTCTCAAGCCTTATAAAGGCTGAGGAAAACCCACAGTCCTTTGTGGTTCATTACGAATGGGTTAGTGGTGGTGAGCTCAATAGTAAGTTATCCATCCATCCATTATCTAACCCACTATATCCTAACTACAGGGTCACGGGGGTCTGCTGGAGCCAATCCCAACCAACACAGGGTGCAAGACAGGAACAAACCCCCGGGCAGGGTGCCAGCCCACCACAGGGCACACACAAACACACACACACACACACACACACACACACACACACATTCCCCCCAAGCACACACTAGGGACAATTTAGGATCGCCAATGCACCTAACCTGCATGTCTTTGGACTGTGGGAGGAAACCCACGCAGACACGTGGAGAACATGCAAACTCCACGCAGGGAGGACCCGGGAAGTGAACTCAGATCTCCTTACTGCGAGGCAATATTACAAGTACAGAGCAGAAATTAACATCATTTTCTGACTTGATTGACTTTGTTTTAGCAGTTTGACTGGCTCCCTGATTTTTATTCACCCTGATTCGGGTCTCCGTCAGCTCACCTCTCTAGTGTGGTATATTAGGGGTAGGCTGAGATCAGTGTCCAAACTTTTGAATTCTCTTAATAAAGTAAATTATATTCTTACTGCGTAATGAAGGAAAGCGTTTCTTATAGTGTTTGGAATGGTTTTGATTTGTTTTTTGACTGTAATATTTCGACACTCCTTGACACCATCCCATAGATTCGCCTTATTGATAATTGAATATGAGACAACTGTAGTTTTAGTCTCCCATGCACTGAGCATATTTGTTCTTTGTAGCCCCATAGTTCCATAGCCTTTCCTTATTGGTTCTGTGAATTCTGTAGCCCCTCATTCCCATACACCAGGTATGCGGATTGTCAGAAGTTTGTAACCCCACCATTCTGTAGTTTATTTTTTACCATTTTGTACATTGGTTTAACATTTTGGTTTTGCTTAGTAAGCATTTCTTCTTCTGCTCGTTATAATGAAATTAAAATAGTCCTTGGGTCTTGCCTGTCTTATAATAGTTAAACAATTATGACAAACGTTTTAAGGAGTAGAATGTGGTTTTGATTTTGGACTTTTTTTTTATACACCATTAAACTCTGGTGAATAATCCAAAGACTTGTGCATCACCTTTGGCTAAAGGATTTGATTGTCCCAAAATGCCCATAAAGAAAGACCCCAGTTGATCTCTGCCACTCTCACTTCATCATCCTATTTGAATATGACGGTTAAGCAGTCTAGAAATGGATGGCAGCATCTGTCTGGGTCTGGCAAGCTATAGCAGGCTTTATCATCGTGTTGCCTTTCCTGCATACCCATAACCCCCTTCTCTACTCTTGTTTCCACAGTACTTCGTTGAAGACGAGCTGGACCCACAAGAGTTCAACTCCTATTCTTCCAGCGTGGAATACCTGATGAACGTTTCCCACCACCTCTTGGATCTCTGGCTTAATATGACAAAAGACACTAGCCAGAATTGCCACTTTTATAACGACGAAGAAAATCAGCTTCATCATTCAACTATTCTTCCCCGTTCAAAAGAGCATATGAACAGCATGCAGTCCAGGCATGGGAAGAGATGGGACTCTCCTCCAGTTGCAGGGAAGGCAACGGACTTGACAAAGAGACTTGAAATTGTAATCATGCTGGTTTCAGCAGTGCTGTCTGGCACAATACTGGTACACTGACTGCAGCCAAAACACGGGAGGGTCGCCCAACAGCTGGTCTGTGGGGACTCCCCCTCACGGCACTTTAGAGGGATCAAATCTGTTTGACGAGCACTTTGCGTAGCCTTAGAAGAGTTGCATCAAATGAAACTGGACTGAACATCATCGTATCATGGAGGTCTCGGCTCTGCTAACCCTTGCAGCTGTACAGATAAAGCTTAAGCAGCTCCATGGCACTTATTAACAACGGAGTGGCATCTTCTTTAATATTTTAGCCAGCAAGCTCCTTCGGACTTGGGTTGGTGGTGATCTTCTGTGTTACTGCCGGAGACATCATCTCGGTACAAAAACAAGTTCGTGTGTTTCTGCCTTGATGAAGGGAGATTATGCATTTACTGCAATGGGAAATGATAAATGGATGGTAAGGGAGATAATATATTATACCGTCCAGTTCAAAATTCAATTTGATCAGCTTCCAGAGGCCGGCAGCCACTTGATACTACAGACTGCTTAAGCCGGTAGCTGCACTATCTTAGTATTTGCTTCCGTTCTGGAAGCCTTTAATTGTTACACTTGTCACATTGACTGGTCTTATTGATTTATTTTTTGTTTTTTTTTTTAGAAGCCTTTTGGTATAAAGTACCTTACAGTATATTGGATCAAGCAGACCAGTGGTGCTCAGGAAACCTGTAGTTACGCCATCTGATCGATTTATCTTTATATTTTGCTCTCTAGCTGCCCTCTCCCATAGATCTGTCTCAGTGTTTCTCATTCTCCTTGTCTTTTTCATTTTAGGCAGCATTTTAATCCAACTTCATTACTGAGTCACGGAAGCCTTTAGCTCCTCTGTCTAATGTTACAGTCACACTCGGCTCGATGTTTCTTAAAATCCAGCAGTTATACACACCAAGTGAGTCAACAGTCTTCCTGTTTCTCAGATGCCTTTAGTTACATAGTCTTGTGGGTTGCAGTCTTACAGTTAATCCGTCCCATCGACTGATTTCATCGATTTCTACAAGTGTGTAGTCTCACCATTCCAAAGAATGGTTACCCAGAAGCCTGTAGGTACCCCAACCCACACACTCTTCTTATTAGTTTGATGCTTGAGGGCTTACCGTTTTCTTGAACATTGATTCTCAGAAGCCTGTAACTACACCATGCAACAATCTGATATCATTGATTCTTAGATGCCTGTAGGCCCAAAGTCCAATAGGCTCTGCACATTAATTATTTGAAGCCATTCCATAGACTGGGTACATTGGTAGTCTGCAGCGTGTGGCCTTTGGACTCATCATATTGATTATCGAACATTAGACATCTGTAGCTTTTGTTTCCCTTGGACATTGACTGTCGGATGTCATAAGCTCATCCTTCCATAGTCTGGGCACACAAATTATCTAAATCTATGAGGCCTTCTGTCCCATAGACTGGACATATTAGCTCTCTGATGTCTGTAGGCCCACTGCCCCATAGACTGGACGTGCTGGTTCACAGAAGTATTTTGACAGACCATCCAAGACACTCCTCTTAGTGATACTTGAATTTTAGACAACTGTAGCTCTAGTCTTCCTTGCGCTGGACACATTGGTCCTCGTGAAGCCTGTAGAATTAGAGTTACTTGTTCCTATGACATTCCGTTCCATTGCTATTTTGTAATTCCCTCTCACATTTGAGGTCTCCTAATTTGTTGTCCACAATGTAAAAGCCATCTTTTTTAGCCCAGTCAAGCCTCAGTGTTATTAGACATCTGTCGCTTTAGTCAGGCATATCCGGGGCACATTGTTCCTCTAATGCCTGAAGACACACCATCCTTTGCACTCGTCATATTGATTATCGAACATTAGACATCTGTAGCTTTTGTTTCCCTTGGACATTGACTGTCGGATGCCATAAGCTCATCCTTCCATAGTCTGGGCACACAAATTATCTAAATCTTTGAGGCCTTCTGACCCATAGAATGGACATATTAGCTCTCTGATGTCTGTAGGCCCACTGCCCCATAGACTGGGCGTGCTGGTTCACGTCCAAGACACTCTTCTTAGTGATAATTGAATTTTAGACAACTGTAGCTCTAGTCTTCCTTGCGCTGGACACATTGGTCCTCGTGAAGCCTGCAGAATTAGAGTTACTTGTTCCTATGACATTCCGTTCCATTGCTATTTTGTGATTCCCGCTCACATTTGAGGTCTCCTAATTTGTTGTCCACAATGTAAAAGCCATCTTGTTTAGCCCAGTCAAGCCTCAGTGTTATTAGACATCTGTCGCTTTAGTCAGGCATATCCCGGGCACATTGTTCCTCTAATGCCTGAAGCCGCACCATCCCATAGGCCCGTCTTACTGATTACTGATCATTCAGCGCCTTTAGTTCTGGTCTGCTCAGGACTAAGCTAATTGTTTCCTTTTAGCTTCCCATACGCTGGCCATATTAGTTCTCAGAAGCTTGTAGGACCTCCATCCCTTAGTCTGGACACATTGATCGTCTGGGGCCTGGAGCCTCACCAGCTCATAGACTTGTCATGTTGATTATTAGACAGCTGTACCTTTATCATTGCACAGACTAGGCCCGTTGGTTTTCCCTTCCATATAGGCAGACCCTCCTAGAAGCTCGTCATATTGTTTATCGCTTATTGGACATCTTTAGCTCAGGGTACCTCTGGATTCACTGGTTCTCCAAAGCCTGTAGGCCACATTGCTTGTCTGAAGCCACTCCACCCCATAGTCCCATCTTATTATTTATTGATGATTTGAGCCCTTTAGCTCTGGTGGCCACTGGGTGGACTCGCTGGTTTCCTGAAGCCTGTTGGTCTGCTATCATATAGACTCTCCTCACAGCTTCTCTTAAGCGTCTAGCCCCTCCGTCCCATGGGCTCAACTTGTTCATTACTGACTTTTTGTGACCTTGTTGTGGGCTCACTGGCTCACAGGGGTGAGCTACAACTTCCCATACAGTAGATTAGTCAAATCTTCTAAGCCTACTCATTTCTTTCTTCTGGGCAGGACTCTCATATTTCTGTACCTTTAAGGGCACCGAGCGGTGATATTCTCAATTTTACCTGCTTAAAGCCTGCGGGATTTAATTTTTGGCTCAGTTTCACATACTTTAAATTGTATTTAACAGCGAGATTGCCGGTACAAGTCTGGGGCGCTTCTGGATAATGACATTCTTTTCAGTTGATTAGGCAAACACACTAGAAAAACATCTCTTAATAATATTCTAAGAAAGAGTCGCGATTTAAAATAAAAGCAGGTGATCTAAAAGCGTCGCCAGCTCATCTCCTTCACAGCTACGTCCATTAGAGTCGAAGGCCGTCATTCATCTGCATTTACACCATTCTGTATGTGCTACTTGTCTTAAATGCTGTGCATTTGTGAAATTGTATCGTTTGCTGTGTTGTTAATATTAAAAAGGGCCATTTTGTGTCAATTTGTATTAAATTTCTCCTAGTAAAACTCATTTCTTTTTTGGTGTTCTTGCTCTCTTTGTCCTGTGATAAACGTTCTCTTTGTTAATCAGATGACCGACTCATTCACTCGCTTTGCACCATCCAGGATTGGCAGCAGCTCAGAGTCTATCTGGCGGTGGTGGGCACAACGTGGGAAACCAGCCATCACCAGGCTGTTGTTATCATCCTTGTACAGCAATAGTTAGACGAGCTGGCAATGGGATAAAGACACAGGGCGGACATACAAAGATGGCACCTCACTAGGTCTAGTAACTGTTCAGGAAGGACTCGCTGCTCTGGGGGGGTTTATTGCGTTTTCAGTTTAAATCTTGGAGTGATACGTGTCAGCCCCACGTCCTCCAAAGACAGATAGACAGACAAATGTAAATGCTCTCACCCACTCCCATAACGGTCAAATGAAGATGGAGACGAGGGTCTTTGTGAAAGAAGACCTTCAGCCTGTTTGGAATCTGTGGTGGGAATCTGCAACAAGCTACCAAGACATGGAGTTGAAGCAGAACCCACCGTGAGAGGATGAGACACTTCGATATTATTGGGTGGACTGAGTGGTCTCCTCTTGTTTGTCAGATTTCTGATGTTGACACAAGAATTGGTACAAAAATGGAGACCTGGGATTGATGAGTAAGGAGGATGTTGTGTAATCTGAACACATTGGTGCCCATGGCAGGATCTGAGACTGGGTGGTCTGTCCATCACTTACTGTGCACCTACTCGGCTCTTTGTGTACTGCACCTGCTTATTCCAGTACAGGCCTTAGAGGGTCATCGTCAATGTTGAATGGCAGGAGCCAACTTGGGTGGGGCACTTAACCTTTGCGTGGACGACTCCAATTTTCCATGTTTTTGCCTGCTTTGCCCCAATTTTGCCGACACCTGGAATGTGAACCCGAGTGGAATATCAATTTTTGTAGACGTTCAGACAGCACACGTTCTGTATGTGGTGGTGTGTTTCCTCCTTGAGGTCCTGGAGGGTTTGACTTGCTGGGTATCCTGCTTGTCTTCTGTGTGCAGAACTTGGGAGTCAAGTACGTTAAGATGGCCGACATCTTGAAATCAAACTCCTAATAATGTTGTCCAAGTCATTCTTCTCTCCTTCCTTTTTCTGGATCCGCTTACTTTTTCCATTACTGGGCCTCAGGGAGCCGTAGCCTATTCTGGTAGGAAAAAAACGGCAGTGGTCTCTCCTCGACTTTCTTGTGTACTCAGATATGGGGACGGATATTTGATTAGGAAACCCCAAGACAAGGATTATATTTTTATATTATGTACATTAAAGAACCATCAACAACAAATCAAATCAAATATTGAACAATTATTATAAAAGTAAAGTTGAATAAATCGGACTCTGCAGCTGCATGATTATAAGGTAAAGTACCACTTCCGGTTCATGGAAATCGCCCAAAAGTTGACAGAAATCTTCGTTTAGTACTCGATACTTGTATGCAAAATTTGGTTGACTGAACTGAAAGCGTACACAAGTTATGGTGTTTATACGCACACAGAGACACACACAGATATCATTCCAAAAATGGTAATTTCGAACTTGGGGAGGTCTAAAACATCGAGATTCATCAAAATCTTGACATCGACTTTTTGGACGACTACAATACTTTCCCAACACTATACGAGAAAGTAACAACTCTGCACTGGATACCAGTACATCCCAGGGCACTCATACTAGACCAGTTGCAACACACCAGTCCCCCTAAAACTCCCCCCTTTAACATGCAGGATGAATCTGGGACAGTGAGAGGGAAAAAAACCTACGAGGACCATGAGACACACGGCTGCTACAGAACAGAAATCCCCGCTCCGCCATTTTGTAAATATTAAATAATGCTTATCCTCACTTGGTAAAAAGACGTCACTAATGAACCTTCGTTTTGTATAGCGCCTTTCTCTGATGCTCTTTAATAGCTCTGTTTTAATTTCAACGATGCCTGTCATGACTTGTTAGCAAGATACACCCTTCATTTTATATAGCACCTTTCAGCCATGCTTATTAAAAAATGTTTTATTTGATGCTTTACCCTCCCACACTAACAAGATGTCATGTTAAGTTTATATAGCGCCTTTCTGTCACTCATTCATAATGCAATATTAATGTAAACACTGTTTCTTATCACTTGTTTACAGGATGTCATTAATGCACCTTCATTTTTTTATAGTGCCTTTCTGTCACCCCCCACTGTGCTGCTCATTTTTTTTCATGTCATGGCGGTCCTCACACAAGAGAATTGTACCGTCAGTTCATTTTCATTTTATGGCCACCTCTGTGTATGTGTGGCTTTCTAGACAGACTGCAGCCACATCAGCTGACATCTCGAGTCCCAGGCTGGGCTTTAACTGGCAGTTTCCAGTCCTGGTCCTCAGTCGCCATCTCCACACTGCACTCTCCTCCTTCTGTATGTCTTTTTCTTCTTCTTCTTCTTGTGTTGCTCAGTGAAGCAGCAGCATGTCTGACACCACAGCTGATTCTCAGACTCCAACTTGCTGTTTTTAGTCCTTCATGAGTCCATAACCGTCACTATGGCGCTCATCTGCTGATACAGTATTTGTGTTTTTGGCAGCAGAAACATAAAACTAAGAACAGCTGGCCACCATTAGGGCCAACAAGCAGAGCGATGACCGGAGGTCACCCTGAAGTGGACTGCTAACCTTCTGACCACATTTCTGGTGGAGTCCGAAGCAGGGGGCTCGAAGAATGTGTCACTCCTGGTTAGTAATCACACGTAAAAAAAGAAGCATCAGGACTGGGAGTGCGCTCTTTTTAACATGCAGTGTTTGGCTCTGAAATACAAAAGGACAGGCTGCTCTGCAAAATCACTTGAATGAGCTTCACAACGGCACTCATGGGAGGCCATTGCCTAATCAGGGAAACGCTCGTCTGCGCCGAAAAAATCCAAAACTGTTCATCTGTGGGTGACGTTTTGTGGGCCTCATTTGAGTCGCCTCCATTAGACTTCTTAATGTTTAAAAGTCAGCCATGATGTTATTGTGCTCAGAATTGTGGAGCCAACACACTCCTCGTACCACCCTGTGGACAACAGCGACTCGGGGGGCAAAAGTGGCAGCCATCCAAAGGCTCTATATACTGTGATAGATAGACAGATAGATAGATAGATAGATAGATAGATAGATAGATAGATAGATGTGAAAGGCACTATATGATAGATAGATAGATAGATAGATAGATAGATAGATAGATAGATAGATAGATAGATAGATAGACAGATAGATAGATAGATAGATAGATAGATAGATAGATGTGAAAGGCACTATATGATAGATAGATAGATAGATAGATAGATAGATAGATAGATAGATAGATAGATAGATAGATAGATAGATAGATAGATAGATAGATAGATAGATAGATAGATAGATAGATAGATGTGAAAGGCACTATATTTTTTAATAAATGCACTTTTTAAAATTACTTTCCTAGATGGTATTTTATTTGAAAATTGAGGAAAGAAAGCCCAGCCATGACACATCTTTATGCACTTAAAGGCCGCGCCAGATGCCATCTGGAGGTCCACTTTCTTCTTACACAACACAACTTCTCCTGCACGGAGGACGTTGTTTAAACCACCAACAGAGAAAAGGCTGTGGGCCTGCAGTGGAGCGTTTCACACGTAACAACTGTGCTGCTAGTTTTATTTTTAAATTCTCCAGCCTTACTGATCTGTGCTGCTTTTATCATCTCTTTCTGTACTGTCAGACTTAAACCTCTGCTTAATTTTTTTCAGTTTATTGTTGAAGAAGCTAGGCATGTTTTTCAGTGAGCACATTTTTATATTTGGAAGTTTTTTGGGTTTTTCTTTGTAGAAAAAATAAGAAGAAAGGAATACTTGGTGACTTTTTGTTCGGGCAAGCTACTGTAAGATTCAAAAAGAAAAAAACTAGATGGAATGTGAATCAAAATGGACGGAGTTTGGACACTTCATTAGCTGTTCAAGGTGCTCATTCGCAGGAGCTTAATGGTTGAGTTTGGACTTGTGACCACCAGGGGGCATAACAGCAACCAAACCCCTGACCCAACTGACACAACTAAATCTATCTATCTATCTATCTATCTATCTATCTATCTATCTATCTATCTATCTATCTATCTATCTATCTGTCTATCTGTCTGCCTGCCTGCCTGTCTGTCTGTTATATAGTGCCTTTCCCATCTCTCCCCCTCTCTGTCTGTCATATGGTGCCATCCTCTCTTCTGCCCGTCCATCTGCCCATCAGATCTCGAGTGCCTCCCTAATCTCACCTCCTCTGCTGACATGTCGCTGACGTGTCGTGTCAGATGTCTCGTGTTTTTTACTGTTTGTTCTCCACACCCTCGTCTGCTCCACTTGGGTGATTCTCGACTCTCCTTTGACTGCAGTTGTCCTCGGCGGTGGGCTGACGTTGACCAGTTCTAGGCTGACAGACTCCATGAGCCTTGGAATGGAAAAAGTGAAAGCAGATAGAAGAAGGAAGGCAGAGCTGAGAACAAACACACAAACACACAGGTGAGGCTGGCCGACTGCGTCTGAGGGTCAGACTGGTGGTCCGAAGGCCACTCAGATCACATAGACTGCCACTGTGCCAATATGTTGAGCAAGGAGGTCACCAAAGTCTGGCTCTTAAACAAAGTCCAACAAGGCCAACAGCTTCGTGATGCCTGCTCTGTTTTCATTCATTCATTCATTTATTTATTTATTTTATTTTGTTTTTTTCAGTTCTTTGTGTTTTTTTTCTGTTTTGTTTTGGCATCAGTGTAAAAGCACAAAGCAGCCAAAATATGCTGAATGCCCATTCCATTGGCAGACTGCCATAGCAGCTCAATGGGCATGCATGATTTAAGTTGCTGGAGCTTAGCATAAAACAAGAAAGAAAGAAAGAAAGAAAGAAAGAAAGAAAGAAAGAAAGAAAGAGAATCTTTGCATTGAAACTTTATTAATCAATCATCAACAAATCATTTACATTATTATGATAATAAATTTTATTTATAGAGCCCCTTTGAAAGATGTGACAGAGTTCAAGAAAAATCATGTTTTGTAAACACTGCTCATTGTGAAAGGCGTTATATCAGGTGCCCACACTGTCGGTTAGATGAAACAAAGAGTTGAAATAAAATGGTTGCATTAGTATTACCTATGAAAGGCACCGTATGATATTATAAAAGAAAATGTCTCACTGTGAAAGGCGCTATATAACACACACTGTGGTGTTAATTGGAATATAGAGCTGACAGAAACAGTTTGCACTAGTATTACCTATGAAAGGCGCTATATAACAGGTCAACAGAGAGAAGGGACCGTTGGCCTTAGCACTGGTATTATGTATGACAGTCGCTATATAACAGAGTGAGAGAAAGAAAGTGTTGAAGTTGTAGTTAGAAACACTCACTGTGCGTGAAAGGCGCTATATAATAGACACTGTAGGGTAGACTGAGACAAAGAACGGAATTAAATGGTGGAGTTGAATCACTTAGTCCAACCTGATGGGTGTCGTCAAGGCAGCCTGGTGGTGGCGCTACAGTAGTGTAGGTTTGAGTTGCTTTGCCCCCCTAGAGAACCCTTGAACACCTCAGGCCACTGCTGTCCATCCGGCCCACCCTGTAATGGCAGTGCACTTTATGTGTAGCGTCCGACACAGTGAAGACGTCAGAGCAGACTTGACTGACTGTAGCTCAGAAGTGGTGGGCAACGGGCAGACTGGCACTGCACTCTGAACACGGAGTTGGTGGACACAACTTGGACGAAATCCTGGAGCCGCTGACACTTCATCAGCCCGCTTTTAGTTATGAAGAGGAAACTGAAGTAGCAGACGCTGGCGGGGCTCGGCCAGATAAGGCGGGTAGCACTGCCTCACGGTGAGCCTTATCTACAGTGGCAGCGTGGCGTGTGTGGCACCTGATAAGGCGGCAGACTGTGTGAACTTGTGCCATCGGCCTGAGGCTGCAAAAGTTAAACTGAGCTGAGCCAACGCAGAATGAAGAGGGCTGACAGAGAGAGCCACCTGCTTTCTTTCTTTCTTTCTTTCTTTCTTTCTTTCTTTTTTCACTTTGTAATCCTTATTGCAGTCCATTTTCATGTCATCGTCCTTCCTCACTTGTCACCGTTGTCACACAGGGTGGTATGGGCACACACTCAAAGGCCACTGGAGAATTTCTGCTCAGCACTTGGGCATGTGCCAGCCAGCGCCAGTGTCCTCCTTTGCAGTTTTGTTCATTAAATGTTTGCTGACCCCTGCTAACCGAACCCCCTCCAGACCCCCCCCGGCCCTCCACTAACTCACAATGCGTGCCGCCCATCGACATCTCCGTGTGTACAGTAGGCGCCTCTTCCTGGACAAAGACCCACTCGCCCCGGACGGCCTCCCTGCTGCTGCTCATTCCTCTCCTGTCATCTCCTCTCCTCTCCTCTCTAGGAAGAAGAAGTGAGCAAAAGCGACCTGAAGGTGGGACCTCGGGGGCCGTCAGAGATGAAGAACTGACAGAGGGGAGTCAGGCAGAGTTAAACCCTTCACTTTTAGAAAAGAATCAAATAGTTTATCAAAGAGTTAATCAAAGAGTATATGATATGATATGATATGATATGATAGGATATTGCAGTGGGCTGGCGCCCTGCCCGTCATTTGTTCCTGCCTTGTGCCCTGTGTTGGCTAGGACTGGCACCAGCAGACCCCTGTGACCCTGTAGTTGGGATATAGCGGGTTGGAAACTGGATGGATGATATGAAGTGATATGATAAACGATATTGTATGATATATGATATGATATGATATGTTGTGATGTGATGTGATATTATATGAAATGATATGATATGATATGTTGTGATGTGATCTGATATTAAATGGTATGATGTGTTATGATATGATTTGATATATGATATGATACGGTGTGATGTGATGATGTATTATATGATATGATACTGTAAATGATATGATGTGATATGATATGATATATGATATGATATGATGCGATACGGTGTGTTGTGATGTGACACAGTATCACATGATACGGTGGACGCTGTGTTTAGTGCTGTAGCACTCAGGTCTTACGCCGTGTTTTACTCAGTATGGATGTTCTTCCAGTTTTTCCCATTTCCTCTCTCATTCCTATTAAACATAAATGTTGTGGATGGAAGGGACCGATGACAGCTGCATCAAATGAAGACATGTTGTTGAATATAACTTTACATTTCTGATTACATACATTACTAAATTGATGGCTCTTCCCAAATTATAATTCTAACTTTGGGTTGAGGAAGTTCTTAAAGATAAGGACAAGTGAAGTTTCAGGACCTATAAACCTGTTAATTGATGAATCTAAACTGGCCCTGTAGGTGTGTGTGTGTGTGTGTGTGTGTGTGTGTGTGTGTGTGTGTGTGTGTGTTACTCGGTCCTACGAAGGACTTGAACTTGTGCTGCTTTGGCCCCTCTAAGGCTGAAGTGCATTAAGCACATTTGAGGATTCGATTCGATTTCCAACTTTACCTCCCCAGCCGTATCAGACGTAGGACTGCTTGTTATTTTTCACGTTAAAGACGTTCCTTTGAAGCTCTGCTTTCTTTGACACCCTTGAAGGCCTTTAAAGACTTCAGCCCTGCACTGCCGCACAAGTGATTGAAGCAGCAGGCTGTAGACGTGGAGGGCAGCGGGACTGACTGTCAACTGCGCCGAGGTCCTCGACTGACTCCGTTTCTTTACTCTGAATGTTCGCTGGTTCAGTCGGCCGAGCGACTACAGTTACAGACGGAGCCACTGGGCTCACCCTCAGCCCCCCGAGCACACGTCACATTCACGGTCCTGGGATGTGAAGTCTCCTGGCTGGGGGCTGTGGCCTTGTTCTGGGGGTCACCATCTCGCTCTGGCTTGGCTCACACTTTTGATCAATGCTGCTGTCATTTCTGGCAAAGAGCTTTATAAAAAGACGAGAGGCCATTGTTTGTGTCCAGCAAATGCTGTAAATAAACTGGCGGGCCATTCTCCGCAGACAAAAAGAAAATCAGCCGGCTAGAACAAAAGCCGGGAACACAAAGAGAGCAGAACTCGGGGACTCTGGAGGGAAATGGATGAGCGGCCTGAACACCTCCTGGAGGGGTAGCAGTGTCCACTTGGCCCACGTGTTATGGACTCTCTACACACGGGGGGGGACATCCCACACAAGCCTCCGATTATCTTTATTTGGTAGAGTGCCTTTTAAGCTGCTTTGATCAGATGTTTAAAGCTGAGTCCGCAGTTCTTGAGGCTGATCCTCCAATTAGCTGTGAACCCCCCAATCTCACTCCGGGGTGAACTTCTCCAGGCTGGTGGTAAGGCTGTCCTCCTGGCATTGCAAGCAATCTTTGCTTCCATTTGGGAGACGGGCATCATACCAGCTGACTGGAAAATGGGACTTGT
Organism: Polypterus senegalus; assembly: GCF_016835505.1. Classification (NCBI taxonomy): domain Eukaryota; kingdom Metazoa; phylum Chordata; class Cladistia; order Polypteriformes; family Polypteridae; genus Polypterus; species Polypterus senegalus. The sequence continues at coordinate 10,732,909 of NC_053171.1, forward strand.
TGTTCCTATCTGGAAAGGGAAGGGCGATCGCCTGGATTGCAGCAACTACAGGGTGATAACAGTCCTTACTAGGGTCGTCCTCAATAGGAGCCATGATCACTTGCTCACCTACCAGCGACCAGAACAGTCCGGTTTTACGCCTAAGAAGTCTACCATCGATTTTCATAAAGCGTTCGACTCAGTTGCTCGAGATGCCCTGTGGAACTTCCTGAAGGTTTGCAGGATCCCCTCAAGGATGCTGGATATCAAGGTCATGGGGTCCAGCGGCTGTGGGGCATCTGTTGGTGAAGAAAGATTCACTGATCTTGACTTTGCTGACGATGCTGTGATCTTCGCAGAGTCAATGGAGGCTCTGATCAGGGCTCTTGGGAGAATGAATGAGGAGTCTGAGTGTTCTGATAAAAAACAAGATTCAGGCCCTTAAAAAAAAATCTTAGGCACGGCCATCAGCAGTGTGTCTGATTGCAGAAAGAGTGTCGACCTCGTCAAGAGGTTTACTGACCTCAGCAGTGACATTCATGTCTCTGGTGACTCTTCCTATGAAGTCAGCAGATGGATTGGGAGAGCATCGTGGGCTCGTGAGGTCGCTGGAAAAAGGTGTATGGCGCTCCCGATATCTGTGCAAAAGGACAAAGGTCCAAGTCTTTAGAGTTCTAGTGCTTCCTGTTTGCGAGACATGGGTGCCATCCAGTGACCTGAGATGAAGACTGGACTCCTTGTGTCTCTTCAGAGAGTCCTTGGGTGCCGCTGGTTTGACTCTGTGTTGCTCATGGAGTCCTGAATGAGGCACATGACTTGCATTGTGAGGGAGCGTCAGTTATGGCACTACGGCCATGTGGCACGAGGACCCAAGTGTCTGGACCAGGCCAAGGGGACACCAATGTAACACCTGACTGCAGCAGACAGAGGGTCATTTCCAGAGAGAGTGTCAGCCTGGGGAGTTACCAACAGGATCCCAAGCTGTTTCATTGTGTAGTGGGTACAGATATGCTGTACCAGTGCATGCCCCCCGAAGTGACCTGACCTGACCGTTTAAGATGGCCACACAGATCCCCACAATTTAATGAAATGACCTGCTGAGGGTGCAGTGGAGAGCCTGTGGTGGGAATCTTGTCTTGTAACCTGCTGATACAAACCCTGTGAGTAAGACAGACAGACAGACAGACAGACAGATAGATAGATAGATAGATAGATAGATAGATAGATAGATAGATAGATAGATAGATAGATAGATAGATAGATAGATAGATAGATCATTTATTAGGGGAAATCAAAACTTTACAGAAGCTTAAAAAAAATTAAATATATATATACAAAGTATATGGTGGCAGACGACTGGGGCTCTTACCTGGCTGGGATGCCCTGATTATGGAATGACAAGACCATATCTTCCCCAGACCAACAGAGGGAAGCCCCCTTGGTTTCCAGCAGGGCCACGGGTCATGAGCATAGAAGCTCAACCCTGTTGGGGCCCTATTTGACATCATAATATAAATATATATAATCTAAACTTATATAATAAATATAGAGCATAATATAAAACCCCACCAAGCCAGGGTTGGCGCTGTGTTTTAGTGCCTTGTTGTTTTCCCCTATTGCAGGACAGAAGACTGGCAGTTGTTCAACCTCTGATGTCACTTCCTTTGCCTATACTCGTTGTCTTGTCTCCTCTTTGCAGTATATATATATGTGTGTAAAACAAAACAGATATATATAAAATAATTTAACAAACAAGCAACAAGCCGTTCCTCCACCAAACCCAAAGTTGCCTCGTGCAGATGTGCTGGGAGCGAGTATAACCCAAGACAGTGTGGAGGTCCCCAAGGACCCCCACCCACCGTGTCCAGCTAATATACACCTAAGCTTGAAGCAATCATTTAAAATAACGAAAGGTTTATTGATTAGCATGTATTTATTTGGCAGACACCTTTATCCAAAGTGACTTACATCCTTGGAGATTCAGTTTCTTCCGTTTCTGTTTTGTTTTTTCCATATGGAGCACAGACAGGTGACGTGACCTGCTCGCGGTCTCCCAGTAGTAGTCAGTGGTGGATTCTGAAGCCACAACCTCAGGGTCTGAAGGTCAAGTCACTTCACCCACCTGAGCTTCAACTGGAAAAAGAAAAGCATTTGCCGCTGAGATGAGAGGTTTTCAAAGACAACTGTTGGACCTTAAAGTGAAGTTTCAGGACTGAACCTGTGCCACACCGGTCACCATCCATGCCAGGGTGCTGCTTCAGTTTTCCAACAGGGTGCCATCTTTGTGGACCTTTTTTTTTCCTTTCCCTTCTTCAATTCATCTCACTTACTGCTGACTCCACGCTATGACCCCCGCGTTCCCAGAATGTGCCATGGGCTGGGGTGGCACCCTGACCTCAGACTGTCGGGTTTCCTCCTAAACTGTTGAGCTGCCAGGCCCTGCAGCGTTTTGAAGGAAGGCCTGACGAGTTTATGGAGAGCAGCCATGCAGCACCACCTCCAGACATTCCTTGAACTCCTAAGAATTTTCCACATTTCTTGTAAATCATATGTTTTGCAGTCTGTCACCTTCAATAGCAGAGTCTGATAAGTAAAGATTAATAAACGGTAATAAGGATTTCTTTTTAAGGTGGTTTGTGGTTGGGCAGGCTGGTGCTGTGTTCATATAGCGCCTTTCATGTACGTCTGACTCAAAATTGTAAATAACACACTGCTGTCGGTCTCAGTAGGCATGTTGACAATATGTAAGTTATCATCATGGGGGCATCTGGCAGGAGGTGAGCCCACAGTGTGCGTCTGCCCATCCACCTTCAGCCCTCATGGGTGGGCCGCTCACATGTCATTACACTCCTGGGTTTATTTTGCTTATCTTAAATATTTAAACTGAAAGTGTTTCAGTGCACAAGATCGTTGCATTGCTGACACACACACTTCACAATTCCAGGTTCCAAGCCCACCCTCTAGGGACGTTCCATGTTCTCCCAGCATCCAGATATGTGATCCCCCCAAAACAAAGCCTGGACTACTTCCCACATCCTAAAGGCTGATGATGATTCTGAACTGGCCACAAATGAGAAGATGTGGGGGGATTCTGCTTTGTGGTGGATTGGCATTCTGTGCAGGCTTGTGCCCAATAGTAATGGGAAAGATTGGCATCCCAAGTGAGAAATGTGCAACTCACTGAAAAAGGTCCTTTTGTGAGGCTTTATTAGGGTGGAAAACAAGGAGTACTAAACCCCCCCAAAGCCTCATTCACACTTTCGTGCTTACCTGTCGCTGGGTAACGCAGGCAAACCGTAGCACTCCTGTCATGGGCCAACTCGAGCATCTTTGCTGCCTGAGGTGAAGCTGTTAATGGAGTCCCACAGCACCACCCCCTTAGCTTTGAGTGGAGTCATTATGTTCAGACCGGTATGTTGGAACTGGGAGACGAGACTGGGGATGGCAAAGTATGGAGGAGCTCAAATTTATAATTTTAGGATGTCAAGTTGACACACAACACACTTTCAAGTAAAAACAAGTGCTTGTAGGTCACTATTTAGACATCCTGTCAAACTGGTAGCTTACAGTGATGGTGACAACCTAGCTATCATATTACCAAGGCAACTCCGGAACACACACACACACACACACACACACACACACACACAAAAGTCATTTACAATAATGAAGGAATTGACAACCGTAACATAAACACAAAATTCAATGAAACTAAAGTATTATGATTAGCTTTCAACATTTACCCATAATTCTGATGTGTTTTAGCCCTGTGTATGCAAATGATGGAATTTTAATTATCCAATCAGTGCAGGACCTCAGAGTTTTTTTCAATGAGATGCGGACTATGGAGAACTTGTTCAGCATGCCAGTTGTGAATCTCATGGATGGTGGTGAACAATTGAGAAAGATATTTGCCGAACTTTAGCTCACATTTTAATGAAAGCCTATTTGGGAGATGATTATACTGTAGCTTGAATTAAATCAGCTTTTAGCAATTCGTTCAAGAGCTGCAGTCCTAATTCTGTTTTGCTGTGTCTCTGCTACGCCATTTTGAGGTCATTATTACTATCATTATCATTTTTGTTGCTGTTCATGTTATTGTTGGATTATCTTCTATGCTATGCTGGGATGTGCCATTTCTTGGACTGACAAATGCAACGCACTTTTATTATTACAAATGTTTGTGATGCACCATCTGTGGGAATGACAAACACAATGCACTTGTATTACTACAAAGGCTGATAATGCGCCATCTGTTGAAATGACAAATGCAATGCACTGTTATTACTAAAAACGTTTGTTATGCACCACCTGAGGGAATGACAAATGCAATGCACTGTTATTACTAAAAACGTTTGTTATGCACCATCTGAGGGAATGACAAACGCAATGCACTTCTCTTACTACAAATGTGTGTGATGTGCCATCTATTGGAATGAAAAATGCAATGCACTTTTATTACTAAAAATGTTTGTGAGGCACCATCTGTTGGAATGACAAATGCAATGTACTTTTATTGCTACAATGTTGGAATGACAGAGACATAACACCTGTATGGACACACAGATCCTTGTCCTTCTATTCAGGCAGCTAGAGATAATTCTGTTACACACACAGAAAGGTAACTTTGCCTTAGTATAAAGCAGGGGTAGCCCACACGTAATCATCTTAGCACTCTAAAGGCTGATTTATACTTCTGTGTTGAGCCCACGCCATAGCTACACCATAGTCCACATGGCATGAGAAGGGTCCAGCTGCAGACCTCCACAGCTGCATGATTCAGTAACATGAGAAACATAAAGATTTGGATGAACTAGAGGAGACCATTCAGTCCATCAGGCCCGTTTCTTTAGCTAGTAGCTAAGATGTCTTAATATCTCATCCAGAGTCTTCTTAAAAGTTGTCCAGGTTTTTGCGTCAACTCCATGTCTTGGTAGTTTGTTCCTGAGTAACACAACTCTTTGTGTAAAGAAGAGCTTCCTGGTTTCAGTATTAAATGCTCTTCACCTTAATTTCCAGTGATTTTCTTGAGTTTGTGATTCACCATTAAGTTGAAAGATCTTAATATTAGCCATTGTGTAACTGGGGGGTCGTTACTAAGGTATAATATAAAGCAACATTCTTCTCAATGGAGTGGAGCTCCAGTACGTGACCTATGGGGTGGCCTGATGTGCACCTCTGAGTCACGTCGTCATAGACCCTGCGCAGACCCCTACGACTCTGATTGGCCAGTTTGGTAGCGTTTCCATTCACCTTCTGTTACTCTGAAGTAAGCATGGAGCAGATCGAGGAAAGACTTTATTGGAGAAGTTAGAAAAATAACACATCAACATGAGACCTCATCACAACACTACAAAGGCAAACAAATGGCGGCCGATTCGTGACATGAAATGTTGGCTAACATCGGTATGAAAAATGTGAGGGACGAACACGTTCACCTACGGAAGAAACCGTGCATCAAGAGGAGCGGTGATCTGTCATTTCAATGGGTCGTTTGATTTGCAGGGTACAAACTTCGCCAACTAACGTTCAGACATGGGCCTGCACCACAACACAACACAACGAAGAATTATAATCTGTTGTCAATGGCGTAGACTGAATTAAAAATTATAAATCAGGTATGAGTCTCCACTGGACATGTCAATAGGATTAGAGTAGCAATGCAAATTAAAACAAAAACAAGACTCCCAAAAATCAATTCCGTAAGGTAATGGCATAACCAAAGTCCACAGGTGAGACACGTCTCCACATGACGTTCTAGTCCTGTGCATCTCTTTGGTCTTCATAGCGTGCAGATGTGCAGAGAAAATTGAAAGTGTGACGACAAAACAATCACATGGACACCAAGGCTGGACTTCCTGATGTCTCTGTGCAGGTCCTGCCAGCCCACCATCCAAAAAATCCTCATTGAATGACTGGTGCTGATTGGCCTCCACAAGTCTGTTGACAGTCCTCATCACTTCACGCAGGGCCATAGTGGAAGTGAAGTCCATGTACCTCGGAGACACCAATCAAACGTAAAAAATGCCACCCAAAGAAGGGGTGGGCTGCCATTTGAACCCACGATCCTTGACCCAAACCAATCTGAAGCAGCAGTATGGGCTCCTGTGCCCAATGACTTGCTCCTCCTCCTCAGTGATTTGCTATTTGAGGATATCAGTCATTGGTAGCAGCTATAATAATAATAATAATAACAACAACAGTAGTAATAATCATAATAATAGTAATAATCATAATCATGCATTTTATTTATTTATTTTTCCCATGCTCAAGGCAGTTCTCTGTCCGTCTATTGATGATAATATATAATAATAATAATAACAATCATAATAATAGTAATGATCATAATCATATTAATACATTGTATTGATATAGCGCCTTTTCTATGCTCAAGGCAGCTCTCTGTCCGCCTATTAAAAGAATGCCAGTGAATGTCACATGGCAGGCTTCCTTTTTTCTGTGTGCTACATTTAGGGTCAATGACCTGAAACAGCCGACCTGATCCTAAACTAACGTTGAAGGCAATGCCAAAGCGCTGCCACCAGAGCCACGTGAGCCAGCGTGTTAACTGAAGAGCTGAATGCCAGTGGCAGGGGGCATACAATGCCAGCAGTTGCATTCTTTGGAATACAAAAGTGTGTTAGGGAGCGAGGCAGTTTTAAATGGAGACACCCCCCCCCACACACACACACACACACCCCAAGGCGTGAGCAGAAGGCATAATATTATGAGGCCAGGGCCGGTCTGAACTTGTTGGCAGCTGAGTGTTTACAAAGGGCTGAGATTGAGGAAGCGGGGGTGGAAGGGAGGCAAGCTTGTAGGGACTCATTATCTTCAAGACCCCCTCCCCACCCCTCACTCCACACCATCTTCTTCTTTGTTAACTTTCGGCCATGAGGTACGTCAGATGACACGGCCATTCAGAGAATGACTGCTAAAGGTGCAACACCTCAGATGAACCTAAGGTGTCCACGGTGTGTTGTCTTCTCCACGGCCAATGAGGAGGACAAACCATCACGTCTAGGAATGAAAACTCTGGTGGGGTCACACAGACCTGTCAGAACATCACATAGTGCCGTGGTTCTCAACAGTGGACTGCAGTGGTCCACTACAGGGGTCAATAAGTCGCTTATTCATAAAGATTCTGAGTTTGCCTTTCTTATGCAAGCCGGGGGTTTACGGTTGTCCCTCCCCTTGTGGGGCTTTTGCTACATCCCTGGGACATTTAAGTTTATTTTTGAGGTATAAGCCCCTTTTGTGGGCAGGCAATGCCTGATGCAGACCAGTTGAGTCTTTTAGAGGCTTCATACCCTTTTCTCCCTGTTGTAGACGACTCCATTTCATAACAATATCCATTATTAGACTAACTCGACCCAATGTTATTTTCCAGCCTGTGCAGTAAAACCAAATGGTCAATGGTGGCAAACATAAATCTAACAACATAATAAACATCAAAGTACCAAGAAGAAGACCCCAAGCAGATACAGGGGGAAAGTGCCAGCTCCACAGAGGCATCTGCCAGGGACAGAATTTAAAGCTAAGATGCTGGATCCATGCAGCTGGATTGGTGCCCACCACTGGCACTGCCCCTCTTTGACTATCATAGCTGTCACTGATTTTCAGTTCTCAAAGGAGTTTTCATGTGAGATGAAAGCTTTTATAAATTTAGCACAACCCTGAGACTTACAATGGCAGCGGCTCCATAAATATTGTTTCAGGCAGCACCCCCCACACATGTCAGTTGGGCTCCTACCAGCCTCCATGTGTCATTCCCACCATTCTCACAATCAGCATCCCGGATAAAAAGGTTATAAAGTCAGAGTGTAGGAGGACGAGGAGGAAGAGAAGGAAGTGAGAGGCCTAACAACCGAATATCAAGAGCCAGAAGACGAGCCCCCGTCTTACGAATGACATCGACAATAAGGAATCAATGTATCTTGCGGTGAACTGCTGACCTTCTCCCAGAGTTCCTCTTGTTTGTTTCAGCATTTTAAGTCCCCTCCTTGGACTCAGAGCCCCTTCTTTTCTGGTCACTCACTCTCTGCTGACACACCAAATAACGTGATGCTGGTCTGCTGCTGTGAGGGCTGTGCAGAGTGGAGGCAGTTGATTCTGGGGTCCGTCAGGGGTCTGTTCTGCTCCTACTCTGTTCGGTGCTGGCATGGCACTGTGTGTTGGTCAGGGTCGAGGGGTCCAGCGGCTGTGGGGCATCTGTCGGTGAAGAGAGATTCTTGACTTTGCTAACAATGCTGTGATCTTCGTGGTGTCAATGGAGGCTCTGATGGGGGATATCAAGAGGCTGAGTGAGGAGTCTGAAGGTCTGGGTTAGCGAGTGTCCTGACAAAAACCAAAGATCAGGCCTTTAATAAACTCTTAGGCACGGCCATCAGCAGTGTGTCTGTCTGTGGAGAGAGCATCGACCTCGTTGAGAGGTTTACTGACCTCGGCAGTGACATTCATGATCCTGGTGACTCTTCCTAAGTCAGTAGACAGATTGGGAGAGCATGTGGGGGTCATGAGGTCACTGTCAAGCGGTGTGTGGCGCTCCTGATATCTCTGCAAAAGGACGAAGGTCCAAGTTTTTAGAGTCCTGCTGCATCGTGTCTTGCTATATGGCTGCGAGACATGGACGCCATCCAGTGACCTGAGATGAAGACTCCTGTGTCTCTTCTGGGAGTCTTTGATTTGACTTTGTGTTGCTCATGAAGTCCCAAATGAGGCACATGACCTGCATTGTGAGGGAGCGTCAGTTACGGCACTACAGCCATGTGGCACGATTACCCGAGGGTGGTCCGGCTCACAGGACCCTCATTGTTGAGAACCCAAGTGGCTGAACCAGGCAAAGGGGACACCCATGTAACACAGATGTGGCAGATAGAGGGTCGTTTCCAGAGGGTGGGACTGGACTGTCTGCCTGTGGGGTTGCCAACCAGCACCACGAGCTGTTTCGCACTGTGCTGTACCAGTGTATGCTCCCCAACCTGACCTGACATTGGTACCAAGTTTCATTTTAAAGTGGCTCTTTTAGACTTTTTGCTTGTATTGCTCCAAATCACAGAATAAAGAAATGCAGATCAATGCTCTGCTACGCCAGGGCTTCTGAAGCAGGCCTCACACCAGGCAGCCTGGCCACAAACTCAAGATGGTAGGCTTACTGGCCTACACCGGCCAAAAATGGAGTCTTTAAAATACCCAAAAAATGTCCTTCAGAGTAGAGAGTAACTGGCCTAACTTACAAAAAGTGACTTTGCCTTCTTCCCAACCCTCTTGTTTCTCTTGTCTTTCTCAACAGCATCCATCCATCCATTATCCAACCCGCTATAGCCTAACTACAGGGTCACGGGGGTCTGCTGGAGCCAATCCCAGCCAACACAGGGCACAAGGCGGGAAACAAACCCCGGGCAGGGCGCCAGCCCACCGCAGATGTGCAGCTGACAGATCTGCAGAAACTGCAAGATACAATCAGGTCGACATGGACCAGAATCTCAAAGGAATGTTTCCAACATGTTGTGAAATCCATGATTTGAAGAACTGAAGCTCTTTTGAGAGCAAACGGAGCCCCTAATATTAGTATAGGGGTCCTAAGAATTTGCTCAGTATATGTACAGTGTAGTGTATATATAAACACTAGCTGTGCTGCCCTTCTAAGTCGGGGTGAAATCTAAGTAATCATTTTAGACCTCAGTGTTAATTTTAATTTTAATTTGTGAATTTCCCTTGGGATTAATAAAGTATCTAACTATCTATCTATCTATCTATCTATCTATCTATCTATCTATCTATCTATCTATCTATCTATCTATCTATCTATCTATCTATCTATCTATCTATCTATCTATCTAACAATTGCAGTGCACCATCTATTTGGAATACACTTGGTAATAAAATGTATTGCATATGTCATTCCAACAGAGGTCACCTCTCAGACATGTCTAGTAATAAAATGCATTGCATTTTTCATTCCAACAGACGGTGCTTTACAAACATTTGTAGTAATAAAATGCATTGAATATGTCTTTCCAATAGAGGGTGCATTACAAACATTTGCTATTGTCTTGATGGGCTGCCATCCCGTACAGGATTGGTTCCTCTCATGCACCCCCTGCTGCTAGGCTAGTCCGCCCTCCATGATTCTGTATTGGACTAAGTGGGTTTAAGAATATCTTGTAATGTTCAAGTCTTCATTCCATATTTGACTTAAATGTATGAAGGGTTTGTGCTGTTGAGAAAGACAAGAGAAACAAGAGGGTTGGGAAGAAGGTGACGCCTGGGCCCTGTCTCTAAGCGCTTATGGCCTCGTCTTTATTGGCTTGTGGCTGAAATCCTAAACAAGACGTGTGACTTGTACATACGTGTTCAGAGAAAGGAACAAAAGGAGCACAGAACAAATAATTGAGCACAGTCAAGTGCGTGGGAAGCATGTTCTGTCCTGTGTGGGATGGGATGGGATGGAGCAGCTGCTTTCTACTCCTCCCTTTCCCTTTCCAGGAACAAACAACTTCTTTCTTTCTTTCTTTCTTTCTTTCTTTCTTTCTTTCTTTCTTTCTTTCTTTCTTTCTTGTGTTTGAACACCTTTCTACAGGCATCACCCTTGGATTAACGACTTTGTTAACAAGTAATCTTTGCGGTTTGTTGTGTTGCTCCAATCTTAATACCAAACTACGGTGGTGCCGCCTGTCATATCCTAGGGGTCTGCAGTCGTAGAGCTCAGTTGTTCCAGCAGAGACATCAGCCTGTTGGGGGCAAAGCAGAGGCTGACAAAACCACTTTGAAATAGTGAAACCATCACAAGTTAAAGTGCAACTATTTACATCTTAGTTGAAGGGAAACATCCTGATCCTGGACTGTATAAAGTCCTCTTGTGAAAGACCACCAGGACCCGCTACAGTTTGCCTATCAGACAAAGACTGGAGGGGAGGACACAATCATCTGTCAGCTCCACAAGGGCTGGCAGCACAGGAAGGATTCTGTGTTTTGATTTCTCCTGCGTCTTCAGTGCCATCCAGCCCTCCCAGTTAAGGGGTCAACTCAGAGATCTGCAGGTGGATGAGCCTGGGGGGTCCTGATGGTAGACGATCCGCAGTGTGTGAGACTCAAGGACTGTGTGAGGAACGATGAAGCGCCACAAGGCACAAGCCGGTCTGCTCTTCTCTTCTCTTCACTCTGAACATCTCAGACTAGAAATATAACAGCAGGTCAGGTCACCTGCAGAAATTCGCAGAGGATTCTGCAGTTATGGGGGTACTGATAAAGGTGGAGGGGGGCAAGACAAAGGAGAGGAGTCAGGGGGAGAACTTTGAGAACTGTCTGCAACGTAACATCAGCAAAACCAGAGAACTGCTGATTGACTTTCACCACAAGATAGATAGATAGATAGATAGATAGATAGATAGATAGATAGATAGATAGATAGATAGATAGATAGATAGATAGATAGAAAGGCATTATATAATAGATAGATAGATAGATAGATAGATAGATAGATAGATAGATAGATAGATAGATAGATAGATAGATAGATAGATAGAAATGCACTATATAATCTTCAATACATCTTCTATAAATCTGTAGATTCTGTAACATTCAATCTATCTTTTATATAGCGCCTTTCATAGCTGTCTATCAATGCCCCCAAGATATCAAAGTACAAACTGGATTTTAGAATTGTTTGCCAATTTATTAAAACTAAAACCCACGTATCTAGACCTTTTTGCTGAGGGTGCGTCCCTTTCTACTGGTCATCTCTGAGATGTTACTGCACTTTTCCCAGAGTCCACCTGTGGTCAGTTCAGTTGATTACACTGATTAGGAAAGGCCCACAGTCGTCCTTAGAGGGTCCCACAGGTGAGCCAAGAGCAGGTCGCTGAGGTCAAAGTGGTTGAGTCGAGTCACAGATCTGGGCAAGGTGACAAAAAACCATCCTCAAGAGCACAGCGTCCGTCCTGATTGTTAAATGGAAGGTTTTCCTGGAAGTGGCTGCCTGGTCGACATGAGTAATAGCGGAGCGGAGACGACACAGGGGTGGCCAAGGGTTGTATCCCTCAGTGGCTCGGACTTGAACTTCAGTCGTGTGCACCGATGGCCACCATCGAAATGATCGGCAGAGAAGAGCATCAGAAACGCTGATCACGTCAGACCCACAAAGACTCCAGGCTGCTTAGGGGGGGCTTCAGTGAAGAACTGAGGAGAGGGTCTGAATGCCTTCATTGATGGAAATTTTCAGTTTTTTTATTTTTAATAAACTTGCAAATCTTTTCTTTTTTGCTTTGTCCTTCTGGGGTGTTGACTGAAAAAACTGAATTTCAATGATTTTAGCAGAAGGCTGTGCCATCAGAAAATGTGTGAAACGTGAAGGGGTCTCAGTAGTGCACCAGTGGGGTATGGCAGTATCAGAATGCTCATTCTTGAAGGTGCTGAACTTGGTAAGACCATCTCTACATCCCCAACACCCCGAGTGCGACTGAGGTGTCACTTTAGGGTTACTGAATGAGTCACAAATGTAAAGTTTAACCCGCCAGACGTCATTTGCAGGACTGAAGTGTGCGACGTGAGGCTCAACAGGACCAGACCACAAAGCCTGAGGTGTTTGCTTTTGGTGTTAATAATCTCTTAAAATAAAGCAGGGCCGGATGTTCTCATATTCTCTTTTTATTTTAGTTCAGTTGTGTCATCATTGATTCTGCACGCTTTCCAGCCCTGGCCTTTTTATAAGACTCCTTTTTTTTAAGCGACTTTTCTGATCTTTTTCTAACCTGTAATGCCGAGCACGGCCCATGCAGTACGCCCTTCATCACAGATAGCGGATATACAGTGTGATGGAAACGGGGCGCCAGTGACCCCTCAAACACAAATACACCAGACAGTCCTGGGTTCAAATAAAGGGAGTGTTTATTACACAATATCTCCAAATTGAAGCACAAAACACAATCACAAGTCACCTCTCCTCTGTCCGCCATGCTGTCCTCCTCCAGCTGAGTGTTGCTCGTCTTCCTCCCTTCTCCAGGTGACTAGTGCGGTCCCTTATATTGAGGACCCGGGAGTACTTCCAGGTCATACGAAAGTCCAATATAGTAATGAGTGTGTCTCTCTCTTCAGCGCCCTCTTGTGGCACCCACAGACCCCAGAAGGACTGTACTGCCGGACTACAACTCCCAGCATTCCCTATTGATTCCCAAATGGGGGCTGATATGGAGAGCTGCTGCAGTCTAGCGCCTGGGGGAAATAAATATTCCTCAGAGACAATCCTACCGTGTTTTCTTTTTTCCCCTGTAATGGAAGGATTTTTCTCTGTAAAAAGCAAAGGTGAAATAAAGAGAGGAAGGGAATCAGGAGTGCAGATGGACGTTGGTCGCTCCTGCGCAAAGCCAGCTGCAAAGACTAATGTTTTGGGAAAAACAGCCGGGAATGTTCTAAAGATACAGCCAAGGCTATGTAAGAAGTTGTTTTTCACTTCGAGAGGCTTTTTTCACATGTAAGTTTGTGTCTTTTGATATATTACTGTAAGCATATACTTGTTTCTATAATCTATCGCTACTGCATTATACTGCATTATATGTATTTAAATGTTAAAATTGAATAAACAAATTTTATTGAAGTATCGGACCTCTTCTCTCTGATTTTTGCCCACCCCTTGAACCATTTTCCCAAATCAAAACATCCCCGACTAGGGAAGGTGTCCCACATGTCGACATGCCTGTCCATTGATCTGGAGCTTCCCACCCGGGTATGGAATCTTCTCCTCAGCTCTGGGTGTCTGTCCATCCATTAGGGCAGACTTGATCGGGTGCGACAGCCTTCCGTCTCTTAGCTGGGATGCCTTTCTGTTTACTCGGATAAGGGATCTTCCCAATTCCTTACTGGGATGCCCATCCATCCCGTGTGCCACCTACTATATGAGTTGTCAGGGATGCCAGGGGCAACGACCCGGACGGGACGCCTTGAAGGACCAGAGGAGGGTCTACGCTCGCCCTGGATCACGTGGGGGCCGCCATCCTGGTTGCTTTGGGAGCCCTGGACCTCAGCATTTCCGTCACACCAGGTAGTGCTGGGGGGAAGAAGAGCAGGGACACCCGGAGTGCTTCCGGGGATGCAGCCGGCACTTCCGCCACACAGGGACGTGTCAGCGGATGATTGCCGGAACCCACCTGGAGCACATCCGGGTGATTATAAAAGGGGCCGCCTCCCTTCATTCAGTGGCGAGAGTCGGGAGTGGAGTGGGCTGAGCTGAAGAGGAGAGAAGTAGGCGGTCTGAAGTAGAAGAAAAGGCATTGTTGTGGCCAGGACTTTGGGGACTTTTGGGGGTTTTGTGTTGCACTTGTGACTTTATTGTTGTAAATAAAGGTGTGTTCGGTGAAATGAACGTGTCCGCCTGTCTGTGTCTGGGCCAGTCTCCACAGTGTATATAAGGGTTCACCTTGCCCGGGTTCTGAGTCACACCAACCTGTACCAAAATCAACCAAACTGCGTAACGTCGCCATTCTAAACAGGTCACAGCAGCCCAGTCTAACAATTTGTGACTGGACTTGACCCCAGCATCCAGCTGCAGACCTCCAGTGCTCTGCTCCATTGAGGAGCCAATCAAATTGCACAGATCTTACGACCCTTGGTGGCCTTTTCACTGTTTGTCGGTGACATTACCCGACACGCCCAGTCACATTCTCAAGGTGCCCATTTTGATGGTGTACCTTACTTAGGCTTTGCTCTCATAACACTGTGGTTAAGATTCACATTGTGGGAGGGATCTAACTTATAACCATGACGACCATCGAGTGGGTGTGTCTTGCAGTGGGCATGTCCTGTAGTCCAGCTGTCCATTGGGTGGTGATGCTGCAGTTTAGTGCTGCTCAATTCCCAGACTTTCATTGTGTGAACATGTGACATAAATGTGCACTCTTATTGGCTGCTCAGTGGAGCTCCAGAATGGCGGAGCTCTGGTGGTCTGCAGTTAGGCCCGCTCACACATTATATCCTCTCGCTGGCTTTGGACCTTTCTCACCTCATATTTGCCGAAAGCTCCCCTATAAACATCAAAAATGGGGCACTTTCTCTTACTGAACTTCACCCCAGAAAGTCTGACAGAGGTGACCTTTAGTAAATCATCGATGGTGGTCCCTCTGCGTTAGACCTCTATCTACTTTAGTTTTGACCAAGCCCTCCATTGTGTGACTCATCACTAAAACCTCTAGTTAGGCGGGTCTCATTTGGGTCCATTTTGTACCATTTGGGGTCAAGGCACGGAATGCCGTCTCATCAGAATTTTATGGGTAAGTTTGAAATTGTCCGTCTTTGCGTGTTGTCATCTGCGCCTGTAATAATTTTTTTTTTCCATAAGCAATCCAAGAGATGCTTTGGTCTGCAAAATGACAAACCATCACCCAAACTGGGCCTTCATGTCACATTTTATTGCTGACAGCTCACTGTCTGCGGTTTTTAATTAGAGCCATGCTGTCAGCTCCATAAAATGCTTTGTAAGCTCTGAAGAGAGCCTCCTTAGCCAAAGATGGTGCTAACCTTTCATACCCCGACTCTTAGTTGGTGGGCATTAAGCTGGACTTGAGTGCTTATTTTGGTTTAAACAGGTGGTAGCAGTTTAGGCAGTGGAGCCCCCTAGTGGCTGAGGTACTGGAGTCTCTTCACCCATCCATGTATCTACTGCAGACGTATGAAGTTTAATGAGGGGCACCAGCAAAAAGGCTTGGGGTATGTTCACTATGTAAAGGTGCTTGATGAATCCACAAGCTGCTCTGATGGTTCCCTTCACCATCTCACCATGTCACCCTGTGCTTTCTATTAACCTTATCACTGCCCCAGATAGAGAACTATGAAGGCTGCTGTGCTGTGCGTTTGTGATTTATGGGCTGCTTTATCTTTAGTAAATAAGGAAATGTAGCACAGTCAGCAATGCAAATGACAAGCAACATAATGGCAGAAAGATAAAGAAGAGCAGCAACATCTACTGAGTGTCAAGCAAATCGCAGAAGGAGATTAAGTGGCAAGGAACGAGAAAGAATAAGAAGACAAAATACTGCACCACATTGACAAGCAAGCAATCCTGAATATGAAGTTCCTGAGAGTCAAGTCTCAGCCAGGGTCCCCCCTCTCACCCTCCGGGCTTGGGTTCAAATGCATGTTTGATGTCTCTTTGGTTTACTTTTTGATTCCTTAAATGATATTGATTGTGTGTATCATTCTTCATTTTTTGGTGCTGTCTGTGTATTTAAGCTGCCTGTGTTATGTTCCATGTGTTTTGTGGGCGGTCCCCCAAGAGGCGGGGTCACCTGCCAATCACCACCATGGACTGCCCTCTGCCCTATAAATCCAGAGGGTCTCCCACAGTCACAGTGTGTTTTGCTTGTGCTTAGTGATTGATCATTTTGACCTATTGCTCTGTTTTTCAAGAATTACTTGGATTTCGGATTGGGTCTTTAATTGATTTTTTATTGTCGTTGAATGCATTTTGTACTCTTAGGAGTGTCTCAATGTTAAAGAGCATTTTCTCTCATGAAGGACAAATATTTTTAACCACAAAGATTCTTATTTGCCCTCGTTACTGGCCGGGATTGACAATTCCCCCTCTAGTGGGCATTTTTGGAACTACCAGTTCACAACATTGATCAAGGGTTAAACACAACAGCTCATAGTCGCGCATGACAAAGACCGGGATACACAAAGCAAGAATGAGAAAAAGTCTAAACTACATGGTGAGAATAATAGTAAGTCCCTGCTTTTCCATCCTTACATCGATGCTTCTTTGAAGACCACCACTCAGCAAAGTTACATCAACGATGTCAGGCTGCACTTTGTAATGGTGAAAATAAAAGAAAGCGCTGCCAAGATTGAAAAGTTCCATTCACTCAAACAGAGCCATTGAAAGTAATAATTTACTCAACAACTACTAGAAGAACTGAATATAGTAACTACTAAGAAAAGAGAAGAAGCATCCACAGATTTTATCTCTAATTTGATTTAGTTCCTACCACAGGACAAAACAGCTTGGCATCCCCCCAGGCAGATATGCGGTCCAGTCCCACCCTCCAGAAATGACCAGCAGCCATTCAGGTCCTCAACAATGAGGATCACCCTCGGGTGATCGCACCACATGACCGTAGTGTCGTAACTGACACTCCCTCACAATGCAGGTCATGTGTCTCATTCGGGACTCCGTGAGCAACCCAAAGTCACACCAGCGGGACTCTAGGGTTGTCCAAAGTGACACAAGGAGTCCAGTCTTCATCTCAGGTCACTGGGTGGCATCCATGTCTCACAAACAGGAAGCACCAGGACTGTAAAGACTTGGAGATATCAGGACCACCACACACCACTTTGCAGTGACCTCATGACCACCCATGCTCTCACAGTCCACCTACTGACTTCATAGGAAGAGTCACCAAAGACATGAATGGCACTGCCGAGGTGCTGAGGTTGGGTGACCGGGCAGATCGAAGTAACTATAGGTCAGTAAGCTTAACGTGCTTACAGGAAAATTAATGGAAGGGAATATTAAGGATAAGATTGAGCAACACTGGGCAAGGACAGGAGTTATTAGGAACAGTCAGCGTGGGTTCAGAAGAGGGAGGTCGTGTGTTGCTAACATGCTGGAATTCTATGTGGAGGCAACAAAAGGATCTGATCAGAGTGGAGCAGATGAGATTATTTATCTTGACTTTCAGAAAGCATTTGACACTGTGCCACGTGAGAGGATGGGCATCACACTAAAAGAAGTGGGAGTTAAGGGTGATATTTTTAGATGGGTGCAGAATTGGCTCAGACACAGGAAGCAGAGGGTGATGATGTGAGGACCCTCTTCAGAATGGGCCGATGTTAAGAATGGTGACCAGCAGGGGGCAGTGCTGGAGCCGCTGCTATTTTGAATATAAATAAATGATTTAGATAGGAATATAAAGAACAAGTTGGTTAAGTTTGCAGATGATACCAAGATAGGAGGATTAGCAGATAATTTGGAATCCGTTATATCATCACAGAAGGACTTGGATACGATACAGGCTTAGGCAGATTTGTGGCAGATGAAATTTAATGTCAGTAAATGTAAAGAATTACACATAGGAAGTAAAAATGTGAGGTTTGAATACACATACATATACGGCTCCATAATCACACGCTGCAGGAAGCCGATGAAGCAATTGAGAACGCTCGCACCCTCACGTGCAGGAACGACTCGCCTCAATTACCTCATCAACTCCCCATGGTCGTGCAATCGCGTCCACAGAGCCGGACACGTCAAACTGGATTTACAAACTGGCCGTATTTATTTGAAGCTGCAGACCCGCTATACCACACATGTCATTCTTTAATATTGATATCAAAACAAAGTTGCAAAAATCACACTTATCCTCATCAGCTCGGCTCATCCTGTTACAGGATGTTATTGACGGTGTCGGGTTCTAGAGGCCCCCCATTATACAAGAGGGAGTGAGGAGCTGACCTACACCATCACACCAACCTGTAGGAGGCACCCCCATCCTCTTCAGAGCTGAGAACCTCAGACTTGGAGGTGCTGACCCCCACAGACAGGCCCAAATCCTAACCAAAGCTAAGGAAGAACAACGTTGCTTCATCAGTCCAGATTTCATACTTGTGGAAGCCTGTGTGATTCCATCATCTATTCTTTCTCCTGTGTTAACCTGTTCAAGTGTGCCACACATGTTCTCTGAGCTGTCATGGTTCAGACGCCTCACAGAATCATCCTTGTCATCTTCTTCAAAGCACTTGGAGACATGAACCCAACACTTACTAACCCTTAGTTGTGTGCTGATTGCCTCGAGTTCCCTTAGCTTAACTTGAACCTCTCCTACCAGTGCTAATCCCGTTCTCATCTATTCCTTGCTCTGATCAGTTGCCCCTTAGCCAGGGCTTTATATCTTCCATGTGAGTCCTTCTTTAAAACATTACTACGCTGAGGAGTTTCCCTTCATTTTTCCCAGAGGGCTTACAAATGAAACTTGGTTGGCTCCTAATCCTTTTTCTCCACATACGTTTGCACACATCTCTTAGTAAATTACCACTTCAAAGGACTCTACGATGGGAAAAGAAAATATGAGGTCAAGTTGCATTGGAGTGAAATCGAGTTTTGCTGACAGAACTATGGCTGTGAAATCCTTGTGATCTTTCTCTTAATCTTTCTGCAAGTTGAAGCAGACAACGTTACTTCCTTCCCGCTTCCACCTCCATCCTGCCCACCTTTTTGCCTTGTGCAAATCTTTATTCTTTTTCTTGTATTATTAAGTACCAACAATAAGGCTGGGCCCACCTCATTCCATGGATCTGAGATGAAAGGTGGACCGAGCCATGCTGATCTTCAGGTAAAACAGTCATTCTAATATTGCAGTGGACCACCCATGATAATCTTCAGGTGGACTAGCCAGGCCAGTCTTTAGGTGGACCACACATACTAATCTTCAGGTAGAACAGCCATGCTAATCTTCAAGTGGACCACCCATGATAATCTTCAAGTGAACAACCCATGATAATCTTCAAGTGGAGTAGCCGTGCTAATATTGAGATAGACTAACCATGCTATTCCTCAGGTGGATCTCCCATGCTTGCCTTCAAGTGGATCACCCATGCTAATCTTCAGGTAGAACAGCCATGCTAATCTTGAAGTGACTAGCATGCTAATCTTGAAGTGAACCACCCATGATAATCTACAGATAGACTAGCTATGCTAATCTTCAAGTAGACCGCCCATGATAATCTTCAGATAGACTAACTATGCTAATCTTGAAGTAGACCACCCATGCTAATCTTCAAGTGGACCACCCATGCTAATCTTCAGGTGTACCAGCCATACTAATCTTTAGGTGGACTCAGCATGCTAATCTTCTGGTAGAGCAGCTATAAGTGGACCATTCATGCTAATCTTGATGTAGAGTAACAACGCTAATCTACAGGTGGACTCTCCATACTAATCTTCAAGTGGACCACCCATGCTAATCTTCAGGTGGACTCGCCATGCTAATCTTCATCCCTGAGGTCGCAAAGGTCTGGTAGCTTTCGGCAAGAATCTGCTCTTTTCCTTGGTGTGTTTCTTCTCCCTGGTACTCTTATTTCTTCCCTCCATCCTGACATGAATATCCAAATAAACTGAAAATCTGTGAAGCTGAAACCTCTAGGCACTCCGAGTTCACATCCAAGCAGTGGAGCGGCTGTGACACGGCATCACAGTGCAACTCAGGAGTGAGCAATGGTTGGGTCTTAGAAAAGGAGGGTGAACAGTTAAGCAGCGCACTTCCATAAAAGGTGGTGCATGTTGGCTCCATGCGGTGGTCTGGCACCCTGCCCGGGGTTTGTTTCCTGCCTTGCGCCCTGTGTTGGCTGAGATTGGCTCCAGAAGACCCCCGTGACCCTGTAGTTAGGATATAGAGGGTTGGATAATGGATGGATGTTGGCTGGAATCGTCCGGAAAGAGCTCATACTTCAAACAATGTTGCATAAATTGAGTGGTGAAGGACTGGGCGGGTACATTCTCTCTTAATGATCATTGCATGGAGCGGCAGTGGGGTCCCCCTTGGAGATGAGATCTCCGTGATTTTGAGGACCCCAGATCATTTCAGGTGGGTGGGGTCCCGATGGTGATTTCGCCACACAAAGGGGAGGATTGCGAATGGTGAAAAGGCCTCTCATGGGCCCCTGAACGGACACTCAGAGCATCCCGATGGTAGATCCGTCCATGGTAACAATTACAGCTCTGAAACCCCGATATGAAGCCTGCTGTATGACCCTGATATCAATCGTTCCTGTTGTGTTTTTTTTATTTCTACAAATGAACACAAGTAATGATTGAAAGAAAGCTAGGGTATGACCTCGCTGACGTCTTGTTTACTGACATTTACCAGCAACTAATGAGTGTTGGGGTCACTCAGATTAAGCTCTAGGGATAGTTGGGGGTCATGACTCCAGTGCGTGACGTGTTTCTGTTAGAGTCCTGGTGCAGCAGCCCTTTGCAAGGCAGCCGTCTGGGTGAAGTGCATCACCTTCGTGAATTCCAGCAGGAGTCCATCCTGTCAGTAAGCAGCCCCTGGTGATGTCACATTCCGGTATGTTTGGTCATGGGGGTACGTATGTCATTTTCTGTCAGTCGCAGTCACTGAGGTCAGATTACCTGACTGAAAATCGCAGCCCACGTCACAATTACCAAGTGAGCATTGCTCTTCCGGCGCAGTCGTGCCCACCTCTTTTTCTGACAGCCAGTGGGAATGCTGCCTGATGGAGCTGGCGCTTCACTAAGTGTTAACAGCTGCAATTTCTCTCCTTCATTTGTGTTATGGCATATAAAATATGAGAAGTTAAACAAATGAGCTTCTCTTCTGTTTGAAGGGTCCATGGCCGCCATACTGCCAGACGGAGCCAGCGCTGTACCAGCACTGTGTGAAGGACATTCAACCACAATCTCGGCCTTCTTTTCGTTTTTTGCATTCGGTTTTATTACATAAAACTTGAGACATCAGACAGACGAGCCTCTCTTCTATTTGTGAGGTTTGTAACACTTATGTTGCCTCATTCAATGCATATACTGCCGGCTGAATGCTCATTGGCTCTCAGCTCTTGCATACAAAGACTCCGCCCCTCCAACCAAAGAGAAAATCAAACCCGTTTCATTTCATCGCAGATGGTTGCTGACTAGTTGGTCTCGGTCCGTAGCAGGGACGTGCGGTCAGGGGAGGCAGGTGGATCATGAAAAGTAAAAAAAAACTAATAATGATAACATAAATTAAATGTGTCCACTGGTCTGTGCTATAAATTTGTTTTCTGTAGGATTCCAATAATTGTGATCATTTTTGTAGTCAAAATCGCTGAATTGCCGCATTTCCTGTTCAAACAGAGAGAGAAATGCAAGGTGCGGCAGCGATGATCCTCACCTCCCCTCAGACTGCGCTCTCCCTCACGCATGGGGTTGATTGGCGCGTGCCTGTCATTGTCTCTCTGTATGTCGCCAATATAAGGTTTGCAGAAACGTTTATTATACACCCTGACTTTCTACAGTCTGCCTAATATCTTTAATGAATGTGTGTGACATATTTAGTCTTGCTGATTGGACATAAAACCTCAGTGAAAAGGCACAAGGTGAGTGGGGCAGACAGTACCGTGGCGCCCTGAAGGGGGCGCATGTGAACCCAACAGGTGCCCGTTGCCGCTGTTCTTCTACTCAGAGGCTCTCGCCGCCAATAAGTTAGCGACATCTGAAAGTCAAGTGACTGCCAAAATGAAATATTATGATTTTTAAAACTAAAAGAGAATAAGGAGGGACTTTTACAAGAAATTGACCGAGATTTTCGTGGAGAAGGACAGGCGCATGGACTTCATTTACAATTAAAGGTAAGACCATAACAAGTTTGCAGGTTTATAAAAAATGGGATCAGACTAAGAAAAAGAAAACAATCCAATATTCAAAAACTAAATTTTGACCTAAATATTCTTTTGTTTTTCTTGTTATCCTTTTGTTGAACAATCTGTATTAAAATTGATTAAATCATCAGAATTAAAAGCTTTTAAAAACAACTAAATATTTCAATTAAGGTCGAAATTGAAATCCTTTTTTTTTGTACACCTCTCTATACTTTCATTTGTATTGAATGAGTCTGAATTTTGGAATTGCAACGGCAAGATTAGAACACATGGAGGGTGAGAAGCAAATGCGCTCTCTCCACTCTTTCTCTCTCCGAATCTATAAATGTAACGTTTTTTCTTAGCCAAATATGCGCCTTACCTATGTGTGTGTGAGGAATGCTGATGAGATATGAAACATAACCAGTCGTCAGTGTTCATGCTGGCTGCCAGCTGAATAGTCAATTAGCGACTCTTTGGGGTTCATATATTTGTAAATCTGACTCTGAAGGAGTCACCAGCCATGAACCTCACCGCACGTCACTGCTCCTTAGGTGCGTCACATTACAAGACCATCTTCATGGGTGTGCCCCGCCGATTACCCACTAGTGGATGATACATAGATGATGTAAATGAAGACCATGACTGAAAATCACCAAAAAGGTCACCTAATGTGACAAGGGCCTTAAGGTAGTGGCACTTTCAGGAGATGTGACCCCGGGTGCAGACTGGCATACCACTAGTGTGTTTGAGATGATAAGTGAATGTTAAACAGGTGGGGTGTCCAGGGAAATCGAGGCTCATCATTTAGACATTTCCAATATTAACTTGTCTACCAATATTTAAAGACCCTTTGAGGTTAGAGTGTCTCTCATTAACAGTTTCTCAACAAAGAAATAAAATAAAATAACCCAGTGGTAGGCCTACATATTGGGGTCCCCGAAGATTTCTACAGAACGTTTTCATACAAATGATGTCACTCAACGTGCTTTACAAGATGAAGAAAGAAAAAAGAAAAATGTAAAAATAAGATTTAGGCAATACTAAATAACAAAGAATATAGTAAGGTCCGATGGCCAGGGAGGACAGAAAAACAGAAAAAAAAAAATAAAAAAATCTGCAGGGGTTCCAATGCCAAGAGACCACCCAGCCCCCAGTGGGCATCCGACCTGACATCAATGATCTCAATCCGTCCTCTTGGTTTTCAGGCTACACGTGGAGGAATTAGATGATGAGGGTCATGTGGACATCTGGCCTTCGATCCCTCAACGTAGGGACTGCATGGTGCCCTGGTCAGGTAGTGGTGGCACAGATCACCATTGTTATCATCTTAACAATAATAATAATTCATTCATTAACATTAATATAGTGCTTTTCTCACTACTCCTGTTCAATGGCATTGTTCTACGACAGACCACCACAATTTCAATTTTGATTAAAATGGCTGCACTGGAGTATCTCACCTGTCAAAGTTACTGGTGTGAATATAAATGTCCTAAGCCTTAAAGTTTTCAAAGAAAGTCGCTTCTGGGGTCCCTCCAGGATTAGGGGGGTCCTGAAGGTTAAGCATCATTCATTTCATCACAGAGCTGGCCCAGAGATCACCTCCAACTTCAAAATGTAACCAACTTCCAAGTAACAGAATCCTAAGAGTAAACAGAGATAACAAGAAGAAGGTCAAAAAAAATTAAAAGAAAAGCAGAACTCACAAGAATTTGCAAATCGAAGAGAGAAAACCTAAGAAGACGAGCAACAGCAGCCAACATGTGAGCTCTGAGCTAAAGCCACAGCCGCTGCCCCGACGGCTTCTTAAGAAAATAAACCATAAACGGCTCCTCAAACGTTACAGGAAACCACATTAGAAAACACACGAGGACAGACGTGCGGCTTTAACAAGATGAGATACGCCTGAGGGCTGAGATGTTTAAGAGCCTGAAGATCATAAAACTTAATGTAAGAGTGCAGGGGGGGTTGGCTAAATGAAAGTGGACGTCCTGACCGATCCCAAGACAGCATGTATTTAAGTGCAGGTCATAATGTGGACTCTTTTTTGACCTCAAGCACTTATTAGATTGGCTCAATTCAGAGGTGGGACTGTAGGAAGTCATAGAAGATGAGGATGGCATCCCAAAGTGAAGACGAGCCTGCGAGAGCAGAACAAGGCCGGTTTACAACGTCAGTAAAACTGGTAAAGGAAACGTGGACTCCATGCCAGGTCAATGACGTTGCTTCAAGTAGAATCTGCCTGAAGTTAAGCAGAGACTCGAGGATCAGTTTATCAGATGGGTTCACTTTAGTTGGCATTGCTGGAGCGTCCACAACTCTACATTAAAGTGTTTTAATTTGTTTGGCTGCAAAACATTTTATTTTTCTCTTCATCAGGGAAATTGTATGCTTGGTTGTATTAGCTTCCCTAATACTTTTTTAGAAGATTCTGTTCCGTTCTTCTCCTCAGTGTCTCGGTGTAATCAGGGAACCCCAGGGTTTTTTTGCGTTTTAATGGTGCAGTTGTCAAGTCTGGTGTTGAAAGCGGCAAGCAGGGGAAGGTGTTGGTGATTCAATCGATGCTCTACCTCTCTTAGCTCTGCAATGAAGTGTCAGTGTAGTAGACAGAATTTTCCCTTCTTTTCGTCCTCCTGTTTAAATAGTAAATGACCCGAATGCAAATGATGGGATTAACAGGACAAAGTATCATGAGGGGCCACGGTTCCACTGCATTATCCTTCCCCCTTTTTGTTTCCAGGGGACAATATTTACACGGACACACAAGGACCATGTAAAGAGGGCAACGATACGAAAGACGCGACTCAGCACAGAAAACATTGAACACGTCGTTAATCATGTAGCACCGCTACAAGGTAACAGGCAGTAAGTCGTATAAAGGCAACACGAGAAGAGTAAACACCCAATAGAGCGAAACAAAATTACAGATTTTATCTGCAAATCAGAAAACATTCCTTGCAAAAGGCTAACCTTTTACACCTAGAATTTTAATCAAGTATTTTTAATCAATACATGATCGTTATTACAATTTAATATAAGCATACACTTAAATGAAGTTGTAACAGTTAATTATTAAACATAAGGATACAAGCTGAATGTATCTAAAGGGCTAACTAAGCGTTGTTTTAAGCGTAGGCCCGTACGGCTTTTGCCTCGTCTAGAGGAGCAACCAAGAGAGTTGCTAAGGTTAAAATGAAGTAAATGAGTAATGAACGGCCCCATTAAAAAGTGAGGACTAACTAGTGAGAAAGCCCAAAGACCCCTATTGTGAAGCAGCGATGAGATTAATGGGAAATCCCGTAGGACATCCCGTTAATGAAGCGATATTCAGAGTAATGGAAGAATCGACACGTACAAGAAATAGCTGATTGGCTAAGATGATAGGATTCTGCATGATAAGAATCAGATGACGTGATGTGTTAAATAAGGTGATAGCAATAGAAAAGTATCAAAGGGAATGAATCTGTTCTCCTGATGGCTCACTCCATGGACTGAGACATTTGTGCACATCAACGTGCAAACAGAGAATCATTCTGCGTTTTCATCTGATCTTCTTTGAAAACGGAGGAAAATTTTTTCCACAACATTGATTACGTCAAGGTCATGACCCCGGAGTCCCCACCCCTAGAAACGAGGGAGGTGACCCTGGCAACAGTACACAATGAATGAAAAAGGCGACAAAGCATCCATTTTCAGTTCATACACAGGCTCGATCCACCAGACTAATTCCCTTCAATGAGGTGTGGAGCCGACCCGGACACAGACAGGCGGACGTGTTGTTCTTCACCACCACATGTATTTTATTTACACTATTTACAATATATATGGTCACTAAGACCCACTGTCCACAAGTGCACAAACCCCAACACAGTCCTGGCCACTCAAATGCCTTTCTTCGGGCCGCCTCCACTCTCCTCTCTTGCCTCGTCCTCCTTCCACCCGACTCTAGCCTCGAAAGAAGGGAGACGGCCCCTTTTATACATGACCCGGATGAGCTCCAGTTGCTTCCGACACTCCCCCGTTGGCCACGCCCCAGCGTGGCGGAAGTGCCGGCTGTTCTCCCGGAAGCTCTCCGGGTGTCGTCCAAAGTCTTCCCCCCAGCACTTCCTGGTGTGGCAGAAGTGCTGGGGCAACAGGTCCCCAAGGCATTGGGGCGCCTCCTGGCGGTGACCACGGGCCCCTACAGGGTAGGGCTTCCATGCCTTCAACCCGTGGCCCCCAGAGCAACCAGGAAGGCGGCCCCCACGTGATCCAGGGTGGGCTTTGACCCTCTTCCGGTCCTTCATGGCGTCCCGGCTGGGTCGTTGCCCCTGGCATCCCTGACAGTGGTTTGTGACTAATGTGCCTGCTGTGACGCAATAAAACCTCTGTGAGCCTCAAAAAGATTTGGACAACCAGCAGGGCCCGCATTTAATGAGGAGCGGAGATGAAGAAACATGGAAATTAACAACCACAAGAGGGGTGCTAAACAAGAAAGAACGTTGAGCTCCTGCCTAACAGAGGGGTGAGGCCTTTGAAAAGCCTTTGTGACGGGTGGCCACGGCCATGGAAGGACCAGGGGCGGGGGGGTTGAGAGAGGGAGAGGGCATCTGCAAGGCACTACCTCCCCCAGGACACTGGAGGGCAGCCCTTCTGGATGGCTGTGGCACCTTGCATTCCCACCGGGCATGCTGGGAGTTGGAGTTTGGCACAGCCCTGTTGGGTTCAATGTGGGCCACCAGGGTGAGCTGCAGACCCCCTACAGTGGATGTCCACCACACCTGAGAGAGATTAATGACCCACCTGAATAATAAATGACCATTTCTGGGGTTGTCCTGACTTTTGACCGGCAGTAAAAAAATGTGAAAAGTGAGACGTTTGCCATGTAAAGTTCATATTTTCAATTTTTTACAGAAAAAAGGACATTTGTAAAAGGAGAATATTTACAATTTTTAGCAATTTTTTTCAAATGTAGGAAAAAAAGACACTGCAAAAAGGAGTGGGCTATTTTAGAGACAATATTTGATTAAATGGCCGCACTGAGGTGACGTAAGGCCCGTCGAGGCTATGGGCGCCGTGGAGTCCTTGAATCTACAGCAGCTAGCAAAGTGGAGACACAGATTAGTGAGAAGAAGCACAAAGGAGCACGTGGATGGCTGTCTGAGAAGTAGAAAGGGAATGAATCCAAATTAGCCGGTGGGAAAAAATGTTCAACTCGTGTTAGTCAATCAACAGAAAGAACTTGAAGTGTTGCGAAATGCAGGCTGGCCATTCTCCACAAAGACAATGACTGCAAAGCAGTGCAATGAATAAGCCGGGCCTGCCATTCTCCGAGCCGCTCCATCTTCTACAATGGAGTCCAGAGACTACCCGGCTGAACTGACAAGCAGGCAGGAAAGGGGGCTGAGCAGTAGACCACCACAGGTGTAAATTATCAAGTGCTCACTCGCTGCTTTACACTGAAGACGTAATGAAAAGAAGTCTGAACATCGTTTGGATTGATGATGACAGGAGCCAATCCACACAGCAATGGGGGTCACAGGGCCCACTCAGGCCCACTTGAACTATTATTTCTATATACAGGGCTATTCAAAGTGAAAGAGCAGATTTCAAAAACTTATTTCAAACAATGTATAGAAGACAGAAACACATTCCACACATCGCTGGATAGAGGAAAGTTCAAAGTTTAAAAATTCAACTCCAAGAGGATTCAAATGACTTCATTTTCATGCAAGATGGCGCCCAGCCACATTTCCACCTGAACGTCACCATTCCAGTTTTGTTCTTTATTTCGCCTTATACAAATTCTTGTATTAGGAATTTATAGGTTTTCGCATACCCCTTGGGGTCAGAGCGCAGGGTCAGCCATGGTACAGCGCCCTGGAGCAATTGCAGGTTAAGGGTCTTGCTCAAGGGCCCAGCAGAGTAGGATCTCTTTTGGCAGTGACAGGGATTTGAACTGGCAACCTTCGGGATACCAGTGCAGATCCTTAGCCTCAGAGCCACCACTCCGCCCTATGGTTGTTCCACCTATGTCTGCTAATCTTCAAGATATGTGACATCGAATTGAGGAAGCTGTGACTTCAGTAACTAGGGACCAGTTAACTCGTGTGTGGTAAGAAATGGTCTACCGTTCTGATGTTTGTCGCGCTACACACGGTGCTCATGTTGAGTGCATACAACCTCAAGCACCACAGGACCAAACTTTGAACTTTCCTCTGTCCAGTGATGTGCAGAATGGGTTTCTGTCTTCTACAGTTTATTTAAAATAAAATTTTGAAACCTGGTCTTTCATTTTCAATGGCCCTGTACATAAAATCCAACGTCTGTCTGTCTGTATGTCTGTCCGCTCTCACGAGAGAACTACTTAGCGGATTTAGAGCAGATTTTTTTCTATGATTTTCTTGAACATACCAGTTGATTTTGCGATTTCTCTCATTGTGCTAAATATTAGAATTCACTTGCGGTGCTTATTTAATGGCAAGAATCCAAGAGAGACGCAGCGGGTCGAGGGGGAGGGGCGGGGCCAGCCTAGGGGCGTATACCTTACCTCCGTATAGTGAGCGAACCAGAGAACCACTTAACGGATTTAGATCAGGTTTTTTTCTAGAATAAGCTTGAACATTCCGGTTGGTTTTGCGACTTCTCTCATTGCACTAAGAATCATAGTTCACTTGCAGGAGCGATATATTCATGCAAATCAGAGGCTGTGGGCCGAGGGGATGGGGAAGTGTGACGTCAGGAGTGGGGATTCTGGCCGGGCTCTCCTCACTGTCCTGTTTCACTATTATGTGGGTGGAGCCACGAGGGACGGCTAGTCTGACATAAAAGGAAACCATCCAGCCCCCTCCAGTAGAGTCAGAATTGGGAGGAATGAAGGCAACATTCAATGAAGAGAAGAGAAGAGAAGAGAAGAAGCATGTGTTCTGAGTTGTGTTTATGCAACCTGTCAAGAAACCTTTGTGAGGTATTAGCAAAATAAAGCCATTTGTTTTGATTGTTTTTGTGTTGGTTATATCCAGGATTTGGGGATTTAATGGCGCCCCCTGTCTGTCATATATATATTAAATTGTACCTACCAAATAATACAAAGTGTACACGACACGTGTTTCACCCTAATTGAGGTTCATCAGGTGTATGCACTTTTGCATCCCCTTTTGGGGGTCGGACCTCGGATGTTACCTCGGACCTCGGAGGCAAACGCTCAGTCATTGTGCCACAGTAGCTGCTCCGCTTACTTGACAGGGTATAGTTCGGAGTATTAAATTAATGCCTTGTATTATTTGGCAGGAACTATTTACAATAAGATATCTATGATCTGCTTCTCGCAACTGAGAAGGCGTGGCAGATGTTCATATATATACAATATAGATATATATATATATATATATAGTGGCGCACGCGTGAGTAGGAGGCAGCCAACAAACCCTAAGGTGAGTGAATACTCACAAGATAAAGGGTCGCGAAGGAGTACGAACATCTGTCTCTCTCTTTCTTCAGAAACAAAGAAGGAAAATAAAAGCACCCTACCCCGTTCCAGAAACCATCATGGCCGGTCCACACTGTCACTTCCGTCTCCCTTTTGATGATGTCACTTCCATTCCCATCACGATGACATCACTGCCTGTTTTTTCACTTCTGGTTGCCATCTTGCTTGTTTTGATTTTTCTATAAATACCCGACTGTTTCAGATGTCTGTGTCGAATGTTTTATTTTGAACTCATTGTTCATTTCCATTTTGACCTGAGCAATTTTCCCAGCTCTTGAAAACGATTGGAGGTCGAGTTATTTATTTTATATATATATATATATATATATATATATATATATATATATATATATATACTGTATATATACTTCGTATATTGTGAGCCACTAGGGGGCATACTGCCATCCTAACCCAGACACAGACAGGCAACAGACAAGTTTTGCCACACTCCACACATTTATTTACAGTTTTTCACCAGTGTGCACAACACAACACCATTCAGTCACTTCTGCCGTCAGTCCTTCTTCCTCCACTCCTCTTCAAGCTTTGTCCTCTCCTCCCGACTCTCGCCACTCATAGAGTGAGGCAGCTACTTTTTATAAGGCGCCTGGATGGACTCCAGGTGCCTAACGAGCTTCTTCCGGCTACACTTTCGGGTGTGGCAGAAGTGTGACCAAATAAAGCCCTGGAAAGGTCCACATGCCCCCTGGCAGTGGCCACGGGTTCTAACAGGGTTGAGCCTCCATGCTCATAACCAGTGGCCCCATTGAAAACCAAAGGGTCTGCCCTGTATTGGCCTGGGCAAGGAACTGTCCTGGCAATCCTCTTTCCCCAGGTCCTTCCATAGTTTGTATATATATATACAGTATATATATTGTGAAAGACAGAAAGCACAAAAGACTCACATAAAGGTTTGGGATGCTGTCCCATAAACTGTAGGTCACTTGATTCGTCTTCTGCACCATAAAACAAGTACATAACAGACTTCAGTAGACACTGACTGAGTGAACCAGGGGGACTTTTATATCAGATGGACAGAGAATGGCATTTGCAATGGAGAAAAAAGTACTGGAGATGATGACACAGAAGGAAGGCAGAAGTGAGGTCATCAGGAGTGGACTGGAAATGAAGTCATCCAGTGGCGTTGTATCTTCGGAAGCCAGAAGTGGATTGCTTATTGTGGATGCGTGTAACTGTGGTCAAGTTCAAAAAATTACGTTTAGTCATCTTCTTTTGTTCTGGAGAATAAGAAAGACAGGCATAAGCATTCCATGTCCATTCCCCTTGATTGTTATTTTCCCGCAGCGTCGGGGCTGTTGGCTGCCCCCTTTTCGCACACATGTGACAGTTTATATAAATATATATATATATATATATATATATATATATATATATATATATATATATATAGTAAAGACAAAGCAATCATAAAGGGTCTGGGGCCCCTTGAAGGCAGGCCCTTTGCATTCAAAGGCATAGAAGAAACACGTTACATGGAAGTTGTTGAGACTTCTTGTCATTTTCATTTGTCTGTCCAAGAAGGCTATGTTTCCATTTTTGATGGTTTCTGGGAGGCAGGTCCAGGTGGAGAGACCCCGGAAATGACATCATGGCTGAAGGCACATCAATCTCTCTTTCTGCAGAGGGGAAAGGAGGAGAGAAATTGTTATTGCTTAGATAGATAGATAGATAGATAGATAGATAGATAGATAGATAGATAGATAGATAGATAGATAGATAGATAGATAGATATAGATAGATAGATAGATAGATATAGATAGATAGATAGATAGATAGATATGAAGGCACTATATAATATAGATAGATAGATAGATAGATAGATAGATAGATAGATAGATAGATAGATATGAAAGGTACTATATAATATAGATAGATAGATAGATAGATAGATAGATAGATAGATAGATAGATAGATAGATAGATAGATAGATATGAAAGGCACTATATAATATAGATAGATAGATAGATAGATAGATAGATAGATAGATAGATAGATAGATAGATAGATAGATAGATAGATAGATAGATAGATAAAGGTACTATATAATATAGATAGATAGATAGATAGATAGATAGATAGATAGATAGATAGATAGATAGATAGATAGATAGATATGAAAGGTACTATATAAGATAGATAGATAGATAGATAGATAGATAGATAGATAGATAGATAGATAGATAGATAGATAGATATGAAAGGCACTATATAATATAGATAGATAGATAGATAGATAGATAGATAGATAGATAGATAGATAGATAGATAGATAGATAGATAGATATGAAAGGTACTATATAATATAGATAGATAGATAGATAGATAGATAGATAGATAGATAGATAGATAGATAGATAGATAGATAGATAGATAGATAGATAGATAGATAGATAGATACTTTATTAATCCCAAGGGGAAATTCACATAATGCCCTTGTGTGTTCTGGGGGAGTAATGTACTTATCCAAGCCCCTCAAGTTCTTCCCGAGGCACACGTGTGAGCCAGTCTATTAATATTTCTATATTGGTTGAAGTACCCAGAGTCCATTTGAAGAATGTATTAAGCAAAGAAAGCAATGCTTTATGTGTTTTTGAAATGGTGACCCTGTTGTTATTGCTGGCTGACCCATCTATCGTCCACACTGTCACTCTATCAATGTCTATGATTTTGAGAAATGAGAATTTGTTGCTTTTTGGTCGGGCTGGAATCCAGAATTGTGGAAACTTAACTCCTGGGTGGGTTGTAACTATCAATTGGTGTCATGTCTGAGTCGTCCTTTCAGTTCAAGGTGAACAGTTCATAGTTAAATTATGAAGAAAAGCCAGCAAAGCCGGAGTTCAACAACAGCCCTGTGATTCTCCTTTGTGTTGCGTTGCACTTCCACTCTCGATGAGGCCTCACCCCACACGTCCCTGTAAAAGCACACAATCCTCCTTTTTATCTGACGGTAGATAAGAAGCCACACGTGGTGCCGCCTGCTATGTTATGTTAAGTTTTGTCTGCTAGTTTGACTTCAGTCAATTTGGATGTTTCACTTGCTCTGAGCCAGCAGGGGGCACTAGTAGGGTCCTGTCCATATCGTCCAACAGAGCAGCTTTACAAATTGTCATCCAGATTGGCCAAAGCTTGTAGGATTGTAATGGGAACAGACAGAAAGACATTCTATTTATAGCTATACGTAGATAATATAATATAATATAATATAATATAATATAATATAATATAATATAATATAATATAATATAATATAATAATAAAGTCTTCCTCTAGGTCAAGCTTACAAAAGTCTAAACAACTGACCATAGTTAGGAAATCTCTAACTGTGCTGCGATTGTATTGCCTCTCTGTAGTTGTAAAGTGCCTTGCAATGGCGTTCACTTCACAAAAAAAAAGGCTTTGGCGTGTTTGACAAGGCAATAGGCAGCCCAGCTTAGCAAACCCCACTTCCTGGGGAGAATCACGAGGTCAGACACACCCCAGAGTTAAAGGTGTTACACAAACAAGTCTGGATGACCTCTTTTCATTTCTTCTCATTTCTCCTGATGAAATCTCACCTCACCTTCACATGCCTGGGATCAAAAACAAAGCTCCCGCAGGACAGGCAGGCCCCCTTCTAACCTGTTCAGGCAATCGTTCTTCTGTACGCTACGTCACAGGCGCTGTGATAGCCGACACCGTGAGGAGGCCCACCGCTGCAGGCCTCACCTTAAACCCAGTAAGGAAGAAGTGGGAGGCAAAGAAGCTTGGAACTTCAGTGGGAAATTAAGTGGGGTGGGCTCAGTGTGCTTTACCAGCAGCACCACTAAGTCAATGAGTCGTCTTTACTCTTCCAGTCTGAGTCCCGGGACTCAAAGGGATATCTCCACCTCATTCTTTGTCATTTTGGTAAGTTATTTCACAACGCTTAGCCAAAGAATCTTCACCTTATTTGCATCTGCTACCTTTATTTTTCACATCATCCACATGGAGATCTTTTTTAAGCTCATCAGCGTGACGACTCTCTCCCATTTTAAATGCAAATCTCTAGGCTGTCACTTTCATTAATAGAAATCCATCCAAGTTCAGAACCCACTCAATCAGACAAGCACGAATGACTGCAAGGGGTTATGGCAGCAAGCCGACACGTTTTAAGAGGACAACCGGAAGAACAAACCAAAGGCAGAAAAAGCTTCAAAAATGGGAGATCAAGAAAACCGAAACCCAAACGTCAGAAAAGTACAGGCTGAAAAAGAAATGTTCTCTAAGACAAGGATTGTTATCCACAGCTTGGATGAGAACACAGTGAAACGGGCGACCTTTTAACCTGCAATTACCTGTGAGTCATGGAGACGACCAGAAGTGACACAAAATCCAAAATACGTAACTCTGTGTGCTCAATGAAGGCATTGGGAGGGATGGAGAGGACAGTGACGGTGACAGTGGCGTCCCAATGCTTCATACAACTTCATCTTTACCAATTTCTTCATTTAAGCGTATTGTTATTATATTGGCACAAATATGGAACAAATAAAGTTTTATCTATCTATCTATCTATCTATCTATCTATCTATCTATCTATCTATCTATCTATCTATCTATCTTGCGGTGAAAGTCAATCAGCAGTTCTCTGCATTTGCTGATGTTAAATTGCAGACAATTCTCAAAGTTCTCCCCCTGACTCCTCTCCTCTGTCTTGCCCCCCCTAACCCTAACCCTAACCCCCTTTTATCAGTACCCTCCATAAGTGCAGAATTATCTGAGAATTTCTATAAGTGATGTGACCTGCTGTTATATTTCTAGTCAGAGGTGTGAAGAGTGAAGAGAAGAGCAGACAGGCCAGCTCCTTGTGCTGCTCTACCGTTCCTCACACAGTCCTTGAGTCTCACACACTCTGGTCTGTCTGACAGATGGTCCACCATCAGGACCACACAGGCTCATCCATCAGCATGTCTCTGATATCCAAGGATGGCTAGATGGTATTGAAGGTGCTGGAAAAATCAAAAATCAGAATTCTCCCAGTGCTGCCAGCTTTGTCCAGGTGAGAATAAGAATCATGGAGCAGACAGATACAGTGGTGCTTGAAAGTTTGTGAACCCTTTAGAATTTTTTATATTTCTGCATAAATATGACCTAAAACATCATCAGATTTTCACTCAAGTCCTAAAAGTAGATAAAGAGAAACCAGTTAAACAAATGAGACAAAAATATTATACTTGGTCATTTATTTATTGAGGAAAATGATCGAATATTACATATTTGTGAGTGGCAAAAGTATGTGAACCTCTAGGATGATCAGTTAGTTTGAAGGTGAAATTCGAGTCGGGTGTTTTCAATCAATGGGATGCCAATCAGGTGTGAGTGGGCACCCTGTGTTATTTAACGAACAGGATCTATCAAAGTCTGCTCTTCACAACATATGTTTGTGGAAGTGTATCATGGCACGAACAAAGGAGATTTCTGAGGACCTCACAAAAAGAGTTGTTGATGCTCATCAGGCTGGAAAAGGTTACAAAACCATCTCTAAAGAGTTTGGACTCCACCAATCCACAGTCAGACAGATTGTGTACAAATGGAGGAAATTCAAGACCATTGTTACCCTCCCCAGGAGTGGTCAACCAACAAAGATCACTCCAAGAGCAAGGCACACGTGTAATAGTCGGCGAGGTCACAAAGGACCCCAGGGTAACTTCTAAGCAACTGAAGGCCTCTCTCACATTGGCTAATGTTCATGTTCATGAGTCCACCATCAGGAGAACACTGAACAACAATGGTGTGCATGGCAGGGTTGCAAGGAGAAAGCCACTGCTCTCCAAAAAAAAACATTGCTGCTCGTCTGCAGTTTGCTAAAGATCACGTGGACAAACCAGAAGGCTATTGGAAGAATGTTTTGTGGACGGATGAGACCAAAATAGAACTTTTTGGTTTAAATGAAAAGCGTTATGTTTGGAGAAAGGAAAACACTGCATTCCAGCATAAGAACCTCATCCCATCTGTGAAACATGGTGGTGGTAGTATCAGGGTTTGGGTCTGTTGTGCTGCATCTGGGCCAGGACGGCTTGCCTTCATTGATGGAACAATGAATTCTGAATTATATCAGAGAATTCTAAAGGAAAATGTCAGGACATCTGTCCATGAACTGAATCTCAAGAGAAGGTGGGTCAAGCAGCAAGACAACGACCCTAAGCACAGAAGTCGTTCTACCAAAGAATGGTGAAAGAAGAATAAAGTGAATGTTTTGGAATGGCCAAGTCAAAGTCCAATCCAATCAAAATGTTGTGGAAGGACCTGAAGCGAGCAGTTCATGTGAGGAAACCCACCAACATCTCAGAGTTGAAGCTGTTCTGTACGGAAGAAAGGGCTGAAATACCTCCAAGCTGGTGTGCAGGAATGATCAGAAGTTACTGGAAATGTTTAGTTGCAGTTATTGGGGGGTCACACCAGATACTGAAAGCAAAAGTTCACATACTTTTACCACTCACAAATATGTAATATTCAATTATTTTCCTCAATAAATAAATGACCAGGTACAGTAGAGTCTCGCTTATCCAGCCTTCGCTTATCCAACATTCTGTATTTTTCGATGTCCCACCGCAATAAAAAAACAAAAAAAACGCATCAATCGGCAACTAGAACTGTAAGTTGCAAGCGTGAGCGTAGTCTATTTTTAGTTGATCAGTTCATTTTTCATTTACATTTTTCTGTTGTTTTGTTGTAAAACATGATTACAGTGGATTATGTGGCCAACCCTCTCTGGTGTGTGTCCGTGTGTGTGTCTCTCTCGCGCGTGTGTGTGTCTGTCTGTGTCTCTCTCGCGCATGTGTGTGCGTGTGTCTCTCTCGCGCATGTGTGTGCGTGTGTCTCTCTCACGCGTGTGTGTGTACATGTGTCTCTTTCTCGCGCGTGTGTGTGTCTGTCTGTGTCTCTCTCGCGCGTGTGTGTGTGCGCGTGTGCCTGTGTGTCTCTTTCTCGCGCGTGTGTGTGTCTGTCTGTGTCTCTCTCACGCGTGTGTGTGTGTGCGCGTGTGCCTGTGTGTGTCTCTCTCGCGCGTGTGTGTGCGTGTGTCTCTTTCTCGCGCGCCTGTGTGCGTGTGTCTCTTTCTCACGCGTGTGTGTGTCTGTCTGTGTCTCTCTCGCGCGTGTGTGTGTGCGCGTGTGCCTGTGTGTGTCTCTCTCACGCGTGTGTGTGTGCGCGTGTGCCTGTGTGTGTCTCTCTCGCGCATGTGTGTGCGCCTGTGTCTCTCTCGCACGCCTGTGTGCGTGTGTCTCTTTCTCGCGCGCGTGTGTGTGTCTGTCTGTGTCTCTCTCACGCGTGTGTGTGTCTCTTTCTCGCGCGTGTGTGTGCGCCTGTGTCTCTCTCGCGCACCTGTGTGCGTGTGTCTCTTTCTCGCGCGTGTGTGTGTCTGTCTGTGTCTCTCTCGCGCGTGTGTGTGTGCGTGTGTCTTTTTCTCGCGCGTGTGTGTGTCTGTCTGTCTGTGTCTCTCTCTCTCACGCTCTCTCTCTCTTTCTTGCTGCACAGGGAATGCACAGGGAGAGACTGAACACGTGCGGAAATCATTGGCCTTTCTCCAAACATAACGCTTTTCATTTAAACCAAAAAGTTCTATTTTGGTCTCATCCGTCCATAAAACATTCTTCCAATAGCCTTCTGGTCTGTCCACGTGATCTTTAGCAAACTGCAGACGAGCAGCAATGTTTTTTTTTGGAGAGCAGTGGCTTTCTCCTTGCAACCCTGCCATGCACACCATTGTTGTTCAGGGTTCTCCTGATGGTGGACTCATGAACATGAACATTAGCTAATGTGAGAGAGGCCTTCAGTTGCTTAGAAGTTGCCCTGGGGTCCTTTGTGACCTCGCCGACTATTACACGTGTGCCTTGCTCTTGGAGTGATCTTTGTTGGTTGACCACTCCTGGGGAGGGTAACAATGGTATTGAATTTCCTCCATTTGTACACAATCTGTCTGACTGTGGATTGGTGGAGTCCAAACTCTTTAGAGATGGTTTTGTAACCTTCTCTAGCCTGATGAGCATCAACAACTCTTTTTGTGAGGTCCTCAGAAATCTCCTTTGTTCGTGCCATGATACACTTCCACAAACATATGTTGTGAAGAGCAGACTTTGATAGATCCTGTTCGTTAAATAACACAGGGTGCCCACTCACACCTGATTGGCATCCCATTGATTGAAAACACCCGACTCGAATTTCACCTTCAAACTAACTGATCATCCTAGATGTTCACATACTTTTGCCACTCACAAATATGTAATATTCGATCATTTTCCTCAGTAACTAAATGACCGAGTATTATATTTTTGTCTCATTTGTTTAACTGGTTTCTCTTTATCTACTTTTAGGACTTGAGTGAAAATCTGATGATGTTTTAAGTCATATTTATGCAGAAATATCGAAAATTCTAAAGGGTTCACAAACTTTCAAGCACCACTGTAACTGCATCCTCCACTCCAATCTTTATATAATAGACTGTGGTGGGTCCAGGTGGTCTTCTACAAGAGGAGTCATACAGTGTGTGTGTGTGTGTGTGTGTGTGTGTGTGTGTGTGTGTGTGTGTTTGTGTTGCTCCTTGCAAACATTCATGTGGGTCATTTGGGTCTACTGGGCACAAAAAAACTGATGGGCCACAGAAGGCTGTGTGGAGGAGTGCAGTCGTCCAGACGGGTGTGCAGATCAATGAACACCAGGAGCACAAATTGATCTTCACAGCCATCTCTTCTATTTAAATCATTTTCCAAATGAGTACCACAAAAAGTTGTCCTTTCTACAGTGAGTTTAACAGTTAAATATTCATTAACCCTTGCAGCTGTTTATTACATCTGTTGAAATTTAAATAATAATAAGACAATTTATTTATATTTCCAATGCTCTCAGAAAAGACATCAGGGAGTATGTAACATGCGTGACATGACCACCATAAAGGCTGCAGGGACTCACTGAGGGGCACACAGTACGTCACACATCCTGCCAGTGGTCACATTGTATTCATAATTTAAAGTATACTACAACGGTCAATGGTGTCATTAACAGCTTTTCTCTTCTGCCTTTACAAACAACAGGAAAACCGTGTGTTCTTGCGAAACTAGAAATCCTGTGAATTTTTTTTTAAGTAATTAAAAACTATTTTGAAATCATTGAAACACTGTGAGACTAAATTGATCCTCCCTGAAGCCGTGCAGCAACCCGACTGAAGAGGACCCTCCAAATGAAATAAAGAACATAAGAATGAAAAAATGAAACAAGTCTGCCACCTGGTGGTCAACCTCCAGATACACATAACATCCGTTAGGGCAACTTTTACACATCAAGATATTTTTATTTTTCTATTCATTAACCCTGCACCCAAATATGCAAATATTTTACATATGTATATATATATATATATATATAAACCAGTAATGGCATACTGCACAATAACGTGCAGTGAACACACTTCACATATAGTTTTCATCCTCTTTCTCTGTACGTTTAGCATTCATTTGCTCAGAGGTTGATGCGCTTGCTTCTTCTCTAAGCTTCTTAAGCTGGCACTTAAGTCTTCAATCTTCCTCAAGAATGATTTAGGACAGTGGTGGCGAACCTATGGCACGCGTGCCAAAGGGGGCAATCAGAGCCCTCTCAGTGGGCACGCGCGCCGTCGCCCGAGCAAAAAGTTGTTTGTATCATTGAAAGCTCCGTTATTATGTTTTTCTTTTAAGACAAAAGATGTTAATGTATGAGTTGCTTTTCTAAACTAAAAGCTCAGTAGATAGACAGACAGACAGAGCATCAGTATTGGCAGTTCAGTCCAATTTATCATCCAGCTGCACTCCCAGGTATTTATAGGTCTGTACCCTCTGCACACACTCACCTCTGATGATCACGATGTCCATGAGGGGCCGGGGCCTCCTAAAATCCACCACCAGCTCCTTGGTTATGCTGGTGTTCAGTTTTAGGTGGTATTCAGGTTAAATTGCCATGTTGGCACTTTGCGATAAATAAGTGGGTTTTGGATTGCAGTTTGGGCACTTGGTTTCTAAATGGTTCGCCATCACTGATTTAGGATATGAAGAGGTAGGGATGAGAACGGCGCCCGTACGCATGCGCTGCATGCCCGCCCTGCTGGCCGCTGCCGAGAATTGATTCTACAATAAATAAAATAAAAATAAAAAGAGGAATAACCTTGGAAGTCAATCATCACCCCGAAAGCGGACAGTAGACGTCACGTAGTATATGTGTACCAAAATTGCAGCTCAATCGGTCAAACGGTTTGTGAGCAACAGGTGATTTAAAATCCTGGAAAGACAAACGGACTGCCACGTTAGCGTTATATATATAAAGATATTTTATTATTTGCTTTTCTTGCACCGCACCCTATGCTACATATGGTTTCCTGTTTCTTCAGGGAAATTTGTCCAAAAAGAAAACCTAGAATTTTTATTCAGATGTCTTGTATAGGGTGCACTGTACACATTTTTTTAAACTTTCAACACTTCCATTTAAAAAGCATTGGTGAGTTTCCAGTTTCTGTCACACATTTCTGTGAAAGCCGAGCGATGTTTCCTCTCAGGACTGGCCGGGTGCGTTCAAATTGTTCTTTCGTTGTTCTACAAACAATCATATTTTTGAGTGCCGGTATTAGCAATGCAATACTGTAAATAATCACACGTATAATTATTTACTGTTTTGCATATTCAATCTTAAGTTTTGACAGTTTCATTGAGCTGATATAATAAAGATTTTTTTTTTTTTGTAAAAAGCTAATGTAACTCAGTATTCCAACAGTTCCTCTTCTGGCCTGTTCTGTCGTCTATCAGTTCTAAACATTAACAGTCAAAAGAGTTTCATTCTCATGAAGTTTTCCAAATGCTCAGACAGCCTGAGATTTCATGGAATCCCCCTAAGTTGCTGGATATCATGGCCTGTCTGTACGCTGGTACTGTGAGTGCTGTGCAGAGTGGAGGCAGACCCTCCGTGTTTTTCCCAGTTGATTCTGGGGGTCCATCAGTGGTGTGTTCTGCTCCTACTCTGTTCAATGTTTGCATGGACTGGGTGATGGGAAGGGTTATGGGTTATGTGGGGCATCTGTTGGTGAAAAAAGATTCATGGATCTTGACTTTGCTGACAATGCTGTGGTCTTTGCGGAGTCATTGGAGGCTCTGATCGGGGGTCTCGAGAGACTGAGTGAGGGGTCTGAGTATCTGGGCCTGTGAGTGTCCTGATAAAAACCA
Source organism: Polypterus senegalus (assembly GCF_016835505.1). Lineage (NCBI taxonomy): Eukaryota > Metazoa > Chordata > Cladistia > Polypteriformes > Polypteridae > Polypterus > Polypterus senegalus. The sequence continues at coordinate 10,773,920 of NC_053171.1, forward strand.
ACAGCTAGGCCTTTAATGACCTCCTGGGCACGGCCATCAGCATTGTGTCTGTCTGCGGAGAGTGTGTCCACCTCATCGAGAGGTTTACTGACCTCGGCAGTGACATTCATGCGACTCTTCCTATGAAGTCAGTAGACAGATTGGGAGGCCATGGATGGGTCATGAGTTCACTGGAAAGGGGTGTGTGGTGGTCCGGATATCTCTGCAAAAGGACGAAGGTCCAAGACTTTAGAGTCCTGGTGCTCCTTGTTTATGAGACATGGACGCAATTCAGTGACCTGAGATGAAGAGTGGACCCCCTGTGTCTCTTCAGCGATTCCTTGGGTGCCGCTGGTCTGACTTTGTGTTGCTCATGGAGTCCCAAATGAGGCACATTACCTGCGTTGTGAGGGAGCGACAGTTTACAGCACTACGGCCTTGTGGTGTGATTCCCCGAGGATGATCCGGTTCACAGGACCCTCATTGTTGAGGACCCGAATGGCTGGACCAGGCCAAGGTGATGCCCATGTAACACCTGGGCAGAATGGTGGGACTGGACTGGTCTGCCTGGGGGGCTGTTTCTTTATGTGGTGGGCATGGCAATGCCCTGTACCAGTACATGCTCCCCACCTGACTGACCTGACCCAATTTACCCATCTTCCTCTTTTCCACAACAGCTTCTAGTGTGTTCAGGGTTTGCCTGGTGATGGATCAGGCCTTCCTGATAAGTTTGTTCAGGCATTGTGCTTCTTTTCTGCTCAGGTTGCTTTCCCAGGACACCACTGTGGCCACTATGGACTGGTAGAACATTTCCAGCAGTTTGCAGCACACATCACAAGACCTGAGTCTCCTTCTGCAGTCCAGTCTGCTGAGGCCCTTCTTGTCCAGCAACACTGTGTTGTCAGACCAGTCCACTTTATTGTTATGTGGACCCCCCAGGTACTTGTAGCTCTGCACCACTTCCTTGTCCTCCCCCTGAAAGATGACTGGTGTCAGAGGCTCCTTGGCATGTCTGAAGTCCACCACCAGCTCTTTTCACTTGCTGATGTTGAGTTGCAGGTTGTTGTCCCTGCACCACAACACAAAGTCCTCCACAGCCTTCCTGTACTTGGACTCATCTCCATTATTAATACAGCCTATGATGGACAAGTCATCAGAAAATTTCTATAGATGGCATTGAGCTGGAAGTCTGGTGCATAGCAGGTAAAGAGGAAGGTATGGCATGAGATATCCATCCATTGTGGCAGGTGGCTGGAAGTCAGACCCAGCCGGGACGCCTGGAAGGACTGGGAGGCAGTCTATATGTTCCCCGGGCCATGAGGGGGCAACCGCCCTGGATAATGTGTGGACCACGAGGACGGAGCGTGTAGGCTCAAATCTATTGGGGCCCGTAGCCACCGCCAGGGGGCGCCACAAGCCTTATAGAGCCCAGAATATCTACACTTCTGCCACACCTGGGAGGGTGGAGGAAGGACCTTCCAGGGACACCCGGAGTGCTGCCGGGTGCTCATTCGGAACTTCCGCCACACCAGTATTTGCCGCCGGGAGGACGTCAACAAGCACCTGGAGCACATCCGGGTGATTATAAAAGGAGCCGCCTTCCTACAGTCGTGGAGCCGGAGTCGGGTGGAAGAAGGTAACCCTCGGAAGTAAGGAGGAAAGGCGGCCCACGGACATTGAAAGGCCCAGGAAGTCATGGGTGTTTTGGTGCTGGAGCACTCGTGTGTGCGGGACTTGTGTCTTAGGGACCTTGTCTTTAATAAACGTGTCCGTTTTAAGAACTGCCAGTGTCAGTCTGGTAGTGTCCGGGCTGTTATTTCACACCATCCATTATCCAACCCGTTATATCCTAACACAGGGTCACGGGGGTCTGCTGGAGCCAATCCTAGCCAACACAGGGTGCAAGGCAGGAAACAAACCCCGGGTAGGGTGCCAACCCACCCGTAGGGCAGACATTAGATATTTATTTATTTATTTATTTATTCATTCAATTTCCTAATAGTGAAAGTCTTCATTCTGTGTGGTCGAAATTATATTATTTAGACATTCATCATCATATAAGGTCAGTCCCATCTCTTCTTATACCAGAAAAAACAGGATAGGACTAATTACATCATGAAGCCAAACCAACTGCCCTTCAGTACAGTGAAGCTAAGAATATTCAGGCCTGGCCAATATTTGGACGAGAGACCAACCAGGAAAAGCTTGGGTAGATGTTGGAAGAGGTGTTGGTAATGGCAGCAGGGGGCACTTACTGCGTGGTCTGGGTGTGGATCTCAGTGCATCATGTGCATACATAAATGCTTCTGTTAAAATCCAGCCAGTGACGTGCGGTGAGGTTCACGGCTGGTGACTCCTTCAGAGCCCGATTTACAAATAAATGAAACCAAAAGAGTCACTGATTCACTCTTCAACTGGCACCATGCACATTCAATACTGGTTATGTTTCATATCTCATCAGCATTCTTTACAACAACAACAACAACAACATTTATTTCTATAGCACATTTTCATACAGATAATGTAGCTCAAAGTGTTTTACATGATGAAGAAAAGAGAAATAAAAGACAAAATAAGAATTCGAATAAGAGAGCACTAATTAACATAGAATAAGAGTAAAGTCCGATAGCCAGGGAGGACAAAAAAAAAAAAAACTCCAGACGGCTGGAGAGAACAAAATAAAATCTGCAGGGGTACCAAGGCCACGAGACCACCCAGCCCCCTCTAGGCATTCTACCTGACATCAATGAAACAGTCCTCTTTGTATTTAGGGTTCTCATGGAAAGACTTGATGATGATGGTCATGTAGACTTCCGGCTTTTGATCAATCAATGTAGGACATCACGGTGCTTTGATTAGGTGGTGATGGCGCAGGTCGCCACCACAGAAAACTGGAAAAAGAAACAGAAGAGAGAGTTGGGGTCAGTATGGATTTTAGAGCCACCATGAATAGTTATTATAATGAATTGAATACACAGAGTATCAGGATTAGATGAAGGTGAAGTTATCTGAAAGCCATGTTAAAGTAATGTGTTTTCAGCAGTGTTTTAAAGTGCTCCACCGTATCAGCCTGGTGAATTCCTATTGGCAGGCTATTCCAGATTTGAGGTGCATAACAGAAGACGGCCGCCCGCCTCACCACTTCTTTTAAGTTTCATTCTTGGAATTCTAAGCAGACACTCATTTGAGGATCTAAGGTTACAATTTGGAGTGTAAGGTGAGAGACATTCCGATATATAAGATGGAGCAGATTATTTAAGGCTTTATAAACCATAAGCAGGATTTTAAAGTCAAGTCTGAATGACACAGATAACCAGTGTAGTGACATGAGGACTGGGGTGATGTGCTCGGATTTTCTTTTCTTAGTTAAGATTCTAGCAGCTCCATTCCGCACTCATTGCAGTCGATTGATGTCTGTTTTCGGTGGTCCTGAGAGGAGTGCGTTACAGTAATCTAGTCGACTGAAAACAAACGCGTGACCTAATTTCTCAGCATCTTTCAATGATATAAAAGGTGTAACTCTTGCTATGTTTCTTAAGTGAAAAAATGCTGTCCTAGTGGTCTGATGAATATGCGATTTAAAATTCAGGTTACAGTCAACAGTTACCCCTAAATTCTTTACCTCCGTCTTGACTTTTAATCCTAATGCATCAAGTTTATTTCTAATAATCTCATTGTCTCCATTATTGCCAATCACTAAAATTTCTGTTTTCTCTTTATTTAGCTTGAGAAAATTACTATTCGTCCATTCAGAAATACAAGTAAGACATTGTGTCCGTGAAATAACAGCATCTGGGTCATCGGGTGCTATTGATAAGTACAGTTGTGGGTCATCAGCATAGCTGTGGTAGCTCACGTTGTGCCTCGAGATAATCTGACCTAACAGAAGCATGTAGATCGAAAAGAGCAGCGGACATAGGATAGAGCCTTGTGTGCCACCATACAGGATATCATGTGTCTTTGAGTTATAATTACCACAACTAACAAAGAATTTTCTACCTGTCAGGTGGGATTCAAACCAATTTAAGACACACACATAGACAGGTTAGGCGCATATTTGGCTAAGAAAGAATGTCACATTTTTAGTGGCGAGAGAGAGAGAGTGGAGAGAACACATTTGCTCCTCACCCTCCATGTGTTCTGAATTTGCTGTTGCAATTTCACAATTCATACTCATTCAGGGTGGCACGATGGCGCAGTGGGTAGTGCTGCTGCCTCGTAGTTAGGAGACCCGAATTCGCTTCCCGGGTCCTCCCTGTGTGGAGTTTGCATGTTCTCCCCGTGTCTGCGTGGGTTTCCTCCCACAGTCCAAAGACATGCAGGTTAGGTGGATTGGCAATCCTAAATTGTGTGATTGGTGTGTGTGTGTTCCCTGTGGTGGGCTGGCACCCTGCCCGGGGTTTGTTCCTGCTGTGCTGGCTGGGATTGGCTCCAGCAGACCCCGTGACCCTGTAGTTAGGATATAACGAGTTGGATAATGGATGGATACTCATTCAGTAGAAATTAAAGTATTGAGTGATATACAAAAAACGGATTTCAATTTGACCTTAACTGAAATATATTTTTATTCTGATGCTTTAAGCAATTTTTTAGAGACTGTTCAATAAAAGGATAACAGGAAAAACAAAATAATATTATATTTAAGGACAAAATTTAGTTTTTAAATATTGGATTTTTTTTTGTCTTAGTCTGATCCCATTTTTTTTTATATAAAAATTGAAAACCGTTTATGGTCTTACCTTTATTTGTAAATGAAGTCCATGTACCTATTCTTCTCCACGAAAATCTCCATCATTTTCTTCTAAAAGTCCCTCCTTATTTTCTTTAAGTTTTAAAAATCTTAATCTTCTATTTTGGCAGTCAGTCGGAACAAAAAAATAAAAAATAAACGGACCGCTGCAGTGCACTTGACTTTCTGATGTCGCTAACTTCCATCCATCCATCCATTTTCTAACCCGCTGAATCCGAATACAGGGTCACGGGGGTCTGCTGGAGCCAATCCCAGCCAACACAGGGCACAAGGCAGGAACCAATCCTATTGGCAGAAAAACAGCAGCAACGGGCACCTGTTGGACTCACATGCGCCCCCTTCAGGGTGTCACAGTACTGTCTGCCGCACTCACCTCGTGCCTTTTCACTGCGGTTTTATGTCCGATCAGCAAGACTAAATATGTCACACACATTCATTAAAAATATTAGCCAGACTGTGGAAAGTCAGGGTGTATAATAAACGTGTCTGTAAACCTCAGATTGGCGACATACCGAGAGACAGCGACAGGCACGCGCCAATTGCAGGCATCAATCCAGCGTGTGAGGGAGAACGCAGTCCGAGGGCAGGTGAAGCTCGTCGCTCCTGCACCTCACGTTTCTCCCCAGCATTTGAACAGGAAATGAGCAAATTCAGCAATTTTGTATATAAAACAAATTTATAGCACATACCAGTGAACACATTTATGTTATCATTATTAGTTTTTTTTTTTTACTTTTCATGATGACAGGTGAAGCAGGCCCCTGACCGCACGACCCTGAGTCCAGTATCTATTCACTAGATGCTTTTGTATGGAGCTATATTTAAATTAGTTAACTAAAATTAAATAGATAAAAACACAAATGTATTATGAAACGTCACAATAAACAAATAACAAGATTATACGTGAGCATAAATAATTAAATGTGTCATGAAATACATTTTGTGTTGCTTATTTTATTATATGTTATGTAAAGCAACCCCTGCTTTTTAATTGGTGAGTCGGCGGTACAGTGAGTGTAAATATTCGGTCTTCAAGTGCCCCACATACAGCAGACATTTCAGACGCAAACTTCGAGACAAAGATCAATTCAGAGCTTCTTGAATTAAAGTTGGCTCTTTGCGTGCCGTGCAAAGTCGAAATTTTGAGCATGCGCTTTACTTGCGTTGGGAGGCGTGGCTCTCAGAATTACTCAACCAATCACTGATTGATTGAAACGAGTGTTTAATTTCAAGTGTTTTATTTCACGTTGCGTGTGGTGTCACTGAAATCAATAGATGAACAAAAAAATAATGAAATGAATGCGTAAAGAAATAAGCGACGTAGTACATACACTCCGTGACACATTTTAAGTATTTGTGCTCACATACCGTTTTGTTATTATTTCTTTATTGTCACGTTACGCAGTACATTTTTAAAAGCATTTAATTTTGTGTCCACACTTTGTCCATCCAGTTTCTGATACAATGTTACAGTTATTTTTGTATACAATTCAGGTAGTCTTGTTGTCATAAAATCACAGTTTAAAAAGAAAATGCATTTGGCTGGGACGTTCAATTTTTTTAAGGGAGGGTAAAACAGATCCAGATCAATTATTAACAAGTGACTGTAATCTTTCATGTTTAAGAGCACCCAAAACCAATATCTCTTAGCCCACTCTTCAAAAGATGGTCCCGCACATGATGAGGACGACTTATCCAGTCCCTGAATTTCACGGTCGATTCGGGGAAAATTTCAATCCAATAAAATGGCACCAGATTTACGGTGCTAATGAAAGCGTAATAAATGTAGCGACTTCAAACGAGGGATGTTTAAACCAACCAACGCCCCGTTAAACTCTTTCTTAAAATATACAGTAATACATCACTCCTAATTATTACTATGTAATGGTTTAATCCGTTAAACATTTATACGGGAACAATCCACTGAGGTCAAAAAGTGGGGGAGTGTCTTTCAAATTACTTTGTAATGTCATCACATTCTTACACTCGAAAGGAAATTCAAATTTTTTATACATTGTCACAAAAAGAAAAAGGCAATTCACTCGCGCTCTTTAATAATATTCTATATGCTTTTAAATAAGTTGCCATATAAGAGGAAAAAGACGTTGTCATATCCAAGTCATGTGCCACAGCTCTTAACACGTGACGGAGCTTGTGACCTCCATGGACGAATAGCCACGAAAGAAAACAGAAGATGTGCCTCGGAGGAGCAGTGCGGTAAGATCAGAGCTCCTCTGCAAGAGTTTCCAAGTCTGTATCTGAGGGAAGCTGAATAATCCTCGTGGAGAGCTGACAGCCGGTGAGTAGCAGTCGCTTTATCCGTTTGCTGTTATTTGTCCAACTGCTGAATGCGCCTTCTGTCCGCTGCAGACCAGCGATTCCGTTACGCATCCAGGGCTGGTCACACGATTGGTGTCAAGTGGGACGTTTCGGTGTCAGCACTGTGGAATTCAGTTCGATTTAACCCGAGTGCAGGCGCAGATTTGACTGGAGAATCAGCACGTGTTCTTAGGGCAGTTACGTTAGGAGAGGGCCCGTGAATACTGAAATCGGTAAGGAAAGCGAACTGAAGGTCTGATGATCAGTCCGACATACAGTATTGTGCTTGTCCGCTCATGACCGCCTTGACTCCGGCGATGGAGCGAGTTGGAAGGACAGACGAGAACGGTAGCAGTAGTGTGACGTGTAAAGAGTACAGTGAAATCATGGAAACGCTCCTGCCTGTCACCTGACCGCCACCATATTGACACTGACTTGTATTATCTGTGGGGTTACTGCTGTCACATTCAAAGCGAACAGTGAAATGTATTCAATGTATAAGGCGCCGACGGTCATCTCAGCTGTCTGTTTTAGCTAAGCTTCACGTTTATAGAAAATAATTTTTTTACCTTATTTGGATGGGAGGTAAATTATAATAACATCCCGTCTGTCTGATTATTTGAATGTGGGTCTGATCAGCATGATATATAGCCGTACCGTCCATTCAGATTACAGATAGTGGACCCCCCGACGGCAGGTAAAGACTGGCCAAGCATTCGAAGTGAGTATTCACAGCACATCACTTTTTCCACATTTTGTTATGTCACAGCCTTATTCCAAAATGGCTTAAATTCATTTTTTTCCTCAGAATTCTACACACAACACCCCATAATGACAACGTGAAAAAAAGTTTACTTGAGATTTTTGCAAATTTATTAAAAATAAAAAAACTGAAAAAAAATCCCATGTACATAAGTATTCACAGCCTTTGCTCAATACTTTGTCGATGCACCTTTGGCAGCAATTCCAGCCTCAAGTCATTTTTGAATATGATGGCACAAGCTTGGCACACCTATCCTTGGCCAGTGTCGCCCATTCCTCTTTGCAGCACCTCTCAAGCTCCATCAGGCTGGATGGGAAGCGTCGGTGCACAGCCATTTTAAGATCTCTCCAGAGATGTTCAATCGGATTCAAGTCTGGGCCACTCAAGGACATTCACAGAGTTGCCCTGAAGCCACTCCTTTGATATCTTGGCTGTGTGCTTAGGGTTGTTGTCCTGCTGAAAGATGAACCCATTGCGGCACTTCTTGTGTGATTTTTGGGCTTTACAATAATGTACTGTATTTTACAATATGCATTGTTGCCCAACTCCTGTGCCTCTTCCTTGAGATGAATATTAAGAGACAGTAACGGCACATAACTTTATAAATTTAAAAATAGAATTATAAATATCTAATAAATTTAAATCATATTCATTAATAAATAGTACTACTAACTAAATAGATGAGTTAGCAGTAGGGCATCACGGAATTGCAGGCACTTTGGGCAGAAGCCCGCCTCGGGGCGTTCCTTGCCTCTGCTTAGCTAGCGAGCGAGAGAACTACTTAACGGATTTAAGATGGGTATTTTGATATAATTTGCTGGAACATTCCGGTCGATTTTGCGACTTCTCTCATTGCTCTAAGTATCATAGTTCGCTTGCAGTAACGATTTATTCACGCTAATCCGAGAGACACTCAACAGGCCGAGGGGAGGGGAAAGCGTGGCGTCAGGAGCGGGCAGCCGGGCAGAGCCCTCCTCACTGTCTCTGTTTAACTTCTACGCGGGTTGATGCCACGGGAGACGGCTAGTCATTCATAGTATCACAGTTGAGCTGCCAGTGTGAGAGTCGTGCCTGTCAATGCCACTTCTACATCAACACAGTGAAATTTGTACTTGTGTGTCAAATGATCGTGCAACACGTCACACGAAGAAACAGGAATGTATGAAAATGCATCATTTCATTTTAAATAACAGAAAGACAAATCGGCTTTCCTGCTGGTATCCTAACCTCTGTTTTTTTTTTTTACAGCCGCTGTCGACACCGGACTTTTACTCGTTTTCTTAAAATGTTTAACTTTGTGAAGTACACGTCCAGTGGCTTTGGTTTTTTTATTTAGTGATTTCCACCCAGTAATAATAAAAAAATGTAAAAATCTCAAGGGGAAAGATAGATTATGTTTGGCGAGAGGGTGTCACCTGGGGGCAGAGGTTCCTGCCTGAAGCAGTGGCACTAATAAATAATTAATAGCAGCAATAAATAACAGAATGCAAATTGAGTATTCCTAGTTTTAATCCTCTTCTGCTGTACGTTTACCATTCGTTTGCTCAGAGGTTGATACGCTTGCAGCTTCCTGATCAGCTCTTCTTTTCTCCACCCTAGCGGCCCGCTGCTTCTCTTCTTCCGTCGGCCATCTTTTTGTGTTGAAACTGATGAAGTCAGTGTTTGTGTTCCAATTACTTCGTACATTTTTCTTTCATTTTTTACTTAAGCTGGCACTTAAGTTTTCAATCTGCCTCAAGAATGATTTAAGATATGAAGAGGTAGGGAAAGTGACGGCGAAGATGGTAGGGAATGAGAACGGCACCCATATGCATGTGCCACCCTGCTGCCCGCTGCTGAGATTAGATTCTACAATAAAATAAAAATTAAAAGAGTAATGAAAATCATCCCAAGAAAGCGGATGGTAGATGTCAAGTAGTATTTGTGTACCAAATTTCAGGTCAATCGGTCGAACGGTTTGCGAGCTACAGGTGATTTAAAATCCTGGACAGACAAACGAACAGCTCCGGCAGCGTATTATAGAAGATACTCGATCCACAATTGAATTTTACGACAACTGAATTACAAGAATAACATACCAGCAAAAATGTAATGCAAATTTTTAACTAAATCACATATTTTTAAGTTGTTATAATAAATCGCTCCTCGGAAACCCTGTTATCTGTTTTGCATTTTGTAAGTTAAATTTTTTAAAGTGATGGGAATTGCAAGAATGTGTTTGCTTTGGAGCTGGTGGGATTGTCTGATTGTCCATTTTAAATCTTAGTTTTTTTGTTTTTTTTATTACAATCCATACAAAGCAATCAAGTTTTTACAAAAAGAAAAATTGAATTAAGAACAGATCGATCCTCACTCCTCTTAAATCTTAGTTTTAAATCTTGAAACGGCGCATAACGAGTTTTACACAACAACAGCAATAATTTCTTTTTTTGGTTGAGCCTGTGGTCTGACCGGGTCCCTCTAGCCACCCAAACCCGACACAAGCCGACTGCAGGCACAGGTTTCACACACACAGCACGCATTTACTTAAGTGGGCAAGGAAGCGCTTCTCTCCCGCTCCCCTTGGCAACACAGACACAAAGCAGCTCAGTACTTTTCTTCTTTCTCTTTCTTTGTCTCGTTCCTCTTCTTCACCTCCACTCCTTCTCTGGCGAGCTTCATCTTTCTCCCTCCCGACTCTGGATCCTGGAGTAACGGCAGCTGGCCCCTTTTAAGCTGCACCCGGGAGCACTCCAGGTGGCCCAATAGCATGTCCCAGAAGTTCACCCTGGTGGGGCGGAAGCCCAATGCCCAGGGCTCACAGTCTCTATGCCTTTCTTTCCTGGCCGCCTCCAGTCCTCTCTCCAGCTCTGTCTTGCTTCCTCCCGACATCCACCAATGACTGGAGGGAGGCGGCCCCTTTTATGGTAACCCGTATGGGCTCCAGCTGCTTCCCGGCAATTAGTCCTGGCCACACCCCAGTGTGGTGGAAGTGCCGGCTGCGCACCCGGAAGCCGTCCGGGTGTCCCTTGTTGTCTTCACCTCCGGCACTTCCTGGTGTGGCGGAAGTGCCGGGCTCCCGGGATATTCAGGCACTGGGGCGCCGCCTGGCGGTGGCCACGGGTCCCTACAGGGCTGGGCTTCCAAGCCCTGTACCCGAGGCCCCCAACATAACCAGGACGCATGCCCCCTCACGGTCTGGAGGAGGCACAAGCCCTCCTCTGGTCCTCCTGGGAGCTCGGCCGGGGACCACAGCCATCTGCCATGAGCCCAAAGTCACACAAGAAGTGCCACAGTGGACCGTATTGGGCCCTGTTTTTGACAGCCCCTCTGCCTTGACTCCATAAGAAGACCAGAAAAAACCCCTCCAAATAAAAAATATGCCCTTTGTAGGGGGAAGAAAATGGAAGAAATCTTTGGTAAAGGCAATTCAAAGAGAGAGAGAGAGAGAGAGAGACCCCCTTTCTAGGAAGTTGAGGAGTGTAATGGGTGTCAAACAAAAAAATGGGGTAAATACAACACCTAAAACAGAGCACAAGTGATCCTCTTCACAGATGCAAGATACCCAATCTGTCATGGCCACTTCGGGAGTACAATAGTTAATAGTATCAGCAAGAGTGAAAGGGAAGGAAGGCCTACAGGACAGAAGTGAGGCCAGCTGTGTTATATGGGCTGGAGACGGTGGCACAGGAGACAGAGCTGGAGGTGGCACAGTTAAAGATGCTGAGATTTGTATTGGGTGGGACGAGGATGGACAGGATTAGAAATGAGGACATTAGAGGGTCCGCTCAGGTGGGACGGTTGGGAGATAAAGTCAGAGAGGCGAGATTGCGTTGGTTTGGACATGTGCAGAGGAGAGATGCTGGGTATATTGGGAGAAGGGTGTTAAGGATAGAGCTTCCAGGGAAGATGAAAAGAGAAAGGCCTAAGAGGAGGTTTATGGATGTGGTGAGTGAGGATATACTGGGGGTGACAGAACAAGATGAGGAGGACAGGAAGAGATGGAAGAAGATGGTCTGCTGTGGCAACCCCTAACGGGAGCAGCTGAAAGAAGAAGTACCATAGTAATAGTACAAACTACAAAGTATAGTGCAAGAAAGGATTATAACACTCGCAACATGGATGATATGTCAACATTTATGGACAGCGGTTGCCCCAGTGTTTTTCCAGTCCTTAGTCTCTAGTACAGTTATCTTATATTAATAATAAAGTTATCACACTTAATTTTAAATCCTGTATTACTAGTTGTGTGTCCTCATCGACAACCATTTAATCCAGTTTGCTTCAAGACTGCATCCTGCTCTACTTCTACAGCCCACTAAGATTCAATGTGTGTGGACCACTGGGCTGGTGGTTGAGGTTGCCAAGTGCTAATTTTCCATATTAACATCAAAGAAGGCCATTGTAGGTAGTAGACCAGCTCTTGTGGACCTTTTCTGTGTGTCGGTTGACAACTGCATACACCGCTAAAACATGAAGGTATACCGTGCATTACTGCATGTCTTCCTGATCTGTAATGTACGTGTTGCAATGAAAACCTGAAGTGAATAAAATAATATTATTGAAAACATTTTTTCTTTTTTTTCTGTCCAGTTTCTAACTTGAACAGGAGCCTGACGCAGATGAACCCTGGTACACCTGTAAGGTGAGTGTAAAGAACTTACATAACATGTCTGCTGATCATTCTGAGCATACCCACTGCAGCGAGACCACACAGCCCTTGTGCGTGGCATTCTGATACCTTAAAGCAGGGGTGGGCAATGTCGGTCCTGGAGGGCCGCAGTGGCTGCAGGTTTTTGTTTCTTAATGAGAAGTCAATTATTGCTGATGAAGCTCTTATTGCTTAAGTGACATTTTGATGCTTCATTTTGGTGGTCTCATTTGCTAAGCTTCCCCACCCTTAATTGCTTATTTCAGACTTAAACAGCTGCATTCACTGTTCTAATGGCTCCTTATTAGTAATAAGATATCAACGACAAAGTAGCCAGCAGCAGTTCTCCATCTAGCTAGTTTTGATTTACACCTGTGTGTGTTCATCATGCTCTGTTTGATTTATTAAAACCCTTAATAGAAAATCAGTTTTAGGCTTCAAATCATTTTGATGATATCCTTGGAAAGGGAAAAAAAATCTACGATATAAGAACCATACCTCACACTGTCCCAGTGTGGTGCTGAGGTGTCACCCGCTGCTCACCAGGTGGTTCGTTTTCCGGTGGGTGCGGCAGCGCCCAGTGTATGCCCCCAACCTCACTCCTCTGTTTGTATTGAGTCCTTGCTGATTAGTCAATGTATTAAGGGTGACTCATCACATCAGTGATGGGGTCCTAACCACAGAAAAAAAGAGGAGAGAGTGGGGTGTAGATATCTTACTTAGTGCTCCCATGAAATCGTAAATGGGCCTGCTCATCGGTCTGTACACCATAAATTTGTGACCTGGTCTCTGTGAGTGGCTCACCAGTCTGCTGATCAGCTTATGTTTGGTGTGTGGAGTCAACAGGAGTTTTGGAAAACGACCTGCTCGGTTGTGTGTCATGACGTCGGCTGTCCTTCTACTCGTCAACCAGTGTGTAACTCGAACTGGGAGTGTTAAAATGCTGAATTGCTAACGTGTTTTCTTCGCTGGTCTTGCCAACAGGTGAACAGCATGCGGAGGCATACAAAGTGTGTCTGTGTTGTTTTACCATTCCACCGCTGGCTGAACTAAGCTCAAGTGCTGCTAGACGTTTTCCAAGTAGGTAAGTAGGTTGGAATGTCTCTCTCTACAGGGCATTGCTGAATAACTTTTTTTTTCTTTTTTCTTGCCCCACATATACCCTTGTATATATGAGGTTTGCCTACTAGGTGTTGTAACATAATTTTTTATTTGATAGAAAATTATCATATAATTGTTTGAGCATACTTATAGGATACTTGCACTGGACAGCAAAGTGTGTGCTTCCTGAACGCTTCCAGGTGTATCTTATGAATTTTATTTTCCAAATTTCCTTTCATGCACCTTTTTATTGCAATTGCCTATCTTTCTGATTTGTTGTCATAATACAGTGGAACCTCGGAACACGTACAAATCGGGTTATGACCAAAAAGTTCGAAAAACTTTTGCATCTGTTCACAACCACACACCCGGGGGACGAACAAGCCAGTTTCCCTTCCGGTTCGCTTTCGCCGGTAATTTCCACACGTGTTCAGTCTCTCCCTGTGCATCGAGCGAGCGAGAGAGAGAGAGAGCTGGCTGCGTGAGGCCGATTCGACAGTTAAAGAATGCACCGGGCTTGTTTTTAAAGAGACTGATTCGAGCATTGTTTTAACCTCATTGTATTTAATGAAGACTTTTTTCTATTGGATTTTAACCTCAACTTCACTTCTGTTTACAGCGATCGGTTCGTAGCATGCAATGTTGCTTTTCTTGGTTGTATTTAATTACAGATTTTTCAAATGTTCATGTTTTTCCCTGTGCTTAAAGTGAGGTACCAGCATCAGCTTCTCGGTCCCCAGCTGATGGTGGTGCTGAACTTGTTTGTGTAGCTGATATGCCTACAGCAGCGTTCGCCTAGGAGGACCACCACTTATGATGACAAGAGGTACAAACCATATTGCATCACACTGCGACTGCTGTGCAAAGACAGAGAGATAGCCGGCCCGCTGTGCATTCCTGCTGGCCATCGAGCTGCCAGAGATGCCAAACGGGTGCCAACGGCAGCCACAGCATGTAGCAACAGATGTTTTATCATGATTTATGTGTGATGCCAGTACATTGTGTGCTTTTCAGAAAACTGAGTTTTTTGGAAAAAAATATTCAGTCCTCAAAGAGTTAATGAACTACTGTGTTACAGAAAGTGAGAAATGTTGATTGTCCAATAGTGGATGTTGGCTCTTCTCTTTAGGTCTGATGAATGCCCTTGTGGCTCTCTGCCACTTCTGTGAACTGCATGGTCCACGGACCCTTTTCTGCACCGAAGCTCTCCATTCCCCAACCCCGCTTGAAGCTGGAGGCCTCGGGTCTGGATCTGGACTGTCCTGTCAAGATGGTTCTTCTCCACCCAGTCGGGGCTCCAACCCACTTCCACAGGGGGAAGGTGAAGGGGAAAGTGAAGGTATCACCATAACGGCATGTGCCAGAGACCCCAATCTCAGCCAGCAGAACTCAGCAGCAGGAAGCCCAGCTCCTCAAAGAGCTGATATGTGTGAGGCAAGTGCCCTTTTTCCCCCCAATTTCAGTATTTCATACAGTTTACATGGACATTTTAATGAAACATTTGTTTTCTGCCTTCCTCATAGGGATGCCGATCACTTCCTGCTGGTCACCCTGGTTTCATCAGCCATGACAGAGAGACATCTATCAAATACGTTAGCCACCAGCATCCTCAGCATCCCCAGCTGTTCAGTATTGTCCGACAGGCCTGTGTGCGAAGCCTAAGCTGTGAAGTGTGTAACCTTGTATGTCTGTTTCATGTCTACCAGGTCATTCAGGCCTGCTCTTAATGATTCACTTTCTCCCTAGGTATGCCCAGGTCGAGAAGGCCCGATTTTCTTTGGAGATGAGCAGCACGGGTTTGTCTTCAGCCACACCTTCTTCATTAAGGACAGCCGGGCACGGGGATTTCAACGCTGGTATAGCCTGGTTCTTGTTACCATGGATCGCATTTACCTCATCAATTCATGGCCTTTCCTGTTGGGCAGGGTCAAGACAATAATTGAAGGGCTACAGAGCAAAGCTCTCAAGGTGAAATATGCTTGGGGATCAGAGGGGATGGGGCTAATTCCATGACTGGTCCGGAGAGCACATTGTTGTGATCAAGGATGGACAAAAAGTAAATTATTAACATTGAGTTGTGTAAAGGAATGGTCAGTCAGGAATGGAAATGGAGGCAGGTAGGAACAGCTACACGACAGGGTTGGAACAGTACAAGGTCCTGAAGGAAAAAGTTAATAGGTCCTGAAAATAACATCACGTTAAGGCAAAGGTAGGTTTGCTTCCTGCTATCGTAGACCATGTATTGTTAACAGGTCCCCTTGAAGTAATAATTGTAAGGGCTCAGTCATATATGCAGGTCAGTAGGGAACACTGAGTGGAAGGTTGAAAGTAAACCAAATCATTAGGTGGTAAGAAGGGAGTCCTCTGCATTGTAAGTGGAAGTGGAGAGTTAATTGGCTCCTTAAATGACAGATAAAACTCAGGGTTTGAGGAAAGCCTGGCACTGCAGGAGAGGGCTCTGAGAAGGTCAGTGTAGCTTATTAAATAGACACCTGAAAATGCTCCAGTAAGTCGCCCAGACATGAAATATTAAACTGCCTCTTATGCACTTTTTCATTGAACTTGGAATTAGCAGAAGTGCTGGACAAACATTCAAGTGGCTATAGAAAGAGAAGGTGTAGGTCTAGGTGAGGGATACGAGATGTGAGAGGAAGGAGAGTTGAGTCGTAATATGTAATCATGTGGTAGTGGACCAGGTACCCCATGGGTAGATAGCAAGGCCTGGTGGGGCTGTAGGTGGTTGTTGTTGTTTTACCTTTGTGTTTTTCTTCCATTCTATTTCCCTACATTGTATTTATACAATAAAATTTCCTTTTCACTTTCTCATATACAAAGTTATAGGGAAAGTATTGTATTCATCCAAAAATTAAATCTCGAGATCTTGATGAATCTCAACGTTTTAAACTTCCCTGAGTCTGATTTACTTTCTTGTAGGGAAAGTATTGTATTAATCCAAAAATTTGATTAAAATCTCAACGTTTTAGACTGCCCCGAGTCTGGAAATACCATTTTTGGAATTATGTCTGTGTGTCTGTCTGTGTGTGTAAACACGATAACTTGAGTACGCTTTCACTTAGCTCAACCAAATTTTGCATACAAGTATTAGGTACAAAACGTAAATTTCTATCAACTTCTGAGCTATTTCCGCTAACCGGAAATTGTACTTTTTGCTTTCTCATATACGAAGTATAGAGAAAGTATTGTAATCGTCCAGAAGTTCAATGTCAAGATTTTGACGAATCTCAGCGTTTTAGACCTCCCTGACTTTCTCGTATACGAGGTATAAGGAAAGTATTGTAATTGTCCAAAAATTCCATTTCGAGGTTTTCATGAATCTCGACGTTTTAGACCTCCCTGAATTCAAAAATACCATTTTTGAAATTGTTTGTGTGTCTGTCTTTCTGTGCGGATATGTGTGTATGTAAACACAATAACTTGAGTACGTTTTCACTTTGGTCAACCAAATTTTACAAACAAGTATTTGGTACAAAATGTAAATTTATGAGCTATTTCCACTAACCGGAAGTGGTACTTTTTTACTCATGCAACTGCAGAGTCCGATTTATTCAACTTTACTTTTATAATAATTCTTCAATATATTATTAGTTTGATTTGATTGGTTGTTGATGGTTCTTTAATGTAAATAATATACAGTGGTACTTCGGTATGCATCCTTAATCCATTCCAGATCCTTTGACTTATACCAAACAGGACGTATACCAAACAAATGTTTCCCATAAGGAATAAAGGTAAAATGATTAATCCGTTCCTGTAAAAAAAAATCCTATTGTTATTGGCATATTATACATCGATGGGGTTATATAAAATAATTTAAATACTGCTTAATACTAAACTACATAAATACAAAAGCAATCAGATGAAATAAATGAAAATGTAACCTCAATTTACTTTTTAATAACATCTTTGTTTTTCCACAATCACAGATACCGTCGTTCTCGGCATACGGCATGCAGCAGCCAAGTCCCGGATACACATGCCACCTTCATACTTTTCAACTATCAATTCAAATTTACGCGAAAAAACACAAAATCACGTGAAAATTCACATAAGAGTTATAGTGCGAGTTGTTCACTGAATGGTAGCAGCTGGCGTACTGACGCTCGTGGGCAGTCATGGCTTTGTCTCGAGAGAGGTAAACAAGGGTATCGCGCGGTGTTCTAGCACACGAGTCGTATTCCAAACAAAGGTCGTATACTAAGCAAAATTTTTCGCGTCCAAACAAGACGTATACCAAGTTGGACTTATTCCAAAGCGGACGTATACCAAGGTACTATTGTAAAAATATAATCATTGTCTTTACTCCTCAAGTATCCATCCTCATATCCGAGTATACAAGAAAGTCGAGGGGAGAGCACTAATGATTTTTGTTGTGTATTTTGTTTAGTAATATAAATAACAGCTATAGACGGAGAGGTCTAATGTAGTGTGAATTGTGTAGCCTGTGATTTCCTGCCTATATTAACAAAACTAGACTATAGCCATTTATCTTTTCAAGTATTATGAAATTAGGAAGCAAGCAGGTCATCTCTGTCAGCTAAGAAATGACCCCAGAAGGCAGATCCTAAAATGCTGGTACTTTTCCCATTGCAGGTCTTTGAGAGTGAGCAGTTTGGCTGTCCTCAGCGTTCACAGAGGATTAACACCGCTTTCACTCCTGGAGCATTTCCACATCAGCGCAGTGGCAATGCGGCTCGAAGCCTGACCTCACTAACGAAGGAGAGTGCCCTCTGGGCCCACCTGCACATCTCCTTTTCCTGGTGAGGTTCTCTGCCTTACTGGTTGATCCTTTTCTGCCAGCTAACCTTAAATAATTCCACCTTCTCTTTAATGTATCCCAGGTTGCTGAAGGCCTGTGGTAGTCGTCTGACAGAGAAGCTTCTTGAGGGGGCACCTACCGAGGACACCCTTGTGATGATGGAGAGACAAGCCGGTATGTCCAGCTCCCATTGTTGATTTATGAGTCAATGTTCATTAATAGTTTGACCACTTGGGGGGTCCTCGGCAAGCCAAGACTGTGGGCTTCCTGGTAAGTTCGTAACCTCCTTGTTTTTAACCCAGAATGTGATTCTGGTTCGGAATTCAGTGTTATGGTTACGACTCACTTTATAATGTTAAGCCTGAATAACTCTCGGGACAGTATTCTACTGCTGTCAAGTGGATGAAATAACATCACGCCGCAAAAAATCATGAATATTTCTGTGCATTCCACCACGTAATAGTAACTCATCCGTACTCTTGAGTGATGTGGAACCTTCAACCAATAACGCAATGGCATGCAAGCAAAAAGCCTATTTCCCATTTATAGGTGACTCCAGTTTAAAGGTGTCTGTAGGTCTTGATCATCTGGACTATTTTCGACTGTAAGTTGGTGATCGTCTGGTGGAGAAAAGAGTTTTCCAAACTAATCACTATGTCGAGCAGTGTCTGAGAAATCAAAGCAAACCATTCACTTTTCCCAATTGTAGGCAGCACGTCACTGCAGACCACACGTGGGTGTTATTATTAGTGTCCTGATACTGCAGGATGTAGTGGGTAAGCCAGTCCAGAGATGGCGCTGATTCACGAACCAGCTGTTGGTAGACACCGATTTTCGGCAAAGTTATGACTTAGTGTCTTTTTTCACTCATTATGAAATACAGTGGAATCTCGGGTCACGAACGTCTCTGAACACGTACAAATCAGGTTACGACCAAAAAGTTAGCCAAACTTTTGCATCTGTTCACGACCACACATTCGGTATACGAACAAGTCAGTTTCCCTTCTGGTTCGTACGCACCAATGATTTCCGCACGTGTTCAGTCTCACCCTGTACAGAGAGAGAGAAGGGGGATTGGCCGTGTAAGGCAGGTAAAGAATGCACTGGGCTTGTTTTTAAAGAGACTGATTCAAGCATTGTTTTAACCTTGTATTTAATGAAGACATTTTTCTATTGCATTTTAACCTCCACTTCACTTCTGTTTACAGCGATCGGTTCATAGCGTGCATTGTTGCAATGTTACTTTTCTTGGTGGTTTATTAAATTACGGATTTTTCAAATGTTCATTTTTTTCCCCTGTGCTTAAAACTCATTAAAAAAAGGTGTTTACAGCGAGCGGTTCGTAAGGCTATAGCGTGAATTCTTACAATGTTACTTTTCTCTGTTCAAGGTTTCCTCAATGTTATTCAATGTTTTTACATTTAGTTTACTATTATGCTGTGCATTCTATGGTATAATTAACTATTTATGTGCTTAAAAATCTTTAAAAAAAATATATATTTACATACAGTTCATACGATCTGCAACGGATTAATTGTAATTACATACAATCCTATGGGGGAAATTACTTTGGGTCACGACCAAATCAGGTTACGACCAGAGTTTTGGAACGAATTACGGTCGTGACCTGAGGTTCCACTGTACTTGCATTTCACTAATAATGACGACTGTGATAAAGCCAATCATCAATTATCCTACACTGAAACTGCATAAACTATAGAAAAATATATCAAGTGATCATCAAAAACATGCAGAAGGTGTTTGTTCCCAGTCGTGATATACTAAGTATTGGAAAAAAAGTCTCCTGGGTTACCAAGAAAGGCTGTCGGTCGTGGATATGACTCGGTATCAAGTTTTGCTCGCTGTGCGACGCAAGCTCTGGGTACATCTGAAAGTTGATGCTTTACACACCACTAAGTCGGATGGCAAGTACAGTCCATATGGCTTCATCACATCATTTATGCTGTCACTTGCAGACCATTTTCTTGACCGAGATTACTGTACAGCAATGTAGCGTTTCTGTACCTCGCCTGAACTGCAAGAGGTTGTACTTCAGATAAAAACTGATGCATATGGCCTTGTGTGACCAAACCACTATGATATGACTGGTGACTCTGATTGCATGCAAGCTATTGGATGGTGCAGTAGGTGCATGGCAGAAAGGCAAATGATTGCAGTCAAGTGGAAAGTAGTTCAGAAAAGACGTCTGCCTCCTAACAACTGTTCACAATGCAGCAACTGTCAATGATTGTGTCAGGGGAAATATGGAAGTCACTAAGCCTGGAACTGTAGTAGGCTGCAGTCACACAGTGGGCCTTGTCAGTTGTTCAGATCAGGCTCAGGCGCTGATGCAAGCAGCAGATAAAATTTTCAAAAATATCTTTAAAAATCTGCCCTAACAGTGCCTACTTGCAATGGGGACTGTTTCAAAGTACATCACACGAAGCATGTGTACCAAGCAGTCGACACTAGACGTACCTTTCCTGCTTGTGATCGTGTTGACATTTTGGTATATTCATGTTTCTGTGATGCATAATAACGTTTGTTTGGTTGCTGAAAAAATGTGATGCTTTTGGCTCAGTTTTCCACGGGAGAATTTCATTCTAAGGAGGTTAATAGCAGCCATGCTGGTGACCTTTTGTTAACTGCTTATGCTCAGATTTTCAGTAGTAGTATCAATTCAGGTAATCCCCACAGACGCATCAGTCTTCTGCTCTCCGGCAGAAGACTTTCTTCAGGATAGAAGTATAACAAATTATACTTCATTCTGTTCTGTTCTGTTCTGTTCCATCTTCATGTTCTTCGAAGGTAGAGTTTCCTTTGCTTGTTCTGTAGCAGTGAGCACACATCAAAACATCCATCCATCCATTATCCAACCTGTTATATCCTAACTACAGGGTCATGGGGGTCTGCTGGAGCAAATCCCAGCCAACACAGGGCGCAAGACAGGAAACAAACCCCGGGCAGGGCGCCAGCCCACCGCAGGGCACACACACCAAGCACACACCAAAGACAATTTAGGATCGCCAGTGCACCTAACCTGCATGTCTTTGGACTGGAGGAAACCCACGTAGACATGGGGAGAACATGCAAACTCCACGTAGGGAGGACCCGGTAAGCAAACCCACTGTGCCACCGTGCTGCCCCACATCAAAACAATATCTTAATAATTTGAATTTCATAGTCCACATTATACTAGGGTCTGCTCCATAACTATGCATACAGGGTTAGTGTGAGGGTCGCTGTGTGTTGTGTTGGACAGTAAAGGTAAAGCACACATTTCCCAGTTTGGCCCACACCCCATTTTGAGTCCACTGTAAGTCCAACACTTAAACCCCCCAATGCTTCATTTATAGATCTGTCCAAAAAGCAATGATACTATACTTGTATTACACCTTGCGGGGTGGTTTATTGTGCTTAGGCACGGGGTGAGCGGCGTCAGTCCCGGAGGGCCACAATGGCTGCAGTTTTTTGTGTAAGAGTGTTAAGATATGGTAGATGTATGGCAGTATTACTTTACTTAAGAATGAATTAACTACTTGACTAGCCACAGAGAAAATCATTAATCTTAACTGCCTAATTTTAAGATATTTTCGTTACCAGAACACAATCATTAGTAAGGTTTCAGGGCAAAGGTTAGAAAGTAACCCCAAACTTACTCTCTGTCTAGTAGACGCAGAAGTAAGAAATCAGAGTTATTTCTTCATTCTTCTTACGCTATGTTCTAATGGATGCCCCACAGAACAAGAGGAGGAACGGATTGGCTGGGAAGGCGCTGAAGGTGACAGCCCTCAAACTGCAGAGTGCCAGTCAGAGAATGTGAGGGAGAAGAACTGGCCATCAGTCCCTACCCATCTTCCAGAGTGGAGTGACTCCAGCCGACGAGAAGAATACAGGGGTTCAAAGTACAAGTCTCTGCGACATATGAGACAGGTAGGTGGCGGTGGGTTTAGGTAGCGTAATAAGAAGGGACAAGAGACATGGCAAGGTTTGGGGAAGCCACCCGTATAATTCTTTATAGTTTTGGTCAAGTTTACAAGACCGAGTCCAAAACAGAACTGAATTCCAGTGAAAAGGTGTGAGGCTTTATAGGAAGTCTGGGGAAAGTGATGTCGTCCTCGGGCTCAGGACCGGAAGTGATGTCGTCCTTGGAGACAAAACCGGAAGTGATGTCGTCCTTGGAGACAAGACCGGAAGTGGGCTGTCCCGAGTGGAGGTGGTGGCTCCTGGTAGGATTTCCCAGGAAAGGTCTGCAGGGAACTTAGAAAGAGCGTTAGTGCACCCCGCCACCCCCTGGGCAGATGTGTGACAGTAGGCAGGATGTGTCTTTAAATGTCTTCATATTCAGAAATAAAGTAGTGAACCTTTTAAACCTTTTTTTCATATAAATGATTGTCACAATCTGGGATTTTGACCAGTTTTTCTAGGATTTTGTATTTGAAAATGGAACATTAATTTTCAAAGTGCTGCCTAAACAAAAAAAAAAAAAGATTATTATAAGCTGTTAAAAAATATATTCCAACAACCTGAACTGTTTGTAAATATTGTAAGTTTAGTACTTCACTGAAACTCCTCTCAGAGCTTTACAGAAAGTGGTCTTATTTGGATAAGTCTCTGATAATCTGATGAAGCTCGAGCTGTTCCAGGTTATTTGGTGGGCACCAGTAGGTCTCGCCACAGACGTTTGGTGGGGTTAAGGTCCGTATTCTAACTGGCAAACTTCAAGCACATCTGTTTTTATCACTTTAAACCAGCAGATTGTTGATCTGTCGGTGTGCTTTGGGTCATCATCCTGTTGAAAGCCAACTTCCTTTCCCAGTTTAAGGTTATTGGTAGAGGGGGACAGGTTTTCCTCCTGGACCCTCCTGTATTATGCTGCTTTTATTTCAATCAGTGCCAATCAGATTTACTGTCCCTGCTGCTTGAAAGCCCCCACACACAACCTTAATGCTGTTGCTACCACACTTTATAATGGGGCTGGTGTAACGCGGCTGATGTGTCGTAGTAGATTTACACCACATATA
Organism: Polypterus senegalus; assembly: GCF_016835505.1. Taxonomy (NCBI): domain Eukaryota; kingdom Metazoa; phylum Chordata; class Cladistia; order Polypteriformes; family Polypteridae; genus Polypterus; species Polypterus senegalus. The sequence goes on from NC_053171.1 coordinate 10,797,263, forward strand.
ATGTTAGTTTTTTAAAGCAAAATGACTCCCTTTAGTTTCTGACACATATTTGCAGTATCTTTCAAGCGTCAGTTTGCAAATTCTACAGGCAAGGATGTTTTTCTAACCAGAGCAATTTTGTCTTTCCACTCTCTAATAATGGTCGGTTTTGTAAAATGCCTTGGAGACTGATAAGCCATTGCACATCTTCACCAATCATGGTAGCCTCGCTGACCGGTGCCATTCTTGTTTGGCATCTACGTTGAAAGAGAGAGACGGTCTAACCTTGGCAGTGTCATATTTGTTTCATCGTTGACTGGCAGCAAGGAAACAGTTACCAGCAGGAAGAAATGTTGGGGTACCACCCTGGTAACCCTGTTTAACCTCCTTATCGTTAGATCCGAGCGTCACTCAGGCTGTAAAAACCGTGCTAAAAGCGTTAGTCCTGAGCGTCACTCGGGCAACTGAATAGACGTGTCTCACGTAAGCATTAGATCTGAGGATTACTCGGGCTATAAAAGTGCCAACAGCGTTCGTGCCAAGCGTTGCTCAGGAAACTGTATAGGTGTGTCTTGTGTAAGCGACAGGCCCGAGTGTTGCCCAGGCAACCGTGCAGACACGCCTTCTCCTAGCCTCGTAAGAAATGTTTTTAGGCAGCCCAGGTGATGTCCGCTCTTGACAGTGAAACGATTAGAGATGATGAAGTGAATTTGTCTTCAGGCAGTGAAATTGAAGCCAACAGTGAAATCGAAAAACTGATTCTGATGAATCTGAAAGTGACGCGCATATCCAATCGCACATGTGTATTGTGAGCTGATTAGTCTGAAAAGAAAATCTGCAAGGAATCAGGGTGCTATTATCCCGACTATGACGTTGGATTGTGTATTTCACAATGCTTCAAGATATACCACATTTTGACAGTATATGCGGTTTTAGCATTAATATTATTATTATTATACTTTCTACATATTCTGACTTTGTACTTTTAATGTTTTGTACGTAGAAAGATGAGATTTAGTAAATATTTCATTTTTCAAGCCAAAAAAATGCAACACTTTTAACGTTTTTTTTTTTCATTCAAGAAAAAATGTAACACTGAGGAGGCACTGAGGAGCACATTTGGCCGATTTTGTATCCACATCTTTTCAGTTGTGCATTATGCGCCTAATTTACTTTTATTTACGTTACAGTAAATAAAAGTAAATTAGGCGCATAATGCACAACTGAAAAGATGTGGATACAAAATCGGCCAAATGTGCTTTCAACTCTTTCTTCTCGCTCGGGTTTTGTAGCGCTTGATGAACTCGGGACCTGGTCAGCAATCAGGCGTCACCTTCCTGGGTCACTGCAGTGTGTGGCGGAATGACCAGAAGGGGCGGGGCTTGGTCCAGACGTCCTAGCCGGGTGGAAGTGACCACACTGGGAGTCTTCTGTAGGCTGTTGAAAAAGGAGACGATACCGTTAGCGACAACACCCCCTCTACTACCCCGGAATGGTAGTACTTGTCTCAGTTGAGCTTGTTAGGGGACCCCAGAACACCCAAGCACAACACCACTTACATAATGTCAGCTGCACTGAGCTCAGAGGTTATGTTGAGATGGACAGGTGTGCACAGAGGTGTATCCTAGAATCTGCTGTTAGTCTGTCCTGCAAACGCAAAACTTTTTAAGCAGGTTATGTCACTACTTGTAAAGTAAATGAGAGAGCGAGAGAAGTGGCTAATGTAGCAAAAACTAGAAAGGTTTGATCGGCTACATATCTGGATTTTCTCAAATAAGACAAGTCTTTGGCTTGTGAAAGAGATTGATTAGGAGTAGTGATGGAAAATAAGCGGAGGTCATCAGGGCATGCGGACAGACGACAGGAAATGTGTGAGAAGAGCCGTACGCGGTGATCAAGATAACCAGTTATTGTATTTAGTGCCCTTTCCAGAGTAGAGGATCTCCTCAGACATAAGAATCTGCGTATTTCCTCATTTTATAATTCAGGGATGTCCTGTGACACTTTCATCACCGATGTGAACATAGTAATTGAAACCATGGGTGGTGTAAAAGAGGGGCTTCAGAGACCTCTGGAAATGCGCTAATTCGCAGGGTTTAGCTAACGGAAAGCCGAGTGCAGGAGTCACGGTCAGATGACTGGAAGGGGGTGAATGAGAAAAAGAAATCCTGAGTAATCATACAGTACATGCAGAGGAACTGCAGATGTACGGAATATGTTGTCCATATGAACTTAAGAAGAAAATGAGCCCCCTCATCCCGATTGAAAGGTACATTTTGGCAGACGTTTAAACAGAAACTGCTTTTATGAGGTCAGACCTTCTCATTATGTCCTTTGATTAAAATGAACATCTCCTTGTTTGACTGTGGACTTTGAGCAAGCTTATGTTTAGTACAGTTGGTCACATTTTGACTTGAAAGAATCGGGTACAGAACAGAAAAAGAAGAGTTGGGGCCGGTGTATACTTCACTCTCAGAATGTGTACGCGCACGCATCATGGCTGCTACTCGTTCCCAGTATGCTTTTGACGTGTTCTATGTATATGTCCTCAGAAATGAACGTGACGCGTGTGCAAGTTTCAGTACCAGCAAAAATATGGGTGGCATGTATGTGCAGATTTTGGTGCGTGACGTCCGCATCATTGTTTGTTATCAACATGTGACGGCAGACTTGTAGCTCCAACAGGATCAATCTGTGTGCTTCAATGTGGTGAAGCAAATCATGAAACTTAAATGCTGACATGCAGATGTCTTCATGCTGCTTTTCTTCATCCATTTTTCACATAGGGCTATACAAGACTTGCATAGTTCCAATCGTAGTGATGAGATACATTTAAAGGCATCACATACTGTCTCCACATTCTGTCACTGTTGCCATCTTTTTTTTTTTTTGGTACCTTTGCAACAGCATCCGAATGCAAATGATTTTTATTTTTAACATCTTTCTTCCCTCAACTCACAACACAATGAAACTGGATGTTTTGTTCTCACTGTGATGATTTCTCGTGCCGCCACCTGCCGTAATCTTCCAGATTTACTAACAGTACACAAGCAAGTATAGACAGCACATTGCTTGCATGGCAGCAGCATCCTCAAGCTGATGCGTCTCTTAGCGTTAAGTATATCCCCGGCCTTCTCCCCATATTCTGAAAAAAAAAAAAAAAAGATCTAAATCCGTTAAGTAGTTCTCTCGTTCGCCAACTAAGCGGAGTTAAGGTTACACCCGGAGGCAGACGTGTGAGTGAGGAGGGCCCCGCCCCCCCTTCCTGCAGCCTGATGAGTCTCTCTCAGATTCATGCTATTCATGCTAATAAATCCAATGGAATGTTCAAGCAAATTATAAAAACATTTAACCATTAGTCCCAAACTAAATCCAAACCTACATGTTTAGTACTTCTCTCGTGAAATTACTGCGGACAGACATACAAACGGGTCTAAAAGCTATAAAAATTTAAAGCCATTTCTAAATCTTTGGGACTTGGACCACGAAATTTTAAAAGCAGAGGCCGAGGTTCTTGGGCCAAGAGTAACTTACAATTCCAAATTTCAAGTACCAAGTCCTCATAGTTTGGGAGATTTCATGATGAGTGAGTCAGTGGTAGTTGGCTTTTTTATATAGATATATATAGATTAGTCCCTGTGGGGAATTGTCTTTTCGCATGAACTTTGGGGGTCAGAGCACAGAATCAACCATTGTAATTTTCAGGTTAAAGGCCTTGCTCAAGGGCCCAACAAAGTAGATGCTCTTCTGGTTGGGTGGAAGAGGCTGAACTCGAGGCAGGGCAGAAGTGATGTCAGGCTTGTTCAGGCTGGAGTTCTGCCACTCGAGAATCGGAAACAGAAACCGTAAGAATAAACGTCACACCCTTATAGAATTCGTATTAGAAGACTCGCTAATCTTGTGTGTTTAAAACGTCCGCCTTTTATGTTCTTGAAAACTATCTCATGGAGGTTTTAATTTTAAATATTTATATGTGTTACAGATCAATGCTTTATGTACATAGTTAAAGTATATATTTTAAACAGATTTTATTATTGTTAGTGTTTTTTTTTATGGTCACCAAATAATAAGCCTACAGAATTTCATTTTGTTAATAAAACATGCACAGGTGTCACCTGTTGTCTGTATAAATACCAAGGATGATAATTTCATAGAATTTAAAAATTCTACACGGCTAGTATTGTAGGAGCTTAGTATTTAAAAAAAATGTAAAGGTGTGACCTGTAAGGGATTTGCAGCACCCCAGACCTCAGCCACAAGCACAGTAACACAAGTCCTGGGTTCAAATAAAAGGTTTATTACAATAAATTACGTCTACAAAGGCTTCTTTGTAATAATCCACAATTCTCTTCTTCCATCCTCCACTCCTCCCAGGCGAGCTATGTTTGTCTTCCACCAGACTCCCAGCTCTCCTGGATAATGCAGAGTGGCACCTTTTAAACCGGACCCAAGAGAACTTCTGGTGCCAGGGCATAGCCTGTTGGAAGCACTTTCAGGTCAAGTGGAAGTCCCTGAAAGTAGGGGTTATGAATCCCCATGGAGCCCAACAGGGCTGCTCTACAAAACTGCAGTTCCCAGCATGCCCTGCGGGTGTCCGTATGGGTACCAAGGCGCAGAGATTCTGCATCTAGCATATTGGGGGAGACTGTGGCCATGTCCAGTTGTCTCCCCTTGTCTTTCCATTTTATTGGTCTCTCGTCCTGGTAAAAAAAAATTTCTCTATCCCAGCTGGGATGCTAAGACATTCTTCATATTGTTGGCATCTTCTGCCAGCCTCCTGACAAAGACCGGAATTGTTCTGTCTTTTCTTCATACTTGCCTCCTGGCCAGGTAGTGGACCAGTACCCATTCCAGAAGGGATGCCAGCCCATAGGTCCTGTCCTTCACAAAGGATAAATATTAAAATTGGAATTGTCCCATTCTAGTAACAGGAAATGTTAAATATATTGGCCCTGAAAAAAACCTCATGTGAGTATCCCTAATATAAATTAAAATTTGTTTGGTATTTGTTTTTTTTTTTTAAATAAACTGCTTTTATTCCCCCGAATTTGTACAGGTCTTGGGAGCTTCTGATTTTAGGACCTTAGCCTGGCATGTCCTAATGGGAAACCAGATGATATGGAGGGGATCAGACCCTCATCTGATCCAATCTGCTTTTGATGTACTTAAGGTGAGCAACCGTTAACTTTCATAAACATGGTGAAGTCAATTTATCCCAAGAAGTCACTCTTTGTTGTCCCATCCTACCAGGCTTTGCTGCCCGTAGGCTGTGTACGCTGCATTTCCTACAGCAATCAGTATGAGGAGGCTTACCGGTGTAACTTCTTGGGACTGAGCCCTTCTGTGACCGTCCCAGCACATGTGGCAAATTCAGGTGAGCTGTACAGATAACACATGTAGGCTTCTTCTACGCAAGAGTTGCTAGAATATTTGGCACTAAAAAAGTTAAAGAACATTTAAAAAAAATTACAGATAAGGAGATCAGTAAAAACTCCTTAACAAGTGTAACATGATGACCAGCGAGATTATAGTATGTGCCAAAAATGAACAGAAATAAAAATAACAGAAATAAAGAAGATCTATTACTGTCATTCTCTAACCCTGGGCAGGGCACATTTGGCCCAGGTTCTACCTTCAAAGTAGATTAGTCCACGTGTGCCTAATACATTATTGATTAGACCAGGGCACGACTGGGCCATTGTAGAGCATTCAATTTTTTGTTTGATTTTATATGTTTCCTCAATGCAAGTTACATTCTTCATATGTTTTGAGGTGTTAACCTTCTAGGGTTGAATACCCATTGGCCATGTTGTAGATGAATACATATGATAGGAACTTGGGTGGAAACTGATTCAAGTCCATCCACTTGTTGTTTATGTGAACCCCCAGGGTACGTGTAGCTCTGCGCCACTTCCTTGTCCTCCCCTGAATGGTGACTGGTCTCAGATGCTTCTTGTCACGCCAGATGTTCACCACCAGCTCTTTTGTCTTACTGATACTAAGTTACACCACAAGACTAAATCCTTCACAACCTTCATGTACTCTTGACTCCTCTCCATTATTAATGCAGCCTGGGATGGAGAGTGGTGGCAGTTTACTAGAAGTCTATTGTGTGAAATGTAAATGGGAAGGGAGGCTGGACAGTTCCCTGTGATGCTCCAGTGTTAAAACACCACCAGTCCCTGAGCCTCACGAAGTACCAGGGAGTCCATAATCCTGGAGATTTGGGGGGCATAGCCTCAAGTTTTACTCCCCTCCATTCAATGAGGCAGAATGGTGTTAAATACACTGGAGAAGTCACAGAATGTGAGCCTGAGCCTAACTGCGATGCTAACTTTATCCAAATGGGTGAAGGCGCTGTGGAGCATGTAGATTAGAGCTTCCTCCACACCTATATTGTATGTGCTTGATGGGCAAACTGCAGAGGATCAGGATGTACTGAAACCAGGGGGGTTTAGGACTAGCTTCTCAAAGGTCTTCATGATGTATGAAGTGAGGGCGACTGGTCTGAAGTACTTGGTGTCAATGGAATGCCCTTTTCTTTGGCACTGGGACTACATGGGATGATAAGCCCTGACAGTCAAGTATCTCGGTATGGGACATCCTCATAGCACAATAGGTTGTATGTTCTGTGAACAGAAACTCTACATGTAGGCCATGAATTTGAATCCTAGAAGATAAGCAGCTTGTTTGGGTTTGTTGTCTGAGCTCCATTTCCTAATCCGCCTACTGCAGTGAATCAGGTGAAAATTGTATTATTATTGTTATTATTATTGTTAGAGAGGTGAAGAAAAGAGTGCAGGCAGGGTGGAGTGATTTGTGACAGACGGGTATCAGCAAGAGTGACAGTGAAGGTCTACAGGACGGTAGTGAGACCAGCTGTGTTATATGGGTTGGAGACGGTGGCACAGGAGACAGAGCTGAAGGAGGCAAAGTTAAAGATGGTAAGATTTGCATTGGCTGTGACGAGGATGGACAGGATTAGAAATGAGGACATTAGAGGGTCAGCTCAGGTTGGATGGTTGGGAGACAAAGTCAGAGAGGAGAGATTGTGTTGGTTTGGACATGTGAAGAGGAGAGATGCTGGGTATATTGGGAGAAGCTGCTAGGTAAAAGGAGAAGAGGTTAATGGATGTAGTGAGAGAGGACATGTAGGTGATGGGGGTGACAGAACTAGATGACGAGGACAGGAAGATATGGAAGAAGATGATCCACTGTGGCGACCTCTAACGGGAGCAGCCGAAAGAAGAAGATGATGATGACTGTAAGAGTCAATCTTAGAAAGTTCATGTTAATGGTCAATTCACTTAAGTGTTTACTTAATTTGAATAGATTGTATTTTTCACGTAGTAATTGTCCAGTGGTTGCATATTAAAAGTACTTTGGAAGCCCTCCATAGATGTTGCTACTATTAGTATCATTTTTGTTATTACTATTATTGCAGATTGCACTTTTTTTAATCGCTTCACCCTTAGATACACAGTTTAATGTAAAGTCAGTACATTTAAAACAGAAGTGGACGTGCACCCTGCAAGAAGCTGACAATTGTGCTGTTTGTCCTGTCCACAGAATTCAGTGTCCTTGTGGATGTTCACCCCAGAACTCGCATGATGGTCCTGCCTGCCACTGACGAGGAGCTCCTATCCCAGTATGAGTTCACCGTGACCAGTGGCAGCCCACTGCTTACTGACAAAGGTAGGGAAAAGTAGCCAAATGGGTGTGATGGAGTGATAGCAGTGTTGGTGGCGCTTCCTTTTGCCACAGATAGAAATGGAATTTAGATAGAATTCATAGATATTTCATGTTTACGTTTCACATAATCCAAGTCGGTTAAGTTATCAATGGGACAACAAATAAAACTGGGCAATCCGCTGTGGCGACTTCTAACGGGAGCAGCCGAAAGAAGATGATGATGATTGTAAGAGTCAGTCTTAGAAAGTTCATGTTAATGGTAAATTCACTTAAGGGTTTACTTAATTTGAATAGATTGTATTTTTCACGTAGTAAAAGGTTCGCTTCCCGGGTCCTCCCTGCGTGGAGTTTGCATGTTCTCCCCGTGTCTGCGTGGGTTTCCTCCCACAATCCAAAGACATGCAGGTTAGGTGGATTGGCGATTCTAAATTGGCCCTAGTGTGTGCTTGGTGTGTGGGTGTGTTTGTGTGTGTCCTGTGGTGGGTTGACACCCTGCCCATGATTGGTTCCTGCCTTGTGCCCTGTGTTGGCTGGGATTGGCTCCAGCAGACCCCCGTGACCCTGTATTCGGATTCAGCGGGTTGGAAAATGGATGGATGGATGGATAATTGTCCAGTGGTTGCATATTAAAAGTATTTTGGAAGCCCTCCATAGATGTTGCTACTATTAGTATAATTTTTGTTATTACTATTGTCACAGATTGCACTTTTTTTTTTTACTACACCCTGTCTTATGACAGACGCCTGTATGAATAACCTGCCTTTAGAGCAAAAAGGCTTTTAACCCTTCGTAGCTTGCAACTAGTTTTTTTTTTTTCTTTCCTTCACACTTTCTATGTCCCACCTGCCTGTTGCCTGATTTATTCTGCTATTCTCCTGCTAGGCCCAACACTACTGAACAAGCTGGAAGTGGCTTTATCCAATGAGAACCTCTCGGTTCAGGTGGTAGACCACTGTCTCCTATGCCTGAAGGAGGAGTGGATGAAGTGAGTGAAGCTCTTGACACTTTTTAGTCTGATGTCAGCTGTTCTCTTATTATTTGGACAGGGGGGTCTCGCGTGAGAGCACCGCATAACCAATTAACGTGTTTCTGTCGTGTTCGTCCACAGCAAAGTGAAGGTCTTGTTCAAATTCACAAAAGTGGACAGTCGGCCAAAGGAGGACACCCAGAAGTTGCTTGGCATTCTGGGAGCTGCCGACGAGGACAACATTCAGCTTTTAAAATTCTGGATGACGGGGCTGAGCAAAACCTACAAGTCCCACCTGATGACGGCGGTACGGAGCCCACAGCCCATCTGATCTGAGAAGGGACGAGCTGCAAAAATCTAAACTCGCGGCACAGGGCTTAAAAGGTTGGGATTTTCAGTTCAGCTGCAGTGTCCGTGTCGATGGGACCTTAGGAGCTTGCAGGTCTAGTGTTTAATTCCTCACACTTTTAGGTAGTTGATTGATTTTTCTTTTCCTTTTAAAGCTGAACCTTTGCTAAAACCCTCAAGGTTATTTATTTCCCATGAAATGGTTCTTTGGCAGGCCCTTGCACCTCTTGTATTATAGACGAGTTGTAAAAATATACCAAATAATTCAGACGCACACAAAGACGCCTGAGAACTAAAGCATGACTTTGTGTCCCCCGTGTTTGTGTCCCCGTCTTCATTTGCTACCTTAACTTGGCCAGATTTCCCTAACAGCGTCTGTCTTTTCAGCTCCTCTTTTTCATCGTCGGCCTTCTTTGCAATAAGCCACACGCGTCACACTTGCATGCTGATCGAGTCTTGTACATGTTGCTGTATATACTGTATATATTGTTGCCATTAATAAAATTATTTTACACAAGCGTTTATAAACTTTACTCTTTTGTAAAGGCGCTCCTTGTAAAGAGAAGTGTGATGCCACTTGACACCACTTGTAGTTCGTACTGCAGCACAATGTTTGTCCACACGTCCTTCATTCCATCCACTTGGCTTTTTAATTTTGAAATTTGCACCTTACGTTAACACTGAATGAGACGCGCCAACTGAGGATATAAACAGGGCAACACCCCAGAGATTTATGTTTGATATTAATCTTGAGAGTAGCGACCTGTCGCATCTCTGTGAATGTTCTCAGTCACCTGGACATTGACATCCTGGCGACCAGAATAACTCAACCCTCAATGTAGTTGGGAGCAGGCGCCGATTACAAGGCATTACAGCACCCACCGCACGACGGACCGCCTGGATTGGCACCCGAGTGCAGCAGGGGACACCTCCGCACCACACTGGAACACTGTCAGGTGTTTGTTACAGTGGCTGGAGTGTCAGTCCTGCCACCGACCTCCAAGCCTCCCCTGTAAACTTGAGAGCAGTGACCTGTCAATTTTCAAAGCTGCATAAGCCGTTCACTAGCAGCGGGTGCAGAGCCGGAACTGTGGTGAGGTGGGCTGGCGGCCCATCACAGGGCACTTCTACACGGCTGTCCAGATTAGGATGGCATTGTATTACAGTACCACTCAAACGTTTTAGAACACCTCGGTTTTTCTTCACATTTGAAATTCAATGAATGGCCGAAAAATGGTGAAAAGGTAAGCAGTAAACTGCCAGAGGGGTCCTCGGCAGGGGACAACTAACAGGTGACAACCTACAGATGTTCGGCAGCAATTCAAGTAAATGAAGCCTTGCTAGTTAAAGCAAACAATTTGCACAGGTGTCCCAACTTCAGGTGATTACTTGAAAACCCTCTGTGTGTCTTAAAGCAGAGTTGGGACAGACTGTGTTACGACACCCTCTGAAGTCCTACTTGGACAATATTCTAGTGATGATGGCAAGAAAATGGCATTAAACAAATGAAATGAGACAAGAGTGTTATTACCCTTAGAAGTGTGGGCCTTTCATTTAGAGAAATTTGCTTAAAAACTCAGTCCTGTGGTGTCCAACACAGGCAATGGGAAACTGGAAGAAACTCTGATAAGACAACAACATTTATTTCTATAACACATTTTCATACAAATAATGTAGCTCAAAGTGCTGTAGATGATGAAGAAAGAGAAAAAATAAATAATTAAAATAAGAGAACACTAATTAACATAAAATAAGAGTAAGGTCCAATGGCCAGGCAGAACAGAAAAAACATAAAAAAAACTTCAGATAGCTGGAGAAAAAATAAAATCTGCAGGGGTACCGAGGCCACGAGACCATCCAGCCCAACATCAATGATAAGTCTTCATTGTATTCAGGGTTCTCATGGAAGGACTTGATGATGATGGTCATGTGGACTTCTGGCCTTTAAACCATCAATGTAGGACGAGATCTGGCAGGCCCAAAGTTACGACCCAATCAGAAGATGAGTTTCTGAGGGTCGCCTGCTTGGGTGACTGGTGTCTCACTCACGCGCCAGCCTCCGTTTGAGTCGCTCTACCTCTCTCCACGTGTTGGAGTGTACTTTGCCTCCACTTAGCTAGCAGTAAGTGTTTATTTAGCAGACATTGTCATCTAGAGATTGTTAAGGAGTAACGTTTGACGTTCTTGAGAGAGAGAAATCAGAGCTACGTGTTACGGAGAGTAGCTGGTGATTGGTAGAGATACCACGGACACATGCTCTTCACACCACGTGGGGGACGCTCTCCTGTCAGAGCCGAACACGATCAGATAAAGTGCCAACATTTGGTGTGGCAGCATACCTACCTTCCGCTTGGCCAGAATTAATTTTTTTTTTTTTGTATTTTTCATTGATTTTTAAAGTTTGTTCTGTTTCACGACTACATGGGCGAGGCCGCAGGGGACAGCTAGTCTGGGATAAAATGAGATGTTAAACTGCTGGGTGCGCATCATTTATGAATGATCTCATGCGATACTCCTTTCGCTTCATTTATCAAAATCTATCTGTAAGGACGTGTCCACACCATTGGCCAGTCGATCCTTTATTTGGAGGTCCCCTTAAATGGAACAGCAGGAATTGTTTTTGGAAAAAGAAATCCGGCGATGAAGATGCTCTGAAGGATGCACAGCGGGTGCTAAAGAAGAAAGCTGAGTCAAGGAAAGGAAACTGGCAAAGATAAAATAAAAAACAGCCTTACTCAGAATAACGTGAAGGAGGTCTGGGCATCATTACTGGACTCTGAGACTCTCACAGGGCTCTGGTGCCAGAAGGGGATGTGGACAACGCTAACACCCTGAGGACAATTGGGTTTTTGTTTTTTTTTTTTTGGATTTTCCTCCCTCTGCCACCTTCTTCCAATAACCTGCCTCTCCACTGTGACGGTGCGGGTTGGCTCATTGCTCCCTCTTGAACCCGACACCGGTCACATAGTCGTGACTGGGATGAGCTGAGCAGAGGAGGACAAACAAACCAAGCAAAGGGATGGTGAAAAGTGTTCAAATGTGTTTATTAACAAAAAAAAATCAAAAAGTGCAGTGCTTCTTGTATAATAAATCAATAATCCATAAAAACAAAGTGCAAGTGTCAGTGGAGGTTAAAATTCAATAAATAGAAAAATCCATTAAAAACGAGGTGAGGAAACTGTCTTTTTATCCAGTGAGCCTTGATGTCCTCTCCGGCTTGCGCCATCTGGACCTTGTAGCCCAAGGAGAAGTCCTCCAGCAGGCACAGACACCTTTCTTCTCCTGGCCTGTGTACCCGTTGCCAACCTAGCTTCTGCGGGGAGCCACCGAGCCTTGCGTCCACACCCACCACTGCCTTTCCAGGCTCCCAATCCCGGGGAAAGCACGCTCGGTCCTCTCACCACCGCTGATCCGATGGCACCTCACGGCAAGCCTAGTGGTCGCTCCTGCATACTGGGGTGTTTAACGGGAGCGATTCCTGAGCGCCGGCTACATGCTCCTTCCTAGGGCTCCACAGTCTGCCTGCTTCTTCTCATTACATCTTCTCGTGCTCCTGTCTCTCTTCTTGCGTTCTTTAACCTCCATCCTCTTCTCTTTTTAAAGCAGAGACATGGCACAGCTACGGCAATCGGCAGCTCCCGGCGCCAATGATGGTCACGGGTGAACCTGCACCTGTGCACTAAGGGCAGGGCCGTCTGTTCCCACATCGCGCACAGGAACTGCTCTTGCCTCCTCGCCAATAAACTGAAGACGCAATTCTGACGATTATTTATTTAACTGACGCCAGTCAGCCGTAGACCTCACTTGACCACACCCACACCATCCCCACTACAGTAACAACTCCCACCACGTCAAACTGGTATAGCCAGTATAGTCCATCTCTGACCGCCAGTGTAGACCATCCATAACTGAAGACCACGTAAGGAGACCACTTGGGAAGCTACACACAGGAAAAGCTGTGGGATCATATGGAGTTGGCCCTTGAGTTCTTTAAGGCCTGCATAGACCAATTTTGTGGTGTCCTCTGTCACCTGTTCAGTTTGTCCCTAACACTCTAGAAAGTGCCACTGCTCTGGAGAACATCTTGCACAGATCCTGGTCCATACCATACAATTTATTTTTTTGTATAGCCCAAAATCACACAAGAAGTGCCGCAATGGGCTTTAACAGGCCCTGCCTCTTGACAGCCCCCCAGCTTTGACTGTCTAAGAAGACAAGGAAAAACTCCAAAAAAAGTAGGGAAAAAATGGAAGAAACCTTGAGAAAGGCAGTTCAAAGAGAGACCCCTTCCAGGTAGTTTGGGCGTGCAGTGGGTGTCAAAAAGAAGGGGGGTCAATAAAAAACAATACACAGAACAAATCCTCAATACAAATAAAAATTTAAATTTTACAAGTATGGAGCAGAATTTAACAGTAGATGATATCCCATAATATCATTTGGATTTGTTTAGAGTCCTGGAGACCTCAGCCATCAAGCTGCCTCCCCCATACGACCAGTGCTGGACCAGCCAATCCGATGAAAGGACACCTCTACCCCACAATTCCTGTGATCCTCCATCAGGGATGACTTTACCTTAGGCAGGCAAAACAACTTGGCAGGGGGGCAGTGGCACCAAGTGCCACATTTGAGTACCGAGAAGAGAAGCAGAATAGGTGAGGGTTAGTAACAAATTAGACCACAATATTAGTGCTAATGACCACCAACAGAGATGCCGTCTGTACAGTTAATCAGCAGCTCTAGTCAGGGTGTGCTAAGCTGAAGTAGTGAGTCTTCAGCCGGGATTTGAAAGCTGAGACCAAAGGGGCATCTCTTGTAGTAGCTTTACTTAAGGTATTCACATATTCATCCATCCATCCATCCATTTCCTAACCCGCTGAATCCGAATACAGGGTCACGGGGGTCTGCTGGAGCCAATCCCAGCCAACACAGGGCACAAGGCAGGAACCAATCCCGGGCAGGGTGCCAACCCACCGCAGGACACACACAAACACACCCACACACCAAGCACACACTAGGGCCAACTTAGAATTGCCAATCCACCTAACCTGCATGTCTTTGGATTGTGGGAGGAAACGAAGCGCCCGAAGGAAACCCACACAGACACGGGGAGAACATGCAAACTCCACGCAGGGAGGACCTGGGAAGTGAACCCGGGTCTCCTAACTGCGAGGCAGCAGTGCTACCACTGCGCCACCGTGCCGCCCATATTCACATATTCACCACTGTAAATAGTCATTTTGAATTTTATACAAGTTTACAACTCTAGCTTTTTTTTAACATATGACCCTTCATAAAACTGGAACTTTTTGCAGTTACGTAATCATTATTGTAGACCTAAATTGGTATTTGAGTGTGTAGTAATAAGATGAAGATAAATGTCCACTCACTAAAATGCCGAAATGTTTTGTGTTGACAGAGGGGATGTGAGTGCAGAGCTCTTACAGGTAGTTTGGGCGTGCAGTGGGTGTCAAAAAGAAGGGGGTCAATACAATACAATACACAGAACAGAACAAATCCTCAATACAATATAAAATTAAAAATTGTACAAGTACGGAGCAGAAGTTAACAGTAGATGATATCACAGAATATGATTTGGATTTGTTTAGAGTCCTGGAGACCTCGGCCATCAAGCTGCCTCCCCCATACGACCAGTGCTGGACCAGCCAATCCAATGACAGAACACCTCTACTCAACAATTCCTGTGATCCTCCATCAGGGATGACTTTACCTTAGGCCGGCAAAACAACTTGGCAGGAGGGCCGTGGCACCGAGTGTCACATTTGAGTACCGAGAAGAAGTCCATAGAAGGCAGGGGCCGCTCCAGCTAATGGCTACACACGAGTGGCCCTCACGTCTGACATCATGAAGACCTTTGAGAGGCTGGTCGTGGATTATATGAGTCCTCTTGTGGCAGACCACCTGGACCCACTGCAGTTTGCCTATCAGACAAGGACTGGAGAGAGAGATGCAGTTATCTATCTGCTCCACAAGGCTGGTGAGGATTTTGTGTTTTGATTTCTCCAGAGCTTTTAGTGCCATCCAGCCATCCCTGTTAAGGGGTCAACTCAGAGATATGCAGGTGGATGAGCCTGAGGGGACCCTGATGATGGACCCTCTGTCGGACAGACAGCAGTTTGTGAGACAGGACGACACTGTGAGCAACACTGAAGCAGCAGGCCTGGGTGTGGTCCGTGGCACTATGCCAATTTTAAATAATTGCGCCCTGTAACGTGCAGGTTCTATTCAAACACAGGTGGGTGCGCCAACTCGCTTTGCTCTGAGGACAGTTGGGGGTGCCTGGGTGACTGCAAAGGTGAGTGTGTGTGTCAGTCAGGTGCCACTGTGATTCCTCGGATGGGGCGTGGTGCATTCATACCCGTGCCCAATTTGAAGGGGCAGTATACAGTATGAGGAGTCTGCATGGAATGGTGGGAGGAGGAGTAAAAGAAGAAGAGGTGGTGGTGGTGATGATGATGCAGACGGAGATGGAAAGAAGAACAGAGGTTAGTTAAAGAAAGAAGGGAAAAGAAAGTAAAGACGGGCAGAGAGTGAGAGAGATGGTGCAGGAGAGGGAAGCAGGCAGATGGGTATGAAGAGGGTCAGTCCTGCCGAGCGCCCAGGTAGCAGGAGTGGCCAAAGTGCTTAGGAAGTGCCAGGGATTGGCAGCAGTGGGGTAACTGCGTGCTTTTGCTGGGCAGAACCATTCAGCAGCGGTGGGAGCGCAGCAGGGCTTGGAGTGGGTGCCTCATAGCTGCACTGAGGACCCGGGTCTGGAAGGGGTTCAATGGGAGCCTCCATCTTGGGCAAGAAGGACAGAGCTTCACAGGGACAGATGAGGACCCGAGCCAGATAAAGGCAAGACCCCATTAGGGTAAACTAAGGAGATGTTTATTTGACAGGGGCACTGCAGCTCAAAGGTTTTCAAAATAAAAAAAGGAATGCCCGCCGGAGTTCTTACCTCATTATTGCTTTGATGGATTTTAACCTCCACATGAACACTGTTCATCTTTGCAGGATTATTTTTTATGGATGGCTGCACTGCACTTTAATTTGGACACAGTTTTGTTTTGTACCTTGTTTTAATAAAAGCACTGTTCACCTTGACACCTAACCACTGCACTGCATTGTGTGTTTATCCCCATCTGCCAGGCTCAACCTGTTACGTTATCCACGGTGTCCAGTTCAAAACAGAAGAGGGAGTGTGGAGCCGACCTGCCCTGCCACAAGTCCGTTCTCCTTTGCTCTTCACTCTGTACACCTGACCATAAATATGACAGCAGGGCAGGTCAGGTCACTTACATAAACTTGCAGACTATTCCACGTTTATGGGGTGTATTGACAAAGGGGGGCAAGACAGAGAAGAGGAAGTCATGAGGAGAACTTTTAACAGCAAAACCAAGGAAGCGGTTATTGACTTTGGTCACACCAAAGAGCCTCTGTGTCCGGTCAACACTCAAGGAGTGGATGTAGAGGTGGTCCACTCCTACAAGTACTTGGGGGTCCGCATTAATGTCAGGTTGAACTGGTCTCAATTTAAGTAATTATTTATTTAAAGTGCATCTGTAAAAAACAGATTTCCCCCTGGGGACCAATAAAGTTCTGTCTATGTATCTATTAATAGACGTGTTAACATTTCTTCCCGCTAGGTCGATCCTATTGACAGAAAATGATCTGTATTGACTATTTCTGAAACGTGTCCTTCATAATTCCATACGTATTTTTGTTCTTATATAATTGTTAATAAAGAATTTATTGGAAAAAAAACAGTCGCTCTGCAGACCTTCGTCTCCGCTAACGTGCCAATCAAATAACTACGGGCGGTGCTGAGCCGCATACACGACACTTCCCGGAGTTTTCGCCGTATACAGCATGTGACATAAACGTGCGATCTGATTGGCTGTTCAGCGTGTTTCTGATTTCTGCAGGCTAACTCTAGCCCTGTTCTTGTTTTGTATTGAAACTCACACGTGAAGTTCTTCAGTTTTAGCGTTCCAAACTTCAAGAAGTAAGTCTTTTACAACCGAATGGCTTTGCGACACGGTTTGACAGTTTGTACTGCTTATGCTGAATTCTTTTCGGTGTTCTGTGCCGCTCACTCTAGCGGTTCCGTCCTTGTTTCTCCCTTGTTGTACCGTATGGCATCCCGCTTATACCCTTTAACATTTTTCTTCACTTTAATTAATCCTACGTAGCCCCTTTTTCTTTCATTTCCCATGTGCAGAGCCTTACGTATATCCGGTTGGTGTATTAGCGTTCATTTTCATTTAGCTGGGGTGGGACTTGGGTAGTAGTGATGGGTCGTTCTTGAACGATTCGTGACTCGAGAAGAACGAGTCGTCTCGTGGGAGTGATTCGTTCAGTCGCGCATGCACATTTGCGCAACTTCCTATAGTTTCTGTATTGGAATTGATTCACCTGTTTCGAGTCTTCGGGTTTTTCGAGTCGTTCGTTCATCACGTGACAGCCCCATAAGCCCCAATGGGTAGCATCTTTACTGCGCTCGTGGGTGGTAATTTCCCATTTTTATTTGTCTTATCGGAAGTGTTTTAGAGTCTTGTCTGTTACGGTTCCGTTCATATTCAAGTGATGGGCGGAGTAAAGCCTCACGAAGCATCAAAACGTTTGAAGCAATTGTGTCGGAAATCGTATCGAAGCATTTGACACCTCTCTAGTGACCCCTCCTGGCCATTTTCATTAACATTACACAAACTCATGATCCACTTCAATGACGTGTTATAACTCTTATTGCTTTTATTTATTCGCTGCTACAGACTGACAACGAAGAGTAGGGTTCGTCAGCAACTTCTAGTGTCTGATGTCTAAAAAATATAAATATATATATAACTAACGCCGACAAGCAGAATGCACTATACGATAGCAAGAGTTAAACAAAATAAGACGCCTCACTCATGGATTCCCGGCTCTTTCAATTAGTATTTACTTTTGCACTGTATCATTATAATCGGTCCTGTTATTAGTATTATAATTAACCCTCATCTTTTCTTGAGATCACATTTAATAGCCTTAAATGTTTTCTTTGGTTTGACTTAATTAAAACGGAGTAGACAGAAATAAAGGTTTGTTTATCCCTGTACTTTGCCATGATATAGGTAAGCACATTTGAGAAAGAAAAGGTGGAAATCCTTAAATCAGTTGTTATTATTCGATCAATTATTGAAATATTTAATTTGTTAATACTTTACAATATTTTGTGGAGCACGAAAGTAACGAATTTGCTACAAAGAAATGACGCCGTCAATGGCTCAACTAACTAAGGTGGTTGCCTTTCAAATTCTGAGCCTAGTGCTAGCCCGAATTCGATCCGATAAAGATTCATCAAAATTAACGATAATAAAAAAATGATCAGAATTGAAACCAATTTGAACTAAATAATTCTGAGAGATACTCTGGAAGGATTGCATAAGAGAAATCACCCCTACTCAAAATCGCCATCAAAATGCGTTGTCTAATTGCGGCCGGCAGCTCACGTATTTACATTAATCCATTTCTATTCATTGCCATTCGACGCCCATGAACCCCTCCATTGAATAAGGCAGTGGTTTTCAAACTGGGGGGCGCGAAGATGTGAAAAAAAGAAAACAAGAATAAAATATATGAAAAAAACATCAGTTGAAACCAAAACAAACGTAAACTACATTCTGATAATAGAACCATAAATATAAGAGTTAGATAAATGTCGATAAAAGTTAAGTAGGTATAATAAAATATGCATCTACATTTCAAAAAAATGTAAGGGGGGGCGCGATTAAAACTGTTATGAAAACTCGGGTCGCAAATACTTAAAGGTTGAGAAACGCTGGAATAAGGTGATAACAAACCCACTGTGGTAGATCAGGTTGAATTTGCTCTGCTGCACCAAACATTCAAAGGTGTCAATCCGAGCACATCAGAGAGGCTGAGAGACACGGCGCAGATCAGTCACCGGCACACAGACACACACGGGACACTCCAATGTGAGCAGTGCACATATCAAGGTCGGCATTAAAGATTGAGTGCTGAGGCAACAAAAAGCAGCGGGATAAACACA
Source organism: Polypterus senegalus (assembly GCF_016835505.1). Taxonomy (NCBI): domain Eukaryota; kingdom Metazoa; phylum Chordata; class Cladistia; order Polypteriformes; family Polypteridae; genus Polypterus; species Polypterus senegalus. The sequence goes on from NC_053171.1 coordinate 10,816,297, forward strand.
TCTGGACCTGCTGTTGAAAAAGCATTTGCTTTTAACAGCAGCATCCCTCCCTCGTGAACACATCTTCAAGGTCCGACAGGTGATCAGTAAAAGTTTTTTAGTCACAGCACAGTGCAATAATAAAACATTTCCTAAAACATATAGTTGTCCAGTCTGTATCATTCCTAAGCAATCTTCTAGTAATAGAGGCACAAGTTACTAACACATTTACCTTAACACTCAATGTAAGAACACATTCCACCTTATCAATTTAATTTTTAAAAATTTAAACCGCTAAACGCGCCATCAACAACTACAAAACAGTTGAAATCGTTACTCAAATATTTTTTTTTGTTATAGACATAAAACAAGATGCACATTTCCATTTGATTTATCTTTACTAGTGTTCTCGCCTTGCTCGCTCCGGTCCACGTTGGAATTTGCTGTTTAATGGAGAAAAAAAAGAAAATTAGACTCGGTTGGGTCATAATTCACAGTGGGTCGACGTGGGACCCGAACCCACGTATGCTTTATTATGAAGCGGTAACGCTACCGCTGCACCACTACTATTTTCAGGAGGGTGAAATATAATGTATGTTTTTTAATGTATGCATGTATGTATGTACTGAAGACGAAAACAATTATATATAGATGTATACTATATGACATACCTTCAGTGTTGCATGAAAACGTTGCATGAGGCGAAGAATGGATATTTATGAGAGTATTATAGTGAGAGATGTGTCGTCACCCGTATTGCTAAAGCTCTTCTTTGCAGCATTATGCATTCAACAAGTCGGCGTTTGTATGATGTATAATTTATAATTTTATTTTTTGCCACAAAGTATTATCGGGCACAATCATTTAACATGTATTGATCATCTACAAACATTCATTTCAATGGGAATTCTGTTGAGTTTTTTAAATCTGTTGATGCCATATGTACTTCAAACGGGAGCTCGATGAATAAATAATAAGTCGAAGCTTTGCGCAGACATGTGTAGTACTGAGATTGCGTCATGACAGGCTTTGAACAGGGCTCCGAAGCCTCAGACATGCGTAGTACTGAGATCATGACGGGGCTCCCGAAGCCTCAGACATGCGTAGTACCGAGATTGGATCATGACAGGGCTTCGAGCAGACATGGTCACTGGTTACTGAATCTTTGTGAAGCCTCAGCACACTGAAAGGCATTGACCTCTATAGTTTGAGAGTCTTATCTGACACTTAACTCTCTAGTTATATTTTGTAATTCATATTGACATTACACATTTCAGTTGATATAGTTAAGCTACAATTCAGGTAGTTGCTGAGAATTAATTATTGTTCTTGTGGATTGCTGTGATTTCCTTTGTCTGATACATAATGTCAAAGATATATTGTCATATCAACTTTATATATATATATATATATATATATATATATATATATATATGAAAAAATTAGGTAAATCGTGCAAACTTTTTATGGAACACTTAATTTTGTTCAAAACTGTACGTCATATAGTATACATCTATAAATATAATTTTATCGTCTTCATTAGGAGAATACAACAATGATACTCTCGTATCAATTAAACCATTTTAACGTGCATATGTCAAACGACATATTTCATCCGCCGCAGTAAGAACAGAGATAGTAGTTCAGATGTGCAGAGCTCGTTAATTATCCGGATTAGGTGGCTCAGTGGTGTTGTCGCTGAGGTTCACGTCGCTGATCCTCCTCTTGTGAAAGTTTTTTTTTTTTTCTATTCCTCCATTTAACAAGCTTGGACGGATAGCGAGCGAATCGAGCTATCGAGGGAAGGTTGTGCCACCGTAGTCGGGCAGGGGGCACACGCCCCTAATTATATTGTGTATGTAAAGAGTTTCACTGTAAAACGTAATAAGCTTCATATTTGTGTGTTTGGAGACCCTAGTGTCGTACAGAATTTGTATTGTAGAAAAACAAACTACTGTCCAGCATGCCAAATGTGTCTTTTCGTGTCTGATCGCTATACGGCACTTCCAACTTGGGACAATTCGCTATAAATAGTTTCAGCCCACCAGCGCCTTCTAAACATGCAGAACGAGAGTGTGATCCTTTATTATTAAGGCGCAGCACCTTCGTTTCAGTCAGTCATTGTCCTGTTAGACTATTTACTGTTAAGTGCTGCTTGAGCTACCATTTATAGTACAACAGGTAGCCTACGTAGTTCTTAAATCGATATTGAAATGCACACACAAGTCTCCTAAATTGTTTATTGAAATGCCTACATTTACAGTGTCCGTTTTAGGAAGTCGTAGTTTTTACTTATTCCTGTTATTAGGAATTATAATTTCTCAGTGTCACATATTATTCGTTACTACTCGCAAGTCCCGTATCTTTGACATTCTGTTTTATATTCTGTATAAGCAAACTTTGTAAAAGGAGCGTTGATTGAACTGACTATAGTAGACTTGTCATCTTCTTAAAATGACTTTATTGATTTGATATTGACAAAATCATAAGGTCAAACATCAAGGAAGATTTGAGTTTGCATGGACTGCGCTGTTTCTTTTTTTTCGTGACATTGCGTCAGTAGAGAGTGCGTCACGTTAACAATGCATTGTGTCCTAAATGACAGCGCACACGCTTTTTTATGTTTCCTAAAGGCCAATGTGTCTTAATTTGCTCATTAATATATTTTGACAGTGTATTTTAGTGAGAATGATTATAAACATATTACCCATGTTCATTTCATAGATATGTAACGTTTGGTGAGTATAAATAAAAAGTAACAACACATATAATAGTTATGTTACATTGTTTATGATTAGCAAAATTCATCGTTTATCTGAAATGTTCTACTTATACAGTTGATTTATTCCACTTCTGAAGGTGTACATTGTCGGTATTCTCCATTGCATTTGCCCCCGAGTGTAACGTGTGCCAGTGCAACTGAGGGATGGCAGACGAGCTCACGTAATGGGTGACAAGGCACATTCTCATCCTGGTGCCCAGGCTCTTGTCACGAACGTGCCCATCTTGTGCTTTTTCTCGTTCCTGCAAGTTTACTATTATTATTGGACACGTGTGTAGAGGAAATGTGTTTTATTTTATGTCTATGAAAGGAAGGACGGTAACGCCTTGAATGAAACTTATATGTTAGATTAAAAAAATGCATTTTGCACATTTTGAGTGTACACCTTAGATTACTAACCTGGTTTACCTGACACCTATAACATGAGATTTTCTTTTGTCGGTGGACGTTTTTCATATTCTTTGCCTTTGTATGGTATTGGTAACTATCGGCTTCTATTGCTATCATGAACATTTTGTATTCATTGTCCTTGAACACATGATATCACTTCAAAGTATGTGTGCCATTGGTTGAGTATTCCTTTGAAGACCTGACAGACTGATTCATGTGCTTATTGTCAGCCCAGCTAATCACTGTTTTTATAATTTGAGACATGAAATTGTAAAATAATAAGAAATCAAATACCAAGAACAGCTCTGCAAGAAACATAGTTGGCCTAAATACATACATGAACATTTAAATGAGATGGCAATAACGGAAAATAGGAATAGGAAAACAAAATGGTTGCAGTGCAGCTAGTACCCCATTGGAATGAAACTCCGATCTGTTGTGGAGTCGGCAGTGTCAAAGTGAACTTTACAGAGAAGTTACATTTCTAGAATGATTTAATGCCCTGCAGCTGCAAAAGCAAGGTACGTTAGTTTTACATTAGTCCTCACTTCAAGAGATACGAGTTTCCATCTCCAGTAATTTGCTGTCAGTTTGTATCGTTTATACTTTCCAAACATCATTAAACTGCTTTATGCCGAATATACTGTACATTGGCTCTTTGATTTAAAAAATAATAATAATAATAATAACTTTGCAGCTGTATTTGGGATGCCTTTGAATAAGTGTCAATGAACATCTGAATTTAAGTGAATTTTTTAAAAATACATGTATAATGAGTCTTAGACTGAATTTACATAAATGAATATTTATATAATCATTTATTTAAATTGATTATATTCAACACAGAATATACATTTATTTTTGAGCCTTCATGTAAAATTCAGTATTCTTGTCGTGTACGTATTCCTCCATCTCCTTGTTTTTTTAATTTTTAAAAACGGTGTTTTATTAACTTAACGTCTTTTGCTTTTAGGTTCCATGTATACAATTGCAACACATTTTCCTCTGCTTAGTTTAATTACTTGGACAAAATTATTTGTTAGATTAATCAGTAAAATAATCAACTGATTAATCGGTTACAAAATAATTGTTATTGGAAGCCCTACATGACACCTTACCTGAGTGAAAAGCTTCTCCTTGCTTATGTTAGAAACTTTGAGAGAAATCCAGTTGTCCTTTACTGCTGTCCTTGAAGAGTTAACATGGTGGTCATGTGCTTCATTAAAAGAAGAACTGTTGGAAAAGAAAAACACGCAACAGTCCTTGGCACAGTGTCTGGTAAACCTGGAACAATAGAGTTTCACAAAACATTTCATACAGATGTATAAAAAGTAAAGCAAAGAGCCTGTTCCTGGTATCGTAGAGCATCGTGTAGAGCAGTAAGTAATAACAGAGCAATCAATATATTTGAGTTAACGTCCGCCACGTACGGGTGCATCTCAATAAATTAGAATATCATCAAAAAGTTAATTTATGTCAGTAATTCAATTCAAAAAGTGAAACTTGTATATTATATAGATTCATTACACCCAGAGTGATATATTTCAAGCGTTTATTTCTTTTCATTTTGCTGATTTTGACCTACAGGTAATGAAAACTCAAAATTTACTATCTCAGAAAATTAGCACATTACGTAAGACCAATAAAAAAATTATTTTTAATACAGAAATGTTGGGCTACTGAAAAGTATGTCCATGTAGGCACTCAATACTTGGTTGGGGCTCCTTTTGCATGAATGACTACATCAATGTGGCGTGGCATGGAGGAGATCAGCCTGTGGCACTGCTGAGGTTTTATGGAAGCCCAGGATGCTTTGACTGCGGCCTTCAGCTGCCTGCATTATTGGCTCTGGTGTGTCTCATCTTCCTCTTGATAGATTCTCCATGGAGTTTTGGTCAGGTGAGTTTGCTGGCCAATCAAGCATCAAGAAGCAAGCAGCCTACTATTATTATTATTATTATTATTCCATCCTCCCACCATTGCAGAATGGGCACAGAGTTCTCTCAGTTCCAGCCTTGATTATCTGGGAGTGAAGTGCTGGAGTTCTAGAATGAAAATAGATCATTATTTGGAACACGCATTTCATGTATGTTCCGTTTCTACAATAATCTGTGTAAACACATCGTTAAAACAGAAACATATTTCATATTTTAGTAATAAATGCCAAAATGTAGACATAAACTATGTAATGTGTGAAGCCTGAAGTCCAAAGATCAAATAAACACTTTCACAAAAGGTTCAAGGACGATGCAACAGCTTCTGTGGCGTAGCGGTAAGAATTGCTGACTTGTAATCAAGTGTCCCCCGGTTCGATCCTGACTGCCTCGTATTTTTAATGTTTTGAGTATTGAGCTGCTCTTATTGTTAATATTATAAAATAAACACATACATTTGATTTGCGTCTGTAACAGCCGGTGTAAATTTATAGTACTTGTAAAGTTAGCGTTTTTTTTTTTTTCTACTTTTATTCACGATCACGATACATACTACCGCCCCCTAGGGATCTGACACTGTTAGTTTTTATTTGAAACTGGGAAAAACTGTCAATGTGAGTGGTGTTTTGAGACAGTGGAACTGGAAATTCTCTGATCTGGGGGGATAAAAGCTGACACACAAGCGTTGGTGAATCTGCCTTCTTCGTATCTCACCGTCACTTGAATTTTTTTTTTCATTCAGTTTTATTGAGTGTTCTTGCTCACGCTGAATTAGTATGCGCCTTATGGCCCGTGATATCAAAGCCGCACTGACAAAAAACAGAGACATAGGTATACAGTAATCCCTCGCTATATCGCTTGACTTTCAGGTTTCACTCTGTCGCGGATTTTAAATGTAAGCACATCTAAATATATATCACAGATTTTTCGCTGGTTCGCGGATTTCTGCAGACAGTGGGTCTTTTAATTTATGCTACACGCTTCCTCAGTTTGTTTGCCCTGTTGATTTCATACAAGGAACGCTATTGGCGGATGGCTTAGAAGCTACCCAATCAGAGCACGTATTACATGTTAACTAAAACTCCTCAATGCTATAAGATATGCATCCCGCGCGGAGCTTGATTGTTTGCTTGTCTCTGCCTCTCTCTCACCCTCTCTGACATTCTCTGCGCCTGATGGAGGAGCTGTTTGCACAGAGGCTGTTTGCTTAAAAGATACTGACGCTCCTCTAAAAAATGCCGCTTTATTGTGGTGCTCGGCATATTTAAAAGCACAAAAGCACACGTATTGATTTTTTGATTGTTGCTTTAATCTCGCTCTCTGCGCCTGACTGAGGAGATGTGAGCAGAGGGGCTGTTTGCACAGAGGCTGTTTGCTTAGAAGATACTAACGCTCCTCTAAAAAATGCCGCGGCAAACTTAAAAGCACACGTATTGATTTTTTGATTGTTTGCTTTTCTTTGCACGAGCTCTCTCTCTCTCTCTCTCCCTCTGAAATTCTCTGCTCCTGAAGAGAAGATATGTTTGCATTCTTTTAATTGTGAGAAAGAACTGTCATCTCTGTCTTGTCATGGAGGACAGTTTAAACTTTTGACTAAAGGGTGTTTTTCATGTCTAGAGGGCTCTAATAATGTTAACAGTGTGGGAGAGTTTATAAGGGCTTAAAATATATAAAAATAACTACACAAACATATGGTTTCTACTTCGCGGATTTTCGTCTATCGCGGGGGGTTCTGGAACGCAACCCCCGCGATCGAGGAGGGATTACTGTATATGATATTTGTAATTATTCATTTTATGACCAGTATAGTATATTTCAGAAAACATTATGGCACGGATGCAACATTATTCATATTCATTCGCATAACATCTTGTGGTTGTAATCGGTGACCGCGTGTTTTTTTTTTTCCCCCCCAGTCTTGCCAGTCCCCACATGTTGCTGTATGCTGATTCTTTTTTACTCCAGGACAAGCAGAGGAAAGAATAGTACAGAGAGGTCAGTTCCGCGCTATATGCAATCATCAGATTCAAATGTTAACAGTTCCCACATACCCAAGGACCGTCCTTCCTACATTTACGACATGTATGCCTGCTGCAGTTTACACACTTCTCTCTATGTTGTGGTTCCTATTACTGCCACTGACTGAATTTGCTTTCCTGGACAAAGCGGCTGTCTTGGAACAAAAGCTTGCTGATGTTGCATCCTCCTTTTCTTTTTCCATCTCCTTTTCTTGTAAGAAGTGACGGCGGAGCTCTCTCTGCAAGGTGAGCCATGAACGCTCTTCTTTTCTCAGTGGATCCCGTACATGCCTTGCACAGTACATGTGCGTTGATCGCCGCAAGGTGAAGCGTGTTATAGCACAAGCAACCGGCCACCTGCGTGTTCCTGCTCGCACTGAATAAGCTCACACCTTCTGATGTACGATGTCAAGAAAGGTAAACTGGCACTTGGTTCAAAAAGACACTCATCTCAGAGATGAATGTACAGTTGAAGACTCATCACAGCGGCCCAAACGTATGTACAAAATTATATACACCTACTGGCCTTTACAATTCAATACAATACAATACAGTTTATTTTTGTATAGTCCAAAATCACACAAGAAGTGCCGCAGTGGGCTTTAACAGGCCCCGCCTTTTGACAGCCCCCCAGCCTTGACTCTCTAAGAAGACAAGGAAAAGCTCTAAAAAAAAAACTTAGTAGGGAAAAAATGGAAGAAGCCTTGGGAAAGGCAGTTCAAAGAGAGATCCCTTACCTGATAGGCTGGGCATGCAGTGGGTGTCAAAAAGAACGGGGTCAATATAGTACAATACACAGAACAAAACACAAGTAATCCTCAATACAATACAATATTAAAATAAAGATGTTACAAGTACAGAGCAAAAATTAACAGTAGATGATATCCCATAATATGATTTAGATTTGTTCAGAGTCCTGGAGACCTCAGCCATCAAGCTGCCTCCTCCTATTGGCCATTCCACAGCTGAGTCAGTGCTGGGCCAGCCAATCCAATGAAAGGACCCCTCTACCCAACGATTCCTGCGATCCTTCATCAGGGATGACTTTACCTTAGGCAGGCAAAACAACTTGGCAGGTGGGCAGTGGCACCAAGTGCCACATTTGAGTACCGAGAAGAGAAGCAGAATAGGTGAGGGTTAGTAACAAGTTAGAACTGTGATGTTAGTGCTAATGACCACCAACAGAGATGCAGTCTGCACAGTTAATCAGCAGCTCTAGTCAGGGTGTGCTAAACTGAAGTCGTGAGTCTTCAGCCGGGATTTGAAAGCTGAGACCAAAGGGGCATCTCTTATAGTAGCTGTATTTAAGGTATTCACATATTCACCACTGTAAATAGTCATTTTGAATTTTATACAAGTTTACAACTCTAGCTTTTTTAATATATGACCCTTCATAAAACTGGAACTTTTTGCAGTTACGTAATCCTTATTGTAGACCTAAATTGGTATTTGAGTGTGTAGTAATAAGATGAAGATAAATGTCCATTCACTAAAATGCAGAAATGTTTTGTGTTGACAGAGGTGATGCGAGCACAGAGCTCTTACTGGGGACAAGTAGACTAATATTTATCTATCTGTGGGCATTGCGTGTTTTATTACCCTCCACTCTCTTTCCTGTCAGGTAGAGTGAGAAGCCACATGCAGCCTTCTGGTGTTCTGATGAACTGTCAGAGGCATGACTGGGAAACAGCCTGTTAGAGAAAAGAACAGAATATTACAAAAATAAAACAATACGTTGTTGTAGGTTATATTGCTTTCTTACTTAGACCTGTTCCACAGTTTTTGCTAGAATTGATCATTTTGCATTAACAGATATTTTTCAATTGCTAATTATTATACTTTCGAAAATGTTCACGAAAATTGGTTTGTCACAGACCCTTCATCACTAACACACATCCATAGATGCCATTTGCACATCACTTGAATTCTAATCTGTTGTGTATGAAAGTTATTGAGCCACCACAGGCCTCTTTGTGCCCCATTCTTAACTCCATTGTAAAGTTCTGTTAAAAAGCGTATATTTAATGTTGTTTCTAACACGTCATTGCATTCTATTATTGACATTACTTTTTAAATATGACTTGTTGCTGCAAAGCTACTACCCGTTGTTGAAAACTGCAAAACCCGCTTAACTTAGTCGTCAGATGCACCTGAATGTTTTGCCACACGTACCGTGTCTAACTTGTTTTAATTTTGAAGTGCACTTGAACTATCAACATCTTTGCCAACTCCTAAAACATTTCCTATTGAGCACATTTTCTTAGAGTAACCAACAAATATCCATTGGGAAGAAGACCGATGCAGGGCTGTACTTGCTGCTAGTGCCCGACTGAAAATGTGACTTGGTCATACCGTATATACTCAAATATAACCCGAGTTTTTCAGCACCCAAAATGTGCTGAAAAACATCACCCTTGGCTTATATTCGAGTCAGGTCCTGCTGCCCCCGCCAACCCGACAGAAAGCTGGAGTGTACAGTACAGTAGAACCTCGGTTCACGAACGTCTCTGAACACGTACAAATCGGGTTACGACCAAAAAGTTCGCCAAACTTTTGCATTTGTTCACGACCACACACTCGGTATACGAACAAGCCAGTTTCCCTTTCAGTTTATGCACACCGATGATTTCCGCACGTGTTCAGTCTCTCCCTGTGCATTCCCTGTGCAGCGAGTAAGAGAGAGAGAGAGAGTGACACACACAGACACACGTGAGAGACACACACACAGACACACACACACACACACACAGGAGCACACACACACGAGATAGAGAGAGAGCTGGCTGCATAAGGAAGAGAAGGCAGTTAAAGAATGCACCGGCCTTGTTTTTAAAGAGACTGATTCGAGCATTGTTTTAACCTCATTGTATTTAATGAAGACTTTTTTCTATTGGATTTTAACCTCCACTTCACTTCTGTTTACAGCAATTGGTTCGTAGCGTGCATTGTTGCAATGTTACTTTTCTTGGTGGTTTATTAAATTACAGATTTTTCAAATGTTCATTTTTTTCCCCTGTGCTTAAAACTCATTAAAAAAAAGTGTTTTTAGCGAGCAGTTCGTAGTGCTAAAGCGCGAACTCTTGCAGTGTTAGTTTTCTCTGTTGTTCACGGTTTTCTCAGTGTTATTCAATGTTTTAACATTTAGTTTACTATTATGCCGTGCATTCTATGGTATATGTAACTATATTTGTGCTTAAAAATCTTTAAAAAAAATATATTTACATACAGTTCATACAGTCTGGAACGGATTAATTGTCCATCCATCCATCCATTTTCTAACCCGCTGAATCCAAATACAGGGTCACGGGGGTCTGCTGGAGCCAATCCCAGCCAACACAGGGCACAAGGCAGGAACCAATCCTGGGCAGGGTGCCAACCCACCGCAGGACACACACAAACACACCCACACACCAAGCACACACTAGGGACAATTTAGAATCGCCAATCCACCTAACCTGCATGTCTTTGGATTGTGGGAGGAAACCGAGCGCCCGGAGGAAACCCACGCAGACACGGGGAGAACATGCAAACTCCACGCAGGGAGGACCCGGGAAGCGAACCCGGGTCTCCTAACTGCGAGGCAGCAGCGCTACCACTGCGCCACCGTGCCGCCCTCCGGATTAATTGTACTAGGTGCAATCCATAAATTCCCAGAATGCATTTATTTAAAAGCATACACACCAAATAACAATTAATGGTGAACAGTTTCTTTAAAATAGTCACCCGCTGAGTTGATACACTAATCCCTACGAGATTTCAACCTTTCGAAGCACCTCTGGAAGTCGTTTTTTGTCAGTGTGTTCAAGACGTCGGTTGTTACTGCTTGGATCTCCTCCACCGTCTCAAATCTGCATCCCTTAAGCCTCATCTTCATCTTAGGAAATAAAAAAAAAAATCAGACAGCGTTAAATCAAGGGAGTACGGAGGGTGGGGAATGGCAGTAAACTTTGTACAAGCCAAACAATCGCGCACAATCAGAGATGTGTGAGCTGGTCGTGATGTAAAAAAAATTACTTGTCAGCCCAGATCTGAGGACGTGTTCGGCGAATTCAATTTTGCAAATGCCTTAGAACATCCCTGTAGAGAGCTCCATTCACCGTCTGTCCTTGTGGCACAAATTCCTTGTGGATGACACCCTTCACATCAATGAAGCAAATGGGCATTGACTTGGTGTTGCTGTGAACTTGTCGAGCTTTTTTGGGTCTTTCAAATCACTCATTTTCGCGATCAGTCCTTCACAGACAGAACCGAAGTTTAAACGAGAACTGCGACTTGAAAAACAACTGTGCTGACATTATAACGCGTGATAACAGCTCTCAAGGACAATTTGAACTGCTATCTAGCGGCGATTGATATAACCAAACCCTTCTGGCTGCAGAATAAATGCTTTCCAGAAACTTTTGGATCGCACCACGTATTTGCACACAATCCTATGGGGGAAATTACTTCGGGTCACGACCAAATCGGATTACGATCAGAGTTTTTGAACGAAGTATGGAGAGTTTTGGAACGAAGTACGGTCGTGACCCGAGGTTCCACTGTACCTGGTTTAGTCTGTGGGCGGTAGAAGAAGCCTTGACCTAATCAATGTCTCTGTTTTTCCTGTAGCTTTTATTGCTATGTGTGAACTTGTAAGCCTCTTATTAACTTTTAGCCTTGTAGACCAATCTTTGTAAGACATTTTGACTCATTCTGATGATGCTTTATCTCTCTATTATAAAAAGAAATCCTGAAACAAGACTTTTTCCAAGAGAGAGTTTTTTCAAGTCTCACCCTCCTCTCAACCATATCACTGGTCAACAAGCATTTTTCTACTGGGATTCTTTCACCTGTTCTTTGACAAATTTCACTTGCTGACTGCAAATCTGAAAACTGTTTTTGTCCAGCACGTCCCGTTTTTTAGTTCTGATGTTCCAGGTCTTGGACAACTAGGGTGTAAAGTAAAGATGGATAACCATTTTGATAAATACTGGTAATTCTACTAGGGGTGCCACATGCTACGAACATCTGTGAGTTGTTTACCTTATCATTTATTAATTTTATTTAAAAATTACTCATTTTTAATTAGCGGAAACAATATTTGTTACTGATTACCAGGTGTTATATGACTCTTAAGCATAAGGACACAACTCAGACTTGACGCTGCAGTAGGTAGTCGGTTTTACTGTTTCCTTAACCTAACGCTGCATTTCAGGACATTGTGTTCGTTAGTTTCACCATTACAGTACTTTGAAAATTTTGTCAAGGAGATGGACAGAAATGGCAATGCATTTAAGAAATAAGTTTGGTCTCGAGAAAAGTGAAACAAAAACTAAGGAAGGTGTTTTTATTGGTCGTGATATCCATGAACTGATGCTTGACGATGAGTTCAAAAGGGAACTGAAGCCAACTGAATCAGCAGCATGGGCATTTGTGCAGGTTGTCCAGAATTTTTTTGGCAGTCACAGAGCAGAGAGTTATGCAGAGCTTGTGGAGAACATGCTGGTATCGTCTTCTGGTGTGTTTTCAGAATAAACACATCAAAACAATTTTGGTGGGACAGAGTTCAGACTCCAGATATTGTCTTGATATATTGATATTCAAAATGTCAATGATGTGTATCTCAAAAACCTGACGTGCTACCTTAATTCCGATTTCACATATGAAATCAATGTAAAACACTTAATAAAGAGCTGGTTGGAAGTTCCCAGTAGCAAACAAAAGATATTTTTTGTAGTCTTGTGATATTCAGTCATACACACGGCACTCTCACCTCTCATTTGTGTGAATACTTTTGACAGACGTAGTTCCTGCTCTCTCTTAGCTCTTATAAATTTTTACACTTTACTCACTTTAAGCTCCCAATAAAAGAAGACACATTATGTTCAAATCTTATTGAAGAATTCCATCCTAAAGTGTTATCGACAGAAGAAATGAGTACACGGGCAATCCTAGCATCGAAAAAATGATGAAGTGAAACGAATTAACCCCAAAAATGTCGATCGGTTACATGGCAAATTGGTTAAATGCGTATCAATAGACTCTGCTGAAACAGTTGGTGGTGGTGATGGTGCGGAAGATGAAAACATCAACTTACAATGTCCCTAAGAATATCTACAACCGTTAACACTGTCCAGTCTTCATCCGCACAAATTACTGCAGGAAGAAGGATGTATCCAAGAAAGGTAATGTAGGACATCTTCAGGGGATGACATTAAATAACAAAGGAGATCTTGATATGCCATTCGTATTAAAACGTTTACAGTTTCCCTTTAGAAGAGCTTTTGCAAAGACAATTAACAAATCACAGAGACAAACTTTCAAAAAAGTCGGTTTATTTATTAGAGGGAAAGAAATAAAATTCACTCACAGGCAGTTGTATGTTGCGTTGTCACAATGAAAGTCCAAACACAGAATCAAAATTCAATGTACTACTGATGAAAATTGAATTCAAAAAGTTGTTTTTACTGAAATTTTACAGTGTCACAAAAGCCACGATGAGACAAAGCAAGGTTTGGGGCAGCCACCCGTATAATTTGTTTTTCTGGCTGCAAAGTGTTCTTTTCAAATGATAGCACTGCTGTGCACAAAACCGAGTCCAATACAGAACTGAGGGCATAGGGAAAAGGAGGAGGTCTTTAAAGGGGAAGACAGGAAGTGAGATCATAGGGGTCGGGCTCACTGAGGTCTTCAGCCATTGGTTCGAGCCCGGACGTGACATCACAGGGGCCGGAGCCGGCACGGTCCCGGAAGTGACGTCAGGAGAGCCAGGTGGAATCTCCCGGGAATGGCCTGCAGGCAAGGAAGAAAAAGAGTCCGTGCACTCTGCCACATCCTGGTATGTCTCAGAACTGTCCTTACGCGAGCCCTTTAGCTGCCTCCCATGCGCACGTGTGTGACAACAGTTAAAGTGTGAATTTAAAAAGTATTTGCAAATCCAAACAGAACAAAATCGTATTACGCAACGAATACCTCTAACGCAACATGAAATATAATTTACTTTCAAATTATTACATTTTACTCTTTTTTAATATGGTTAATTAAAATCGTTATTAAAAATAGTTAATTCTATCATGCATATGTAACAATGCCCATGAAAATAACAATCTGTTTAAATTGTACAGTAATCCCTCCTCGATCGCGGGGGTTGCGTTCCAGACCCCCCCGCGATAGGTGAAAAATCCGCGAAGTAGAAACCATATGTTTGTATGGTTATTTTTATATATTTTAAGCCCTTATAATCTCTCCCACACTGTTAACATTATTAGAGCCCTCTAGACATGAAATAACACCCTTTAGTCAAACGTTTAAACTGTGCTCCATGACAAGACAGAGATGGCAGTTCTTTCTCACAATTAAAAGAAAGCAAACATATCTTATCTTCAAAGGAGCGCCATCAGGAGCAGAGAATTTCAGAGAGAGAGAGAGAAAAGCAAACAATCAAAAAATCAATACGTGCTTTTAAGTATACAGAAGCACCGCGATAAAGAGGCATTTTGTAGAAGAGCGTCCGTGTCCTCTGTGCAAACAGCCCTCTGCTCACACCCTCCGCAGGCAGAGAGAGTGAGAAAGATAGAGAGAAGCAAACAAGCGCCACGCGGGAAGCATATCTTATATCATTGAGGAGTTTTAGTTAATATGTAATACATGCTCTGATTGGGTAGCTTTTAAGCCAACCGCCAATAGCATCCCTTGTATGAAATCAACTGGGCAATCAAACTGAGGAAGCATGTAACCTAAATTAAAAGACCCATTGTCCGCAGTAAGCGGCGAACCAGCGAAAAATCCATGAAATATATTTAGATATGCTTACATTTAAAATCCGCGATAGAGTGAAACCGCGAAAGTCAAAGCGCGATATAGCGAGGGATTACTGTACATCCGCATCCCCATACACAAGCCGCAGAACTGCAAAGCGGCTAGTGCGTAGTGCCGGCCCAGGGGTTGGCAAGCGAAGCGAGCAGGGGTCAAAGCCCCTTAGTCTTATATATAAATGTCTATGCGTGGAAGTGTGTGTGTGTATGTGTGTGTGTCTGTCCAGCCCGGAAGTGCGAGGCTACAGCATGAAACTGAAAGAAAGCGACTCAGTTGCCAAAGTGAAACCACCGAAGAAAGACAAACGAGAGAGAAACTCACTTAGCCGATGATAAACATGGGGGGCGAGCACATCTGCAAAACGAAACCGCTGACTCTGCATTTCCTGACGATTTCAATAGTTTCTAGGAGCCCGGGCTTGCACAGCTAGTTATTATATATTTTGCTACTTCACTGATAAGTTGATGGCTTTGCAAAGGACTAAATGGTTTAAGAAAAGGCAGCGGTGTGTGATGGCTGGGCACTGGACTGTAAACCACAAAGTTAGCGGAACATTGTTTTTTGCTTCCAACTTACTTTGCAACAGTCGGCAAGTCACATAATTTTTGTTGCAGTTGTAAAGACCATTTCAACAGTTGTCCATGTCTTAAAATTGTAAGTCACTGTGGTTAAAAATGTCAACCATCTACAAAATAACAGCAACAACAGATGGAAACTTTTAGGTGCGAAATCGGGCACCAAATACTGACAAGACTTTTACAACATGCAGATTTCAAGGCACTGTGTTCTCATGCATCCCTGTTGATCCGTGATAATTGCGAAACAACTACTTGGGTGTGGTCCCTGATTTCAGTTCTTTGTTAACCACCATTCAGTGGTATGTTTATTATTCTTTTTACAGTTTCTGCCAGTGAATGTTGCCCTGAGGAATGCATGACGGAGAGAGGCCGAGACTCGCATTCTGAGTACATTTTAGGTGTGACTTACATTTTAACAGAACCATCGCAGAAATGAATTTGGCTCTTAACTTCTCCAGAAAAAGAAAATGTGATCATAAAAGTGCTCCTCAGTCGGGTGAGAATAACTTACATTTTCAAGACTATTGGTTTTGAAGCATTATAATTGTTTATTTTTAAAAATGTGTTACTGGTGCTAATGTACTAAAGTTCCATTCAGAACGTGCTCTCTCTGCCGTGCCATCTTATGACAGATAGGACTGATGCTTTGATTTTTCTGTATTTGTTTTTTGTATTTTTCAGTCCTTCTCATTTGTGTTTTTTTTTCCTATCATATATACATGTTTCCAGTCATCTATCACTGCTAAACTTAAAATTGTATCATTTGATTTTCTATTGTTGTCCCATTAATAACAGATTAATTATTGGCTTTATGACATTTGCATATTTTACTTGTTTTGTATATTTTTGGACAGTGGGACCTGCATTAGGGCTCTGTGGAAAGATCAGCCCAGCTACAGACAGAGACGCAGAGCCACAATGTCCAGAACACACACTTTTAATTTTTGTTTCCTCTGCACACACAGTACACAGTGTACCAATCACCTCAATAAACTCGCAGTCGTTTTCAGTCTTTGTCCTTATTCTTCTGCCACCTCCACTCCTCTCCTTGTAAGCTCTGTCCCCTCCCTCCCAACTCCAGCTCCCCAAATGGAGTGAGGCGGCCCCTTTTATAATGCACCCAGATGTGCTCCAGGGGCTCCCTGATGACCACCCTGCAGCACTTCCTGTTGTGGCAGAAGTGCTACATGGGCACCCGGAAGCACTCCGGGAGTGCCTGGTTCCTGTTCCGGCGGCACCTCCTGGTGTGGCGGAAGTGCTGCAGTTCATGGCTCCGGAACTATCCAGGCGCCCTATGGCGGTGGCCATGGACCCCCACAGGGTTGAACTTTCAAGCTGATTGCTCTCATGCAATCCAAGAGGGCTGTCCTCTTACGTCCCAGAGAAGAAATTGACCCTCTCCAGGCATCCTGGTGGGGCAAGGTCCCTGGTCGTCTGTCACAGCTCTTTAGATAAACGAGTCACCATAGTGAGCATAAGTCATATTAAACAAATAAAGACGTTTCACAACATTTAAAAAAAAAAAAAAAGCTGTGCTTCCATGATCACACGCTTGCTGCCAGACTCTTCAGACAGAGCTTCTGTGTATATACAGTATATCTTAATTTGACTTTCTCTATAATTCAGCCATGTTTTACTTACTTAGTCTGATCACTCTTATTTTTCATATACTTTATTTAACAAAATGACAAAAAGTTCCCCAAGTAACCATTTTGCATTCACACACAGTATGGTAATGGTTAAAAAAAATAACATGATTGACCATCATCATTCACAGCATGACCAGGTCAGTATGGTGGCACATTTTACGTTCACAAAGCACAGATGGCACTTGGATGACTGTCACGCTTTTAAAGGTAATGCAGATATGCTATGTTTAACCCCTTCAGTTTTCTGTAAATAAACTCACTTTAGAAGTCAGTCCAAACCACAACAGTAATAGTTTAAAGTAATCACGATGTTCAGAATCAGTTCTGTTCAGTGTATGGCACTTTATGAATTACACTTTTTAAGGTTTTACATTTTGTGTTGCTAAAAATCCCATATAAATGACTGCTTTTAGCACAGAACCCTTTGTATCCAGCAGAGAGCCTGGAATGGGTTATTTTGTAATTGTGGCGTGTTACATAACCCAAATTTATATAGATATAATGTAAAAGACGACACCCCTCCCTTACTGATATGGCAGTAAGAAATCACATAGGAGAAATAACTTCGCTTTGTTTAATGACGGTTGGCAATGGCAAGAACCCAGTTCGGGAGTGAGGGCCCGATGTGTAGAGTGTCATTTTCGCCGTGTAATGGAAGGATTTTCAGGATTGAATGACGTTATCTTCCATCTGTCCATTGGCAATGTTCCAAGGCTTTCTTCACATGCAGGCCCCCCACGTAGGTGAATCATGCCATTCCAAACAAGGCAAAAGAGGGTACAGTTTCATATTGACTTTGACAGACAAAAGAAAGTATCAAGAGAGGGGTATCACCTTTTTATATTATATCTATATAGTTTTTGGGTTGTGTAACATGCCACAATTACAAAATAACTAATTCCCAGGGAGCTAACGCCCCCTGCTGGATACAATATTCCAATCTGCAGTTGTCCACTTAGTGAAGCTAGAAGCTGGCAGAGTTATACTACATAGATATTTTATTAACCCCAAGGGGAAATTCACATACTCCAACAGCATCATACATAAAGAACAATATTAAACTAAAGAGTGATAACAATAAAGATATAACAGACAGACAATAACTTTGTATAATGTTAGCATTTACCCCCTCGGGTGGAATTGAAGAGTCGCATAGTGTGGGGTCTCCGCAGTCTGTCAGTGGACGGTGACAGCAGTCTGTCGCTGAAGCTGCTCCTCTGTCTGGAGATGATCCTGTTCAGTGGATGCAGTGGATTCTCCATGACTGACAGGAGTCTGCTCAGCGCCCGTCGCTCTGCCACGGATGTCAGACTGTCCAGCTCCGTACCTGCAATAGAGCCTGCCTTCCTCACCAGTTTGTCCAGGCGTGAGGCGTCCCTCTTCTTTATGCTGCCTCCCCAGCACACCACCGCGTAGAAGAGGGCTCTCGCCACAACCGTCTGATAGAACATCTGCAGCATCGTATTACAGATGTTGAAGGACGTCAGTCTTCTAAGGAAGTATAGTCGGCTCTGTCCTCTCTTGCACAGAGCATCAGTATTGGCAGTCCAGTCCAGTTTATTATCCAGCTGTACTCCCAGGTATTTATAGGTCTGCACCCTCTGCACAGTTAACTCTGATGATCACAGGGTCCATGAGGGGCCTGGTCCTCCTGAAATCCACCACCAGCTCCTTGGTTTTGCTGGTGTTCAGTTGTAGGTGGTTTGAGTCGCACCATTTAACAAAGTCCTTGATTAGGTTCTTATACTCCTCCTTCTGCCCACTCCTGATGCAGCCCACGGTAGCAGTGTCATCTGTGAACTTTTGCACGGCAGGACTCCGAGTTGTATTGAAAGTCTGATGTATGTTGGCTGAACAGGACCGGAGAAAGTACCCCCGCGGCACTCCTGTGTTGCTGACCACAATGCCAGACCTGCAGTTCCTGAGACGCACATACTGAGGTCTGTCTGTAAGATAGTCCATGATCCATGCCACCAGGTGTGAATCTACTCCCATCACTGTCAGCTTGTCCCTAAGGAGCAGAGGTTAAATGGTGTTGAAGGCGCTAGTATTACACGATGTACAGCGTTTTAGAATGTGGAACTTGGATAACAGTGATGGTGTACATAATAAACTGGCAGCACAGTGGATATACGTGCATGTAAGGCCATTAGATTTACCTCATAGACTACAGTAACATACTGTTAACTGATTGCTGACTGGCCCCAGACAGACAGTTTCCAGTTTATTTCCTGAGAGCAAATTATCCTTTGCAAAAAGGCCTTGTTCCTACAAATGGCACACTGCAAAATAATATATAATGACATAAAATATGTCCTTCATTTACATACTGACATTTTCATTTTTTTCTTTGCACCAATTATCCCAGCAACCTTGAGCTTAATAAGTTGGGTAGAAAATGGTTGGATGGATGTTTGCACTTCTTGTTGAAAAACACCTTTTCACGTTCTGTCTCGGCATCTGCTGATTAGTTGCTAACATGTTCTCTTTGCTGTTTTTAGACCTCCAAGTGAAACACAAAAAAGCTGTGTTTGAGTGGATTAAAGGTTTAGAGGATGAGGTTCCTGCAGCAGATGCCAATTGGGAGAATGGATACACCGAGCTAGTAGTGGGTAAACGACACCGCTCTTGCAGTGCTCACAGTTCGCTTCAGCACGTGGCAGATGGGAACAGCCTTTTATGGGACGAAACAATAAGGAAGTTATATAAGCAAATAAGTATTCACCAGATTTTTGAAAAAGATCCCCGTGATGACACTCAACCATGCACTGTTCTGCTTAGCGGAGCAGCTGGAATTGGGAAGTCGACTGCAGTACATAAAATTCTGTTTGACTGGGCCAGAGACGCACAGTACAAGAAATTCAAGTATGTGTTTCTGTTTAAATTTGGGGAGCTCAACCTTCTAGAAGAAGAAGAGGCAGAGATGTCTTTGGTCAGACTCATTATGAGGTATTACAAACACCTTAATGACTCGGACCTTGTGATGAGGGAAATCTTGCACATGCCAGAGTCTGTCTTGTTTATATTTGATGGCTTGGATGAGTACAAGTACCAACTGAACTTTGCACAAAGGACACTGTGCTTAAACCCAGAAGCCCCCTATCCTGTTCACATCCTGATTATCAGCCTGCTGTGTGGCGAGTTACTGAAGAAGTGTTCAGTCCTGATAACAAGTAGGCCATCCGCTCTGCAGTCTCTTTACGTGGACGGATTTGATCGATTTGCAAAAGTTCTTGGCTTCTTCCCTGAGCAACAGAAGATGTATATTCAGAAGTTTTTTGCTAATACAGTTCAGAGCAACAAGGCTATTAAATATGTGCAACAAAATGCTATGCTTTCTTCAGTGGTCCACATCCCATTTTACTGCAGAGTTATCTGCTGTGTGCTACTGGACCACTTCACTGTAATTACAGGAGACAAAAACGCTCCTCTTCCTCAAACTAACACTGAACTATTGGTAATGTTTCTGTATAGCATTCTGTCCTGTCACAGTGAAGAACCAGAGGAAAAGAAGTGCATGCTGGTAAAACTCGGGAAGATGGCGTATTACGGATTGTCCAAGAAGACAAGTGTCTTTTATGAAAAGTATGAGATTAGTAGTTATGATCTCCAGTCATCGCTGTCCTGTCCTGCTAACTCCGATTTCCTCCTTGAAATATTAAAGCGAGAAAACACACTCGAGCACACAGCATACAAATTTTTGAATGTCACCATGCAGGAGTTCATGGCCGCTTGCTCCTTTTTCCTTGATCCCCCAGAGGACATTGAAAACCTGTTTGTAAAACTAGATTCCTGTGAAAATGGAGACTATGATATTCTTACTCAGTTCCTGGCAGGACTGGCCAATCTAACTGTCACTGAAAAGCTGGAAGGAGTTTTGAAAGAGTTTCAGAGGAAGACAGCCGAAAGGATCCTGGAGTGGGTAAAGGAGAAAGCTCAAACCGCTCTTCAGGGTGGAGATAAAAATGAACAGATGAAAGCGTTTACCTGTCTGGCTGAGACTCAGAATAAGGAATTGATAAGAGACTTGATTGGAAAGGATTTCAAATTGGATTATACTCCTGCAGCATTAAATCCTCTGTATTATTCTGTACTTAATACGGTTATCAGTTGTTGTGGAGAAGTGGAAGAACTAAAGTTTTCTCATTCAGATATGTCACTGTCAGCTCTGAAACAGATGTTGCCAGGACTCAGCCTGTGTAAGCGTGTCATGTAAGTAATAAATTGTTTAGTAGAGTATGCTGCCAGTCTAGTGGCGGACATTAAATCCCATCCAGGGTCATGTCTTGAAAAGCTTTGGCTGTCTGTGGCCCAGTCTATCATGATCTGACTGTATTATTGTGGTATTTCCCTCTACTTACCCTTTACCTAGGAGTATGTGTACTCATCACGTTCGTTTCTGGGTTGGTCTACTGTCGCACTTTAAGATTATCACACACACACATAAATATACGCATGCACACAGACCCTAACCAAAACAGTGCCCCATGAATTACACACACACAGCTGGTTAACCTCTAGCACTTTAAACCACACAAGTGCCTTAGGAATAACACAACTTGTCACTCTCTCAGCACTTCAAGAGACTTACTTATTATTGGCACAAACAACATATGATGTTTTAAAGATATCTCAGATCTAAATATTACTTGTGGTATATACAAACACACAAAGGCTCAGCATCCCAGACTATAGGCCTTTTATCAGCCAAGAATGCCTTACTTTACATACTGTTCCCTGCTTTTGGGTGGAGCTCTCACCCTCAGCATTAATCAACCTTGCAGATCAGAGCGTATGGCAAACCTCAGGCTGCACCAGGTGCTCAAAGAAATCTACCTTATTACTTCAATCACTGTTAACATAAAGACAAAGCATAGCAGGTTAAAAGCAACGTGGTATTTATTACATCTATACTAATAAAAGACAAAGCCCTCACTGACTCACTCATCACTAATTCTCCAACTTCCCGTGTAGGTAGAAGGCTGAAATTTGGCAGGCTCATTCCTTACAGCTTACTTAGAAAAGTTAGGCAGGTTTCATTTCGAAATTCTACGCGTAATGGTCATAACTGGAACCTATTTTTCTCCATATACTGTAATGGACGTTGGCTAGATGGCCGTGGGGGGCGGAGCTGCGTTTGACATCATCACGCCTCCCACTTAATCACGTGAACTGACTGTGACTGCAGTACATAGAAACGAAGGAAGAGCTCCCAAAGCGCTGAAGAAAAACGCAGAATACTTTATTCACGAGATACAAGTTTAATGAGAAGACACGAGGTATAAACAAGACTTTGGATCACTTTGTAACGGAGTTAAAATTGCTGTAGCGAGAAACTTTTAGGTCCTGGGTCTTAGCTAACATTAAATAAAGCCGTGGACATCACAACATCACACAAGAGAGCAGCTCACGTGAACTGACTGACCGCAGTACGAGTGATCACTTCCATGCATCAAACCTGTTCAAAAAACGCATTACATAATTGACAAGGTGGGAAAAGAATATGCTCCGAGCTGAGCTCCACAGCTAATGCAGTCTTACGGAATCAACTTCGTCACGCTGCCACCAAATACTCACAGAAAAATCCACAAGTTAATACACACGCTGTCTCTAGAGTTTCTCCACACTCAATGTATTCCTCACATCCCCGTTACACCCTCTGATCTCCCATTTCAATTGAGATACCTCCAATTTCCAGTAAGACTCTGCTTCGTGATGTTCTCAGAGTAAGAAGTCTCAGGGACAGTCCCAACAAAAGGTTGCCATTGATTTCAGGCAAGATTGCTTTTCTCCTGGACAACTATACGTTGCATTCTCAAGAGTGAGCTGGCGCAGCTTCGTCATATTACAACCAGAGTGCTGAACTGACAACGTGATATATAAAGAAAACTATAATAATCGTAATAAACGAACAATAAAACAGCGGAGAACCCGTGGATTAAATAAAAAGGCAGCTTCCTTGGCAAAGCAAGGAAAAAGGATAGCTTTATATGTCGTTTGTTTATAAAACAGCGGAGAAGCTGTGTAAAGGCTGCTTCACAAAAAGCCAGCGGAGCGCCTTATATGAGCAGGCAGTCAGCTAAAGAAGGGAATCAATAAATATCTATAATCGCAATAAACAAACAAAAAATAGCTTACAAGCCGCGGATTAAATAAATGAAATGGGTACCTGAACAGTACAGTAAGTCTCGAATAGCTACACAATAACTATAACAATCGTAATAAATGAACAATGAAACAGTACCGAATCGCGAAGCAAGGAGAAACGACGGCCTTATATGGTGTCTGTTTATAAAGCAGCGGAGAAGCTGTGTGAAGGCAGCTACACAAAAAAACAGCAGAGCGCCACACACTGAATGTATTCCTTGCATCACCGTTATACCCTCTTATCTCCCATTTCAATTCAAATGCCTCAAATTTCCAGTAAGGCTCTGCTTCGCGATGACGATTAATAAGTCTCGGGGACACACCCTACAAAAGGTTGCCATTGATTTGAGGCAACATTGCTTTCCTCCTGGACAAAACTAGACGTTGCATTCTCAAAAGTAATCTCAGTGCACAGCTTGGTCATATTACAACCGGACTGCTGAACTGACAACGTGGTATACAAAGAGATCCTTAATAGATAGTTATTGGTATATTTTCCCTCCTTTAAAACCTTTAAAAAGGTTTTCTTTTCTTCTTAATAAAAATTTAAAAGCAGTTCTTCGTCAAACTGGTTTAGGATTTTACTATATACAGTATATATACTCAGCAAAAAAAGAAACGTCCTCTGTCTTTCAACTGTTTTTACTTTCAGTAAACTTAATGTGTAAATATTTGTATGAACACTAAAAGAGTCAGGTGGGTTTGTGCCCATAGGCGGCATGGTTGCTGTTGAGTGTTGATATATATATATATGTATGTATGTATGTATGTATGTATGTGTGTGTATATATATATATATATATATGTATATATATATATGTATATATATATATATATATATATATATATATATATATATATATATATATGTATATATATATATATATATATATATATATATATATGTATATATATATATATATGTATATATATATATATATATGTATATTTATATGTATATATGTATATGTATATGTGTATATATATATATATATATATATGTATATATATATATATATGTATATGTATATATATATATATATGTATATGTATATATATATATGTGTATATGTGTATATGTATATATATATATATATATATGTATATGTATGTGTATATGTATATATATGTATATATGTATATATATATGTGTATAGTTCATCTGTTGTTTTGTCTTGAGCAAAACACACTGCTCAAAAAAAAAATTAAAGGCACACTTTGAAAACACATCAGATCTCAACGAGAAACATAAATCCTGCTGACTATCTCTACTGATATGGACTGATATGGTAACGTGTTAGGATGCCACATCATTTGATGGGAATGAAAATGATCAACCTACAGAGGGCAGAATTTAAAGACATCCCGAAAATCAAAGTGAAAAAATGATGCTGCAGGCAGGCTAGTTCATTGTGCCGAAATTTTATTGCAGCAACTCCAAATCGTATGGCCCCCCCACATGCTTGTATGTATGCCTGACAACATCATGCTCCTAATGAGACGACGGATGGTGAACTGGGGCATCTCCTCCCAGATCTGAACCAGGGCACCACTGAGCTCCTGGACAGTCTGAGGTGCAACCTGGTGGTGTTGGATGGACCAAAACATAATGTCCTAGAGGAGTTCTATTGGATTTAGGTCAGGCGAGTGCGAGAGCCAGTCAATGGTATCAATTCCTTCATCCTCCAGGAGCTGCCTGCTTACTCTCGCTACATGAGGCTGGGCATTGTCGTGCACCAGGAGGAACCCAGGAGCCAGTGCACTGGCATAGGGTCTGACAGTGGGTCCATGGATTTCATCCAGATACCTAATGGCAGTCAAGGTACCGTTGTCTATCCTGTAGAGGTCTGTGCGTCCCTCCTGGGACCATCACTGACCCACCACCAAACTGGTCATGCTGAACGATGTTCTAGGCAGCATAACATTCTCCATGGCTTCTCCAGACCCTTTCACGTCTGTCACATGTGTTCAGGGTGGACCTGCCTTAACTGTGAAGAGCACAGGGCACCAGTAGTGGACCTGCCAATTCTGGTATTCCATTGGTCCAGGTATTGCCTCATCCTACCAGTGGTGACACTGACCATAGCCAAATGCAAAACAAGTGAAAAAAACAGTCAGAAAAGGGAAAAATGTCAGTGGGGTCCACCTGTTAAACCATTCATTCCTGTTTTGGGGGTCGTCTCATTGTTGCCCCCTCTAGTGCACGTGTTGTTAATTTCATTAACACAAAAGCACCTGAAACTGATTAACCACCCACACTGCTACTTAACTGACCAGATCAATAGCCCAGAAGTTTCATTGACTTAATGCTATACTCATTAAAAAGTGCTCCTTTAATTTTTTTGAGCAGTATATAATGAAAATCTAGAGCAAAATGTACAGATTTTGTACCCCGCAACACTGACTTATAATTTAAATTTTTCAAATGTTTTCTTTGGTCTACTGATTTTCTTTCAACATTGTTTTTGGGGTTTAGAGAGACAAGGAATCATCTGGTCATATTTAATTTGTGTAGCATGGTTTTTTTTAGTGATATTTCCAATTTATTTTTTTTATTGGAACCCGTCATTTTTGATCAAGTTGCCTTGATGCATCGGCCAAGTGTTATTAGGCTTGTCCCAAAAATCATGTCGTATGATGTCATCAGCGCAACAATATAAAAGCTCTCTCTGCTCTGGGGCTCTTCATGCAAACCAATAGTGTATTTATTTATTTACTATGTTTTGACTTCTCTATTTATGAAATTTGCCTCATTCATAGACAATGATTTAAGACTTACAATTCGGTTCCGGTTACGTGTTCATGTGTTGGTGTATGAATTTCCTGCACTGTTTCCTGACAGCGATTTTTGTTACACGTCTTGAGGTTAGCTATTCATAGGGATACTATTTGTTCATAACACGTGTGTGAATTTTTAAATGGATGTAGAGCTGCAGACATCATTAACTGAATTAACTCAATAAGATTTTCACAGTAAGTTAGTTTTTTTCCTTTCTTCTGTCTTTATCTTTTCAGTATGTGGTCATGCAATTTCAAATCTGAAGGCTGCAAGGCTCTGTCATCGGCGATCTGTGCAAGTGATTCACGTGTGACCGAGCTGCATCTGGATGGCAGTTCAGTGCAAAGTTCGGGAGTGCATGAGCTGTGTGAGGGGCTGACAAAGCCAAATAGTAAAGTACAGATTCTGGGGTGAGTAAATATTACCTTTTAATTTGTACTGTATATGTTTTTTTATTTGTGTATCTATACTAATAAAAGGCAAAGCACTCACTGACTCATCACTAATTCTCCAACTTCCCGTCTAGGTAGAAGGCTGAAATTTGGCAGGCTCATTCCTTACAGCTTACTTACAAAAGTTAAGCAGGTTTCATTTCAAAATTCTACGCGTAATGGTCATAACTGGAACCCATTTTTCTCCATATAATGTAATGGAGTTGAGCTTGATGGCCGTGGGGGGGCGGAGTTTTGTGTGACATCATCACGCCTCCCACGTAATCACGTGAACTGACTGTTCACGTGATGCAAATACGTAGAAAATAAGGAATAACTCCAAAAAGCGCTGAAGAAAACATGCATTATACAATTGAGAAGGCAGCGAAACAATAAGAAGCGAGCGAGTGACATATACAACCATATTCATGAGTACAGCTACTTCGGAAACAAAGCAAGGTGTAAACCTAAACTTTAAATTAAGTTCATAGACAGGCTGCCGCTGGCGTTTCTCATGCCCACGGGTAATGCGGGATACAAGTTTAATGAGAGGGCGCAGGATATAAACGAGAGTTTTAATCACTTTGTAACTAAGTGTAAAATTACTGGTGAAGGGCTGTGCTTATGCAAATTCCAAGAGACTGTCTTTGTGGAGGAATTGACAGTTAAGGCGGGTGGGAGAGTCACGTCATCATCTCCCCTCCCATTCACCTCATTTCGCTGTGAGCTGAGCTCTGCGGCTAACGCAGTCTTGAGGAACCAACTTTGTGACGCTGCCACCAAATACTCACAGAAAAATCCACAAGTTAATACACATGCTGTCCCTACAGTTTCTCCACACTCTGAATCCTCCAGGCACTACTTACAAAAGGTTACATTGACAATCGTGTTACGTTATTTTTAAAATGTTTCCTTTTCTTAGCACAACCACAGCTGAGAAGCTTCGATGCATGTGCTCCATAACGTGTTAAACAATAACGCATTTAATCACACTTTGCATTCCAAGCAAAGGGAAACTTCTGGCAATGCATGATTTCCTGGTACACCAATTACATTGATGTACACATCAGAGCTACAAAAATGTAACAGTCGGAAGAAAGCGTTGCTACGACTGATTGGAGGAAAATTTCATTTCAAAAGACTACCCGACGGAAGCCTTGATAAATGCGTGGTTTTGTGCACATATATATGTATATATATATATATATATGGATGTATATGTATATATATGTTTGTGTGTGTGTATATATATATATTTTATTTATATATATATATGACAGCAACACTCATGACAATGCCAATCATGTTACATTATTATTAAAATGTTTCCTTTTCTTTTTCATTACTTCTTTACAAACTAATTCTCTGCTGCGAGGCGCGGGTATTTTGCTAGTTTTATATAAAATGTTTGTGGAAGTTCGTGCTAAAAACACTTAGTGTTACATAGTTTAACAAAAAAGATCTTCATCAAACCTTTCCTATGAGGTCATCGAAAAAGTCAGGGTGGTATGTATGGAAAATATATTTAGATTAGCACAGCTGATGAAACAAGAATAAAAACCTTTTGGTCACAGTTGTGAAAGATGCATTTGAAGAATGAACAAGGTCAAAATTAGTAGTGAGTGGTGTACCAGTTGAACTGTTATACAGGATTAAATTCTTCTTTAACTGGTATGGATTTTGAGTAAATGTTGTCAATGAGTGGACACTAGGTGGCACTGTTGCCCCTTTTTTCCCCCAACAGACGGACGCAGGACACATGTTAAAATACAAGAAGTTATTTTAATCCCTTTTTAAATAGTGCCTTTCAAGCACCACAGCCAACCAATAAACGGGCAAGACAACACCAATCACAATACTAATCAATCTCTCCTCCACACCTCCCAGCAAGCTCTGTCCTACTCCTCCCCACTCCGGCTCGCTTGCTGGGTTCACAGCAGTCCTTTATATAGTCCTTGCCCCGGAAGTGCTTCTGTCCTTCCTCCCACTTGACTTGCTAGCACTTCCAGGTCAGATGGAGAACTGGCCTTTTCTTCAGCCCGGAAGTACTTCGGAGCTTCCGTCCTTGTGATTTGTGAGTACATCCGGGCTATGGATGAGGCGTGGCTCCTCCGGTCCTTTCATAGCTCCTCCTGGTGGCACCCACAGTACCCAACAAGGCTCAGAAACCAAACTCCAAGTCCCAGGATGCCCTGTTGGAATCTGGGGCACCACTGCACTCCAGGTTAGCTGCCATCTAGCGTTTTGGGGGAGGCGGTGTCCAAAAGTAGCTGCCTCCCCCCATTCTTCCATCCTCAGGGCATCCCAGCTGGGTCGAGCTGCCGGCCTTCTATCACAATGTTTTATGGGTATGCCAAAAATATTCTAAAGCCTTGAAAATAATGTATTACATTACATATACTGTACATGTACTTACTTGGCTGACTCTTTCATCCAAGGTGACTTACAACATTTATGATAAAATGGGTTTACCATTTCTTTTGGTTTTCCAATTGGAGCACAGGCAGGTCAAGTGACTTGCTCACGATAGCGGGTTTGAACCCACAACCTCAAAGCTTGAAGTCCATGCCTTAACCACTACACTACACTGCCTGCCTATTATTGTGCAAGTTTGTGAGATGTCCTGGGAATGTTTATTGGGTTCTTCTTCTCTCGCCCTTGAAGACTAACATACACACACAGATACACAACATACACCGAGATCCTATCTAGACAATGTCCCGAATGGTGCTAGTTAGTCAGCAGTGTTCCCCAATGGAATACATTTAGAAGTTCTAGCCCAACAAAGTCTTGAATGGTGCAATTTGCCAGTCACTCCGAAATATTCTGCATAAGATTCTCTGTATAGGAATTCACTCTCACCAGCTCTAACACACATCAGGTGTCATAACAATGCACATAAAAGTGCAACTCTTTCAGCTTTACAGTATGTTGCTTACTAACCAATCTATGGCTCACTTTTACCGCAGTTGTTCTAATTATTGAGGATCAACTTCAATAGCCTTCATAATCCCTGTGAATAAGAAAGTAGCAACTTAAGTCACACTTGCTACCTGTGACGATGCGGGTTCTGCTCCACGCTCCCATGCAGCCTCAGGGACCTCTTGAACCCGACACCGTCGGTAATGTCACCGTTGAGCTCGGCAATGAGGCACAACAAATGGAGCAAGGGCATGGTGCAAAAAGTGCAAAGTGCTTTTATTTTAAAACCAACAAAACTGTCCAAATAAATAAAGTGCAGTGCATCAAAGATCATTTAAAAAAAAAAAAAACAATCCTTTAAAACGAGGTGAAAACAATGGCTGGAAGCAGTCTCTTTAAAAACACAAACCTAATGTTTCTTTTACCTGGCAGCTCCCCTGCTTCCCCCATCTGGGTTCCACAACAGGAGAGTCGCCCTATCAGCAGCTGACCTTCTCTCTGCTCATCTGGTCTGGAGGTTTCACGATCCCTGGCTTCGGTTTAGCACTCTCCAGACCAACACTTGGCTTTCACCCAATGGCCAGGACACTCACGTTGGGGCTTCTCTGACTTCCGCTGTCTTCTGCGGCGAGCCGCCCTTCTGCTGGTCACTCCCTCTCCTCAGAATACTCAGCAGGAGCGACCACTACTAACTGCCCAAGGTGTTGGCCAAACACCCCGCTAGGGCTCACTGTCCAGCTGCCAACAAGTGCTCACTCGATCGCTCGCTCGCTCACACCGGCTCTCTCTCCTCGCTACTTTCTGCAACCTCCGTTTCTTTTTCCTTTTTTCCTCCTAGCCGCCTCGCGCTTCTATTTATATACGGGAGCATGGATCAGCTGTGGCAATCAGCGGCTCCCGGGAACAATTATGGATGCGGATGACTCCTCACCTGTGCACTTAAGTAAGAATCACCCGCATCACGAATTCCACAAGAACCGTTCGGCCACACATCACCACGCCCCCTCGCTAAGCGGTGATTATTTATTTAAAACTGGCCCTTTAAACATGAGCTGTGGACCTGCTACACCAGAGTCCCCTCTTATTATTTCAGTCACTCTAAATAAGGACCAAGTATAGAAAATATAAAAGCAATTTATTTATCAATGCCAAATAGAACAAAATATAATAAAAAATAAAACAGATAGCAAGTCTGGATATAAACAGAAAAGCTAACTGAAAATCAGAAGTGTCAGAGGCGGCTTTTGGTTTAGTGATCGGTATTATTCGTAGGTTACATTTTCTGACGTCCAAATCAGAAGGTATCGCATCTCTTGATCTCTTCTTAGGTTGCCTTTCTGTTGTTTTCTTCTTCATTTTGCTGAATCCAACAAGCCTTACTTATGTTAAAATGCACAAGCGGGGTTTCGGGACATGAGATATTGAACACGTTTGATTGGCTGATAACGTTTGACTCTGATCAAAATTTTGATCGTTTAGACACCGCCGCACTCCTTCCTTTCTCAAGCTGTACACTAATTCTGTAATTCCTAGCCCTATGGTGTCCATCTTTTCCCAGGATATAAATTAATTAAAACTGATTCTGTGGCATCTGTACTTATTTCCTATTCCCATGTCATAAACTAATTGGAAAAAAAAGTGACTAAAACAAAATGTATAAATTACTAGTACAATACAGAAAGATGCCTGCAATGCCTGTAAACTTATTTCATCTTGGTTCATTTGAACAAAATTTGTTAAAATTTTTAATGCAGTCTGCAGTTCAAAAATTGAACATTTTCTACACCAGGACACATGTTTAAACGTAAAACCCAGAAGGTGTATACAAAAGGAAATGGGGAAAAATGTGATTTAGTGTCGGTGTCTTTTAAGTCCATACACAAAGACATTAACTGTATGTTAATTGTGCAATAAGGGAGCTGTCTCTCTTAAAAATACTACCCTGAGTGGCATGTGGTTAAACCGGATTGGTGAGTTACTGAAAACAGAAAGGGTGGGCAGGAATAAGCCGTGTCTTGTACTGTGTTTGCTTCATAGAGGATGAGTACACAAGTGAGTGAGCAAGAGAGTGAAAGTGCAACACTGTACTTGTATTGGTTCAAGAGAGGGAAACACCTGCAGTCGAACCTGTTGGAGTAGCAGAGCATCAACAAGTGTTTTGATAGATGAGAGCCATGTCTATGTTTTATTACCTTAATCATTATATTAATCCGTAATACATTTGTTAGTTGTTTAAAAAAGTACGGTTCTGTCTGAAAACTGAATACAAGTACAGTGGAACCTCGGGTCACGACCGTAATTCGTTCCAAAACTCTGGTGGCAACCCGATCTAATTTCCCCCATAGGATTGCATGTAAATACATATTTTATGTATTGTATATTGTATGTAAATAAATATATATTTTAAGATTTTTGAGCACAAAAATAGTTAATTATACCATAGAATGCACAGTGTAATAGTAAACTTGATGTAAAATCATTGAATAACACTGAGAAAACCTTGAACAGAGAAAACTAACATTGCAAGAGTTCACCCTACAGCCTTACGAACCGCTCGCTGTAAACACTTTTTTTTTTTTTTAACGAATTTTAAGCACAGGGAAAAAAGTGAAAAGTCCTTAATTTATACAAAAACTAACCATAAACAACCAAGAAAACTAACCTTGCATGAGTCGAGTTCTGGCGTGAAGAAAGTGAGGAGGAAGAACTAGCCACTCGTAGAAGGATAGTTTTGCAGCAAATCGCCATGGATCTTCCTGGCTTTCTCACATAACATCACCTCGTTTACGCTATCCCGTGCAAGTTGCTTCTCGTTCAGCCACACTAGCAACAGTTTTTCCACCTTTTCCAGCACTTGAGGCCTCAGCTTTGTTAACATTGTAACTCCTTTTGCAACATCAGCTGCTTTAATGTCCTCTTTCTGCTTTAGAATAGTCGAAATCGTAGATTTTGACATCTTGTACTCGGCGGCAAGATCAGTAACACGAATGCCATGCTCATACTTTTCAATGACTTCTTTCTTTAATTCGATTCCAATTTTCTTCGAACCTTTCATCTCACCGCACTACCACTCTTCACTTGCTTAGAGGCCATGATTAATTGCAAAAACACACGAAATATTGCAGAGCACAAAGAGTTCACAGCGAATGCACACACGTCTGACCGAGAACAATGTACAGGGAGAGACTGGACACACAGTGGTGTGAAAAACTATTTGCCCCCTTCCTGATTTCTTATTCTTTTGCATGTTTGTCACACAAAATGTTACTGATCATCAAACACATTTAACCATTAGTCAAATATAACACAAGTAAACACAAAATGCAGTTTTTAAATGATGGTTTTTATTATTTAGGGAGAAAAAAAATCCAAACCTACCCTGGCCCTGTGTGAAAAAGTAATTGCCCCCTGAACCTAATAACTGGTTGGGCCACCCTTAGCAGCAATAACTGCAATCAAGCGTACTCTGCATGAAGTGCGCTCTCGCCTGGATGACCGCACGCTGGACACGTTGTGCTTTCTACGCTCTTATTACCACAACTAAGTAGATACATGTACTTGTATGACAGCATGAACTGCTTGTAGATAAGGTTAGTCTTTTATTGGTGTCAACATGTTGCAGTAGTTTTATTAAAAATAAATGTTGGTCGTTCTAAAATCGTTCACATGTGAGATGCCCGTGCACTTTGTCATCCCTGGGAGCCCGGGATTCCCGAATTCCCAGAAATGGATAAACCTGTCTGGGAATGGATTCCCTAGTATTGGAGACCATTCAGTCAATCTGGTTCGTTGCTAGTTAGATAGACCCAGGTTCTCATCTAGATACTTTAAAAACTGTCACAGTTTCATTACTTGTTGGTATGTGCAGAAAGCAGACTTTTTACCTTAAACAATATTCTGCTAAACAGAATTGATTATTAAATACTAGCTGTGTAGGGCCGTGCTGTAAAAAGCCCGGGGTCCTAGAAACTATTGAAATCGTCAGAAAAAAAATTGAAATGTAGAGATGTCGGGTAATTGAAAGGAACTACTCTGGGCATCTCTCTCCTTGGAGGTTTTGTTTTGCCGATGTGCTCGCCTCGCTTGTGCATTAGCGGTGGGAGGAAAAGTAAAAGGGATACCGTTTTGCCGATGTTAGCGGCTAAGCGACTTTGTCTTTCTTTGCAGGTTTCGTTTTGCTGACGTTCTTGTCTCGCTTGTGTTATTAGCGGCTAAGCGAGTTTTCTGTTTCCTCTGAGGTGGAGCCCTTACTCCGACTCTACCTCTCACTTCCAGGCCGGACAGACAGACAGACAGACACACTTCCACACATAGACGTTAATATATAAGACATGCAGAAAAAGTTCTCGTGTGACCTTGTCTGAACATCAGCAAATTGCACGAGTGGTTTAAAGCAGGTGTTTATCATCATTTGCTCATTTTTACAGGTTGTGGTCATGTAATCTCCGGTCTGACTGTTGTAAGGATCTCTCCTTGGCCCTTAGTGCAAAATGCTCAAGCTTGACTAAGTTGGTGCTGGTGGGCAATACACTGGGAGACTCGGGTGTACATCATTTGTGCGAAGGTCTGAGAAGTATGAACTGTAAATTGCAGCACCTGTGGTAAGTACGGACACAAGAGAAATTTGTTATGACTGTCAAAACCTTTTATATAAAACACAGTGGTAACACTTATGTTACTGCAAAATTGCATTTTTTTATTACATACTGTTGTGTAATAAGACCTTAACAAAAGTTTATTTTGGTTTTAGTAACAGTTACAGCAATAAGTAAAGTGGTTATTTACCTCCTTGCTGTGTGGCGTATTAAGAGCCTTTGATACTCTGGTAAAATTAATAAATTACGCGGTAACTGCAGTGGATAGAAGCTGATGCAAAACGCCACATTTGCAATGGCTTATGGGTAGTTTGAGCACACACAGTGCAGCTTGATGCCCTTAGCTTAATTGAAGCCAAGTGTAGTTAAGAATTAAGATGGTTCAGGATTAAGTTACAACCACTACACACATCCGGTCAGAGATGGATGAAGATGTCCAAAATCTATTTATTAATTTCTTCCAAAATTACACAAATATGAAGGTATGGTCTAAAGTTAATAAACATAAATTAGCTATCAAAGTTTCTTTCTCTTCAAGGTGTCACTGTCAACAATGGTTAGTAACAGAGTACTTTATATATTCACTAGATGGCGCATTACACTCAAGATAACATCAATATCAGGCAATTGTTAGAATGTTAAAACTATAAAGTATTTGTTCAACTTAATATATATATATATATATACATATTATATACTGTACATCAGAAAACTGTAATACTGTGTAAAACTCCAAATAACGTCTATTCAACTAAGCTTTAGCTTCCTCAAAACGTCTATATTTTGGAAACTGTACTGAAATATTATATATATCCAAATTGTGAACTTAAACACATAAACAATATACTGTACTTTAAGGACAAACAATTAAATTCCACTTACTTTATATATAATTACGCAAACTTTCACATTTAAGAAACAAAGCTCCTACTCTCCTACTCGCCACCAAACTAATCTATAAGGTTCAAAGTGAAGCACTCTGATTGGCCAAGTTCCAGCTCTGCACAGGCCAATCACAATGACTAATAAATTCAAGGTGGGTGACATCTTAATTAAAGGGACACAACACATCAATGCCATATTGCCCTTCAACACTATGATTAAATGAACATGGATGCTTCACTGAAGATCTGAATCATTATTGAACAACATGCCATATTGCGATTTCTTGGAGCAGAGGTAGTGAAATCTGCTGAAATTCAGCAAAGGATGTTGGCTTGTGCAAGCTGTGTGGGTAACCATCTTGGCAAAATTTACCCCCAAATCATTATGCACCATGGTGTGCACAGATCCATAGCTGATGTCCAAATGTGTAGCAACAGTGGACAAAATTATTACTCCATATTAAACCTATGTATTATGAATGGGATGCCATTAAAGTTTGTGTGTGTGTAAAGGCAGGCATCCCTATACTTTTGACAATATAGTGTATGATATAGATCGCTATTT
The DNA here is from genome assembly GCF_016835505.1 of Polypterus senegalus. Taxonomy (NCBI): domain Eukaryota; kingdom Metazoa; phylum Chordata; class Cladistia; order Polypteriformes; family Polypteridae; genus Polypterus; species Polypterus senegalus. The sequence continues at coordinate 10,851,744 of NC_053171.1, forward strand.
CATTTTTAAAACTTTTGTATAACAATAAGCATATGGTGAGTAATTTTCTATGAATTCATTTGACAATCCTTAGTTAAAGGGCTGTATGAGGCTTTTCTGTCCCACTTATAACCTACTTAAACACAGAATCCGCTTCAGCCCCTTGATTTATTCAAATGATTTCACTCCTTGGGTCATTTATGTATTAGCACCCTCAACCTAAATGTTATCAAGAGCAGTTCATAATTAAGAGTTAAAATAGATTTGGGCTGCACAGTATTGTTCCAGGACTAACTATTTTTTTTTGAGTATTGCTGTCAGTGCAGTTGGGTCCTAGTTTTAAACTTTTTTTAAGACAATGGTTTGGCACATTTTTTGCAAATAGTCATTTATTTATTGAGTTGAAATGCAAAATTGTGGAAATTGTGTTGGCTGATATTTGGATAATTTTTCTTCTCAATAATGACAGCATTTTGCACAAAGTAATGGACGTGATAAAGTCACTCTTTATTTCTTTCTCTCTCATCTCCGCAGTCTGAGCTCCTGTAGTCTCGCCTCCAAATCCTGCCAGTCTCTCTCATCAGTTCTTTCTGTAGCACATTCAAGTCTATTAGAACTGGAGTTAAGTGGAAATCAGATTGCGGATGCAGGAGTGCGTGCTCTGTGTAAGGGGTTGAAAAGTCCAAACTGTAAATTGCAGAAGCTGAAGTAAGTAAATGCTGCATGAGGTGTATCTGTATACTTTTAAATTGATTAGGTTTCTGTGCATTTAATTAGAAAAACAACCTGAATAGTAAACTGCATGTCCAGATCTCATTCTTTCAGGTAAAATCTGGCTAAGGACTGACATGTACGGATGAGAAACCAGGCCACACTGGCCCACAGGTGAAATCTCTGCCTAAAAAGGGGATCGGGTTAGTTATGGACTGGAGACATTCAGATACTGAAATACAGGAATGGGATTGTAAAATTGTGATTGACAGTTTAGAGCAATTGATGATTAAGTAATGGACTGAACAGGAGAATGACAGTGGCATAATTCTGGTCATACTTTGCCCAATAATCTCAACTTTTGAAAAATGACGGTTTCTGAATTTCCCCTATTAAGACCTGAACTGAGCAATTTTGTAACTTCTTGTAGTAAATAGCTTGAAAAACTTGAACTTATTTTTGCTATGCGGTACTGGAGAAAAACTGAACTACTTTATTACTCAGATGTTGTGTGGCTGGGCACAGGAATGACAGGTCACACAGAGGTAAAAGTTAGGACGCCAGTTGGGTTGTCCCCTTTAATTAACCGAATTATCCAACCAAAGAGCTCTTTTTAGAAGTTATTCTTCTTGCCCTTTGGCTTAATGCAAAGCAAAAAACATTCTTCTGTAGCCGCAGATGTAGGGGCTATCAGACGTGAGCTCTGTAGCCGCAGATGTAAGGTCTATCAGACAGGAGCTCTGTAGCTGCAGATATAAGGCCTATCAGACAGGAGCTCTGTAGCCGCAGATATAGGGTCTATCAGACAGGAGCTCTGTAGCCGCAGATGTAGGGTCTATCAGACAGGAGCTCTGTAGCCGCAGATGTAGGGTCTATCAGACAGGAGCTCTGTAGCTGCAGATGTAGGGTCTATCAGACGGGAGCTCCGTCCGGCAGGTCACTCTTGTCACATTCCAGTATGGAACAAAAATTAAAGTAAGAGGGAGGAGGATCTGGGAATTTTGTGCAGTTTGTTTCTTATATAAAATTGAATGAAATTTGTAAAATGAGAAGGCAGAGAGGATAGTCTGAATCTGTGTCATCCTTACTGGATCACTGGAGGAATATACAGTTTATTATGACTTGTGTATTGCATATCACGTTTTATGTTTGTGTTTTATTTTTTGCTTCAATATGCTAAAAGCTTTTAATATTAAATGAGGTTTAGATTTAATATTTTTCTGGTCTCAAAGGTACAGATGGAGGGATGTCACCTTAAGGGTTTCATTGTAGGGCTAGGAATGTTAAATACAGGTCTCTGAACAAGGTTACCAAACTTGTTAAAATTCCGACATCAGGTACCAGGACCAGGCATCTCACTTGGAACATTTGTTGTATTAAGGCCTGCTTCTAGAGCTTTTACAATTTCTGTGTTTCTCTCTGTTATGTCCTGTACAGCCTGACCTCATGTAATCTTACCTCCAGTTGTTGTGAGTCTCTCTCCTTGGCTATCAGCACACAACACTCGTGCCTTAAAGAATTGCAGCTATGGGACAATGCACTCGAGGATTTAGGTGTGAATATTTTGTGTGATGGCCTAAAAAACAGCAAGTTGGAAAACTTATGGTGAGTAAAGTGTATGTGAAGTCCAATGAAAGAAGATTACAATGACATGTTAAAAATGTGTACACTTTCTATATAGGAACAGCGCCAAAGAGGTCTTTATCAGGTCCATAAACTTCCATTTTTGACTTTTTATACACAAGATAATTTGTAATAATACTTTTTAATATCTATAAATTGTTTACACACTTTTTTTATAGACAGGTGGTAATAATAGTTCCTTACATTTATATAGTGCTTTTCTCACTACTTTAATGCACTTTAGTGAGTAGGGGCCCACTTCAACCACCCCTAAAGTGCAGCCTCCACCTGAATGATGCAACGTCAGCCATTTTTGTGCCAGTATGCTCACCATACATTAGCATAGCTAGCCATTTAGAGACAGGGGGTGATTTAGGGGGCCAGAATGACAAGGCCATGAAGGGCAATTTAGTCAGGACATTGGGATACACCCTAATTTTTTTACAAAAGATGCCTTTTATGACCACAGAGATTCAGGACCTTGGTTTTACATCTCATCTAAAGGACGGCACCATTTTTACAGAACAGTGTCCCCATCACTTAACTGGGGCATTTGGATCCACATTCAGACCACTGGGTAAGCACCCCCTGCTGGCCTCACCAACACCTCTTCCAGCAGGTACCCAAACTTTTTCCTAGATGGTTGCCCATGCAAGTACTGTCTAGCCCCCAAAACCTGCTTAGCTTCAGGTGGATGATCTTTTCTGAAATGCATGTGGTGTGGCTACTGGCCATGTAGACAAGTTAGTTTGTAACCCTCCACAAAAAACGAAGACCCCACAACTGTCTCTGCCGAATCTTGAAACTGACAAAAGTAAATGGCACCCATCATTGTTTATTGCCTATACTGTATAACAAAAATCAGACTTTCCTTCAGAATTTTGGTTCAATAGAATATTTCAAATAATAAAACAAATGAAAATGGCATGGGAAAAAATGATGGGATCCTTAAACCTCATTTTCAGTTGTACAACCTTTAGAGGCAAGCAGTGCAAACAGGCACTTCCCGGAGCTCTCTGTGGAAACTTCTGTACCTGCTATTTGGTAGTTTGGCCCACTCTTGCTGAACAAACTGCTTCAGCTGTGTCAAGTTTGAAGGGTGCCTTCCTCGGACTGTATGATTCAGTTCTTTCCATAGATGTTCAATGGGATTCAAATCAGGGCTCGTAGAAGGCCACTCCAGAATAGCCTAATGGTTTGTTCTTCAGCATTCTTGGGTGCTTTTAGCTGAGCATTTTGGCTCATTATGCTATCGAGGGATCCATGGTCTGTGATCGAGACTAAGCTTTCTGATAACGGGCGGTATTTTTGGTCCAGAATGTGTTAATAGGCTTGACGTTTCAATGTTCCCTGCACATACTCAGGGCACCCCATGCCAGACGCAGCAAAGAAGCCCCAAAACGTAACCAAGCTTCCTCCATGTTTCACCGTAGGTATGGTATTCTTTATTTTTTCATCTGTGGACATGGAGCTGATGTGACTTTCCAAAAAGCTCCAGTTTTGTCTCATCTGTCCAAAGGATTTTCTCCATGAAGCTTTGTGGCTTGTCATTATGCATTTTGGCAAATTCCAATCTGGCCTTTTAATGCTTCTCTTTCAACAGTGGAGTCTACCTGCATCTTCTTCCATTAAGCCCACTGTCACTCGAAAAGTGACGGATGGTGTGACCAGACTCTGGCAGATCTTGACCTTGGATTTCAGTGTGTATCTCTTTGGAAGCTGTCCTTGACTTTTTGTCTTACTATCCTCCTGCCCATTCTGGGGTCAATTTTTTTTTTTCTTTTGCGGCCACTTCCAGGGAGGTTGACTACAGTCCCACGGACCTTAAACTTCTTAATAATATTTGCAGCTGTACCCAGAGGAATATCAAGCTGCTTTAAGAACTGGGGTTATGTGTTCGTATTTTCTTGTTCTTGTAATAATTCTTGCAGCAGCATTTTGGATTAACTGGAAGCTGTATGAAGAACAATTTGAACATCCAATAAACACCACATTGCAGTAGTCAATCCCACTAGAAATAAATGCATGAGTTAATTTCTCAGAATCTATATATATAATTCACTAAGGCAAGACACCCATGGAAAACACGCTAGAAGGGGCGTGGATTCACTAAGCCGCCGACAAGTAAGACACCTATGGCGCACGCAGGATGGAGCCACGCCCACCAACTCCAAGACCATTGGATACGACGACAACTCGGACGCGACGACACAGAAAGAACAGCGTCATTTATATTCGTCTGTCGTGGAGGCCTCATGTACTTCCGAGCCACCTTGACTGTTCATAGAGGCATGTTTCTTGCGGAGGCGAGTCGCCATATGCAGCGTGTGAGACGATTTGCGAGGGGTATCCCATGGAATCCTTAACCTCAGTTGTAAAGGATTGTTTTAAAACACAATGAAGTAAGCAGTCTTTAAAAACCGATTTTTTCGGTTACGACGCACGACCTCGTGCACCATAGCAAACTGTTTTACACGCTACATACAGCAATTCGCATCCGCGACAAACATGCGTCTTCTTCACTCACGGACAATTATATGTTGCTCTCTCCAGAGTTCCATCTTTTCATTCACTTTCTGTTGTATCCTCAAACCCTCCCTTTTTAGACAACTGTGTCTTTCCAGAAGTGTTCAACCATCAATAAATAATTATGCGGCGTTTGTTATGCGCGGGTTCACTATTGTGTTTTATTTTGCCCTCTCTGGGGTTCCATCTTTTCATTCACTTACTGTTGTATTCTCACACCAACCCGTTTTAGACAACCGTGTCTTTCCACAAGTGTTTAGCATTCAATAAGTAATTATGCATGACATTGAGCGTGTGTCTAGGCGTGGGTAAGCCGTTGAACCCCATTTGGGCTGCAAACCGTGGAATTCCCACTAAGTGCGACTCATACGCTCCCACTGTTTGCGTCCCTAACTTTTGTACACACCCCCCTCCCACACGCTGACTGTTCATAGAGGCATGTTTCTCGCGGAGGTGAATCGCCATATGCAGCGTGTAAAATGGTTTGCGAGGGGTATCCCATTGGATCCATAAAACATTCCTTTACAACTGAGGTTAAAACACAATGAAGTGAGCAGTCTTTAAAAACGAGTTTTCGGTTACGACGCACGACCGCGTGCACCATAGCAAACTGTTTCACACGCTACATACAGCAATTCGCATTCGCGACAAACATGCGTCGTCTTAGATGCTGCTGCACTTTGTACACACCCAACTCCCACCTCGCTACTACTGTGGTCGGGTGACTTGGTGGATTATATATGGAAAGGCAGCCGCACGGACGATTGTGTGTTGGTTCGTTCCGTGCATTGTTACAATGTTGCTTTTCTTGCTGATTTATTACATTACTGATTTTTCAAATGTTAATTTTCTCCCTGTGCTTAAAATTATTAAAAAAACCGGCCTGATTATGCGGCGTATGGTACGCCGCGGGTTGGCTAGTCCTATTTATTTAGAAAGCGCCTTAGTTTCCCAACATTTTTAAGATACCTGCACATAACAAATATTCTCTAAATTAATATTCCTTCATTAATAGCGGTCATTTTAAATACGACTGTTTTGTTGTTGTCTTTAAATCTGAAGATTTTAACTACAACACACTGTGTCCCCAAGCCAAACCCAAAAAAGCATTTGAACAATTGAGCCAATATAAAATAATAAGAATTCGTACCAGATAAATTGACAGGAATTCCTGGATGTCATTCACCTTAATTCATATGAAGACCTAGGTTTGTAGGGTTGTTATTGTCACATGAGTACAATAACAACATTTATTTATTTATATAGCACATTTTCATACAAACAGTAGCTCAAAGTGCTTTACATATTAAAGAATAGAAAAATGAAAGACATAATTATAAAAAATAAATCAACATTAACATCGAATAAGAGTAAGGTTCAATGGCCAGGGGACAGAAAAACAAAAACTCCAGACGGCTGGAGAAAAATAAAATCTGTAGGGATTCCAGACCATGAGACCGCCCAGTCCCCTCTGGGCATTCTACCTAACATAAATGAAACAGTCCTCTTTGGATTTAGGGTTCTCACGGAAGGGCTTGATGATGATGATGGTCACGTAGACTTCTTCCTTTTAATCCGTCCATCATTGTTGGAGCATCATGAAGCTTTGAGTAGGTGGAGGTGGCGCAGGCCACCACCACAAAGAAACCGGAAAAAGAAACAGAAAAGAGAGTAGGGGTCAGTACCGATTTTAGAGCCACCATGAATAGTTGTTATGATGAATTGAACATACAGAGTATCAGGATTAAGTTAAATTACGATTAAAATGAAGTTATAAAAGGCCATGTTAAAGTAATGTGTTTTCAGCAGTGTTTTAAAGTGCTCTACTGTATCAGCCTGGCGAATTCCTATTGGCAGGCTATTCCAGATTTTAGGTGCATAACAGCAGAAGGCCGCCTCACCACTTCTTTTAAGTTTTGTTCTTGGAATTCTAAGGAGACACTCATTTGAGGATCTGAGGTTACGATTTGGAATATAAGGTGTCAGACATTCCGATATATAAGATGGGGCAGATTATTTAAGGCTTTATAAACCATAAGCAGAATTTTAAAGTCAATTCTGAATGACACAGGTAACCAGTGTAGTGACATCAAAACTGGAGTAATGTGTTCTGATTTTCTTTTCCTAGTTAGGATTCTAGCAGCTGCATTCTGCACTAGTTGCAAACGATTTATATCTTTTTTGGGTAGTCCTGAGAGGAGTGCATTACAGTAATCTAGTCGACTGAAAACAAACGCGTGAACTAATTTCTCAGCATCTTTCAGTGATAAGAGGTCTAACTTTACTTATGTTTCTTAAGTGAAAAAATGCTGTCCTAATGATCTGATTAATATGTGATTTAAAATTCAGATTACAGTCAACAATCACCCCTAAGCTTTTTACCTCCGTCTTGACTTTTAATCCTAATGTATCCAGTTTATTTCTAATAGCCTCATTGTATCCATTATTGCTGATCACTAAAATTTCAGTTTTCTCTTTATTTAACTTGAGAAAATTACTATTCATCCATTCTGAGATACTAGTCAGACATTGTGTTAGTGAATCAATAGAATCGGGTCATCAGGTGCTATTGATAAGTACAGCTGTGTGTCATCAGCATAGCTGTGGTAGCTCACGTTGTGCCCTGAGATAATCTGACCTAACGGAAGCATGTAGATTGAGAATAACAGGGACCCAGGATAGAGCCTTGTGGAACACCATATTGGATATCATGTGTCTTGAGTTGTAATTCCCACAACTAACAAAATATTTTCTCCCTGTCAGGTAGGATTCAAACCAATTTAAGACACTGCCAGAGAGGCCCACCCATTGACTAAGGCGATTTCTAAGAATGTTGTGATCAATGGTGTCAAATGCAGCACTCAGATCTAAGAGGATGAGAACAGATAAATGGCCTCTGTCTGCATTTACCCGCAAGTCATTTACTACTTTAACGAGTGCAGTTTCTGTGCTGTGATTTGTTCTAAAACCTGACTGAAATTTATCAAGAATAGCATGTTTATTTAGGTGGTCATTTAACTGCATAATGACTGCCTTCTCTAGAACTTTACTTAAGAAGGGCAGTTAGAGATGGGTCTAAAATTTTCAAGAGCGAGGGTCAAGATTATGTTTCTTAAGTAGGGGTTTAACTACAGCAGTCTTAAGACAGTCTGGGAAGACCCCAGTATCTAGTGACAATTTACTATGTCAAGAACATTATCAATTAGCACGCCTGATACTTCTTTGAAAAACCTTGTTGGTATCGGGTCAAGGACGAGGTGGAGGGTTTTAATTGAGATATTATTTTTTGTAAATCAGGTAAATCTATCCTAGTGAAAGAGTTTAATTTGTTTATAACAGGATGTTGGGGTTTAGGGGGATCCTTAGTGTTGGGGAGATATACTATGTTATTTCTAATATCATTAATTTTTTGATTGAAGAATACAGCGACAGCCTCACAGGTTTCACTGGAAGCACTTAGGAGGCATTCCTTTGAGCTACCTGGGTTTAGTAGGTGATCAATTGTTGAAAATAAGACTCTAGGATTACTAGCATTGTTATTTATAATATTAGAGAAATAGCAGCGTCTCTCAAGACGGACAGTGTTATTGTATTCTGTTATTTTGACTTTTAATATTTCGTGGTGGATAGTAAGTTTACTCTTCCTCCATTGACGCTCAGCTCTACGGCATGTTCTCTTTAAATCAGACACTCTTTGGGTCTTCCATGGTATACAATGCTAGAAGATTTTTTCACTGTCTTTTCAGGTGCAACTATGTCAACAGCAGCTCTCACTTTAGAATTAAATCTTTCCACCTTACTATTTACATTGTCCTCGCTATTATAGCTGGCACTATAAACGGACTGATTGCTTAAAATGTTTGTAAGTTTTAAAGCTGCTGCGAATCAAAGAAGCGTTTTTAACAATATGCTTCTCATGAGTGTTTTTATCATTATTTCTATATTAAAAGTAGAAGAAAATGGTCTGATAGACCAATATCAATGATCTGTTTTATATCAACTTTCAGTCCTTTAGTAATCACTAAGTCTAATGTATGACCTGCTTTATGTGTAGGCTGATTTATGAGTTGTCTCAAATCAAAAGAATCCAGGAGGTTCATAAATTCTTTTACTTTTAGATCACACTGATTATCTATATGAAAATTAAAGTCGCCAACTATTAGGAGTGTGTCATAATTAGTAATTAAAATTTTTTTTTTTTTTTTTTTTATTTATTAATTTTATTACAATCAATACATAGCAATCAAGTTTTACAAAAAAAAAAAAAAGAATTATGCTAAGAACATCCCCACCCTTGAGAGAGAGCAAGCCAAACGGTGTAAAATTTAAGGCTTTTAAAATACCTAAATCAACAAATTCTCTGTGCTTTATAAAATCATTTCAAAATATTACTGATTAGATCCTGCCATGTTTTGAAAAAGTCTGCACAGATCCTCTAACTGAGTATTTGATTTTTCCAATTTTAAATAATATAACACATCAGTTTCCCACTGACTTAAAAGAGGAGAGTTTGGGTTCTTCCAGTTTATCAGAATAAGTCTGCGTGCCAACAGTGTAGTGAATGCAATCACAGTTTGTTTGTCTTTCTCCACTTTAAGCACCTCTGGAAGAACACCAAACACAGCTGTTAATGGGTTAGGAGGGATTGTGAGTCCAAGACTGTCTGAGAGGTAATTAAAAATTTTTGTCCAGAATAATGCTAATTTGGAGCAGGCCCAGAACATGTGACCTAGTGAGGCTGGGGCTTGGTTGCAGCGTTCGCAGGTTGGATCATGCCCTGGAAACATTTTGGAGAGTTTTAGTGAGACAGATGTGCTCGATATATAATTTTGAGTTGTATAATTGTATGCTTTATCATATGGAGCTTGAGTGAATTCTCTGCATTGCTACTTTCCACTCTTTTTCTGATATATTAATTGAGAGGTCATTTTCCCAGTGTCCTCTTGGATCTTTGAAAGGAAGGGATTGTAAAAGGATTTTATATATTGTAGAGATGGAGTCTAACTCCTTGAAATTGAGCAATAATTTTTCCAGCGTGGATGAGGGTGCAAGATGAGGAAAATCTGGAAGGTTCTGTTTAACAAAGTTCCTGATTTGAAGATAGTGAAAGAAATTTGTAGCTGGAATGTTAAATTTGGAACGTAATTGTTCATAGGATGCAAAGGCGTTGTCTATATAAAGGTCTCTAAGCAAGTTAATTCCAAATTTTTCCAGATATTAAAACTGCACATGTTTGTGAGGGTTGAAAGAGGTGGTTCTTTTGCAGGGGTGCCACAGAAAGAAGCTTCTCCGTCTTAAAATGCTTTCTACATTGGTTGCAGATTCTAAGTGAGTGGAGCACAATTGGGTTATTAGTGTATTGCCGATAACGTGTGTTTATTGGAGCACAAAGCAAGGAATACAAAGAAGTACTGCAGGATTTTACTTCTATTGCGGTCCATGCCTGTGTATGTTCTTCTATTTGTGTCCAGGTTCTTATCGACTGTATATTTGCCCCAGTAATAAAACTGGAAGTTAGGTAGAGCCATGCCGCCTTCTGCCTTTTGTCTTTGTAGGGTCGCTCTTTTGATGCGTGGATGTTTAGAATTCCAAATAAATGAGGTTATTGTTGAATCTAATTGCTTAAAGAACGATTTATTAATGTATATTGGTATGTTTTGAAATAAAAAAGGAGCTTAGGAAGAATATTCATCTTAACAGTGTTAATTCTTCCAGCTAGTGTGAGATGAAGGGTTGACCATCTATGCAAGTCTTGTTTAATTTTTTCCATACAGGCGACGAAATTTTGTTGATAAAGAGCTTTATGTTTACTTGTGATGTTTACCCCGAGGTATTTAAACTGTTCTGCAATGATAAAAGGAAGGGTGTCTAATCTAATATTATATGCTTGCGAATTCACCGGAAAGAGTACACTTTTATTCAGATTAATTCTGAGACCAGAGAGCTTTTGAAATTCTGTGAGTGCTGCTAAGACTGCAGGCACAGAATTTTCTGGATCTAATTAAAATTGACATTAAGTCAGAGAATTCCTCAAAAAGCGACGCGTTATATTTAGGAGGTCTATACACGGATAGTATTAGAACTTGAGAATCTCCATGAATAACAGCGAGATACTCAAAGGACTTGAACTTACCAAAACTGACATCTTTACATTTTAATCGGCTCGAGTAAATGTTAGCCAATCCGCCCCCCCTTTTTCCCTGGCGGTTTGAATGAGTAAAACTGTAATCCGGAGGCGCAGATTCGATTAAAACTGACGCGGCATCTGAATTCAGCCATGTTTCATTTAGTGCAATAAGATCTATTTTTTTATCACTAATAAGATCGTTGATAAAAAACGTTTTGTTAGTTAAAGCTCTGACATTTAATAGTGCCATATTTAATGTTTCGGAGGTGCAGAGATGAGTACTATGTGTTATTGTTATTTGGAATAGGAACTAAATTATTATTATTCGCGCTCTGTGTATATTTTTTGTTTAATCTGCGATCTGTTTTTATAGTTTTAATACATTGTTCCTCTAAAATAGTGATTTTAATTAGATTATTGGAGTTTATGCCGTATTTCCTAGGTTTTCTACGTGCATTGAGATTGCTTATTACAGTATTAATGGTGTGAACTTTAACGGAAGACTCTATTAAACATTCATCATGTCCTGGCACAGCAGTATTATTTCGGAAGGGGTTAAGAGCAGAGATAGATCGTCAAGATAAACGAATTACCTTCGATATGTTTTCGGAGAGGACCTGGGCGCCGAAACTGTTCGGATGCAGGCCATCACGCTTGAAGAGACGCGGCCTTTCCAGAAAGAAGTGAAAAACAATGAAATTTTTACTTGCATGTGCTAATCAACTTGCAACAAATCCTCACTCTCTGGCACCATAGTTAACAAATACAACAATCTGACATCAAAACATCGGTCTTCCTTACCTGAAAAATCTCGGAACATGTTTGTCATAATCTAGCGGCTGTAAGTCACATACCAAATGTGCTATTGCATTGCATTACTTCTGTCCCCTCGATATTATCAATACTGGACCAATTTAGAGTGGCTAGTGAGCACAGGATGTACATCATCAAGATATTAGCTGACATCAGCATACCCTGACAAATCGCAGGGATACTGTGAAAAACTCCACCATGGCAAAGGTAGGACAAGAACTTCAACCCCAAAGGAGAGCTTTAAAAATCGCCAACAACTGAACCTGGAGCTGAATATGTTAATAGTTTTTAAACAATGAAGACTCGGAGGAGAAATTATTGACGTGTTTCATGTTCTGAAAGGAACAATTCAAGATTGTTGACAGCGACTACTTTTATTTGTGTAATCTGTAAGAGCCCATATCCCTGCCAGTCCTTAGTCGGGCAGTGTGGCATAGTGGTTAAGGCTTTAGATTTTAAACCCAGAGGTTGTAGGTTCAAATCCTGCTACTGATACCGTGTGACCCTGAGCAAGTCACTTGGAAAATACAAAAGAAATGTAACCAATTGTATCATAAATCTTGTAAGTGGTCTTCGATAAAGGCATTGGCCAAATGAGTAAATGTAGTCGCAGTGTCGCGCTATTAGGCCTTGTACTTGGGCATGTTTGTACCGTGTCTCTTATGCAGGGCAAATTTTCCTATTTAAACCAGAGGTTCCCAAACTCGATCCTGGGGACCCACTGTGGTTGCAGGTTTTTGTTCCAACCAGATTCACAATCGGTGATAATAATCGCTAACAACTGATTTCATTTAATTAGCTGGTCTTTTTTTTACTCTTTTCTCTTATTCTGCATTCAGAAAACCACAACAGTATGGTTTTTACATTTATAAGACATTATTTTTTTCTAAAGCTATAAATGCATAACTCTCTTTTGTTGGTTTCCTATTATTTTCCTGTGTAGTTTGCTCCCTTCATTTATCCCTAATATTGACCAGCATAGCAGTCAACCCGGGATGATGAAAGCTGCAAACTTCAGTGTCAGACCCACTAATTAGTAAATAATCAATTGAATAACCAGAACACCTGGAAAAGCAGAATGAAAATTAGGTTGTAAGTGCTGTTAATAATTTTAAAAACTGACATGTTCTGCATACAACTGCTTAGTACATTTTAATAAAAATCTGCCCAACTGTTTGTCATTTGTACATTGACGCCAAAACACAGAAACAGGGAAATAATCCATCCATTATCCAACCTGCTATATCCCAACTACAGGGTCACAAGGGGGTCTGCTGGAGCCAGTCCCACCCAACACAGGGCGCAAGGCAGGAAACAAACCCCGGGCAGGGCGCCAGCCCAACGCAGCTGGGAAATAATAACTCACTTAATTAGGCTAAGAGTCCAATGAAAAAAACAGAAGCTGGTTGGAACAAAAACCTGCAGCCACAGTGCGTCCCCAGCACAGATATAAACTATGCAGACTTATTTGAGGTGACTCAAACTAAAACATGGCACAGTGATTTTATCCTCACCTCCTGCTCTCATCTCTATAGGCTGAGGTCTTGTAGCCTCACATCTACTTGCTGTTCGGCTCTCTCGTCCGTTCTCAGTCAAGAAAGCTCACAGCTGACTGAACTGGAGCTCTCATCCAACCAACTGGGAGATAGAGGGGTGGACCTGCTAAGTGAGAGCCTGAGGAACCCATATTGCAAGTTAAAGAAATTGTGGTGAGTAAACACTGTGTTAAGTGTGTGTGTCGGTAGGGCAGATGTGTAATTACAGAAAAAAAAAAAGTTTTTTTTATAATAAGTGTAATTTTTTTAAGAGAACAAAACACATACAGTAACATGCAATTCAGTTAGATATACGCTCACTTAAGCAATGCATCCATTTTGCTCCACAAAAAATAACAACCAATAGCTTTTTTTCAGAGAGCTATATGACAAAAATATGAGGCCATTGTAATTCCTCATATATATTAAGACAACATGAAACTTTTGCCACATTATAAAAAAAATTCTGCAATCATTCTTGAACCAAGTAAGTGTTATTTGTTTCAGTTTCTGATAATGTAAAACATCAGTTTCCCACCGAATTATGAAAGGCGAGTTACGATTCTTTTGGCTATGAAGGATGTGCTTTCATTCCGGCAGTGTACTATAAAACCACAATAAACTTTCCCTTAGATAATGGGATCCCTTCTGGTGTAACTCCTAAAATTGCTGTTAGGGATTTAGGAAGTGAGTTTAGACGCATATGCAGAAATTTTAAGCCAGAATTGTCTGGTTGGACTGCACTCCAAAACATACGAGCTAGAGAGGCCAGTGTAAATTGGGACTACGTTGACGTGTCAATGTGTTTTAATAGCTCAAAAATCCCTCTTATTTACAGGCTAGGTGAAAACGGAGTCAGCGAAGTTCAGAAGATAATCCTGGAGTCCCTCAGGGAGGAACTGGACCAATCTGGACGACACACCTGCATCTATAAATGAGCACACCGCTGCCGCTCTTATAAGCCTCAGTCCATTTGTGTACGTCATCTTCGCAGAACCTGTTGATGTATAATTCAACATTACCACATGAATAATCCCAGCATCCTCAAGTAAAGTAAAAAGCGTAACCGACAACAGAAGGCAGTTGCTTTTACAAATTTCTCCCACTTGTTCGAATCTTTTATTCTTGCGATGAAGGATCTGACTGAAGTGGGTTCAGAAAGTTGTCGGGCATGACCTTCAGTTTGTAATAGCCACACAGAAAGAATAAGAATGAGGGTTTCTTCACCTTATAAAGAGTGTTGAAATAAAGAATTTTGATTGAAATTGCTGATCCTCCAGACTGGCAGAAGGTTCGGATGCTTTGGTAAAGATGGTCCCCGGGTGTCTTCTGTTGTCAGTGTACCACACAAGACCCTCTGGGAAAATATCCAGAGACTGAATTGGGACACAGTGGTGGGGTTGTTGTTGCGTTTTATTTAACGTGAAATTGCCAAAGAACTTCTCAGGAGGAGCTAAAAGCTGTTGTTGACGAAATTGAAACCTGAGGTACCTTTGCTGCTGCCATGATATTCACCTGGATACATGACATAGAAAACCGAAGGGTCTGAAAGAGGTCAACACTCCTTGATAACAAAATGACAACTCGTGGATAAAGTGGAAGCAGGAAGAGCAACAGAACAGATCAAGGCTGACAAACGAGAGGAGGCAATTCTGTCCGCTAAGCTAATTTGATTAGCGAACACCCGGCATTTTAGCAGATACTTTTTAAAGTTGCCGAGGTTCTAAAAGCTAGCGCAAGTCTTCCAGGTCCTGATGCACTTAACACAACAGCTACTGTTCACCCAAGGAGCAAATCTTTACAATGGTGAGCCTGCAAGTCAGGAGATTTGTAAGTAAGTGGAAACACTGTGAGCTCCTGGCTCTGCTCACTTTGTCTTTATGTGCTGTAGCTCTCTTCCCGGTGCGGAGGGTCGACAGTGTCAAGAGGTTTTGGAATCCATCATGGGAAATGTCCAAGATGTGTTTGTTCTGGAACTGGAGCCGTGCAACTTCAGCATTTTAGTGGTGGACTTGATATGTTGGTGTTGGTTACTGGTGCCCTAAGCAATTCATACCCCTGTGCCTTTTGGTTTTTAGTAGGCCACGTGCAACACCTGTGCCATGGCTCCCCAGATAATCAAGAGGATCGAACTCTTTTCATTTTATTGCAGAACAATTGTAAATACTGGGTGATTGTAGAATGCAAAGCCGTGCTCTGACCTGAAGCACAACTCTGCCTTCCAATCAGCAGGCCAATTCATGCTTGTGATCAGAGTCGTCTTAATTTTATTATTTCTCTGATCTCTCTCTCAAGTCACCTTGGCCCACTAGGGAAACTGCAGCCGAAGAATCGACCCAGGGTTAGAAACTGTTAATAGGCCCAAGTTTAAAAAGAAGGGAAGAAAGTATAAATTGGAAATTCAGCCGAAAAATAAAAAATTAAGGAAATATTTGATGAGCCAAATTGTTAAAGAAATAAGAAAATCTGACAGTGGGGTCTGAGAAAATATTTAAGACCAAAGGGTCCTTTGTTACTATTTTTCGACTCGCACCTTTCAGATGATTAAGTGACCTGTTTGCCTGGGTTTGTGTTTAACATGCGCCTCTCGCTGAGGTTAGGATACCACAAGTTCCATCTGTGTAATTGAGTCTTCAATGGAGTCTTTAAGAAAGAAAACGCCAGACGTAGCCACACAGAAGTGTCTCGCTGCTGTGCTTTTGAAAGTGACGGGTATGTCTTGAGGTGAGCTGTGGGGGGAGTTTGGTGGTCTGAGGAGGTGGGGCTTGTGTGCCATTATAGGTCCTCTGTTTGTTTGTGGGCAGAAGTGGAGAATACTTTGGCTGTGGTGCGGCCAAGGTTATTATAGTTAACGAAAACTAAAATCAAAACTGAAACTAAAAAGCTAAACAAAACTATTAAAGTAGCAGGAAAGAGTAACTGAAATAAAATAATGTACTAAAAATATTTTTAGTTTTCGTTTTTGAATGAATATTCTTGTCGTTCGTCTTTAACCCTCGTAACTTTTTAACTCTAAAACAGAAACTCATCCACCACGAGCCACCCAGTGAATGGCGGCTGGTGACGGAGGGTGGATGTTCACACAGCATTTGCGATGACAGAGCACATAATGCGTGTGCAATAAAAAGCGATTCACGTGCCGCCTTTCTTTGCGCTTGTTGTATATCAAGATGTAATTGAAACGGCTGAAATCAGAATGTGCTGGTCAACGAAACGTTTACCATATGGACAGAAAAATCACGAGTGAGCAACATTTGAGTTTATTTCTCAAGTGCCTGCTTTTTGTTGACAGTAATTCTCCTGCCACTTCACACAGGAGACATCGTTTTTACTTTCTCATTTATGAAGTATAGAGAAAGTACAGTAATCATTAAAAATATGACCAAGATTTTGATGAATATAGACGTTTTAGACCTCCCTGACTGAGAAAATACAGTTTTTTGGAATTCTGTCTGTGTGTGTGTATAAACACGGTAACTCAGAAATGCAACGAAATAGATGAATGAAATTCGACATGTGGTTGTTACACCAAAATTATTAACTTTTGGGCCAAATCCATCAACCGAAAGTGTTCCTTAACTTGAACAAATGCTGGATTTTTTTTTTATTCATGCAGTTGCAGAGTCCGATTTATTCAACTTTACTTTTATAATAATTGTGCAATATATTATTGATTTGATTTGTTTTTGATGGTTCTTTAATGTACATAATATAATCATTGTCTTGCAATTTACTCCTCAAATATCCATCTCCATATCTGAGCACACGAGAGAGTCGAGGGGAGACCACTACCGATTTTTGAAAATTAAACAGCACTGATCGAGAGATTGACAAGCTCATCATACAAGATCAGCATATTGTTACTGACCAATCACTTTTGCTTCAAAACGTTGTGTAAAAATGAAGCGTCTCTACTAGTGATGAGCGAGCTACTCGAACGACCACCACATGTGCTCGTGCGCCATGCTCGAGTCTCCGCCCCGCACATTTCGCGGGTTGGAGACAGCCAATCAAGGGGCAGGTAAGTACTGCCCTCACTGTAATGCCAGTATCCATGTCAGGTGCTGGCATTACAGTGATTGGCTGGCCAGAACACGTCATCTGGTGCTATATATGCAGGCACTGTCATATAATGTTTTAGAGCGTCCACTCACTTGCAGACCCTGGCATATGTTTTAGAGCATCATTTTTCCTGTAAAATTGATTTTTTGGGGGGGTTTTGGGCGTTTTTGTCAGTCTGTAAAAGTGGCATACAACGCGGACAAACTGGTTCCCAGCAGTGACTTGGGAGTCCAAGATGCATCCAGACATCGTCCCCACGCTGTTCCCGGTCCATTTGGGTGGTGTTTCTGTCACTTTCTGACCTTTTCCAGTGGACCAGGCACCCTCCCCTCTTCAGAGCAGGGGCTGCCTGGTTGTCTCCCATTGACTTACATTATACTCACATTATACTCACTTTGGTGCTCGCTCATCACTCGTCTCTACTGAACTATGGGTGGGTAGGTGAAGAGAGTCTGCCATCTGGTGAAAAACTGAACACACTGATGTGTTTTTGTATATCCAATATTTATTCATTTATATTTTTTACTTCATATTCACAGCTCAAAATACTAATATTGTGAAAATAATCCAGCAGCAGAATTATATTTTAAAATATTTGTCCCCCATTTTTCAATGTTTCTCTCTCTCTCAAAGTAGATAGTTGAAATATCATATTCTTTTTGTTCTTAACATCAGCCATATCATACATCTTTCAAACCTGGGATTTTTCCTGCCTTGCATCCAAACCTGCTGGGGTAGACTCCAGGTTTCCTGTGATCCTACTTTGGATTAACAGGTTTAGATAATGTATATATTGTTCATAATTTCAGATGATGTCTCTGTCTTTTTGTGCCCGTCCATACACCTATTACCAACTCTTACTTTGCTCATTATGGGTTTACTGTTCTTATGCATGGGGCTGTTCAAGTCTCGCCACCCCTAACCTTCATATTACAAGCCTGTTTTTCTTCGTTTCCCCCAATACAGATAGGTGGGGCTGCACACTGATTCAAGCCCAAGACCCCTGTTCTTTATAAGCCCCCATGATTTTCATGGTCACACCTTTCAGAACACAGTAGAATCTATTTTCTGATTTTTTTTTTATATATATATATATCTTTTCAAACCTGCAGGTGGCAAAATTCTGTCTATAAATTGTTTGTGCCGGAGATGGAATCAGAGATCATTATGGCTGGTCGAAATTACAAAGCCTAGTATGGGAGATTTTTGAATGCAACATTGACGGCATTCATTATAAGCACATTGTTTTGGAGCAGGATATGTTGTGTGCTGTAGACATTTTGAGTAAATAAAAAACCCTCAAACCTTAACATTCACCTAAATTTCATTACAAATTGGCCCATTCTGTGCAATAAAGGGAAAAGAACAAAAAAGTGCCAACAGTCAGCACAGACTGACATAGAAAATGGTTTAAAAACTATAAAATTGTGTAAAATTGTTCATATTCAGTATCTGGTTTTGATTATGCTCGTTTTTATCAGACAAAAATAAAACCAGATAGTAAACCATGTAGTGTAGTAAGCTTTCATTAACATTAAACTCGTATCGAAATCTGTTAAGTGTACATTTCTGTGTGATTGTGACACAAAACTAAACTCCATAGGAGCTCCATGCCATAATTACTAAAACAAAAACTGAAACTAATAGATATAAAAATAAAATAGACATGTCTTTGTGAAATTAAAACTGAAAATACACAATGAAGGAAAACTAAACAGAATTTCCAGGTAAGGTCAGAAAGAATATAGAAATAAAAACTAAAATAAAAATGCAAAACTATAATAACCTTGGGTGCGACAGTCACTTCCTTCCCCCATGTACACTTTCCAACCTGCTTGCTTGTATAACTAATTCTGTTTATATATGCTTGGAAAAATAATGCCATGAATAGTTTTTATTAATCAATAAACTTCCAAGAATGTTCACTCAACTATTAAACAAAAATCAATGAGCTCAGTATTTGGTGTGCCCTCCCTTTGCCTTTTCTTTGGTCCACTGCAGACTTTGGTGGTCTCACTAGCAATCCCAGACTGTCTCGATGATGTCAAGATCAGTGCTCTGTGGTGGCCTACCATCTGATGTTTCTCTTTTTCTGATTTTGGCTGAGTGTTTGGGGTCATTGTCCCGCTGAAGACTGTTGAAACACCTCTACGCCATGGCTAAGAATCTGCCAATACTTCCCTGCAGTGGGGGAAGACGATGCATTTTGATGAAATCACCAAACTCTGTTTGTGGAACTGCAGCCTAAAACCTGTTGGGAACCTCCGCCACACTTCACTGTCGCCTGCTGACATTATCAACATGCTCTCCGGTTGACAAGGTGCGTTCTTCAAGAGCCAGACATTTCCAAATTTTGACTTATCAGTTCAAAACACCTGCTGACATTTTTTTCCTGCACCAGGGGTTTTTTTTGTGAGTCATCTGGCTTTATTTTCACCTTGGAGTGATGGCTTTTTGGTTGCGATTCTAGCATAAAAGACTTCTTGTGAAAGTTCTCCAGACCAGGGGTCGCCAACTCCAGGTTTTCATTCTAACCCTTTCCTTAATTGGTGAGCAGTTTTTGCTGCTAAATTTAACTCATTTCTGTTCATTTTATTTGACTTGCTGTTGAAGACTCGGACCACTCAATTGTTTCTTTTTCCTTAACTAGCAGCAAAACAATAATGAGGTACAAAATGAGTCAAATCCATCATACAATATCTGAAAATAAAGAAAGATGAAGGTCTCGGGAATGTTGATCTGCTCAGGTCCCCCAAAACATTAGACCAGTGGTCTTAGAAAAGAGAAAATGACCAATTTCAGAAATGTCTGCCATTGCACAATAACCGCAGCATCAAGCCATGGAATTAAAGAACGGGTTTAATTAACAATGAGAATCGGCGCCTCATTAAGCAACTGGTTGGAGTGAAATTGGTTGGAGTTTGAGGCCCTGACTTGGTTGGTTTTCATTTGGCTCACTCACTTCACATTTCATTTCTGTTTAAGGAAAGAAATGAAGCAATTCAGAGGAATTCAGGGGAACAAATCTTAAAAGAGAAGTCAATTAAAATGAATTCACAAGAAGTTAATGAGCAGCACAAACAGGACACTCATTACAAAAAAAAAGTGCTAGACTGAAAGCCTGCAGCCACGGTGGTCTCCTGGACCGGAGTTGGTGACCCCTAGTCTTGTTTATCCATCCATCCATTATTCAACCTGCTATATCCTAACACCAGGGTCATGGGGGTCCGCCTGAGCCAATCCCAGGGCGCAAGGCAGGAATAAATCCCACCCTTGGGACAATCTAGGATGGCCAACGCACCTGACCTGCATGTCTTTGGACTGTGGGAGGAAACCCACGCAGACACGGGGAGAACATGCAGACTCCATGCAAGGAGGACCCGGGAAGCGAATTCAGGTCTCCTAACTACAAGGCAGCAGTGCCACCCACCGTGCCGCCGTAGTCTCGTTTAATGATAAACTATGAGGTTAGAGTGGACATTCCCACTTTCCAGTTTAATCACAAAATAGACCTTTTCACCGTGTCCCTTTTTTTTTTTTCCGTGGCTCAAATACGCTGCCGTACATTCTGATGAAAAAAAAGATGGCACAGAAGATGATATGTGAGACTTTTAAAATCTGTCGTGTCATTACGATCGGGAATATGCGACGCTTGAATATAAAAGCACCACGAACGCGTCTCTATGTCGGTATTTTGCTTCACCACATCGAACCGTTCATCAAACATCGAAGCGCGCACATCGATCTACATAGCGGCTTGCTGTCACATGTGGATAGTAATCAGAGACTCTGATGTCACATTCCGACGTTTATCACACTGCGCCATCCCCTGACTTTTTGCTGGTACTGCAACTTGTGCATGCGTCACGTTAATTTCTGAGGACGCGTCAAATGAATGCTGGGAATGCGTGGCAGCCATGATGTTTGTGTGTGCACGTTCTGTGCGTGAAGTATAAACCTGGCTGTGATGTCCTCGTCCTAACTTTGCGACACTCGGCCAACCCGTAATGACAAAGTGACGTCAGGTTTTCAGAAAGGTTTTCAAATTTCTTAAAAGTTCAGAACCTGAAATCCCCCATTGCTGTAAGTATTCGGACCTCTTGCTGCGGCTCTTCCGGTTGTGCTGAAACCATCCTGTCTTCATTTGACTTAACTGGACATCCTGTAGAAAGGCACACGTGCGTCCGTCTGTAGAACGTCCACAATTCACATGTCATGTCAGGACAAACAAAACAACCCGTCAAGTCCCAGAGACGTCGCTGTAGACCTACGCAAGTAAATTGTGGCGAGGCGTGGATCAGACTAAGGGGATGAAACCATCTCTGATGCTTTGAGCGTTCCCAGAATTATGGAACAAGTTTGGAGGCACCAGGACTTTTTCCTAAAGTTGGGCTTTGGTCAGGAAGGTGACTAAGAATCCAGTGGTCACTCTTAGCAGAGCTTCAGTCCGAGTCCCCTGCTAAGGTGGGAGAAACTGTTGGTAGGACGGCCACCTCGGCAGCGCATTTACGGTGGAGTGGCTGGACGGACGGCGTATGACAGCCTGATTGGAGTTTGCTCTGCTCTGCTGAGGCAGAAATCGATCTCTTTGAGCAGATCTCCAAGCATTTTGTCTTTTGAAGGCCAGGCCCTACTCATCACCTGCCTAATATCACCCGTATGCTGAGGCATGGTGGTGCCAGCATCATGCTATGGTGGTACTTCATAGAGGCAGGGAGACCCATCTGAATCGAGGGAAGGATCAGTGCAGCCAAATACAGAGAGGCTGTTGAAGGAAAACCTTTCCCAGTGTTCACACCAAACTGGGGTGTCAGTTCACCTTTCAGCACAACAATGACCTGAAGAATAACCCTAAGACGATGCTGAAGTGGCTTCAGGGCAAGTCTTTCAATTGTCCATGTGTGGCAAAACCAAAGCCAAGAGTTAAACCCCTCATAACATCCGTGAAGAGACCTGAAGATGGCAGTTTACAGGCGCTTCCTAATCGGTCTAATAGAGTTTAGGAGGATCTGCTGGGATGAATGGGACCAACTGCCCAAATCCTGGGGTGCAAAGCTTGTAGAGGCACAAAGCTGGAATTGTTGCCGAAGCTACTTCTACAGTGTAGTGAATGAAGGGTCTGAATACTTAGTGAAGGAGAGAATTCAGTCTTAGATATTAATTAAATTAGCAGACTTTGTGGAAAGCACGTGTTCAGTATGGCTATAAATTGACGGACACAAAACGGCAAATGTATCCAAATAAAATCTGCAGTGCAACAACGTGTGCAGAAAATGAAGGAGTCTGACTGGGTATCACTTAGAACCCTCGAGACGAGAACAGGCCATTCAGCCCAACGAAGCTCGCCAGTCCTCTCCACTTATTTGTTCCATAAAAATGTCAAGTCGAGTTTTGAAAGTCCTTAAAGTCCTCCCGTCTACCACACTACTTGGTCTCTTACTCCAAGTGTCTATCGTTCTTTGTGTAAAGAAAAACTTCCTAATGTTGGTGTGAAATTTCCCCTTCCCAAGTTTCCAACTGTGTCCCCGTGTTCTTGATGAACTCATTTTAAAGTCACCATCTCGATCCACTGGACTAACTCCCTTCATCATCTTAAACACTTCAGTCAGGTCTCCTCTTAATCTTCTTTTCCTTAAACTGTAAAGGCTCAGCTCTTTTAATCTTTCCTCCTAACTCATCCCCTGTAGCCCTGAATCAGCCTAGTCGCTCTTCTCTGGACCTTCTCTTGTGCTGCTATGTCTTCATGGAGACCCAAACTGCACTCAGAACTCCAGATGAGGCCTCACCAGTGTGTTATAAAGACTTGAGCAGACCCTCCTGTGACTTGTACTGCACACGTCAAGGCGCTATATAACCTGACATGCTGTTAGCCTTCTCAATGGCTTCTGAACACTGTCTGGTAGTTGGTAGCTTAGAGTCCACTACAACTCCTAAATCCTTCTCATAAGGTGGACTCTCGATTTTCCGACCGCCCATTGTGTATTCAAACCTCACATTTTGACTTCCTATGTGTAATACTTTACATTTACTGACATTAAATTTCATCTGCCACAAATCTGCCCAAGCCTGTTTGCTATCCAAGTCCTTCTGTGATGATATAACGGATTCCAAATGATCTGCTAATCCACCTATCTTGGTATCATCTGCAAACTTAACCAGCTTGTTACTTATATTCCTATCTAAATCATTTATATATATTAAAAATAGCAGCAGCCCCAGCACTGCCCCCCACTGGTCACCACTCTTAACATCACCCAGTTCTGATGAGGTTCCTCACACCATCACCGTCTGCTTCCTGTGTCTGTGCCAATTCTGCACCCATCTACAAACATCACCCTGAACTGCCCCTTCCTTTAATTTGATGCCCACCCTCTCATGTGGCACCGCGTCAGATGCTTTCTGAAAGTCCAGATAAATAATCTCGTCTGCTCCACTTTGATCGTATGCTTTTGTTGCCTCCTCATAGAATTCCAGCCTGTTAGTAAATCACGACCTCCCTCTTCTGAGCCCACGCTGACTGTTCAGAATAACTCCTGTCCTTGCCATGTGCTGCTCAATCTTATCCTTAATAATTCCTTCCATTAATTTTCCTGTGATGCTTGTTAAGCTTAGTGACCTATAGTTGCTTGGATCTGCCCGGTCACCCTTTTTATATAATGGGATGGTATTTGCCATTTTCAAGTCCTTCAGAATCTCTCCAGTGCGCAGTGACTTCCTATAAATATGTGTCAAAGGTTTATATCTGTACTCGCTAGCCTCCTTAAGAACTCGAGGATAAATATGATCTGGTCCTGGTGATGCCCTGCTGTGGGCTGGCGCCCTGCCTAGGGTTTGTTCCTGCCTTGCGCCCTGTGTTGGCTGGGATTGGCTCCAGCAGACCCCCGTGACCCTGTAGTTAGGATATACTGGATTGAATACTGGATGGACGGATGGTCCTGGTGATTTGTTTTGTTTGATTTTAGCCTACAAGATGTAATCAAATATGTCAGCTTACTAGACTGCTTTCTAAATCTGCTGCAATTTGCACACAATTGTAAAATGTACGTATGTATGACAAAAGTAAAAACTACACCGCAGCACAAGATACAAACCCTAAGCAGCAGGAGTCCACCTCCTCTGAGAGTGACACATGCCTAAAGGGGCGGGGCTACCGGCCCCACCAATCACAGCTGAGCAGCAGGTTGGCAGCTGCCTATAAAAGCAGAGAGTCAGACTGCACTGGCCCAGCGTGTTTCTCTGCCTCTGCTGACGGGTTGTTCTGCTCAGCTGCTTGGAACCTTTGAGTAAATCCCGGACATCTTGGCACACAACCAAGCAAATGGCATCCCACATGTATACGCTGGTTGAGAAGAGCATGAGTGCCATTGCCCAGTGGGTAGAGGAGAGATTGGGGTACTGCTGGACCCACACTGAGGTGAGTCTGTTGACCGAAAAGGAGGTGGAGAATGAAAGGGACACACAGGGGGAGCTTGCAGTGGACGATTTGGAAGAGACAGGAACGGGACGCACGGCCACAGTAAGCCGTTGGGGTAAATGGGCAGCAGGGAGACGTGACCTTCTACTAGGTGGCACTCCACCAGTGGCCTGAGCTTAGCATGGAATTCATTGTTAGGGGTAAGTGAGAGTGTGTGTGTGTGTGTGTGTGAAACAATCGGCAAGGCCATCTGAAGAAGATAAAGCTGGCTAAAGTCTGAAGAAATTGTTTTCTTTTATAATCAAGTTTATTGTCATATGTAATGTACGACAGTGAAAGTCATACTTGAATGTCTCCACAGGACAAAAATAAAACAAAATAAATAAATGGTATATTATAAACAATATACTGTACTGCGGTGGGCTGGCGCCCTGCCCAGGGTTTGTTTCCTGCCTTGCACCCTGTGTTGGGTGGGATTGGCTGCAGCAGACCCCTGTGACCCTGTAGGATATAGCAGGTTGGATAATGAATGGATGGATGGGTGGAATATACTGTATATACAATATGATGCAGTACAAAGGCTGAAAACTGTAAACCTTAACTTGCATCTAACACACTTCTTATTAAATGGCAGGTTCTTAGCGCTGTATACATTTATGAAATTCATCTTTCTATTGTGCTCACTAGGGGGCGCCCCAAGCACCAGACACAATTCCACATTCAAATACTGTACAATGGAATTTAATTTATAACAGCGGCTTGGCAGGCTTGTGTCAGTCCAACATGGCAGATTGAAACAGATCAGCACCTTCTTCCTGCTCCCACTCTTCCTCATCAAGTGTTGTCCCCTTCCTCCAAAGGCAGGCGAGGTGTCTCATTTTATTTCAGACCCTGGAGTAATTCCAGTGCCAGAGCATTGCCTGACGGAAGCACTTCCGGGTTCAGACAGAAGCCCCTAGAAGTAAGGGCAGCATTCCTCTGTAGCACCCCCTGCTGGGTATCCCATGGGACTGTGATTCCCAGCTGGAGCAAATGGTCTGAACAGATTTCTGCCCCCTACTCCTCCTTTACACTGGCTTCCTGACTGGATAAGAAACCGTGAATCATTCCGGGCCGAGATGCCAGCCTGTCCTGGCAGCACTGGGCAAACGTCTTCACACCTGAAGAATTTAAAACTCCCATTGATTAAATTAAAAAAAGCAAACATTACATGCAATAGACATTTGAACCAGTATAGATTCTTTCCTGGTTTGACAACGGGTGGCACAATTCAGGGATGGCACATGCCTTGTATCTGACACTACAGAATAGGCTTCAGCTACCAAGACCCTAAATGTCATTAAGTGACGCTGCAGCAGCAGTTGGCTTTGCTCACACCTTCCTTGTAGTCCATAGAGATGGCTGAGAAAGAACTTTTCTCTGATGTTTTAAAGCAGAATGGAGATAACAGAATTTCTGGTGCAACAGGTGGGCTCTCAACAGCAAACAATATTAAGAAGTCCTTGAAATGTGCTTTGTAGAAATGTGCGTCCAGTGCTGCCCCCAGACAAGTCCTCCTTCTACATAATGAAAGATTAACTTGATGTGTGAGAATTAAAAAATAATGTTGGAGGCGAACATTTGTGTGTCATTGGACTCACCAGCCCCTCGGTCATCTTGGCATGTGGCATCACACATCGTGGTGTTCTTGAGCTCATGTTGTGGTCTTTGCTTTATGATGGGCTCCTTCATCACATTAGTTCTGCCCGTCCAGATTCTCTGAATGAAATGATTCTGCTTTGGTTTGCTCCTTTCAGTTTAGAAAGCTTCCTTTCTTGAAGTGGCTGTGTGTCTTCGTCGCTCCTCTCAGTCTGCTTTGGTTTTCTACCTGCAGGATTGGAAGTCAGTTTTTGGAAGAAGGAAATGCTTGGCTGGTGCCTTGAAAGACCCTCACCCAGTGCAGGCTGCGTCCAAATGGAGTCATCCAGAAGACAAAGACAAAGAATGGCTTAAAAAGGTACGCGGACTGGAAGGGGGGCATCACTGGTGGCCACATAGGCCTAGTTATGGGGTGGGGTGGCGTGTCCTCCACATGTCTGCATGGGCTGAAGGGGGCTCGGGTCATCTTATGTGTGCTTTCTAGAAATCTCTCTGCTGGGAGTATCAGTGAGTCACATGACGATGTAAACTGGATTGACAAGAGATTTCTGTCGCAATCACACAAAGCTCTATAGGTGAGGACAGGGACATAAATCAGCTGGTAAATCAATAGCTTTCAGCTCTAAACTTAATCATCTTAGTTTCCTCTTGGGAACAATAAAGTACCAATCTATCTATTATATAGTGCCTTTCACATCTATCTATCTATCTATCTATCTATCTATCTATCTATTATATAGTGCCTTTCACATCTATCTATCTATCTATCTATCTATCTATCTATCTATCTATCTATCTATCTATCTATCTATCTATCTATCTATCTATCTATCTATCTATCTATCTATCTATCTATCTATCTATCTATAGATAGCCTGCGCCACCACCACCTACTCAAAGCATCCTGATGCACCAACATTGATGGACTGAAAGCCAGAAGTCTACGTGACCATCATCATCAGGTCCTTCCATGAAAACCCTAAATCCAAAGAGGACTGTTTCATTTATGTTAGGTAGAATGCCCAGAGGGGACTGGGCGGTCTCGTGGTCTCGAACCCCTACAGATTTTATTTTTTTCTCCAGCCTTTGGAGTTTTTTTTTGTTTTTTCTGTCCACCCTGGCCATCGGACCTTACTCTTATTCTATGTTAATTAATGTTGACTTATGTTTATTTTTTATTGTGTCTTCTATTTCTCTATTCATTTTGTAAAGCACTTTGAGCTACATTTTTTTTGTATGAATATGTGCTATATAAATAAATGTTGATTGATATCTATCTATCTATCTATCTATCTATTATATAGTGCCTTTCCTATCTATCTATCTATCTATTATATAAAGTTTGCTGACTCAGCCCTGTTGGGTTCTGTGGGTGCCTCCAGGGGGTGCTGCAGGGACTTATATGCCCTACTTCTTGGGGCTTCCGTCTCTCCCAGAAGTACTTTCGGACAACACTTACAGGACACTGCAAGTACTCCAGGTTGCTACGTAAAACAAGTCAGCTGCCTTACATCAAGGAGCCCAAGTTGGGAGGAATGAGGGTGAAGCTTGCGTGGTGGAGTGGAGGAGACAGTGGCCAAGAGAGAGGGAGAGAGAAGACAAAGTCTTACTGTTTGCCTGCTTTTTGCTGGCTGTGTTTTGCCTGATGCTGTGGGAAACATTTTTTTGGAAAAGTTTCCCCATGAATAAACCTTTCTTTGTTTTTTTTACCTTTGTGTCGGGGGGGATGGGGGAGCTGGAGCGCCCCCTAGTGGCCACACCGCAGGGCCGTCTTAACACATGGGCATGCTGCGCATTTGCTTGGGGGGCCCCATGCTAATCTATGTATGTTGTGACTTGCTGAGTGGTGGAGTAGGTGGGGGTCTCAGTGCACTGCTTTGCCCAGGGGGCTATAATGCTGTTAAGATGGCCCTGCCGCACCGCCCTAACTTTTAGTTTGTTTGTGTCACATGAGCGTTTTCTGAAGTGGCTTATTTCACAGGATTTTAGTTCAAATGGGTGTATTTTGTAACACTGTGGACTGATGGCTTGACACGTGGATTACATGGCATAAAGTTCAGTGACATTTTCTTCATGGGCGTTTTTTAACATCGTGTGCTGTTGTCCAGCGTTTGTCACCATAGACGCCTACATTACCAGTAACTTTGTTAAGATTAAATGTTTCTTCTCAACACTGAAAATCATTTTGGGGTGGGGGATTCCTTCAAGGGGGCTTCTGGTATTGAATGGATGGACGGCTTGTTAGGTAATTTAGGGATGACCTTCTTTTCCAGTTTTTGGTTTATTGCCATGGACTTCTAGAATTTTCCTTCTTGATCCTTAGGCAGGCTGAAACTCGCTTCACTTTCAGACGGCCTGGTCCATACTTCCCATTTGAAATGCATGTTGATGTTCTTCCCTTTCTTAGAACCTGAAGTTGGCCGGTCCCCTGCTGAAGAAGAAGATGGAGACCATCATAGTGGACGCAGCCTCCAATCAGATAAGAAAGCTGATTCCAGCCATCCAAGAACTGAATGTCACCGTCTATGATGCGATAGAAAAGGTAGCAGTGCTGTCCCCTCAGCTCCCCTGTGTTTGGCCAGCCATATGTGAACCGAGAACCTCAGCCCCGCCAAGTGTCAGGTTCTCATATGCCTCAAATTAAAATTAAGGCCAAGGGGATTATGGGAATGAAGGCCTCCTGTACCTTTGGTGGTCACTCAGGGCCATTTCTTTTTCTCTCTCTGTTTGGTCTTTGCTGCAGGCCCTGGAAATGCTGCCCATGAAGACTCACACTGCAAATAAGGATGAACTTGTTGTGGAGCATCTTGTAAGGTAAACGAGATGGAGGGGCATTTGGGGGCCCACATTGTAGCGAGGGGGCCGGTGTGTGTGAGAGACAGACCCCATGTGTTTAATATGACACCCTCATGGTTGCCCACTTAGAGTTCCCCTTTATCACAATCGGGTCAGCCAGAGCTCTCTGATTCAGGGATCCCAAGTGTGTGGCCAGCCCTCTCTAAGTGAGGATGTGAAATGGAAGGGTCAGGACCCGGAGGGGATTTTTCTTGCTGGTGGTATAATGGGTGACGAGAGAACCTGCTACTGTGTAAGAGGTGCCCAGTTGACCGCTCAGCTGGGTAAGACTAGAAGACCCTGAGTTCAAGGCCAACCTCTCTGGGTTAGGAGAGACCCGGGTGACACATATATACTCTGCAAAAAAAGAAACGTCCCTTTTTCCAGGACTGTGTAGTTCAACAATAATGTTTTAAAAATCCAAATAACTTTCCAGATCTTCATTGTAAAGGGTTTAAACAATGTTTTCCATGCATGTTCAATTAACCCTAATCAATTCATTAACATGCACCTGTGGAATGGTCGTTAAGACCTTAACAGCTTACAGAAAGTAGGCATTTAAGGTCACAGTTCTAAAACGCAGGACACTAAAGAGACTTGTCTACCGACTGTGAAAGATGCCCAGGGTCCCTGCTCATCTGCGTGAACGTGCATTAGGCCTGCTGCAGGGAGGCATGAGGACTGCTGATGTGGCTAGGACAATAAATTGCCATGTCCGCACTGTGAGACGCCTAAAGGCGCTTTTCTACTGCATAGTACGGCACAGCACGGTTCAGTACAGCTCACCTTGGTTCGGCTCAGTTCGGCTCGGTTTGCGTTTCGACTGCACTTTACCGCTTTAGAGTGGTCGGGATTATTCACGTGTCGTTATAGTTGCGCCGCCTCTACTGCCGTGACACCGTGTAACTTTTATAACAACACGCAGACAACGACAACACTTTAGCTCGACGATGCGCAACGGTAAGCATCTAAAAAAAGCACGTCACTAGCTAACTTTTATCACTGTTGCAAAGCATAACATGAACTTAACTGCCAGTGTAACATTAAAATGCCGATTCTGTATATTACAGATCTTCCACATTTTGCAAAAAAGTCGCCGCAACAGACCATCTGTTTGGACATTTAATCGTGCTTCAGAGTGGTGGGATGTGATTGTTCCCGGTTTTACAAACACTCAGTGGCTAGAGAACTTTAATGTCTGAAGAAACATTCATCCACTTATGCAACAAACTGCGTCCAGCGATGGAGAGATGGGACACAAACTTCCGCGTGTGTGTACCTAAAAGAAAAGAATATCCAGTGACGCAGTAATGACGATTTTCTCCGGCCAATCAGTGACCAGTCACGTTTTGGTAACGTTTCGGCGCGCTTGGAACCTCGGCTGAGGTGGTACTAAAAAAAGGACCAGGTACCAGGTACTGTTACCAGTGGAAAACCCCCCAAAAGTGAGCTGAACTGAACCGTGTCGTGCCGTACTATGCAGTGGAAAAGCGCCATAAGACAGCGCTACAGGGAGACAGGAAGGACAGCTGATCATCCTCGCAGTGGAAGACCACGTGTAACAACACCTGCACAGGATCGGTACATCCGAATATCACACCTGCGTGACGGGTACAGGATGGCCACAACAACTGCCCGAGTCACACCAGGAACACACAATCCCTCCATCAGTGCTCAGACGGTCCGCAATAGGTTGAGAGAGGCTGGACTGAGGGCTTGTAGGCCTGTTGTAAGGCAGGTCCTTACCAGACATCACCAGCAACAACGCCGCCTATGGGCACAAACCCACCTTCGCTGGACCAGACAGGAGTGGCAAAAAGTGCTCTTCACTGATGAGTCACGGTTTTGTCTCACCAGGGGTGATGGACGGATTCGTGTTTATCGTCGAAGGAATGAGCGTTACACCGAGGCCTGTACCCTGGAGCGGGATCGATTTGGATCGATGGGTAGGGCCATTCTGCCCAGAAATGTCCAGGAACTTGCAGGTGCCTTGGTGGAAGAGTGGGGTAACATCTCACAGCAAGAACTGACAAATCTGGTCCAGTCCATGAGGAGGAGATGCACTGCAGTACTTCAAGCAGCTGGTGGCCACACCAGATACTGACTGGTACTTTGGATGTTGAGCCTCCCTTCATTCAGGGACACATTGTGAAACATTTTGAGTTTATGTCTTATGGTGTTGACTCTTTTAGTGTTCATACAAATATTTACACATTAAGTTTACCGAAAGTAAAAACCGTTGAAAGTCAGAGGACGTTTCTTTTTTTGCTGAGTACAGTATGTGCAGGGGGCAATGGCTGTCAAAACGAGAGGAGCCCGTGACCACCAGTTCAAATAGAGATAAAATTCTGTTACAATGAATATCTTTACAATGAATATTTCATTATATCAAAGTATTTTTATGGTCCCATGTGACGCAAGTCTATAGAAATCTCGTTACTACGTGATACATTCAGCAGACACTTTCATTACAACGAAGTGACCTTGAAGTGCCTGAATGAATCACCCGCAGAGCAGTTAGTTCTGTGGCCGCAGCTCAGTTGTGCACAACGATCCTCAAACAAACTCGTCAACATCTGAAAAACGGCCAACTCCTTGTCACCCTCCTATAGAAATGGCAGACACGAACAAATGATAACAGTTCATCCATCCATTATCCAACCCGCTATTTCCTAAATACAGGGTCACAGGGGTCCGCTGAAGCCAACACAGGGCACAAGGCAGGAAACAAACCCCAGGCAGGGCACCAGCCCACCACAGATGAAAATAACAATCTGTTTAAATTTTACATCCGGTTACCAGTACCCAGGGGTTGGCGAGCAAAATGAGTAGGGGGCAATATATTAGCACTGCCCCCTGTTGGCCACCACTCTTAACATCACCCAACTCTGATGTGGGTCCTCACACCATCACCTTCTGCTTCCTGTGTCTGAGCCAATCACCCTGAACTGCCACTTCTTTTAACTTGATGCCCACCCTCTCGTGTGGCACCGCGTCAGATGCTTTCTGAAAGTCCAGATAAATAATCTCGTCTGCTCCACTTTGATCGTATCCTTGTGTTGCCTCCTCATAGAATTCCAGCCTGTTAGTAAAACACGACTCCCTCTTCCGAGCCCACGCTGACTGTTCCTAATAACTCCTGTCCTTGCCATGTGCTGCTCAAGCTTATCCTTAATAATTCCTTCCATTAATGTTCCTGTGATGCACGTAAAGCTTACTGGCCTAATGTTGCTTGGATCTGCCCGGTCACCCTTTTTATATAATGGGATGATATTTGCCATTTTCTAGTCCTTTGGAATTTCCCCAGGGTGCAGTGACCTCCTAAAAATATGTGTCAAGGGTTTATATCTGTACTCGCTAACCTCTTTAAGAACCTGAGGGTAAATCTGATCTGGTCCTGATTTCAGCTTATTTAATCTCCGCTCCTCTTCTCTCTCTACAGATTCCCTCAGTACCTCCTTAGTAGTCCCTGTTACCGCTGGACGTTATCCACTTGCTCACATGTGAAGACGTCAGCAAGATGTTGAGTTTAGGGTGTCCGCTATTTCATTGTCTGCCTCCTTTAATTCCCCTTCACTATTCCTGATGCCCTTAATGATCTTTTACTAGTAAAAATTCTGAAAGAATCTCTTAGGGTCGTCTTTCGCCTCATCTGCTCTGTTCCTCTCCAGCTGTCTTTTAGCCTCCCTGATATCCTTCTTAATGGTTGCCCTCCTTCCTCCCGACTCCGACTCACCCAGATGTAGCAGGGCGGCTCCTTTAATCCTGGACCCGGGAGTACTTCCATCTCAGTCGGAAGTTCTGAAACCCAAGGAACACAGGTCATCGCAGCACCCCCTTGGGGAACCCAGGGACCCCAACAGGGCTGCTCGATGGCACAAAAACTCCCAGCATGCCCTGTGGGTGTCCAGTGGTGTGCTTGACTCCCAGGTTGCTGCCACCTAGCAGTTTGGGGGGATCATGTCATTTAAATAAACCCCCCTATCCTTCCTTCAAGCTGGCCCCCCAGCAGCCTTGTAGGGGATCAGAATCCTTCTCAGATGGGACACCTGCACATGTAAACCGTCCCTCACAACTTGATTTAATTTGTCTTTTTTTTTTTTTCTTTTCTTCCACAGATACGTGGCAGGGGTCCATATAAAATACAAAGTGCGAAATCACTTCAAAGCTGGAGCTATGACCATCAAGGTGATGTGCTGACAGGAGGGGAAGACCCTGCAGTTCTCCCGAGTGGCTCTCCTAACTACCATTTTCCACCATACTTGCCCTTTAGGTGGACGGGATGCTAATTGTCTCGGTGAAGAGGATCACATGTCAGCCTCCGGAAGCGGAACTCAGCATGAGCTTCACTGACAAGCCTGTAAGTACAGCCAGGTGGTCCTTTTTAAAGTGGGGGTGGGATGGGGGTCCGGGTTTCCAGATGGCTGACTGAATGTGTGTGATTGGCTTTTCCTGTTGTTTATTCTCCATCAGAGGTATCGGTTTGACTGGGCAGACTTGGATGTGTCATGCAGCACCCCTTCATTTTTGTGAGTATGCAGTATGTCATTGATTGGCACCACCGGGAGGGCACAAGGTGGTGCGCCGTCTGTGCGGGAGGCTTGATGTACGTCTCTTGATGCGACACTTTGTATCGTTTCAGGTCTTCCGCCGCAGAGAAGATAATCATCCATGATGAGCCCCTCAAGCAGCAGTGTTAGGTGCGGATGAGATTGGCCTCTTGTGTTCACCTGCTGCCTACGACTCATACAGGCGCTACAGGCGACATTCCTCTTCGAAGTTCACCCTTAAGAGTTCTAAATGTTGCCCCTTACCGGCGACATATTAACATAACATGCCCAGTCCCACTTGATCCAATTTAAGATCTTTAGGGGGCAGAGCCCATCTCGGCAGCATCGAGTTTATTTGAAATGAAGTGCTGGACTCACCCCAGGACTGGTGCATTGTGGGTCTCCATCCCCCCACTCCTGATGTCCACTGTTTGCCCGACAGTGTGGTTCTGGGGTCATTCTGACGTTTCTCTTTCTGTTGTTCTCCTCTCTTTCATTACAAGTTCTTGCTTTTTCTCCCGTGTCTTTTTCTACCTCGTGCCCCCCTCTTCACACCTCCTACCATCACCGTTATGGTTGCCCTTCTGTGGTGATTCGCAATCCGCAGGACATTTGCTCTTCTGAGAGCCCCTCCAACATTCCATACCACCGTGTTTTCACACCGCTCTGTGTTTCTGTTGTGAAGCACATCAAAGGGGGGGCTCTTGATTGGGGGGGGTCATTATCTGAAGTGGTGTTTTCTGCAGACCTATTTATGGTGTTGTCATTTCAAATTTACTAAACATGTTCTCAGTTCTCAAAGCTTTTAAAATTGTTTTGACTTTCCTTGTATCTCCTGACCATCAAGCGTACCCAACCTGCATGGCCAGAGCGGTCTTCAAATGTTCTCTACAAGTTCAGTAACTTTAGACCTGAAAGGTGCTAGCAGTCAAATGGGGAACGGGGTGGGGAGGGAGGCAATATCAACATGGGGGGCTCAACTCGATGTGTGATAACAACACAGGGGGCTTAATATGTGGATATCAATACAGAGAGTTTAACTCAGTGTGTAAGGGTGTGTGGATATCAACACGGGGGGCTCAACATGATGTTCAGATATCAACCACAGAGAGTTCAACTCTGTGTGTGAGGACTCAACTTGATGGGTGGATATCAACAATGGGGGCTCAATATGCGGATATCAACATAGAGAGCTTAACATGAAGTTCAGATATCAGCACAGAGGGTTTAAATGAGTGTGTGAGGGTTCAAGTGAATGTGTGGATATCAACACGGGGGGCTCAACATGATGTTCACGTATCAAAAAAGATGATTCAACTCACTGTGGATATCAACACTGGGAGCTCAATATGTGGATATCAATCAAGAAGGTTCAACTCAATGTGTGGATATCAACACTTGAGAGCTCTACATGATGTTCAGATGTCATCACAGAGAGAGAGAGAGGGCTCAACTCAATTTGTGGATATCAATATAGAAGGGTGAACTTGATATGTGGGTATCAGCACAGAGGGTTCAACTTGATGTGTGGATATCAACATAGAGGGCTCCACATGATGTTGAGATATCAACAGAGAAGGTTCAACTTGATATGTGGGTATCAACCCTGGGGACTCAACTCAATGTGTGGATATCAACACAGAGGGCTCAACTGAGTGTGTGAGAGTTTAAGTCAATGTGTGGATCTCAACATAGACAGTCCAACGTGATATTCAGATACCAACACAGAGGGTTCAGCTCAGTGTGTGAGGACTCAACTCAATATGTGGGTGTCAACAAAGAAAGTTGATCTCAATATATGGGTATCAACACGGGGGCTCAATATGTGGATATCAGCAAAGGGGGTTTAACTCGATATGCGGATATCAAGACTGAGGGCTCAAGTCGATGTCCTGATTGTTCCAATTGGAGATGAAATGTTCTGAGACGCGGCTGGCCCGACGGGCAGGTTGCTGTCAGCTTAATGCTCTCGTCCCCTCTCGTCACCACTGCCTGGTCCTTCCTACCTAGTAACGGAGGGGTGACCTTCTTTACTCAAAGCCACCAATGATCCAAAGAGCACAGTTTAGACAAAGTTGACTTCTTCAGCAGCATTTGAGTGACGTGCGGGTGTGTAGAAGAAGATGGAATTAGAAACCAGTCCGAAAGATCACTTTACCCAAAAGACCAAGATGACCAAAGACTAGAACAGTCACAGACAAGGGGGGCAGATTGTAACATCAGAATGCCAACCAAATGGGGCGCTACAAACTGATCCTGGGGAAAACTCCTGAGACCAGAATGCTTTGTGGGAAACGTGTGGAGGAGAGGATTCCATCTTGGCTACTAATTTGTTAAATTTAAGCAAAACA
The DNA here is from genome assembly GCF_016835505.1 of Polypterus senegalus. NCBI lineage: Eukaryota > Metazoa > Chordata > Cladistia > Polypteriformes > Polypteridae > Polypterus > Polypterus senegalus. Next base: position 10,887,908 of record NC_053171.1, read on the forward strand.
AATAAACAAATAGAGCTTTGAGGAGGGCACTGGACTGGACTGAATGTCGTGTACTGTAGCACTGATGGGCAGTGTGTGTGTGTGTGTGTTTTATTGTTACTCTTTTATAACTACGTCTGTGTGCTCTGAGCAGAACGCTCTATAAAATAAACTGAAATCAAATCAAACGTCCATGTTGAGCTGCTGTTGTCCTCCACTCACAAGCCCCTCTTCAGCCAAAAGCGGCTCATAAATTAGCAGCCCACACACAAGCTTTCACTGGTTTGGTGCCATTTGGGTACAAAAGGGGGCATTGCTCACTTAACTGGACTGTGCCAACCCCTCGGTTTTCAATCAAAGGTGTAACCACGAGGGGGGCACCACTGAGCCCCAAACTTCAGACACCATAATACCCAAACACAATTCCGGTTCAAATAAAGGATTTTTATTTGTCAAGGACACCAGCAAGAATGCGCCAGTTCACAATTCTCTCCTTCCACCTCCAAAAGTGTTGCCCGCTGCCTCCCGACTCAGACTCCTCTAAATGAGGCAGTGGGCCTTCTTTTAAATTCAACCCTGGAACTGCTTCCGGTCTCATGCCCAGGCTGTCCAGAGTATTTCCTGGCAGTGCCCTCTTGTGGTCTCTAGAGATTCCAACACTCCCAACTCCTGTGCCACCCTGCGGGTGTCTTACTCTGCTCCAGCCTTGAGGAACGCTGCCACCTGGTATGTAGAGGAATGAACTGCTCCTGGTGTGCCCATTCGCCCAGTCCATCCATTATGGCCTCCTGGCTGGGTATGAATCCATCTTTTATTCTGGGCATGATACCCATCCTCCCTCCCTGGCAGCTGGCACCCACAAAGGATTTATCTTTACGTACTAAACTTGCACCACATGCCCTCAGTGCAATATGTCCGAGTCACATCTAAGTGTGCCATACTTCAGCGCTGCAGAAAGAAATAAAAATGGCTGCTTTTGTAGTTTTGGGGCAAACCTTTGAGAAAACTTGACATTGAGGCCTTCAGGGATTTTATTGTCATTCTGAGTTTTTATTGTCCGTGTAGTAAGTGAATTTAAGCTTCATTTCACAACAGTGGTGGAAATTCCACGTATACGGAGTTTATTCTGCATTGGCACCTCTAACTGCTGTTGTACTTCTGACCAATGAAGACACACCTGGTCATGTCATTTTGTGACCCCCTTACTTCAGACCAGGGTCCTTGGTGGGGGTGGAGCCAATCTACGCCAACAAACCCTGGACAGGGCGGGCGCCAGTCCATCGATGGGCCAACACACACACACACACACAGGCTAATTTAGCTTCACCAATTCAGCTAACCTGCATGTCTTACCCCGAGGAAACCCACAAGACACGGGGAGGACCGTGCAGCCCCCTGTGAGGACACAGGCAAGTGCCAATCTCCAGGTGGGCTCCAAAGGAGGGTCAGAAAAGAATGAGAAGAAGACAGACAGCACGGCGAGGAGCGCGAATGCAGATGCCGATTTGCCCGAGTTCCTAACTCCTGCTTATTTGCTTGGTACCCGTTTATACAAACCCACCGTATCATAACTCCAACTTCAAGTTTGTGCCCATTTTTTTTTCTTTTGATGAATCGACTTCAGGTCACCTTTACAACGTTTACGATGGCTACCGCTGGCGCAGTCCTGTGATGTTACAAGACCCAGCGGCACAGGCTGTTCATCTAATGTCTCATCACATTCCTGCATTCCTTCGTCTTTGTGATTTCCCTGCTCTTTTCTTTTTTCTATAAAACACTTCTTTCATTTTGGACTTCCACATGACACTGACTCAGAGTCTTTTACCATTTCCTTTTATTTGAGGATCACACAAATGGATACTCAGGACCAACAACTCCATGGTGCCTACATATTCAACTTTATCACCCCCATAACACCCCCTTCAACAGCCGTTTATCTGAGGATCTGAAGGTCTGCACGTTCCACTAGTCCCATATAAAATCCTCCATACGATTTACTCAGTTACAACAACATTTATTTCTATAGCACATATTCATACAAAAAAATGTAGCTCAAAGTGCTTTACAAAATGAAGAATAGAAAAATAGAAGACACAATAAAAAATAAAAATAAGTCAACATTAATTAACATAGAGTAAGAGTAAGGTCCGATGGCCAGGGTGGACAGAAAAAACAAAAAAAACTCCAAAAGCTGGAGAAAAAAAAATAAAATCTGTAGGGATTCCAGACCACGAGACCACCCAGTCCCCTCTGAGCAATCTACCTAACATAAGTCAAACAGTCCTCTTTGTATTTAGGGTTTTCATGGAAGGACCTGATGATGATGGTCACGTAGACTTCTGGCTTTCAGTCCATCAATGTTGGAGCATCAGGATGCTTTGAGTAGGTGGAGGTGGTGCAGGCACCGGAAAAAGAAACAGAAGAGAGAGTTGGGGTCAGTACGGATTTTAGAGCCACTATGAATAGTTATTGTGATGAACTGAACATACAGAGCATCAGGATTAAGTTAAAGCGAAGTTAGGAGAAGGCCATGTTAAAGTAATGTGTTTTCAGCAGTTAACGCCCTTACAGTTAAAACAAGCCGTCTAAAAGGGTCAATGCAGGTCTCAGTGTTAACATTTGCAGTGCACCTTCTGGTTGGAAAGTATTTTGTAATGCATGTAGTAATAAAATACACTGCATTAGTCATTCCAACAGATGGCACCTCTCAAGCAATTGTAGTAATAATTACTACAAATACTTGTGATACACTATCTGTAGTAATGATTAATGCAGCAGCATATGCCTCTTTAAAATACGATATGGTATGAGATTCATGAAAGCAGTGTTAATGTTTGTGATACGCCACCTGTTGGAATGAACAATGCAACACATAGGTCTCTGTTATACACCATTTGGTATGGGATTTGTAAAAGCAGGGTTAATATTTGTGATACATCATCTGTTGAAATGAAAAATGCAACGTATATGTCTCTATTGGGCGGCACGGTGGCACAGTGGTAGCACTGCTGCCTCGCAGTTAGGAGACCCGGGTTCGCTTCCCGGGTCCTCCCTGCGTGGAGTTTGCATGTTCTCCCCGTGTCTGCGTGGGTTTCCTCCCACAGTCCAAAGACATGCAGGTTAGGTGGATTGGCGATTCTAAATTGGCCCTAGTGTGTGCTGGGTGTGTTTGTGTGTGTCCTGCGGTGGGTTGGCACCCTGCCCTGGATTGGTTCCTGCCTTGTGCCCTGGGATTGGCTCCAGCAGACCCCCGTGACCCTGTATTCGGATTCAGCGGGTTAGAAAATGGATGGATGGATGTCTCTATTATATACCATTTGGTATGGGATTCATAAAAGCAGTATTAATGTTTGTGATTCACCGTCTGTTGAAATGACACATGCAATGCATAGGTCTCTGTTATATACCATCTGGTATGGGATTCATAAAAAGTAGTGTTAGTGTTTGTGATGCATCACCTGTTGGAATGAGAAATCCTTCCATCCATCATTCAACCTGCTATATCCTAACTACAGGGTCATGGGGGTCTGCTGGGGCCAATCCCAGCCAACACAGGGTGCAAGGCAGGAAACAAACCCCGGGCAGAGCGCTAGCCCACTGCAGGGCATGCAGATACACACACACACAACAAGCACACACCAGGGACAATTTAGAATCACCAATCCACCTAACCTGCGTGTCTTTGGACTGTGGGAGGAAACCCACGCAGACACGGGGAGAACATGCAAACTCCACGCAGGGAGGACCCATGAAGTGAACCCAGGTCTCCTAACTGCAAGGCAGCAGCACTACCCACTGCACCACCGTGCCACCCGGAATGACAAATTCAACACATATTTCTCTCTCTTATATGCCATTTGGTATGGGATTTGTAAAAAGTAATTTTAATGTTTGTGATGTACCATCTGTCAGAATGACAAATGTAATGCATTTAATAACTACACGTTTGTGATGCGCCATCTGTTAGAATGACAGAGGCATAGCAACCAGACAGCTGATCCACTTTTATAACACAATTTGGGAAGAACTTCATTCCTAAATATAAAGGCCCTGATGAAGCCTTGTAGATAACTTGTTCCCTTTTTCACGTACATGAAGAGTCCTGAGTTAAGCCCACCATTATACAGCGCCTTCAGTGCCCACTCAGCCCCCTTCACTTTTTTCACATCTTGCTGCTTTGTGTCCAAATCACTGAAATTCCTCTTTTCACTCGTCAAGCAACACTCCAAGCACCCCCAAGATGACAAAATAGAAACAGCATTTTAGGAATTGTTGCAAATGTATTGAGAAGTCAAGTAAAACGACACCTTTTACTGGCTAACTTAAAAAGAATTACAAAATGCAAGCTTTCAAGGCAACTCAGGCCCCTTCTTCAGGCAGATGTAAGACAGACCTGCAGAGCGTAGCGACAGGATTGTGTCAGCACAGATCTGGGAAAGGCTCCAAAATATGTCTGCTGCACTGGGGGCTCCTCAAAGCACAGTGGCCTCCATGAAACTGAAATGGAAGAAGTTGGGAACGACCACAACTCGTCCTAGAGATGGCTGCCTGGTCAGATGGAGCAATCCTGGGAGAAGGGCCTTGGAGAGAGAGGTGAGCAACAACCGCACGAAGACTCTCACTGAGCTCCAGAGAACCGGCGTGAAGATGAGAGAAACTTCCAGAAGGACAGCCATCAACGCAACACTCCTCCGGAGTGGCTGGAAGAGCCCCACATGAAGGCCGCTGAAGGAGAAACAAGATTAGTGTCACATCTCAAAGAAACGAGGCTCCGCTCACCACCTGTGCAACGTCCTTCCAATGGTGAGGTGTGGTGGTGGCAGCAACAGGGACTGGGAGACGAGTCGAGTTTGAGGGAAAGCTGAAGACAGCAAATGACAGAGACGTCCTGCTAAGAGAGCTCAGGACCCCACAAGACCCCCCTTCTACCAGAACAAAGCAAAGACAAACACGGGAGTAGCTGAGGATCAACTCTTGAGTGACCCATCCAGACTTGAGCTCAATCAAACATCAATGGGGAGACCAGAAACCCCCCCAGTGGTCTCCATCCTACCTTACAGAGTTTGAGAGGATCTGCAGACAAGAATGGCAGGAAATCCCCTGTGCCAAGTGTGTGACGCTTATCACCTCAGACCCAACAATGGCTGCCAAAGGGGCTGCAGTGTACCGAATAAAAAAGCTCTGAATACTTGTGTCAATGGGATATTTCAGTTTTTTGTATCTTTAATAAATTCTGTGGTTATTGAGAGTTCCTTGACTTAGTAAAAAATAAAATGAATTTAAATGGTATTAGCACAAAGGCTGCCACTTAAGAAAATGTAGAAAAGTGAAGGGAGCCAAGAGAGTCCAGCTGCAGGCGAGACAGTCTGGAGCCTCGGACCGATTTCAGCGACTTGACACGTGCTGAGGCCGTAAGAGGACGGACGTCCTTGTCAGCAGCTTCTCTTTAACTCCGCCCGCTTTCCTGGAGCCACGCCCATGTTGCGCCAGTGCACTGATGCCTACATTTCACGCCCGTCACGTCGATTTCAATTCCTTTCAGTTCCTGCTGTCAAACCTGTGTGTTCAGCATTTGTTAAACTTCTAAACTACCGAGGTCTCTCAGTTCTGCATTTGAAGCACAACCACAGAATGATGTGTCTTTTGTTATTGGTTATATATATATATAGTGTATATAGTACTATATAGTATATATTGTATTTTTTAAATAAGACAATGTAACGTTTTATGTGAAAAAAATAAATGAATCAATTTTCTAGGTAAAGCAACAGATCGCATGATAAATGTCTACTGAATCCAGTTAGTAAATGATTTAATTATACGGTTATACAAGAGGTAAAAATAAACGTCATGAATACAAAGTGGTTCCGGGCCTCATAGTGTCTTAAGTCGGAGGCCTAAACCTGTCCTGACTGCAGCTGGATACTTTGCATGGGATCTGAATACCCACTGAAATCACCGTTATTACTTCATGATTTCTACCTTTTATCAGAATGCTGTCTTTTTGTATTGTCTCCTTTATTCTAATCCACTATTCTGACTTTTTTTTGTTTATGTAACTTACATCTTCAAATATTGTGTATAATATACAGTCTAAGTGTGCAAAATGCTTTTAAATCCCACACTAAATACTCGAGGCACGTCCTACGGCCACCCAGCCACACCCAACATGGCGTCACAGCCCGTCATGCCACACACAACATGGCGGCTACCCCGGATGTTTTTTTATTGGAGGGGGCGTGGAAAAGGGTGGTGTGTTCGGTTTGTTATGCTTTAAGTTGCAGATAAATGATTTCTATAAATTACGTGCGCTAAGAAAAGGAAAACTCGAATTAGATAAATCCCGCTATATGTGATTCCAGCCTCCCATCATGTGCGAGTCCGCGCCGGAGATCTTCCACGAGAAACAGCGGCTGGAGCTGTGCGCCATCCACGCGCTCAACAACGTGCTGCAGGAGCGCATCTTTACCAAGGAGGCGGCGGATGAAATCTGCAAAAGGTACTGTACGTGTTATATGTGAAGAAAGTTGTCATTAGTTAGGGAGTCGGCGATGTTGCCGCCAGACGTTAGCAGCAGGCAGGCGGGTCGGCGACCTCCGCCTACAGCCAGGGATTCAGTACTTCATGTTTGGACAAATACAAACAAAGTTAACGCGCATCTGCTTTGGTTTGGTTCAAGAACTGAGCCGCCTATCGCGTTGGTTTGGGTTCGAGTAAAACGAACTTTTTGAATTATGCCCATCTAATCGACCTTTAATAGAAGCGTCAGGCATCCGCGATTTCCTGATCATCCCTCATAAGTTCGTGTTTTAAAAGCGCCCGTTCTGGGCCATGTGCGAAACCTCTGCTCAGCCTTTCAGTATGAACATTGCGGCTCTCATTCAACGCTTTAATTGACTTCAGGTAGAGGTGGGTTAAGGCATTGAAGTGCTTTAAATGTGAAGACAACGCTGGCTAAACGGAAGACGGGCCAGCTTTAATGTAAAGTGCAGAGGTTTAATCATTAACAATACAGTCACAGCAGGCAATCAGATGAGATTAGAGAGAATCGGGAAGGGGAGAAGCCAGGAGGTGTCATGACTGGTCACAAGTAGCGCTTTTAAAGCATTAAAGTTTCGTTGGTATCGGAGAACCACTCGTCAGACCTTCACTAGTCTCGCAGAGGTATGGAAACAACCAAGACTGAATTGGGCTTTAAATGTGGGAGGGAACTATTAGGCAGCTCACTAAGTGTCACATTTCTAAACCAATCAAAGCCTCGCGGAGGCGGTGCTCAAGCTTAGGGACGGGGATTTCAAACTGGAAAGAGAAGGGGTGTTCTTGTTAATCTTGTCCGACAGACCGCAAGCTTCAGTTTAAGATGAGCAGTCAAAATCTTCTAAAAACAGACCACACTTCAACGTATAAATGTGTGTGCAGAAACTGCATTGCACATGTTAAAAATAAACATAACGTGTTTCAAGAGAAAAGGCTTTCTGTAACATCAGATTATGCATTGGAAGTCGCCGGCATCAATGACCGAGTGTGCTGCCTGTGCTCTATGTTGTTGTTCAGCATTACGGCGATAGTGTAGGAGTCGGTGTAAACTTGAAAGAATTGGCAGCAATATTCAATAAAATCTGAACAGCAGAATATTTATTTGAACTATGCGGTGCTTCACAGCCCGTCTAAAGGCCTGACATTAAGATCGCTGATGGTGCTATAGAACACATCAAGGACATCGTCCCTGACAGTCTCGCAGGACTTGAAATGATCTCTCTGAAAAAGTCACGTCACATCTCTCAGGATTTTTTTTATATAATAGAGAGATGTATTTTGTATCCAATGCTGTATAATCCTGTTGGTTATTTTGAATTTCTGTGATGCGTTTTGAGCACGGGATGGCACTATTTAAATAAAATGTGTCACCACTGAGCTCTGTTGTATCATAACATTATTTCTGTCCACCATGCATGAAAACATGAAATTTTACATTTTTCTTCACCATCACTACAAGGTACAATGTGGTAAGTAACATTTAAAAAGTATTGTTGGGTGTCGTATTCCTTTAAATTGAAAAATGAATGAATTGATGAGCTAGTGAGAGTGAGAGTGGATGCTTGGTTGTAATATTCTCCATTTTTATTTTCTTCTTTTTTAAAGGTTAGCTCCAGAATGTCGTGTTAATCCTCACCGCAGCTTCCTGGGGACGGGGAACTACGATGTGAATGTAATTATGGCAGCACTCCAGAGCCGGGGACTGGCAGCAGTGTGGTGGGACAAGCGCAGGTAACCTAGATGGGGCGTGTTGTGTGTGTCTTGTTGTTCCTTGGACCTCATTGAGAGATCGTCATTCGAGGACAGTCATTGACAATCAACCAATCAGATTTAAAGTTTATCATAAAGCAGGAGGTGGGCAGGTCTGGCAATCAACCAATCAGATTTAAAGTTTATCATAAAGCAGGAGGTGGGCAGGTCTGGAAAACAACCAATCAGATTTAAAGTTTATCATAAAGCAGGAGGTGGACGGGCTTCGCAATCAACCAATCAGATTTAAAGTTTATCATAAAGCAGGAGGTGGGCGGGTTTGGAATTTCATGTGAGAAGAAGAAGACAAACTGCAGAACTGAGAGACATGTCATGGAGTGAAGAGAGTGGCTCAGGTAATTCTGGGCTTCATGGGACTGGACAAAGGCCTCATTCCTGATGATGTTCAAAACCGCACAAAGTAGAGAACAGGAGATGGCAGCTGACTGATGCGCCTATGGCTGCTAGAGGCACTACCGCACTCTGTTGTTTAGTTGACATCCCTGTTTGCTTCCTCTACAGGTCGGTGGACTTGCTACATCTGGACCACATCCTCGGCTTCATCATGAACATCCCATCGCTGGTGTCGCTTGGCTTCCTCTCCTTGCCGTTCCGGAGAAGGCATTGGATAGCAGTGAGACTCGTCAACGAATGTTACTACAACCTGGACTCCAAGCTGAAGGGGCCCGTCCGCATCGGAGATACATGTGACCTGCGGTATGTTGCTTTGTTTTTTTTTTTTTACACTTTAATTACAAATCCTGTCCAATTACATCAGCAGCAGCTGAGCGAGCAAAGAGGAGGTAAAAAAAAAAATGAAAGTGTATTTGTTTCCCATTGTATCACAAGTTTAAGAGGGGGTTTCGGAGGAGTGACTGTGTCTCCTTGGGGTGCGTTCAGCCCCCATCTTCACAACATGAGCGGCAGAGACGCAAAGTGACTGGCATGTAGAGCAGGCCTGGGGGGAGCAGTGAGCGAAGCAAGGAGGGGGTAAGCCCCCTAGTAAATTCCATAAAAAAAGAATGACGTAAAGGGGGCTGGGTGGTCTCGTGGCCTGGAACCCCTGCAGATGTTTTTTTTTTTTTTCTCTCCATCCGTCTGGATTTTTTAATTTTTTTTTCTGACCTCCCTGGCCATTGGACCACCTTACTTTTACTCTATGTTAATTAGTGCTCCCTTATTTTCTCTTTCTTCATCATGTAAAGCACTTTGAGCTCATCATTTGTATGAAAAATGTGCTCTAGAAGTAAAGGTTGTTGTATTCACTTTTTACAAGAACAATACAATAATTTGAGTGTATTTGTTAAAACACATTGTAACTTAGATGAGGATCACACTGTATTATAAGACAAACTTTATACAGGTAGTCCCCGAGTTACGGATATCCGACATTCGACGTACGAACGGGGCCACAGCTGCTCCTTCATCTTTCTGGGGGACGTGACGCAGGCTCCTCAGTAACTACTGCTCTGTCATCTCCGGCCTGGGGACGCTGCAAGCGGTGGCTGGAGGGGGCGATTTCGCCGCTTACGCAGTGTAGTGTCCCTCGGACAGCTCCGGCTGATGAATGGTCCAGTGAGGGCCATGCCCCATTCATTCTCAGTGGGCAGCTGGGTGTGTGGCATGCGCTCGTATGCAGGACGGAGGTTTGATGGGGCGGAGGGGGGTAGTTTGCTGCCCGCCCACACCGCTTTGCAGTGACCTTCAAACGGCTTCCCCTTTCATTCTTAATGGGCGGCTGGTGATGCTGCCAGCGGTGACCTGGTTGTGGCTGAACGGAGGCCATTAAGGGTGGATGGGGCGGCAGGGGGCAGCATTGTAGTGTGCCTCAGGTGGTTGTCTGTTGAATGGGGATGGTGGTGGGCGATTCACTACCCGCCTATGGCTGCACCCTGTTCTCTCTTGGTGGGTGCACGCTGCAGGCAGCATACTGTATGCAAGAGGAGGTGACTGTGTGGTGGGTGGGTGGTGAATCACCCCTCGCCTCCCCCATTCATTCTCAATAGCAAGCCTGCTTGTACTGTTACGCACATAGCAGGGAGTTGTCTCTTGTCAGTACATCAGACGTGTTGACGACGGGTGCCTTCCTCCTGTGATGGCGTGTACAGTGCTGTACAAAAGAGCTTGTCTTAACCTTTTGTCTTCACCCTTCAATAATGTCTCTGAAACACAAATCTGATGCAAGTGCTGGTGATATAGTAAGGAATAGAAAAACATCACCATGGAAAGTCAAGTCAAGTTGGAGAGCATGCACTGGTACAGCACATTGCCACACCCACTACACGACAAAACAACTCGGGATCCCGGTTGGCAACCCCCCAGGTAGACCTGTGGTCCAATCCCACCATCCGGAAATGACCCTCTGTCTGCCACAGCCAGGTGTTACATGGGTGACCCCTTGGCCTGGTCCAGCCATTCGGGTCACCAACAATGAGGCTCTTAGGAGCCAGATCACCCTCAGGGAAACACGCCACATGGCCGTAGTGCCGTAACTGACGCTCCCTCACAATGCAGGTCACGTGCCTCATTCAGGACTCCATGAGCAAAACAAAGTCAAATTAACGGTACCCAAGGATTCTCCAGAGAGACACAAGGAGTCCAGTCTTCTTCTCGGGTCACTGGATGGCATCCATGAATCGCAACCATTTAGCAAGACAGGAAGTACCAGGACTCTAAAGACTTGGACCTTCGTCCTTTTGCATAGACATCTGGAGTGCCACACACCCCTTTTCCAGTGACCTCATGACTCCCCATGCTCTCCCAATCCGTCTACTGACTTCATAGGAAGAGTCACCAGAGACATGAATGTCACTGCCAAGGTACAGTACAGGCCAAAAGTTTGGACGCACCTCCTCATTCAATGTGTTTTCTTTATTTTCATGACCATTTACATTGGTAGATTCTCACTGAAGGCATCAAAACTATGAATGAACACATGTGGAGTTATGTACTTAACAAAAAAAAGTGAAATAACTGAAAACATGTTTTATATTCTAGTTTCTTCAAAATAGCCACCCTTTGCTCTGATTACTGCTTTGCACACTCTTGGTATTCTCTCGATGAGCTTCAACAGGTAGTCACCTGAAATGGTTTTCCAACAGTCTTGAAGGAGTTCCCAGAGGTGTTTAGCACTTGTTGGCCCCTTTGCCTTCACTCTGCGGTCCAGCTCACCCCAAACCATCTCGATTGGGTTCAGGTCCGGTGACTGTGGAGGTCAGGTCATCTGCCTCAGCACTCCATCGCTCTCCTTCTTGGTCAAATAGCCCTTACACAGCCTGGAGGTGTGTTTGGGCTCATTGTCCTGTTGAAAAATAAATGATCGTCCAACTAAACGCAAACCGGATGGGATGGCATGTCGCTGCAGGATGCTGTGGTAGCCATGCTGGTTCAGTGTGCCTTCAATTTCTGGTCTCTGATCTGAGCTGCTGATAACTTGCGATTTCTGAGGCTGGTGACTTGGATGAACTTGTCTTCAGAAGCAGAGGTTACTCTTGGTCTTCGTTTCCTGGGTCGGTCCTCATGTGTGCCAGTTTCGTTGTAGCGCTTGATGGTGTTTGCGACTCCACTTGGGGACACAATTAAAGTTTTTGCAATTTTCCGGACTGACTGACCTTCATTTCTTAAAGTAATGATGGCCACTCGTTTTTCTTTAGTTAGCTGCTTGGTTCTTGCCATAATAAGAATTTTAACAGTTGTCCAATAGGGCTGTCGGCTGTGTAGTAACCTGACATCTGCACAACACAACTGCTGGTCCCAACCCCATTGATAAAGCAAGAAATTCCACTAAATAACCTGATAAGGCACACCTGTGAAGTGAAAACCATTTCAGGTGACTACCTGTTGAAGCTCATCGAGAGAATGGCAAGAGTGTGCAAAGCAGTAATCCGAGCAAAGGGTGGCTATTTTGAAGAAACTAGAATATAAAACATGTTTTTATTGTTAAGTACATAACTCCACATGTGTTCATTCATAGTTTTGATGCCTTCAGTGAGAATCTACCAATGTAAATGGTCATGAAAATAAAGAAAACACATTGAATGAGGAGGTGCGTCCAAACCTTTGGCCTGTACTGTATGTAAACCTCTCGATGAGGTAGACACACTGCTGATGGCCATGCCCAAGAGGTCATTAAAGCCCTGATCTTTGTTTTTTTCAGTACACTCACAACCCCAGACACTCAGACTCCTCACTCAGTCTCTCGACTGCCCCAATCAGAGCCTCCATTGATTCCGCGAAGATCGCAGCATCGTCCGCAAAGTCAAGATCCGTGAATCTTTCTTCACCAACAGATGCCCCACAGCCACTTGACTCCACGATCTTGCCCAACACACAGTGCCATGCCAGCACTGAACAGAGCAGGAGCAGAACACACCACTGATGGACCCCAAAATCAACTGGGAAAAACACAGAGGTCCTGCCTCCACTCTGCACAGCACTCACAGTCCCAGTGTATAGGCTAGCCATGATATCCAGAACCTTGAGGGGATTCCATGAACTCTAAGGATGTCCCACAGGGCAGCTCGGTCAAAAGAAACTCTGCCGATTATTCATGTTTGCGCTCCATGAGAACCCTCAGTGCCAGGATGTGGTCGATGGTAGACTTCTTAGTTGTAAAGCCAGACTGTTCCGGTCACTGGCAGGTAGAAATAATAAAAAGTTCAGAGAGAGGCGACACTCCATCATTCATTGGCAGAGCACTTGGTTACAGTCGGTCAACAATAGCATTTATTAAAAATAATGTACCTGTTCAGACTTACATACACATTCAACTTAAGAACATACCTACAGTCCCTATCTCGTACGTAACCCGGGGACTGCCAGTACACAAAAATGCTTTTATTTCCAGAGTGTCCACAAGCATTTTCTTGCCACTGTTTGCAGGATAAGGGGAGACACATAAGAAGAATACGCCATTGGTGTGTTTATAGAGCTGTGTTTGTCTTCCAGGAACTTTCTCAAGGAGCACATCTCACAGGACCCGTGTGAGGTCCTGCTGGTTGTGGACAAGAAGGTCGAGGAGGATGGCACATGGATGCTGCACAGCAGTTGACGGAGCTGTTTATCCTGTGACTGAAAATGACGCATGCCTGCCTGGAAGAGCTTTGGCCGTGGACTTCGGCGCTTTCAATGGAATAACTCTGCATCTGGAGAACCATACGTTTGCCAGTAACTTTGCACTTTCAACATTTTTATATGCCTTGAATGAGGAACAAGAAGGGATAAGGGTGAGGTCTGAGAAAAGAAACAAGAAAATGTAAATTTGCTTGCTTGGTTAATTGATTGATTGATTGATTGAAGTTTTTTGCATCCCTAAGTAGGTGGATGATTTGGGTTATAAATGATGTGACAAAGGAGAGCGTCACTCTCTGCCTGCCCGGAGGTCCGAGCACATGGCGTCCTGATCACCGCTGTCTTCTGAGCCAGCGTGTGCTTTTTCTATACATTATGACCCTTGATAAGGCCCACCTATCCACTATCGGCTAGGACCCCCCTTTTGTCTTTAGAAAAGCCTGAATTCTTCAAGGCATGGATTTAAAAATATGCAGGTAACAACTGTCAGGAATTTTAGCTCATGCCGAGTCGGTAGCATTAGAAGGTTCTGGCCACGTTTTTCGTTTGGGTGCCGTTTAAGGAAAAAACGAAGCAAACCCACCGGTGACGCATTGGGAGTGGGTTCACGTGCCTGGTCCTCCCTGCGTGGAGAGTGCTTTGAGTCGTGAGAAAAGCTCTATATAAATGTAAAAGAATTGTTGTTATTATTATTATTAATTCAGAATTGAATCTTGACAACAATAAAAAAGTGAATTAGTTAAATTAGCAGCAAGGACTGGTGACTAATTAAGGAAAGGGTTAGAATGAAGGCCTGCAGGCACAGCAGTGGTCCAGGAGTGGAGTTGGAGACCCCTGCCCTGCCCTGCCCTGTCCTGTGCTGGTCGATGTTCTCTTGTCTCTGGTTAGGATCAAAGTGCTGACAGAGGCAGCAGACCCGACTTTGCTACCCAAAGCGATGGTTTGCACTCGTCTAAAGAAATTCCCAGGGCCCCCCAAGTTCATTTTGAGAGGTGTATTCTCTAACCCTTATTCTAGTGTGCACAGGGAAGGCCCCCACGAGATACCATTGCCATGTCCGCCAGCTCCATCTTATCTGAAGGCCCATCCTGCTCATTCTGTTCTCTTACACTTGTGCTCGGATGCATCCACAGACAAAAAAAGGGAATGAAGTCTGTTTAGTTTCTGACACAGATATCTACATTTATGTTTTGTGCCCAGCAGGGGGCACTTTTGAGCCATCCCCTCACTTAAACTGACCTACAGACCCCCCCCCTTCTAGTCATGGGGGTTTTTATTTATAGAAAGATGGGCTCCAGGGAGGTGCAGGGCACAGGTTACATAAAGAGGACAGTAGCATTCACTAATTCCGAGACCCTCTCCACAATACACACAGATTTGCCCCTCGTTACCTTTTCCTTCCCTCTTCTGTCTCACCAGTAGTACTGGGGGATTCCTTTCCTTTGATTCCTCTTCAATTTAAGTCTGTGCTCATCTGGCTGTGGCAAGGAGGCTTTTGTTAAAGTGTGGCCCTTCATGGCCGACTTGCTGACTAACAGTTCTGGGGTCAGTCCTGGCCCTTTTGGAAGTGTACTGCCATCTGCTTAATGCGCTGGGTGCGTCTGTATTGGGCAGCAATCTGGGCATAGCAGCTCTGTAATGGCCAAAATGACTGTTTGGTAGTCTCTAGTCTTCCGTTGTCCACCTTCACTACCAATTTGTGCCATCTGTTGTTCTTCTTCTTTTGGCTGCTCCCATTAGGGGTTGCCACACCAGATCATCGTCTTCTATATCTTCCTGTCCTCGTCCTCTTGCTACGTCACCCCCATCACCTGCATGTCCTCTCTCACCACATCCATAAACCTTCTCCTAGGCCTTTCTCTTCTCCTCTTCCCTGGCAGCTCTATCCTTAGCATCCTTCTCCCAATATACCCAGCATCTCTTCTCTGCACATGTCCAAACCAATGAAATCTCGCCTCTCTGACTTTGTCTTCCAACCATCCAACCTGAGCTGACCATCTAATGTCCTCATTTCTAATCCTATCCATCCTCATCACACCCAATGCAAATCTTAGCATCTTTAACTCTGCCACCTCCAGCTCTGTCTCCTGCTTTCTGGTCAGTGCCACCATCTCCAACCCATATAACATAGCTGGTCTCACTACCGTCCTGTAGACCTTCCCTTTCACTCTTGCTGATACCCGTCTGTCACAAATCACTCCTGACACTCTTCTCCACCCATTCCACCCTGCCTGCACTCTCTTTTCATCTCTTCCACAATCCCCGTTACTCTGTACTGTTGATCCCCAGTATTTAAACTCCTCCACCTTTGCCAACTCTACTCCCTGCATCCTCACCATTCCACTGACCTCCCTCTCATTTACACACATGTATTCTGTCTTGTTCCTACTGACCTTCATTCCTCTCCTCTCTAGAGCATATCTCCACCTCTCCAGGGTCTCCTCAACCTGCTCCTACTATCGCTACAGATCACAATGCCATCAGCAGACCTCATAGTCCACGGGGACTCCTGTCTAATCTCGTCTGTTAACCTGTCAAACACCATTGCAAATAAGAAAGGGCTCAGAGTCGATCCCTGATGTAATCCCATCTCTGTCACTCCTGTCACAGACCTCATCACTGTCACATTTCCCTCGTACATATCCTGTACAACTCTTACGTACTTCTCTGCCACTCCCGACTTCCTCATACAACCCCACAGCTCCTCTCAGTCACCCTGTCATATGCTTTCTCCAGGTCCACAAAGATGCAATGCAACTCCTTCTGGCCTTCTCTAAACTTCTCCATCAACATCCTCAGAGCAAACATCACATCTGTGGTGCTCTTTTGGCATGAAACCATACTGCTGCTCACTAATCATCACCTCACTTCTTAACTGAGCTTCCACTACTCTTTCCCATAACTTCATGCTGTGGCTCATCAATTTTATCCCCCTGTAGTTACTGCAGTCCTGCACATCCCCTTATTCTTAAATATCGCACCAGTACACTTCTTCTCCACTCCTCAGGCATCCTCTCAATTTCCAAGATTCCATTAAACAATCTGATTAAAACTCCACTGCCATCTCTCCTAAACACCTCCATGCTTCCACAGGTATGTCATCTGGACCAACGGCCTTTCCATTTTTCATCCTCTTCATAGCTGTCCTTACTTCCTCCTTGCTAATCCGTTGCACTTCCTGATTCACTATCTCCACATCATCCAACCTCTCTCTCTCTCGTTCTCTTCATTCATCAGCCTCTCAAAGTACTCTTTCCATCTGCTCAACACACTCTCCTCGCTTGTGAGTACGTTTCCATCTTTATCCTTTATCACCCTAACCTGCTGCACATCTTTCCCAGCTCGGTCCCTCTGTCTAGCCCATCGGTCCTTTTCTCCCTCCTTAGTGTCCAACCTCTCATACAACTCATCGTAAGCCTTTTCTTTAGCCTTCGCCACCTCTCTCTTCACCTTGCGCCTTATCTCCTTGTACTCTTGTCTACTTTCTGCATCTCTGACTATCCCACTTCTTCTTCACCATCCTCTTCCTCTGTATACTCTCCTGTATTTCCTCATTCCACCACCAGGTTTCCTTTTCCTCCTTCTTCTTTCCAGATGTCACGCCAAGCACCCTTCTTGCTGTCACCCTTACTACATCTGCTGTAGTTTCCCAGCTGTCTGGTAACTCTTCACTGCCACCCAGTGCCTGTCTCACCTCCTCCCTAAACTCAACCTTGCAGTCTTCCTTTTCAACTTCCACCATTTGATCCTTGGCTCTGCCCTCACTCTCTTCCTCTTCTTGATCTCCAACGTCATCCTACAGACCACCATCCTATGCTGCTTAACTACACTTTCCCCTGCCACCACTTTGCAGTCTTCAATCTCCTTCAGATTGACTCTTCTGCATAGGATGTAATCTACCTGTGTGCATCTTCCTCCACTCTTGTACGTCACCCTATGTTCCTCCCTCTTCTTAAAATACGTATTCACCACAGCCATGTCCATCCTTTTGGCAAAATCCACTATCCTCTGACCTTCTTCATTCCTCTCCTTGACACCATACCTACCCATCACCTCCTCGTCTCCTCTGTTCCCTTCACCAACATGTCCATTGAAATCCGCTCCAATCACCACTTTCTGTCCCTTGGGTACACTGTTCATCACTTCATCCAATTCGTCTCCAAAAATCTTCTTTCTCACCCATTGCACACCCAGCTTGTGGTGCATATGCACTAACAACATTCATCATCACACCTTCAATTTCTAGCTTCATAATCATTACTCTTTCTGAGACTGTTTTCACCTCCAAACACTCTTGACGTGCTGTTCCTTCAGAATAACTCCTACCCCATTTCTCCTCCCATCCACACCATGATAGAACAATTTGAATCCACCTCCGATCCACCTGGCCTTACTCCCCTTCCATTTAGTCTCTTCACACACATATCAACCTTCCTTCTCTCCATCATATCTGCTAACTCTCTCCCCTTACCAGTCATACTGCCAACCTTCAAAGCTCCTACCCTCAGCTCCGCTCTCTTTACTTTCCTCCTGTCCTCCTGCCTCCGGACACGTCTTCCCCCCTCTTCTTCTCCCCCCTCTTTTTCAGCCAACAGTAGCCCAATTTCCACCAGCACCCTGTTGACTAACAGTACTGGTGGCGTCCGTTCCGGGGCTTCACCGATCTGGTAAGGAAATCTGTATTGTTTTCTGCAGATTTTTAGACTGTGTACTTTTCCTGATGTAACCCTCCCCATTTATCCGGTCTTGGGACCGCCATGGTCTGTGCTTCCTTTAATGACTGATTTAAAATAAAAATGGAACTCGGTTGCCTTAAACTCTAAAACTCTCCTGTCTCTGCCCTGTGAGCGTCCCCTAGAGGTTACAGTATATATAATGTGTTTGGCTATGACATACGATGTAAGAGAACATTGTCCAACCAGCTTAATCCAGTTTTAGGTCAGGCCTGAGTGGTGGCTTTCCTGGCAGAATTGGGCAAAGGGCAGGAAGTAACCCTGAAGGAGGTGGCAGTCCATTGTGGGACCCACACACGTGTACAGAGTCCAACTAGTCTCATATCTATGAGAGAGCAAAACTATGACTCCTAGTGGGCGTATTTCTATACACTGTCAATCAAGAGTGTGGGCACACCCAGAAATGGGCGTGTTTTTGGATTAAAAATTGAAACGTCTTTTAAAAGATGCAATGAAATTGATTTAAAATCACAGCCAGGACTTTATTAGAATTAGTAATGGCTATTACTGCTTGAAATGACCGATTTTTAATTTGACTGTACAGCCCCATTTTCAGCAGCCATTCCTTCAGGGTCCTCATTGTCACCTCCCTTAGCTCAGCCTCGTGTAGTCCGTTTACATGCTGATTGGTTATTAGAGAAACTTTTGGAATCCCAATCCCACCGCTGACACCAGTTATTCTGTAAGGTCCTGGCAGTTCCTAACATTCAGTCCCGGGTTCATAGATGTCCACAGTGACCAACTGAGGACCCGAAATGGGTTTGTGCTTCACACCACACACTCCGATGTCCTTCTCCTCTTATGCTGTTGTCTATCTGGGCCTTCCCCTCCTTTTTCTGTTCTGCTCAGTTCCAGTCTGTCCTGTTCCATCAAGGCAGTAATGGACACCATTGTAGGAAATCTTCAGCGTCTCAAGGAGTAAAGCAACGACTGATGTGCTCCTTGAGAAAGCGGATTTCATTTTGGCCATTTTGAACCCCGAGCTGAACTTTAAGAGTGTCGGCACCTTACAATTCAAGTGTACAGAGTAACAGGTGTCAGCGGTGGGATTGCACTCACAAAGACGTCTCTCGTGTCGACAGAACTAATGAAGGCTGAGCTAAGGGAGGTGACGATGAGGGCCCTGAAGGAGTGGCTGATGAAGATGGGGCTGGTCAGTCAAATGTGAAGAAGAAATGGAAAACTCCTTCAGATGGAGCTGCCAGGTCAAGAGGAGAAGAGGAAGGCCTAGGATGAGGAGGTTTATGGATGTGGTGGGTGTGACAGAGGGCCATCATACACACTAGGAACGTCCTGGCTGAGTTTTCAAATCGATTTCATCAACTCTCTTGATGATTAAAGGGGTCCATTTCTGTCTGAAAGGTGAACATTTGTGGGTCTGCTGGGAGTACTTAGTGCCATTTTAGGCCGAGACCCTCGACTGGAGTGAAGGCCTTTCAGAAGATGGCGACATTGCACTGCTTGTGTGAAAAAGATCAGGCGGTGATTTGAGAAGACAGCCGCGGGCCTTGTGACGCTGGCGTTTTATACGTGAATTTGAATTTATTACGCCTGCACCGATGATGGTGGAAGTTCCAGTAGGTCATCCACAAAATGGAGGATTATTACGAACTGGGGGCCGTGCTGCAGTTTGTGTTAAACAAGTCAAACTTGGGAGGACATCCATCCATCGTCTAAACCCACTCCAGTCTGAGGAGGGTCATGGGGCAGCTGGAAACCATCCTAATGAGCAGTGGGCACAAGGTGGGGCAACACCTGAATGGGGTGCCAGTCCATCTCAGCGCAAACAAACACACACACCACACACACAATGAGGCCAATTTAACATCACCAGTCCACCATGGCTTCAGACTTTAGGAGAAGGAGAACATGCAATCAGCACACGGGGTGGACCTGAGATGTGAACCCCACCCTCCTTGTTGTGAGGTTGCAGCAGCACTGCCACACTGCCACCCATTGGAGGGCCATTTCATGCCAAATGCTGCATGAGCCCGGGGAGCCTGAAAAACAATTGGTGGTGCCACACAGAAGACGGAGCTTCAGCAGTGACATGGGCTTTATGACTGGTGAGTCTGAACTGACCCAGCATCACTAAGTGTGGGCATGTGTGAGCGTGGCACCCCATGCTGCCAGACAAGGCTTCGACTGAACGAGTAGGTGGACGCCTCTTCACTTGACAGTGTGGCACAGAACAGACCACTGGGCACAAGCGCTGTAACATCACTGGCACTGAAGCACAAAACATTCAGAATGAGCCAAAGGGCTGGCAGAGGATGGCATTTCTGTGACGGGACAATCGGACAGAGCAGAGGGGCAATTTAGAGGATCTGAAAATCCCTTTGTGGATCTTGTTTAGCTATTTGGCTGATGTCTTCATGGAAGGCGACTTACACATTTATGATGCAACTGATGACATTTATTATGGTTTAAAAGGTCAGAGCCCAGCAGGTCAAGTGACTTCCTGAGGGTCACACAGTGACAGTGTCAGGATTTGAACCCACAACCTCAAGGTTTGAAGTCCAAAGCCTTAACCACCACACAACACCTCCTTCCCAACAAGGACACTGGCTAGGTTAGTGCTGCAATTCATTGTGATGGGCAGTGTGGCCAAGTGAATGAGACACTGGACTGTAAATCACAAGGATGCCAGTTCAATCCATGCCACCTGCCAGCCAGCCAGCTCATCTTCCTGCATTCCAGTTGAATACAACGCACGTCCAGCTCACTTCAGGAGGAATCCGATAAAGGAAGACCCACTTCTTTTGGTGTAATGCCAGGGCACATGTGCTGTATGCCACCATTTACTGGCATTTCTTACAAAGTAGAAAGTTAAGGATGAGGCACAAAGTGAAGATGTCTGGCAGTGCGGCTGTGCGTTTTAATACAGAACACGTGAAAAGTGTGGCTGTGTATTCTCATGGAGTCTTATTTTTAACAACCATATACTGCTAAATATTCCAAATGATCAAATATTTTATACATTCAGGTGTGTATTTGAGTGGGGTTTGTTTTTAGTATAATATTTATTATTTTTAATAAATTAATTTCTTCATTAATGTGTTAATTATTGAGTTTCTGGAAAATGGTAAATTTCCACATCTACAGTATATCTGTCTATCATACTGTACAGTGCCTTTCCTATCTGTCTATCTATAATACCTTTGAAAGCCTATGCTTTGAAGAAGCTGTGCATGTGTATTGTGACGTCACGTGTATGCCTCGTTTATTATTTTTTCTCGCGTTTTCTGCTTCACAAGCCCCCCAATGCCACCTTTGCATTTTAGTGTTATTCCTATAGTTGGCCCGACTGCTGTGCGGCCGTTACGTTACGGTGCGCTATCGACGCCTATCCGCGCGAGGGCAGTGTTTGCCGCATAACGTCCTCTCAGCTCTCCATTCAGTCACTGCGCTCGTTGTTCATTTGGGCTGACGACTTTCTTAGCCCGGACGATGTCTACTAGCAATGGCTTCAGGTCCAAGTGAGGGTCTTTGGTCAGTGACCACTAAGTAAATAAATGCCGCAAGAGTGTTCCAATAAATCGTAAATAAAAATATACCGCATAAAGAACATTCATTACCACTACTAATTAAAAGTAATTATTAGAACTACGGTACTTTATTTGTCTCACACAGTTTAGATTGTAGTACTAGGGTGTTGTACCTTGTTAGCCATTATGAATGTAGAGAAGCCAAGCAAAATGACACCTTTTATTGGCTAATAACTTAGCCAATAAAAGGTGTCATTTTGCATGGCTTTTCTCTACAGTTTAGATTGTAATTCTTAAAAAGTTATTCGAATTAATAATGACAGTTGCAGTGAATGCAGTAATCCTCTAATCTAGTGGTTCCCAAACTCAGTCCTGGGGACCCCCTGTGGCTGCAGGTTTTTGTTCCAACCAACTTCTGTTTTTAATTGAACTCCTAGCCCAGTGAAGTGAGCTGTTAATTTCAAGTTCCTGTGCTTTGGAGTCAATGTAGAAATAACAAAACTAAGTTTGGTAAATTTGTATTAAAATGTACTAAACACTTATAAAGGAATATTTTTTTCCGGTACTTGTTGTGTACTAAACGATCGGCACTATTGTCACGCAAATCGGTGTGGCCGCCGCCCAGGTTGCTTAATGTTTGGAGTTTAAATTATTGCACTGACCTACCCCAACCACAAATACTAACTATAAGAGGGGCTGCTAGCATAGTTGCCTATAGGTCCCTAATGTTACTGTCCCCTTTGGGTGCCGAATCTTAAAAACTTAAAAATCCGATTTGCGTCACGATAATAGCAAAAGGGTACTAGCCGTCCGTTTAGTACACAAGCACCTTTTTTCCTTTTTAACAATTTTTAGCCCGATTTTCAATCTGCTTTTCCAGGTGTTCTGATTGTTTAATTTATTATATACTAATTAGTGAGTCTGATTCTGAAGTTATTGCAGCCGTTTATCATTTAGTGTTGTTTACCTGGCTGTCAGTTCTGTTTGTATGTAATTATCATTATTAGGATACAATGAAGGGTGCAAACTGCAAAAAAGAAATAAATTGCAAAACAATAGGACAACAACAAAAGAAAGGTAAGCGTTTTAAAGCAAAATAAATCTTTCTAAATGTCTTATACATGTAAAAATAATACTGCTGTGCTTTTTTAAAGGCAGAATAAGAGAAGGGAAAAAAAGACCATCTAAATAAATGAGATGAGTTATTATCACTAATTGTGAATTTGGCTGGAATGAAAACCTGCAGCCACAGCGGGTCCTCGGGACTGAGTCTGGGAACCGCTGCTCTAATAAAATCTGAGCGGAAGAGGGCGTAACTTAAATGATACATTTTAGATATTTTAAACAGACCTTTTCATTAATCTATCTGTTAATTCAGCCATTTCTGGACTGTGTGATTCGGTAGTAGCGGACAGACGGCAGCAATGAATCTTGGACGGGATGCCTGCCAGCGCATCTTTTCGCGATCTGACCGTTTACGACCACCTTGACTCCACGTCCGTGGACTGGGGAAGGAAAATTGAGAAGATCGACACCGCGGACATAACGGACGTCCACCAGCTTTTCGAACATAACACAATTTAATTACATAAAAAAAAAACTTTATTCAAAGAAAGCTCCTAAAGAAGTTTCTAATTGGGCTTATTCCGTTCTGTTATTCTCTCACATACTGCCATCTACCTCTCCATGTATCAACAGAATAAAATAGTTTTTTTGCCTTTTTTTTTTTACTTTCCCCCTCACTGACGTAGCCCTTCTTCTCACCACCTGCTCACACCAGCCTGGTAACTGCCCCGCGTTTTCCCCAACCGAATGCAAACTCCAATTCCCAGTGGGCTGTGCGTGCCTGCCGATGTTCTGACGTCACGAAAGCGGAAGCGAGTTAGATAGTACGAACTTTCAGGTTTCTTGCCGGCGAGTACTGTCAGGTGAGTAGTCCTTGGCAACATAACGAAATAACACAAGTCTTGGATGTTATGAGATATCTTATCGACGGATACATTTTATTGTTTATACTTAGAGCAGTATCAATTTAATTCATATTTAGTCCAATACTTTAGTGTTTCGGAAAATGGCTTGACAATATTGACGGCGACTAGCCTTTTAAATGTTAATTAATTACCTGGTGTAGTGTTCAGGGTGTACCTACGGAAGAATAAAATAAAAGGTTGAGACGCGGGTGTCAAAGATGCCAACAGACAGCACTGACAGTTTGTAGGCGGGTTTTTACTTTTTTTAAATAATGGAATTAACTTTCACCTCTTTTGCTTCTGTTTGTAAGAGTTTACTTTTTCGGGAAACTAGTTCAACATAAGAAATCTGACAAAAGAGAGGAGACCATTCAGTCCATCAAGTCCGCTTGTTTAGCTGACATTAAAATCAACAAACGAATTTGTACTGAACAATGGCAACGTCAACTGTCAAATAACTAAAACACCACAAAGAGCGTCAGCAGCTCACCCTGCCTGTTGTTACTCTGAACGAGTCCTCGTATTATTTCATGACCGCGCCTCTAACTGTTTGTACTTAAGGCTGGTGTGTTGGTGGCGGCTGTGACAAGTCAGTCCCGACGTGATTTTACTGTGACCAGAGTCGCACGTGAAGAGCTGGCTGGCGTTACGGAACACGGCGGAAGTGAGAAGGCAAGCAAAATGGACCCCTTTGATTGGCCAACTGAACAGATTACACTATGCGGGTTTACGAGGTAACTCGGGCCCCCTCTTCAGGCAGATAGATGTAAGAGTTGCCTCGAAAGCCTGCATATCGTAATCTTTTTAATTGCCCAATTAAAGGGGTCGTTTTACATCTCATTTCATTCGTAATGGCACAACAACACAGTGTGACACCCTCGTACTCCACCATGACTTAGAAAGAGCAGCGTGGGAGGCTCTCCTTCCGTCAAATCACTTTTCTGGGTGGCAGAATTGAAGAACTTAAAGAATGCTGTTGACTTGAGTGGGCCTTTTGGATAAACAGCGTGTGTTCTTTGTCATAATTTTTTAAAAATTCATGAATTCAAACCTGTACAAAATCCAACTCCTCAATGACAACATAGCAGAAACAAAGACCTGAGTCGCGCTAAATGAGCGACTTTCGAAGTTCTTGCCTCGTTCTTTACCGTCTCTCTTGTCTTTGAGTACAGTTAATGTATGACATGTCAGTTTTGGCATTCAGTCGGTTGGCAGGCTGCTGCTCCATCAAGAGAGCCCAGTTTTGTCACCTGCAGACTGGCAAGCAGAATTCAGTTGGCAGTGCCAATTTAATAGTCTGGCGTCAGGTGAGATGTTTCCATTAAATATTCCATGATGATTTAGGAAAAACATTTGTGACAGACGGATATCAGCAAGAGTGAAAGGGAAGGTCTACAGGACGGTAGTGAGACCAGTTAAGTTATATGTGTTGGTGACGGTGGCACTGGCCAAAAAAATAGGAGATAGAGCTGAGAGGTTGCAGAGTTAAAGATGCTAAGATTTGCATTGGTGGTAACGAGGATGGACAGGATTAGGAATGAGGACATTAGAGGGTCAGCTCAGGTTGGACGGTTGGGAGACAAAGTCAGAGAGGTGAGATTGTGCTGGTTTGGACATGAGCAGAGGAGAGATGCTGGGTATATTGGGAGAAGGATGTTAGGGATAGAGCTGCCAGGTAAGAGGAGAAGAGGAAGGTCTAAGAGAAGGCTTATGGATGTGGTGAGAGAAGACATGCAGGTGATGGGTGTGACAGAACAAGATGACGAGGACAGGAAGATGATCCGCTGTGCTTACCCCTAACGGGAGCAGCTGAAAGAAGAAGAAGAAGCTTTAGCAGAAACATTTCAAGAGCTAACAGTCTCTTTATAATTTCTACATTTTGTGTAATGGTGATCATGGCCACTTTGACATCACAGGACAGTTCATATGTGCTGCCCAGTATGATAGCCAAGAAAATAAATACAAATCGGCAGTGGTCTCCCCTCGACTTTCTCATTTACTCAGATATGAGGATGGATATTTGAGGAGTAAACCACAAGACAAGGATTGTATTTTTATATTTTGAACATTAAAGAACCTCAAATTAATATGTTGAACAATTATTATAAAAGTAAAGTTGAATAAATCGGACTCTGCAGTTGCATGAATGAAAGGTAAAGTACTACTTCCGGTTAGCGGAAATAGCCCAAAAGTTGATAGAGATCTACGTTTGGTATCTCATACTTGTATGCAAAATTTGGTTGACCAAAGTGAACGTGAACTCAAGTTATTGTGTTTACATAAACACACAGAGACAGACAGACAGAGACACAGACATAGTGATATTTTCGGACTCGGGGAGGTCTAAAACATCGAGATTCATCAAAATCTCGACATCAAATTTTTAAACCATTACAATACCTTCCCTATTCTTTGTATACGAGAAAGTAAAAAGTTTATAGATTGTAAGTTAGAGGATAAAGTAATTCCTAATATTCTTTTTGACAAGGCGTTAACACTAGAATTACCAAAGCTTACGAAAAAACTCATAAACGCGGCCCACCTTAAATCCCTCCGCACCTCTCCGTCAGCGTCTTTTGTCTTGTAAATGTGTTGATCCATACAGGCAGCCTGCTCTCCCATCCTCCCACCACCACAGAAACTCCAACAATTGCTCTCCCAGCTCAAGCCTTATTTATCGGAGAGTGAGGTAGCACCCAGAGCTGTATAGGCTAACAATAATAGATCGTTATTTGGAACGCATGCATTTCACGATGTGTTCCGTGTCTACAAAGATCTGTGTAAGTGTAGCATGACAGGAAATGCAAGAAATGTTGAACACATAGCTAAGACAAACTTTTTCCATGTTTCAGTACGAACGACAAAATTTTGACATATAATATGTGCAGACTTAAGTCCGAATATCAAAGCGGGAGCGAGATGTTGTATTCGGTGGTAGACGGGGAGCCAGTGAAGTTGAGAGAGAATCGCTGGAAGACGTTCAGTGGATTTAGATCAGGTAATAGTCCCAGCAGCAAGTTGTGAGTGATGGTTACGTTTGTTTTAGGGTTGCATTGCAGTAATCTGTATGTGAAGTGGCTGAGGCCTTACCCAATACTTCAGCACCATGTTGTGTAAGAACAGGACGGAGTGTAGAAATGTTTGGGAGGTCCGAGTAAGATTATCTGTAGCAGACCCTATCCCTAAACACGGGACTGTTGTTTCAGTTCATTTTCCACAACTGCCCTCAGATCCTCAGGTTCATAACGTGAGCAGCTTTGGTGTTGTATGTCTGCTGCACCTTGGGCACTACAACACTCTGTCCATTGTCGTGTTGCGCTCATTTGATGACTTGATAACTTCAGGCTGCCACCAACTCCCACAAGGTGAAAAAGGAGGTGAAGATCTGTGCTGGAAAGCAGTGGCACGCCGGCCACAAGAGCCAAGCTCTGGGAATGGCGGGACACCAACTGTACAGCGTAGCCATCGGCCACACGAGCAGCCAGCTCCTCTTTTCATCTTTCTGTGGTGAGCAGCACTCGCTCAGAGACCCTCTACAAATCCGGGCTTTGCTTCTGTCTGTTTTATGACAGGTTGGCACGTGGGCAGGTGAAGTGGCCCACCTGAGGTGGCACGTCAAGGCGCCGATGAGGGCTCAGCTGGCCACCCTGTGGTTTAAAGTCTACTGGCGTAAGCACGGAGCCTTTCAAAGCCAGACAAACTCTAAAGGCCGCCGCTCACTGGCCACATTCATTCTCATCTCCAAACCAAAGTGAACTTTTATAAACGCAAGGAAAACTGAATAAAACGTGAAATTTGTGCCAGCGAACTCCAATTGTAGAAGGTCTGTAAACGTCAAGCTGAGAGAGCCTCTGCTTCCGACCCACAAGAGACGTCACTGATCACTGAGATCTCCCAACAGGCCGTGTGTCAGAAGTCGGCACCGTGGGCCGGGCGGCAGTGGGCGCCGCAGTTGGTTCGGCCTGCTTTTACTTGATCGTGCTTGGCTAAGATCTTAGCAAAGGTTGTTGCTGCTC
Source organism: Polypterus senegalus (assembly GCF_016835505.1). Lineage (NCBI taxonomy): Eukaryota > Metazoa > Chordata > Cladistia > Polypteriformes > Polypteridae > Polypterus > Polypterus senegalus. The sequence continues at coordinate 10,915,450 of NC_053171.1, forward strand.
AGCTTAAGGATTACTTAAACTTACATCACCTGCTTGCGCCTTTTCAGTCGGGACTCGGAGCCCCACATAGCACTGAAACTGCTTTACTTAAGGTAACCGCAGATTCTGGGATGGCCGTCCTTCTAGTTCTCCTTGACGTTTGATACAGTTAACCCTGACATTTTACTGTCCCGACTTTCAGTTCTTGGTATCTCTGGTGCTGCTTTTTCTTGGTTCACATCACACCTCAGTGATCGCCAGTACTACGTCTTCATTAGGGAATACAAATCTGCCACTACTTCACTCACACAAGGGTCAGTTCTCGGCCCAATCCTCTTTAACATCTCTTTGCTCCCATTAGGTGAGATTGTTCGTCAGGATGGTCTAAGCTTCCGCTGCTATGCCGATGACACACAACTTTATGTAAGTGTTGATGCAACTGCAACATCTTCATCTGTTGCACTGACTGACTGCATTCAGGAAATCAATCATTGGATGACAGATCATTTTTTACTCAATCCTGATTAAACAGAAATCTTATTAGTTGGCACCAAATCTGTCCTCTCTACTCTTCATGGGCTAAAAATTGACGTTGATGGGGTCCTGGTTGAACCCTCCGCATCAGTCCGTAGTTTGGGTGTCATCTTCTTACTTTTCAACCACACGTTAACTCGATAGTACAGACGGCTTTTTTTCATCTCCGTAACGTTGCTCATCTGCATTCTTTCCTCAGTGTGGAGGATACTGAAACACCGATTCACGCTTTCATCTTCACGACCCGTCTGGACGATTGCAATGCACAAGGCCTCCCAACTAAATATATCAATAGATTACAGTATGTTCAGAATTCTGCTGCTCATCTACTTACGCACACTCAACAATCTGCTCCCATCACTCCTGTCCTCTATGGTTTGCAGTGGTTACCAGTCTTCAAGAATCAAATATAAAATAATTCTTCTCACCTTTAAAGCCCTTGATGGTTTAGCCCCTCATTATCTGTCTGAGCTGCTGGCCGTACATTAAGATCATCGGATGCTAACTTACTCACTGTGCCTAAATACAGGTTAGGAACTATGGAGGGAAGAGTTTTCAGTGTGATGGCCCCTAAATTTTGGAATGCTCTTCTTCTCAGCCTTCACGAGGACAAATCTATGATTCCTGTTAAAAACACATCTCTTCAATGAGTATTATTTATTTTCTTGTATGTAATTTCTATTGTCTTGTTAATTTGTTTATTGAAATGCAAAGTGTCCTTGAGTGTATGAAAGACACTACATAAATAAAACATTATCTATACTAATAAAACGCAAAGCCCTCACTGACTGACTCACTCATCACTAATTCTCCAACTTCCCGTGTAGGTAGAAGGCTGAAATTTGGCAGGCTCATTCCTTACAGCTTACTTACAAAAGTTAAGCAGGTTTCATTTCGAAATTCTACACGTAACGGTCATAACGGTCGACATGTTGAACTTTCTTATTTATGGCCTCATCTTCATGAAATTTGGTAGGCGGCTTCCCTGCGCTAACCGAAAACGATGTACGTACTTATTTCGGTGGTATGATGCCACTGTTGGCCGCCATATTGAATTTTTTTTTCTTTATTTTTATTAATTTTATTACAATCCATACAAAGCAATCAAGTTTTTACAAAAAGAAAAATTAAGTTAAGAACAGATCGATCCCCACCCCTGAGAGAGAGAGCAAGCCAAACGGCGTTAAATTTAAGGCTTGTAAACATACATAAATTAATAAATTCTCTGTGCTTTATGAGCTTATTTTAAAATGTTACTGATTAGATCCTGCCATGTTTTGAAAAAAGTCTGTACGGATCCTCAAACTGAGTATTTGATTTTTTCCAACTTCAAATAGTATAACACATCGGTTTCCCACTGACTTAAAAGAGGAGAGTTTGGGTTCTTCCAGTTTATCAGAATAAGTCTGCGTGCCAACAGTGTAGTGAATGCAATCACAATTTGTTTGTCCTTCTCCACTTCAAACCCCTCTGGAAGAACCCCAAACACAGCTGTTAATGGGTTAGGAGGGATTGTGAGTCCAAGGCTATCTGAGAGGTAATTAAAAATTTTTGTCCAGAATAATGTTAATACCATATTGAACTTTTCAATGGTCTTTGTTACTTATGGGCCCATCTTCAAGAAATTTGGTATGCGGGTTCCCAACGCTAACTAAATCTTACGTACATATATACGTCCATAGCCTGCAGCTCGGTCACCGTGTGAGGCGGCGTTGGGTCCCCCATCTCAACGCCTCCCACGTTGTTGGCTGCCTTCCTATATAAGGCCGTCCGTCACTTCAGTCTCTACATTCCCTTCCTTGCTTCGCCACAGGATTCACGTCTCCCTGCTGATAACTGCAGCATTTTTATTTAATCCACGGCTTCTCCGCTGTTTTATTGTTCATTTATTACGATTATAGTTATTGTGTAGGTATTTTAGACTTACTTTACATTGTTCAGGTACCCATTTCCTTTATCATTCCAACCGTACCCCCATTAACATGTCTATCGAGGTGATCACCATCGATCAAAGAACTGTCACTTACCGAGTGGTTTCCATGCCCGGAGATGGCACCTGCCTTTTCCATTCTCTGTGTTACATATTGCACGGCCATATCAGGCTCACTCTTGATATCCGGAGGAACATTGTGTCTTATGTATTGAATGACTGGGACAGGTTCAAGGTGTGGACTGATGACGGTACAGGAGATAATTAGACTACACAGGAGCACTAGAAGAGTGAAATGCTTAAGCCCTTCACCTATGGTTCTGCATGTGAGTTGATGGCTGCCGCTGAATTGTTCGGTTGTCGCTTTCAAGTGTACCGAAATGGCCAAGTATTTTACACCTTTCGACAACCGCCAGTGCCTCTTAAACATCTTAGATTCACAGGTGACGATTTCAGTAGTGGACGCTTTGATGTTTATGAATGTTTAAACTCTCAAAAGCTGGATGTGAAGTTATCGATGAAGCCGGTTGTGTGCTTACAACGCTTGACAGATGCTGAATGTCACTTCAACACAAGTCCTACAAATACTGTCGTAATTGAAACAAACCATGAAACTCAAACCGATTATGACAGCAGCAATCCAAGCTGTGAGATTTGAGACAAGATTACTGTTCACATGGCCAACTGTACGTTGTATGCTCAAGAGTAAGCTCAGCACACAGCTTGGCCATATTACAACCGGAGGGCCGAACTCACAATGTGGTATACAAAGAGATCGTTAACAAATAATTATTGGTATATTTTCCCTCAGTTTAAAAAGGTTTACTTTTCTTCTTAATAAAAATTTTAAGGCAGTACTTCGCCGCTGCGAAGCGCGGGTATTTTGCTAGTTATTATTATTATTACTAGGGGGCTTCGCCCCCTGCTCGCTGTGCTCGTCAACCCCCGTTTTTGTTTTTCTGGATACACACTTTTAAGATTTTTTTTTTTCTGTAAAAACAATATTTTGAATCTTTCAAGTCCCAATGTGCTGAATCTTTTGAAAGTGGTCAGTGAGATGTGTGTTTAATGACTTTGTACCATAATTCAGGATATGTTTCTCTGTTTGGAATTTCAGCACAGACAAAGCGATCGACATCATCAGCAGTTAATAATTGTTTTTCCAAAGTAACCAATAAATGCATGTACACTAAACTCCACTTTTGAAATTCTCAAGATTCTTTATTTGTCACATGCACAGTTATACAGGACAACACGCAGTGAAATGCATCCTGATCCGCTTATCAAAAACTGCAAAGTTACAAGAATATCAGTTAGATTAACAAAAAGTCCTAGATTGAAAGATAACAGTATAGTAGAACATAATAAATAAGTAAAATTATGTGAATAAAGTAGAATTAAGTGTTAAGGTGCAATAGTGCAGTGGTTATTGTGCAAAACCAAAGTTAGTCAGGTGCATAGTTAAATGAGGCAGTTTGTTTGCGCTCCTGCGATCTTTACTTTCTTTTTTTTATATTTTCTAATTTTCTTACTTTCATATTCTTGAACTTTCTCCACATTGCGCAACATTTTTAAATTTTTTTTTAACCTTTCCAAATCCACTGCTTTCATAATCTCTAATCTGCTCTGCATGTTTAAAGCGCCGTATTTGGACGAGCTTTGTTTCAATTCCACTTGTTCCGGGCTGATAATTACTTTCCTTATTTTCTGAATTTGCACCTCGATTATTCTTTTTCTTTTTTGTCTCTCCAACGCTTTTGAGTCTCTTTTCTCCACGCTGCTTTCTTCTTTGCTTAGTCGTCTACGTTTCATTTATAACGTATTGCCCTTATGCGCTTTATATGCACTGAGAGCCCTGGATCTGTGTCTGCTCAAAGCCAAAACACGAGTGAATGTGTGGCTGGCTGCCCGTGCTCTTGTTTATTTGTAAGTATGGCGTGTCTTGCAAGAATCTCGTGGGATGGTCCTCAATCTCTTGGCACAAAGTCTCGTGTTTAAGGCCCCCGCGAGACGCTCCATGGCCAATCTGTTTAGTCTTGCGGGTCTTTTGAAGTTTCTTCCGTGATCTTAATGTGAAGATCACGTCTCGTCGCCCTACTGTTTCTCTCCAGGATTTTTTTTTTATAATAGAGAGATAACCCATTAGTCAAGTAGTTAGAAATTGGTGGCCTGTTCTTTGTCTTTCTCTTTTTATATAAAAAAAATCTTTAATGTCCCACGAGACAAAGGGGACAGCTGCTGTACGGGCTTTTAAAAGTTCTAAGCGTTGCGTGACATGCAGATCACACGACAGAGCAGTAGCAGCCAGCCAGCAGCTGATCAAGCAAAGAGGAGGTAAATTAAATACAACTGTATTTGTTTCCCATTGTATCACCGTTTAAGAGGGGGTTTCTGAGGAAAGACCGTGTCTCCTTGGGGTGCGTTCAGACCCCCTCTTTACAACGCGAGCGGGAGAGGCGCAGAGTGGCTGGTGCATCATGTGTCCTCTTGGGCGAGCGAGCGAAGCAAGCAGGGGGCAAAGCCCCCCAGTTAATAAAGATGGTAGTGTGGTCTTCACAAACCAGTTGACTGTCACAGGGGCCGGACCCTCCCCAGCAGCATGCAGTACGAGCCGGAAAGAGCCTGGAAGTAGCGGCAGTCCATTGTAGTTACGTGAGACAATAGCAACAAAATGCCTTTCGATCTCGGGATCCCCGCCGTGTTTCTAATAATCGCCTTTAGAATGAGGCACCGAGTTTTTACATTTTTTAGGCTCCATTAATATTTAGAATTACCCTTTAAAACATTATGAAAATTGTACTCTGTCCATTCAGCTGAGTGTATTCCTATTAAGAGCCCCTCTGAGTGTGAGCTCAGTGCGCTGTAAACACATAACACTGACTCACAGATGGGGGGCGCCAGTCGTGAAAACATACTCCTTTTTTTTTATCTGTGTGGATTCTTTTTGTTTTGTTTTTTTCCTCTGACTTTTAACTATAATGCAAGTCTGTTGGAGCCTCCTCTTCCTCACCTGTTGCCTGACGTAGCTGACAAAGGGTCGCGGCTCCCAGGCAGAACAGGGCAGCAAAGCAGGCTTAATGAACTGGGAGTCTGTATGCCCAGGGAGTCAGTCAGAGCTGTCAACAAAAGAAAAGCGAGTGGGGCATACGGCCTGGAGGGGCCTGGAGTGTCCTGTAGTTCAGACAGCAGATGAAGATCAGCGACACTTCACAACTCGCCTCATCTGTCTGGTCGTAATTTTTTGATTTGACGTACTTTGTTAATTTTGAATGACCTGTAGGGGGTCAGCCATTGTACTGCACCCCGGAGCAATTTTCAAGTTAAGAGCCCTTCTGGCAGTAACGGGATTTGAACCGGCAGCCTTCCAGACCCCAGCGTAGACCCTTAGCCTCGGAGCCATCATATCGCTGTACTTGGGTAGAGAGTCCAAGGCATTAACTGAAGTTTAAACCGTGTGTCTGAAGTCTCACAACATGCAGAGTTTAACATATAACTTAGAAATGGCTTCTGACAGTGCACACGCGTGATGGCAGCACTGCTCATCTCCTGTCAGCATCGACACGCACAACCAAAGCAGCATTTCAAAACTTGCAACACCTCGGAGCTTCTTAAGCCTTTCACTTAAACTGTCTTAAATCTTAAACAAATACTAAAGGATTAAGAGACGAGGTACAGCTGTGAGTCACCAGGTAGAATAACAGGATATTTTGCACCGAAGAGGGATTTGTGAAAAAGACTTTTTAAAACATCACTAGCTAAGCGGAGGCAAGGTGCGCTAAAACACGTGGCGAGAGGCAGAGCGACTTGAACAGAGGCTGGCGCTGAGTCAGGAGGGTCACGCCCGCCTCCCCTCGGCCCGCTGCGTCTCTCTCAGCTTCACGCAAATCAGCACCACAAGCGAACTCTGATACTTAGCGCGATGAGAGAAGTCGCAAAATCAACTGGAATATTCAAGAAAATTATAGAAATAAAAAATGATCTAAATCCGTTAAGTAGTTCTTTCATGATAAAAACAGACAGACAGACGTTGGATTTATATATATATATACTTTGTGTGTGTGTGTATATGTATATATATATAGATAGATATATATATATATATATATATATATATATATATATATAGATATATATATATATATATATATATATATATATATATATATATATATATATATATATATATATATATATATATATATATATATATATATATATATATATATATATACATACATACAGTGGAACCTCGGTTTGCGAGCATAATTCGTTCCGGAAACATGCTCGCAATCCAAAACACTCGTATATCAAAGCAAATTTCCCCATAAGAAATAATGGAAACTCAGATGATTCGTTCCACAACCCAAAACTATTCATATAAAAATGATTAAGACAAAATATAAAGTAAAATACATAATACAAATTAACCTGCACTTTACCTTTAAAAAGAATCATGGCTGGTGTGAGTTTCTAAACTCATGTGGGATTCCACCCAACAGGAAGACACGCTGAAGAGCGCCCAAAGCAATCGCAGTCTCCCAGCTGTAGTAGTTCACCGATAAGCGATCCAAAAGATCGCAGACATGCTATAAGCCTGTCGTCAATGGGTCATACAAGGAACATTATAAAGATCCCGCTGCAATAAATAACAGCGCTGTTGCTGTTTCAAGCTGAATAAAACTAGTGTTAAAGTACTGAGACTCAGCTTTGTGTTTGGGGAGCAAGATGGGGACTTGCACTTCACAGCGCACACACACACAGTCACAATGCTGTAGTAAACAGAGAGACGCGCTGGGCGAGCAAGCAAGCAAGATAAGGAGAGAGAGAGAAGAACCATCAGCTCAGTTGTGATCACATGACGCTTAGCAGACAAAGTGTATCCATACTGCTCGTATTGCAAGACATCGCCGCTTATCAAGTCAAAATTTATTAAAAATTTTTGCTCGTCTTGCAAAACACTCGTAAACCAAGTTACTCGTAAACGAGGTTCCACTGTATATATATATATATATATCGATATATATATATATATATATATTGATATATAGAGAGACATATACTGTACAATTAATCCGTTCCAGACCGTACGAACTGTATGTAAATATATATTTTTTTAAGTACAAAAAGTTAATTATACCATAGAATGCGCAGTGTGATAGTAAACTAAATGTAAAAGCATTGAATAACACTGAGAGCAACCGAGAACTTCTCTTGAGAAACTTTTCACACCATCCTCTACTGGCTTTAAATTCCTCACCTTCGCCACTCGAAGAAGGATTTTTTTTTTCAGCAAATCGCCATGAATCTTCCTGGTTTTCTCACATATGACCGTCTCGCTTACGTTATCCCGTGCAAGTTGCTTCTCGTTCAGCCACACTAGCAACAGTTTTTCCTCCTCTTCCAGCACTTGAGGCCTCTGCTTGGTTAACACTGTAACTCCTTTTGCAGCATCAGCTGCTTTGTTAGGCCCTGAATACGCAAACAAAAGAAACTGGGAAACGGAGGATGGCAAATCACTGGCGCGTAGGGAAACTGGCCGCCAGTGTTTTTGCTCGCCACCAGAGCGTGTGGTTGTGAACAGATGCTAAATTTTGGTGAACTTTAACCCAATTTGTACGTGTTCAGAAATGTTTGTAACCAGAGGTTCTACTGTATCTTGAAAATTATCCATCCATTTTTAGGCCTCCTTAATCCAGTTCAGGGATGGCTGGAGCCGATCCTGACAACACTGGGCACAAGGCAATAAGCAACCCTGGATGGGGCACCATTTCATCTGAGGGCCTTATCACACACACACACACCCCCACTAGAATTCATAGTTTTTATGTGCCCTATGTAATCATAGGCATTAAGTCATCAGACTTAATCATGTGAATTTCCCCTTGGGATTAATAAAGTATTATCTATCTATCTATCTATCTATCTATCTATCTATCTATCTATCTATCTATCTATCTATCTATCTATCTATCTATCTATCTATCTATCTATCTATCTATCTATCTATCTATCTATCTATCTATCTATCTATCTATCTATCCAGTAAATATTGAATTTGTGTCCATCTTATTCTGTTATTATTTATTAGCTTTGTGAGTATCAGTTCTAGTAATACATTATATTACAACATTTATTGAGACTGAGGCTGGTTTGTGACTGATGAGGTGAGCAGTGTTTTTCGTTCCCCTTTCTACTGCTAGGTTGGGCCATTCTGAAGAGAAGACATCCCCACGAAGATGGCCAGCCAATCAGAAGAGTCAGGTAAGCCTGGCGTAGTCCTAGAATGGAAGTCAAGTAACACTAAATCTTGGCAGCTTTTCTTTCTGTGCCTCGCCACATACGTACGTACATTTTCATGTCATCTTAATCCATTTCAGGATGATAGGGAACTGTAGCCCACCCTGGCAGCATCAAGCGTGAGGTAGAGACTAACTAACCCTGAACAGGGCACCGGAGTACCACGTTAGTCTCTCACACACACATCTACTGGTATGGGGGGCAATGTAGACTTGCCAAGCGACAGAATACAGATGTCTGTGGGATGTGTGAAAGATGACTGGAATACTCCTAGGAGAGCCCACTTAAGACATAAGAAGTGCAGTGGTGTGCAAAAGTTTTCAACCCCCTTGAAAGTCGTCCTCATTTTCTACATGAGAGAAGGTGTTGTCAAAGAAGAGACAAGTGAGCCACAAAAAGAGTTGGGGCAGCCGCCCGTATATTACAAAAGAGTTAAGTGTGGTGTACAATTGAGTACAGATTTGAGTCCAGGACAGAACTGTCTTGACGAGGCAAAGATGGCGGTTTTAAAGGAGAAGACAGGAAGTGATGTCATCAGGGCCGGAAATGGAAAATGGCGTCCTCAGAACCAGGCAGAATTTCCCATAATCAGTCTGCAGTGGAAAGAGAGAAAGTGGGTCAGTACACTCTGCCACCCCCTGGTCTGGGTTGAAATTACCCTCATTCAGGCCCTTTAACTGCCTCCCAGACGCACGTGTGTGACGATGTGTCCCCATATTCACCAATTCAGGATTTGTAATGTGAACTCTTATGCAGTAACCGTACATTTCCAGATGATCCATTTTCTGTATATGTTGAAGTGTGGCTCACAAGTAGGACTTCAGTATTTTTAATTATGACCTTTGTGTCACTTGTCATTCATTTGTCATTTGTGTAAACCTGGAGCTTCCAAAGCACAGAGCTTGAAATACGTAGGCAACACACAAACTTTGGAGTTTGTCTTCTTCAGTTCAATATCTACAGAAAATGGTTTATCTGGACTTTGGAAATGTATTGTTACAGCATAAGAGTTCATATTACAAATCCTGAATTGGTAAATATGGAGACAAATCCATGGTCATGAAGAAAATGAGGAGGACTTTAAAAAGGGACTGAATACTTTTACACACCACTGCATGTGTACACCGTACCAAGGCAGAGGTCGGGTTCATTATGAAACCCCAGGACACCAAACTCCATGTTTTGTCTTGTTAGAGTATTATTTTACTCTTCTTTACCCTTTTGTATTATTAATATGTAGCCTTTGTCAGAATGTCTCAAATCTCACAGACTTAGCACTCTTTATAAGGTATTGTACTTTATAACTTCTCCCCACCTTCCCCTCTACATCTATAACCTCAGGCAATTAGGTGTAGTAAAAGACAAGCAGGAGTTACATTACACTTTAAATAATGTATTATTGATAATATTCATAAATAATAACAATATGCAAATTACATTTGAATATTGGCAACTATACAACCTGATAAATGGTAATGTGTAGTTTCAGGCCGCACACAGACTTATTAGTTACTTAAAATGTCTCCAGTTAAGGCATCATTTGTGGTCAGCTTTCTTCAAATTTGTAGATTTTCTGTCCAACCCCTAGAGCCAATACTATACAATACAATTTATTTTTCTAAAGCCCAAAATCACACAAGAAGTGTTGCAATGGGCTTTAACAGGCCCTGCCTCTTGACAGCCCCCCAGCCTTGACTCGCTAAGAAGACAAGAAAAAATTCCCAAAAAAAACAAAAAGGAAGAAACCTTGGGAAAGGCCATTCAGAGAGAGACCCCTTTCCAGGTAGGTTGGACGTGCAGTGGGTGTCAAGAAGAAGGGGGTCAATACAATACAATATACAGAACAGAACAAATCCTCAATACAGTATAAAAATAAAAAATGTACAAGTACGGAGCCGAATTTAACAGATGATATCACATAATATGATTTGGATTTGTTCAGAGTCCTGGAGACCTCATCCATCAAGCTGCCTCCCCCATTTGGCCAGTGTTAGGCCAGCTAATCCAATGAAAGGACCCCTCTACCCCACAATTCCTGCGATCCTCCATCAGGGATGACTTTATCTTAGGCAGGCAAAACAACTTGGCAGGTGGGCAGTGGGCACCAAGTGCCACATTTGAGTACCGAGAAGAGAAACAGAATAGGTGAGGGTAGTAACAAATTCTAACTGTCATGTTACTTATGTTTTAGTGTTAATGATTGACAACCAAGATGCAGTCTATACAGTTAATCAGCAGCTCTAGTCAGGGTGTGCTAAACTGAAGTAGTGAGTCTTCAGTCTGAGACCGAAGGGGCATCTCTTATAGAGGCAGGCAGGCCACTCCACAGTTTAGGGGCCCTGTAACTAAAGGATCGACCTCCCACTGTTATTTTATTAATCCTTGGAATCCTAAAGAGACCGACATCTTGAGATCTTAATATGCGCTCTAGTTTGTAAGTCATGATAAGCACAGATAAGTAAGCCGGACCTTGACCATTTAATACATTATATGTTAAAAGGAGGATTTTGAAATCTGCCCTAAACTTAACCGGGTGCCAGTGTAAGGATTTAAGAACTGGAGTTATGTGTTTGTATTTTCTCATTCTTGTAATAATTCTTGTAGCAATAGGGTGTCATGGTACTTAAAGGCTTCCAAGCAGCCATATTTCAGACCAATGGGGCACAGAATACATTCACACCTGCCCTCCAAACCAGGTGTTAAGGTAAAGCTTGGCAGCTGGGCAGTCTGGCTTTCCTGTGGGGGTTGACTGAGAGACTCCTGCAGAGAATCACTGGCCAAACTGGTTTGAGGCACTTCACCCCAACCCTGCCGTAAAATTACTAAGAGTCTCATTCCTAAAAGAGGGATAGGGGACTTGAACCATTGCTGTTATTATCAATAATGTAACACTTATATTTGCTTTGTCTAAGTTACAAATAAAGACATGCAAAGTATTTATCAAATTGTATTCAAAATTTCACATCACAACACTCCATGAGACAGCAACCGTAAGGTCTGAGCCGCCGTGCCACTCGTATCCCGTCACGGCACTCGTTTCTACTAATTAAGGAGCCTCATCCTGTTTCCTGAGGTCAGAGTTGCAGAAAGCGATTAGTCTGTCAGGTGTCGCTCCCACAAGCAGCATTCCCGAGAGCGGACTAACAGGTCGGACCACTCGGGTGTTAGATGTGACGCACGGGCTTTTCTTTAAAAGTGTGGATTACAGCCAAAGCCCTGGCAATGTAAACTATGAACTCCTGTCCTCCTGTTACATCAGGTGAGGTACAGCTTTGTATTCTTTACTCTTTTGAATTTCTAGTGAAATGCTTTCCATTTGCTAAAATAGTAACTGGAATTACTGGTTTGGTTAAAAAAAATTGTTAGGCTTTTGTCATTGTTTAGATTGACAGCCACTGATTTTATTTTTAACTCAATTAAATTTGCCGCTGCTTAATGTCACTCGCGGGAAATTGTATGCCATGGGGCAGCCTTTTTTGCATTTTCCATACATTGTGTCGTTAACATCTGCATCACTGTCTTCTTCTTTTGCCAGGAGGTCCTGACAAAGTGGCAGAATCAAAAAAGGAGAGCGCCAGCGTTTGCCAGTTCTACTTGCAAGGCCTTTGTCGCTTTGGATCCCAGTGTTGGAACATTCACAGGTCAGTTCAGAGCAGTGTGATGTGCCATCAGATGTTGAGTTTTTCTAAAGTACGTAACATTGTCACTTCGGGGTTGCAGGTCATCTGAGCCTCTCCTGGCTGTGCTGGGTGTAAGAACAGGAATCAGCCCCGGTCAAGGGTCCCACTCACTCACTCGCATACCCACCACCACAGAGCCTTTCGTGGAATCAGCAGTCAACCTAAGAATTGCGTAATTAAAGATTTGGAGGAAAAGCCAATAAAATACCCCAACTCCACATAGATAATGCGTTAGCATGGGAGAGGTGAGGAGCCTGTACTGACGCTGAGCCGTTGCTGCACCCACCACTTGACAAAACCACCTTAGGATCCCAAATTAGGACTCGAGTGCAGCCACCTGTCAGGTGACACCTCAGCACCACATTGGAAAAGTGGGAGGCTTTTTAATGGTGACTGGAGTGCCAGTCCTGCCACCAACCCCCAGGTTTTCCGTGCAGGGTGGAGGACCTGCTTGCAGAGTAACATCACACCTAGAATGGGGCAGTTGCAGGTTAAGAGTCTCGCTGAAGAGTCCAATGGAGTGGAGTCACTACTGGCGTTTATGGGATTTGAACCAGCAACCTTCCGATTACCAGTGCAGATCCCCAGCCTCTGAGCCCCCACTGCATCCGCATGGGAGAAATAAATAAAAGCAAATCTGCTTCTAGGGTGGCGTAGTGGAACAGCAACCACTGCCTTATGAATTGGACTCCCACGCCACACCTCTGTCTGTGCCTACAGTGGATTCACTTTCTGCACACTTCTTTGTCCTATACATTTAATTTTAAACGGATGAATCGGTCTTCACTCAATAACCCACAGTTACAATGTGAAAACTTGTTTTCAGAAAGTTTAGCAAAAGTATTAGAAATCAGAAAACTGACATTTTTCATTCCTATAAGCATTCAGACCCTTTGCTGTGGCTCTCCAGGTTGTGGGCTTGTGCATCCTGTTGGCTTTAATTGCAAACAACAACATTTATTTCTGTCTCACATTTTCACACAAATGGTGCAGCTCAAAGTGCTTTACAAGATAAAGAAAGAAAGGTTTATAAAAAACAAAGAGGTGATACAAAATGACTAAGAATAAAGTAAAGTTCAATGGCCAGGACGGCAGAAAAAAAATCTGCTGGGGTTCCAATGCCAAGAGACCACCCAGCCCCCAGTGGGCATTCTACCTGACATCAATGATCACAATCCATCCTGATAGTTTTCAGGCTTCACGTGGTCATGTGGACGTCTGGCCTTCAATCTATCAATCTATGCCCCATGATGCACTTGGTTGCTCTTCTCTGCACAGCTTCAAGTGCTGCTATGTCTTTCATGTAGCGTGGTGACCAGAACTGCACACAGGACTCCAGAAGTGACCTCATTAGTGCATAATATAGTTGGAGCATAACATCCCTTGACATAAATTCAACAGTTTTCCAATGCCAAGAGACCACCCAGCCCCCAGTGGGCATTTCTACCTGACATCAATGATCTCAATCAGTCCTCAAGGTTTTCAGGTTCATGTGAAAGAATTTGATGACAAGGGTCATGTGGACATCTGGCCTTCAATCCATCGATGTAGGGGCTGCATGGTACCCTGGTCAGGTGGCGTTGGTGCAGATCACCACCAGAGAAAAAAACAGAAATGATAATTCAATGCATATATAGTAAACCAAGTAACTGGCCTAAAGAAGGGTCATTGTCAGGGAGGTGACCAAAAACCCATTGGCCACTCTTAACACAGCTTCAGTAGTCCTGTGCTGAGATGGGAGAACCTGTAGAAAGTGTGACCGTCTAAACAGCTCCCTGTCAATAAGACTTTGACAGCAGAGGGGCATGATGGAAGGCACGCTTGAGTTAAAGGGTTTGGTTTGGTCTGACGAGACAAACGTTGAACTCTTTGGGCAGACCACCAAGCACTGTGTCTGGTAAAGACCACACACTGCTCATGGCCGGCCCAACACCAACGCTACTGTGAAGGACGGCTGTGGCAGTATGGAGGTGCTTCTCAGTGGCAGGGACAGAGAGGCTCCTCAGAACTGTGGAAAAGATGAATTGATGCCAAATCCAGGGATGCCTGCTCCGGTATGCACATCGGCCTTACGCTGGAGTGACGGCTCACCTTTTAGCAGAGCAGAGACTTGAAGCATGTGGCCATGACATCGCTGGAGTGGCTTTGGGATGAGTCTGTCTGAGTGTCCTCGAGTGGCCGAGCCTTAAACCCCATAGAACACGTGTGGAGAGACCTGAGGATGGCACTTCACAGACGCTCCCCATCCAGTCTAATGGAGCCTGAGAGGGTCTGCCAGGAAGAATGGGAGAAACTCGAAGCTGGAATTGCAGCCATAGGGGCTTCTTCAACGTAGTGAATTAGGGGTCTGAATACTTTTGGTTTTTCATGAATTTGCAAACCTTTCTGAAAACATGTTTATGTATATTTTAATTTCCACTTTATTTTTTTCTTTTTGTTTTATAATTTCTTAGGTTTTGTGCCTGTGGTGTATAATAATAATTGACAATAATATCTTATTTTGTATATCTTGTTAATTTTATGTTTATTTTTTGTCTTTTCTTTGTTATATGTATGTCATATTATGTTTTTAATCATACTGTGTTTATTCATCGCTTTGCCTTTTGTGTTATGTTAATAGCAGAGGTTTTAGTTATTGGTCTCCTTAATGTGAAGGCCAAGGAGGCGGGGCCACCTAGTGATGGAGTGAGAGGATTGTCCCAGCTGTATAGCTAAAATAATAATAATATGACATAAATACAAAAAAATACAAAACTAAATATTTAATTATTAGCAAAATTTACAAAATAATATTTAAAAATATTACGTAAACTAAAAAGAGACTCAAGCTGCAGACGAGACCCTGGTTATCGTATTAGATTTCAGATACCGTATATACTCGTGTTTAAGTTCTCACATGGATAAGTCGGCCTTGAGTTTACCGTATAATTTCCGGTATTTTATAATGTTAATCGTATAAGTCAAATGTGGAAAACTCACACTATTGGTCCAAGCGATTACGATATGCTAACAACGAGCTGAGAGAGTAACCACGGAGCACACAGCCTTTGTTTTCTATGTATTGTGCCTACATGACCATACGGTAACACCCAAACTATTCCAAAGTGACGTTTGCACCGTTTTGTGTTTTTTGTATCTCACACCCTCATACACCTTTATCGTAAGAGCATCCCTAATCTACGATGGAGCGTTCGATCAGAAGAAAATAAGAAGCTGGTTTTAAATTTAAAAGTCGTTGAAGTAGCGATAGAAATTGGTAACTACGCTACTGCAACAAAATTCGATGCGTCTGAGAAACTGATGTGAGATTGTAGGAGGCGAGAAGATGAAAGAAAAAAATTAATTGTCGCATTTTTGAACGGGTGTATAAGTCGGGTCTGATTTTATGAACGATTTTTGGTGTTTCAAGACCCGACTTATACGCGAGTATTTTTCAGTATTTGTTCTTACTAAAAGTCTTTTGTACAGACACACATTTTTAAACCTCCTTAGTCAAAGGTCATGAGATGCCTGGCAGCACCGAATGTAGTTGGTGGGGAAAAAGCCATGGGTGGGACATCGTTCAGTTTAAGGGTAGGATTGGCTTAAATCCTTTGAATGAAACCTTTTTTTTCCCCCCAATGGTTTTCCAGTAAACTCCCTCCAGTCCCCGGGGATTCCTCAGTGAAGAGGTGTGATGCAGATGTTAGGTCACATTCAGCAAGTGCTGCGGAGAATTCCAAATACAAGAAGAGCCCAGTGAAAGAGGGAACAAAGGGGAGAAGCAAGAAGGACAAAGAGGACCTGAAGCAAGATGCGGGGTCCAAAAAAAAGCCATCTATGAAGACTGCGGAGGATGTGATCTCCCGTATCCTTTGGGATCCGGAGCTGAAATCTGAAGAATTTACGGTAGGCTACCTCGACCGCTTTCTTGGGGTCCTGGAGAAGCCATTTTCAGAGTTTAGCTGGGAAGAAGATTTTGCGGCCCTGGACACCTATGAAGTTCTGGCTGTGCCTCAGCACCGCATCCAGTATTTCCGTTATCGTGACAAGGTGGTCTGGGATAAAAACCACAGGCTTGACGATGTGTTTGGCTCTACGGGCAGTGGAAGGACCATCATAGATGTTATCGATGACGAGAGGAGAGAGAGAAATGGAGGACGGGATGAGGAGAAAGGCGATGTTAAAGAGGAGGACGCTGAAGAGGAGACAAAAAAAGGTAAGAAAGAAAAAAAATGGTCACCGACAACACTGTCTGCTTGCAGCTTGAATGTCCCTGAACACACCACAGTGCCACCCTCCCCACTTCCCTTCTACACCTGTAACCTCAGGCAATTAGACAGAGTAAAGAAACAGGCAGGGGTTAAGTTACACATTTAATTATTTTAATAAAATGTCCCAAAATATTAAGGAAGCAGAATACAAAGTGAATATCAGCAAACCACACCATTACAGCCTAAGTAGCCGTGCATCTCGTGTCCATAGGCGGCTCTCGGCTTACCTTCAGTCTAATATGGCCTTTGAATGGACTACTCAAACAGGCCTCATGCCCATCTCAATATGGCTGCCAAGATAGAGTTGTCTTCAGGTAAGGTGACCAGCTTTATACCATTCTTACCTGCCATGACTGGGGAAGTCACTAAAGCTCCAAAGCACTTTCAAAGAATAGGCCTCTGTGGGGGAAATACCATCAAACCCCGGCAAGAAAAAGGCTTTGAATAATCTTAAAAATACAAAAGGCTCTGCAATACACGCAGCTGTGAGGAGCACAAAGTCAGGGCAGTCCCACTGCACAGTCAAAAACAGTCAGAAGATCCTGAGTCAATAACAAAGGCACAGATCCTCACAAGGAACTCTCCAGTCTTGAGTGCGTTCGAAATGAACCGGCAGGAACGATGGAGGGCCCTGCCATAAATAGAGTGGAGGGGCTGTCCCTGGTGGTGATTGGCAGGTGGCCCCGCCCCACAGTGAATCTTTATACTAATAAAAGGCAAAGCCCTCACTCACTCACTGACTCATCACTAATTCTCCAACTTCCCGTGTGGGTGGAAGGCTGAAATTTGGCAGGTTCATTCCTTACAGCTTCCTTACAAAAGTTGGGCAGGTTTTATGTCGAAATTCTACGCGTAATGGTCATAACTGGAAGCAGTTTTTCTCCATTTACTGTAATGGAGATGAGCTTCAACGCCGTGGGGGCGGAGTTTCGTGACATCATCACGCCTCCCACGTAATCACGCAGTACATAGAAAACCAGGAAGACCTCAAAAAAGCGCTCAAGAAAACATGCATTATATAATTGAGAAGGCAGCGAAACAATAAGAAGCGAGCAAGTGACATATACAACCATATATTCATGAGTGTTGCCAGCTCGGAAAGAAAGCACGGTGTAAACCTAAACTTTAAATTAAGTTCATAGACAGGCTACGCTGGCTTCACATACACACAGGTAATGCGGGATACAAGTTTAATGAGAGGACGCAGGATATAAACGAGAGTTTTGATCACTTTGTAACTAAGTTAAAATTGTAGGTGAAGGGGTGTGCTTATGCAAATTCCGAGAGACTGTGTTTGTGGGGGATTGACAGTTAAGGCGGGTGGGGAGTCACGTCATCATCTCCCTCCCACCTCATTTTGCTCTGAGCTGAGCTCCGCGGCTAACGCCGTCATCCGAAGCAAATTCCTCAGACTGCCACCAAATACTCACAGAAAAATCCACAAGTTAATACACACGCTGTCTCTAGAGTTTCTACACACTGAATCCTCCAGGCACTACTTACAAAAGGTCACATTGACAATCGTGTTACGTTATTTTTAAAATCTTTCCTTTTCTTAGCACAAGCACAGCCGAGAAGCTTCGATGCATGTGCTCCATAACGTTAAAAATAATGCATTTAATCACACTTTGCATTACAAGCAAAGGGAGCTTTTGTCAATGCATGATTTCCTGGTACACCGATTACTTTGATCAGCACATCCCGATTCATTTTACCCTCGCACCACCTTAGTTTGAGAAGAAGTATGAAAAATATGAGGTTAACACAGAAAACAGATCACCAATTCAAGCTTTATGAATAATCGATTCGCCATCAATAATTGTTTTGGTAAAGCCATCCTCCTTCCATTTTATAATTTTTCTGCCACTAGCCATGATTAAATGAACGGTAAAAAGTAAGAGCCACTAGCCATGATCGCCGGCCGGAGCTGGAAATGTGCCTCCTCCACACCGCGAGGGGCGCCCGCCCTGGTTCTGTTGGGGCACGGGTTGAGGGCATGGAAGCCCTTCCCTGTAGGGGCGTGGTCACCGCCAGGCGGCGCCCGATGCCGGTTTATCCCAAGACGGTCCGGCTGGGGCTGGAGCCCGCCGGGACGCTTGAGGACAAGAGGAGGGCGAGTGTAAAAACAGGTGCCGGAGTAAGAGCAAAGTCTGTGAACGGCCCGCAGCAGCGACCCACACACTGAGGAGCGCCCGTGCACAACGCTGAGCGCTTTACCCGAGACCGCCGCGGACCGCATTATGGCCGAAGCTTCCCAGGTGCGGAGGAAGGACCATGGCATGACTTATTCCTTGTCGGTGGCAGGGGCCTGTCAACCGCGGTGCCTCGCCGCAGCAGCCGGAGAGCTGCTGAAAGGCCAGCATGTCGCCGCACTAGGGAGGAAAGAGCTAAATGGCCGCGGGCCGGATGTCCCGCCGCTGAGGCATATATATGACTGTGAGCAACACTCATGACAATGTCAATCATGTTTCGGCCCTTATTATTAAAATGTTTCCAGCGGGCGAGCGGCGCAGACCACAGGGGCGCGCTTTGCGGCGGGGTTCTTTTCATTACTTGCCCTTTCGGTTGTGCCGCTCGAACACGGTGGGGCACTACTGAGGAGGGCTTGTGCCTCCTCCAGACCGCGAGGGGCCCGCCCTGGTATTGGGAGCCACGGTCGAGGGCATGGAAGCCCTTTGCTATATAGCTGGATATACACCGCGAGGGGGCGCCCGCCCTGGTTCTGTTGGGGGCCACGGGTTGATGGAAGCCCTATGGTCACCGCCAGGCGGCGCCCGATGCCGGTTTATCCTCCAGCCCGCCGGGACGCTTTGAACAAGAGCGAGTGAGACTTTTGATATCATGAATTATCCCGGGAGCCGCACTTCCGCCACACCAGTGCTTTATGCAAACTGGGGTCTGCCTGCCCAGCCTTATTTAAGTCGGTGGTGGAAGTCGGGAGCAGACGGAACTGGAGAGAGAGGACGGGAGGCGGCCAGGAAGGCACAAAAGACTGCCTGGATAGCTGTGGGGTGCCTTTGAGGTGTGTGGTGACAATATGCTGACTGCGCTTCTGCCTTAAGTCAAAGTGAGCACTTTTAATTTTTTAATTTTTTCATCCTCCCCTGAGCTATAGCCCAGACAAGTGCAAACACGGGACCCCTTTTCTACACCACGGCAAAATAATATTAAGGCGATTCACAATCGAGGCGAGGCACAAATTTGAACGCTCACATAGAAAATGTAATTTCAATGTACCTGTACTTCTTAAAACGTTAATGTTTTACTGTTTAATAACTTATAGACTATAATTTATTATTTTTCCCTTGCACTCAGTGACCAAAGCTATACACACACATATAGACACATACAAACATACACACAAGTATATGTATGTGTATATATATACACACACACACACACATACATACACACATATATATAATTTGTGTGTGTGTTGTGTATGTATGTGTGATGAATATATGTATATATATATATATATATATATATATATATATATATATATATATATATATGTGTGTGTGTATATGTAGATATGTATATAGATATGAAGATATGTATATATGTCTATCTATATATATATATGTCTATATATATATATGTCTATATATATATATATATGTATGTATGTATGTGTGTGTGTGTGTGTGTGTGTGTGTGTGTGTGTGTGTATATATATATATATATATATGACAGCAGCAATCCAAGCTGTGAGAAAACAGTAAAAAGGAGGCGTGTCAGACGTCGTGGTACATTTTCTGATGCAGCTAGATGAAAACAACTTCGTGACGCTGCCGCCAAATACACAAAACAATTACTTTGACAATCATGTTACATTATTTTTAAAATGTTTCCTTTTCTTTTTCATAACTTCTTTAACACATGACATCGCTGTGAAGCGCGGGTATTTTGCTATATATATATATATATATCACAGCGACACTCATAACAGTGACAAAACAATTACATTGACAATCATGTTACGTTATTTTCAAAATATTTCCTTTTCTTTTTCATTACTTCTTTAACACACTACTTCTCCGCTGCGAAGCGCGGGTATTTTGCTAGTCACCCATAAAGCACATGGGTCGTAACCAAGGCCTGATCCATTTACAAATGAGCACAAAGTAAAATGTACATAATAAAGAAAAGCAACATGAATACAAATAAGTGGCATAAAATTAGACGATACAAACAAGGAACATGGCTGTGAACGCCAGCCAGGGAAACATGACATTACCACAAAACACATACCACTGGGGCATTGTGGTACAGAATGGCCTTCGAATCAAAACCAGTCATTAACAGCCATGCTTTAGACCAACAGATCTAGTCTACCTGGTAACAGTGAGAGCGCTCAGCTCCAACTCGTCCCCCAGTTGGTTCGTTTAGACCATTCATAGCCTTCCTGCGGTGGATGACTTAGAGGCTCCAAGTCCACACACAGTCACTCTTGTCTAAGCTGGGTTTAATTCTCCATATAACACCGTACATCACCGTACATTTCACATCCTGTGTCAGACCTAAAGACTCAGGGAGTGGGGGGTTATTTAGGTAAACATCAAAGCAATGTTGTTCTGAAGTGAAACGTGCCCCCTAAAACAATACAATGCAATTTATTTTTTATATAGCCCAAAATCGCACAAGAAAAGCTACAATGGACTTTAACAGGCCCTGCCTCTTGACAGCCCCCCAGCCTTGACTCTCTAAGAAGTAAAGGAAAAACCTTGGGAAAGGCATTTCAAAGAGAGACCCCTTTCCAGGTCGGTTGGGCGTGCAGTGGGTGATAAAAAGAAAAAGGGGGTCAATACAATACAATAGAATACACAGAACAGAACACAAGTAACAGCGTCTAATGTCTCATTTGCTTTGTCTAGCTTACAAATAAAGACAGGCAGAATATATCATATCGATCAACTTGTACGTTAGAAATCACTCCACCACAAATCACGTGAAGCAGATGGTGTCCAATAAAGTGAACAGAACTTCTGGCCAATGAATGTTGGGGGGGTCTTCAATTGAAAAGCTTCAGTACATTCCACTTTCGTTCATGGGGTCTTTTGCAGTAATGGTTGATTTTCTAATACTTTAGCATACATTTGGGTTGTGAATGTTAGGCTGACACGGCAGGGAACACCCTCAGCTCCAATGAAGGCACCCGGAGACTCGGAACAGACAGCAGCATTCAGCTTTATTGTATGGCGCGCATACAGACTCATGAGCCCCCAGCTATTGACACCTTTTACTTTTATTATAATTCGTCTCATTTCAGCCATTATTCTTCCTCATCTGACTTCTAGCATTCCATTGCTCTAGTCCTGCTCCAAATTGATTGCACCAGTAATTCTTAGTTCAGGGGGTGTCTGTCTATCTTATCTGTTTGATGAGGACTATTGTTGCTTGCTACTATAATTTTCAGCCAAAGAGTTCACATTCTCTGTCTAATCGAGGGGCCCATCTTTCTCCGGCCCGCCAGCACATCTGACCTTTGGCTTATGAACTATTGGTGGCTTCTAGCTCATACAGAATAATAAAAAATATGTAGGCATAAGTCTTTTTAATGCTAACTCTTACTTCTTAATACTGTGTAAAACTAGGGGGTTTTGCTCCCTGCTTGCTTCGCTTAACCAACCCGGGGCACACTACACGCTAGCCACTTCGTGTCTCTGCCACTCGCGTTGTGAAAGGGGGGGAGCTGAACGCACGCTAAGGAGATGCGGTCAGATCAGCTGCTGGCTTGCTGCTACTGAGCTGCGTGATCTGCTTGTCGCGCTGCACGTCGATCATTTAAAAGCCCGTACAGCAGCCGTCCTTTTGTCTCCCTGCCTTGTCTTGCAGGATGTTAAAGTGTCTTTCTGAGAAGATCACGTGGGACGTTAAAGTGCCTTTCACGGGATGTCAGTGTCTTTTTGTGAAGATCACATCTCAACCCAAGATTTTTTTATTATAATAGGGAGATATAGTGTCTTCTTTTCTCATGTGCTTATAATACTTTTCTAATACTGTACGTAGAGATTACCAATTTTAAGAGTTCCGTTTTCTGTATGAACTGACGGTGTGACTGGATATCCACAAGGTTTTTTTTTTTTTCGTTTGTTGTGGTTGTCATTGTTGGTCCCCATTGACATCAATTGTATCAGGGATTTTGTTATTCCATTCTCCAATAAACCGTGAGACTAACCCTTTTTCTCTGCCATGACTAGAAACAAGGTAAGGGGTAAGTAAAAGTTGATTTTTGCCTGGAGTTCTGCCTTATAGAATATAGATATTTATTTATATAGCACCTTACTATACATTTACATGCAACTCAAGGTGCTTTCCACAGATTAATTAACAAAAACAGACATATCACATGTACTTTTTTTACCATCATTAAGCACACTATAATTTCTAATAAATGTAAGTACATTAAATACAAAAATAAACCAGGTATTGTTAAGCAAAAAGTGCAAAACAAACCTTCACTCTTATCAGAAAAATGTTTCCCAATTAAAATATTTGTACATTAAGGATGACAATAGAATAAACAGATCTAATTAATATTTAAAATAAACATATATTATTATACATCTACATTTTAGGCATATATGTACATGGCAAACCAACAAGTAGAAACAGTTTGATATTATTAATGAAAGAATACAAAAGCAAAACATATGACACAAAGGACAAACAAATTTTTTTTGCCTTAAGCACTGCCACTTGACTGCTGCCCCTGCGTCTTTGACTCTTTACACTTGGTTTTTATGTGTTAAATGTGAATTTTAATTATATTTTTAGGAGAAATCGAGCCTGAGTGCTGTTCCCACGAAGATGGTAAACTCTTGTCCCATTTCTCCGCTCAATGTGGATTGCAGGAGGACCGTGAAACCACACCATTGTCTCCTAAGAACACCACACCAGTGCCCCGCTCTACTGAAGGTGACCTTTCTGTAATGGGGTCAGATGAGAGTGACCATCATGAGAATCTGAAACCAAACTACTTTGTGTCTGTTCGGCTTACCGAGGACATGTTCAGAAGCGCAACTAGAGATGTTCACAATTACCTGGTACAGAAGGATGCCACCTTGGCCGATTATTGCCTTCCTCTGGGCACGCTGCACTTAACTTTGTGCCTTTTGTCGTTAAACAGCCCCGAGGAAGTTGACTTGGCGAGGAATGTCCTGCAAGAATTTGCATTTGAACGCCGAAGGTTGTTGCCCCCCCCTTTAGTTCTTTCTTTCCCAGATGGCCTGAAAGATTTCAAGGCCCGAGTCCTGTATGTGCAGCCTGAACCTCTGGACTCGGTCCAGAAGCTGGCAAAGACTTTGGCCACGGCCCTCAAGGAGAAAGGTCTGACTGTGGTGTGCGGACAGCAAGAAGCTAATCTTCATGTTGCTTTGGCTAAAGTGAGCAAACGCTTAAAGAACGAAGACAGCGGGGCCTCTGGCTGCTTCCCTCAAAGTCTGTACAAAGGGGTCCCTCCTCTAGATTTTGGGTGCCAGGCTGTGGAGGAGTTGGCCTTGTGCTGCGCGGGCAGAGCCAGGCGTCATGATGGGTTTTACGCGACCCCGGCTGTCGTCAGGCTGTACTGAGGGCATTTTTATTATTTGCACTTGCATCGAATGAACACATCGATTGGGGTTTTGGGATTTTTAGCAGGTTATTGGGGTCCTGTTATGGTTAATTCACCTGAGTTATGACAGGGAATCATGGCTGACACTACATAATACAAGTCCTTCATTTATAGTGACCTTCATGACACGACTGATGTCCCCTCCAGGGTTGCTTCTTGTCTTAACATCCAGCACTTCTGGTGTAAGACTCGAGCCCACCCAAAACCCTGAATTGGACAGAACAGGTAGGAAACTATATGCTTGTCATAAAGGGGTCCAGGAGGCTCATCTAATCTGAAATTAATTAAGAGAACGCTCTGTTGCTTCATACCGTTAATAAAATGGCATTCATTTATAAATCAAATTAATCTTAGTAGAAATAACTCGTTGACCTGAGCGCTGCCTTCGACACCATTGACCATGAGACATTGCTGTTGCGGCTTGAACATCTTGTTGGGCTTAAAGGGGCCGCTCTTAACTGGTTCAGGTCAGATCTAACTGGTAGGCACTTTTCAGTGACTTTAAATTCCTCTTTTTCATCTACTGCTCCTTTTAAATGTGGTGTTTCTCAGGGATCCATTTTGGGTCCTATTTTGTTCTCTATATACCTTCACCCTATTGGAGTGATTTTTAGGAAATTTAACTTTTCTTTTCACTGCTATGCTGATGATACTCAGGTTTATATTCCCGTCTGTAACTCTGCAATAAATCAACTGCACAACCGTCCTTTTGAACGAAGATCCTGGATGGCTAATAATTTTCTTGATCTGAATCAAAATAAAATGGAGGTGCTTATAGTGGGTCCATCAGCTAAAGCCGACATTGGTCTTGGACTTCTCGACTCTTTCTCTGTCAAGTCCTCAGTCTTGGTGTTACCGTTGACAGTAACCTCTCTTTTGAGAAACAGATTAATTCTGTAGTTAAGATTTGCTTTTTCCAGCTTCGTCTATTAGGTAAGATCAGGCCTTTTTATCTTCTAGGGATCTTGAGAAAGCGACTCCTGCTTTTATCTTTTCTCGCCTTGATTACTGCAACTCGCTGTATTCTGGGATTAGCAAATTCCTGATACGCAGGTCACCGTTGGACCAGAATTCTGCCGCCCGCTTTCTGGTTGAGTCAAGTAAGTCTGATTCTGTTTCTCCAAGTAACGCGCTTTGGTCACTCCGCAGTTGTGCTCTTTCTTTACTGCCGTTATTCGGAGACCCACGTTATTGTGTCGTACGAGATCTCATGGCACTTACTTGACGTTCCCCACGACTCCATCCCCGATTTTGTGATTATTTGGCTTACTGATGTTTGGTCAAATTCTGAGAATATGACTGCAGGTCAGCGAATTCATTTTTATTACAGTCCAACTTTGAAGAG
Source organism: Polypterus senegalus (assembly GCF_016835505.1). NCBI lineage: Eukaryota > Metazoa > Chordata > Cladistia > Polypteriformes > Polypteridae > Polypterus > Polypterus senegalus. The sequence continues at coordinate 10,941,083 of NC_053171.1, forward strand.
TGAGAATACAAACCATCAGTGTGTCTTTGTCGAGACCGATTGTGATTTATAGGATCACTCCGCTTCAAAATAATTTTTATATGTCTTACTCGCTCCTTGTAGTTTGTAGCGACGACACTAAAAAATAGAAAATGAGGTGGAGACCATTCAGTACGTGAAGTCCGTTTGTGTAGCTAATAGCTAAGCTGTCCCAGCAACTTGTCCAGACCTTTCTGAAAGGTCCTCAAGGAAATCTGACAAACGAGAGGAGACCATTCAGTCCATTTGTCACTCGTTTGTGTAGCTAATAGCCACGCTGTCCCAACATCTCATCCAGATTCTTCTTAAAGATCCTCAAGGTTTCTCCTTCAACTCCATGTCTTAGTAGTTTGTTCCTGAGTCACACAACTTTTTGTGTAAAGAAGGGCTTCCTGTCTTCAGTCCTAAATGCTCTTCCCCTTCATTTCCACTGATGTCCTCAAGTCGCGATCCCCCATAAGATGAATGGATGTTGCTGATCTCCTTTATCCTCCTTTGAAGATTTTTAAGTACTGCATGAGGTCCCCACGTGGTCTCCTCTGCTTGACACTACACAGGTTTAACTCTCCGAGTCTGTCACAGTCGGACACGTCCTTAACAACAACATTTATTTCTAGAGCACAAAAGATGTCGCCCAAAGTGCTTTACAGGATAGATAGATAGATAGATAGATACTTTATTAATCCCAAGGGCAAAGGAAGGAAAAGAAAAGAATGAAACAAAATATAAAACTAAAGTTAGGCAATACTAATTAACATAGTAAGGTCTGATGGCCAGGGAGGATAGAAAAAACGAAAAAAAAAAACTCCAGACAGCTGGAGAAAAAAAAAAAAACAAAATCTGCAGGGGTCCCGAGGCCAAGAGACCGCCCAGCCCCCAGTGGGCATTCTACCTGACATCAATAATCTCAATCCGTCCTCATGGTCTTCAGGCTTCACGTGGTCATGTGGACCTCTGGCCTTCAATCCATCAGTCTAAGTCCCATGATGCACTTGGTTGTTCTCCTCTGCACAGCTTCAAGTGCTGCTTTTGTCTTTCATGTAACGTGGTGACCAGAACTGCACACAGGACTCCAGAAGTGACCTCATTAGTGGATGGTATAGATGGAGCATAACATCCCTTGACGTAAATTCAACCATCCATCCATCCTCTTCCGCTTATCCGAGGTCGGGTCGCGGGGCAGCAGCTTAAGCAGAGAGGCCCAGATTTCCCTCTCCCCGGCCACTTCTTCCAGCTCTTCCGGGGGAATCCCAAGGCGTTCCCAGGCCAGCCGGGAGACATAGTCCCTCCAGCGTGTCCTGGGTCATCCCCGGGGCCTCCTCCCCGTTGCACGTGCCCGGAACACCTCACCAGTGAGGCGTCCAGGAGGCATCCTGATCAGATGCCCGAGCCACCTCATGTGACTCCTCTCGATGCGGAGGAGCAAATTCAACAGTTTTTATAATGTGACTTAACCTTTTATTTGCCTTTTTAATTGCTTACTCAACCCAGCTCAACTTTTATTGTCCTTCATCCACACATGTAGTAGACTGAATTATTGAACGAAATTTCATTCCTTGCAGTCCCCGTTGCACAGACAAAGCAACTTACATTTAACATTGACCGTAACATGACCAAGACCAGTGCAACGAAACAATGTGACAAAACAAAAGATGCAGGACTGTACAGTCGAACAATGCTGGAAGTGCAGAGTGGTGTCAAGTGACTGTACATAATTGGGAGAGTGTTACAGCTGTATGGTACTGGGTGACATGTAGGAGTTCACAAGTCTGACAGCTTATAGTTTAAAGGGCCTGGCCGTAATGCTGCTGTGTCTTCTACCTGATGGCAGGAGATCAGACGGAGTGTGTGACGGGTGAGAGGCGTCTTCCACAATGGCGGAAGCTCTACGCTGACAGCATGTCTGGAAGATGTTCTCGATCGATTAGAGGGAGACCCTAGGATCTGCTCAACTGTCCTCACTACATGCTGAGGAGTCTTGCGCTCATGGGCTTTCTTCTTCTTCTTCTTTCAGCTGCTCCCGTTAGGGGTTGCCACAGCAGGTCATCTTTTTCCATATCTTTCTGTCCTCGTCATCTTGTTCTGTCACCCCCGTCACCTGCATGTCCTCTCTCAGCACATCCATAAACCTTCTCTTAGGCCTTCCTCTTTTTCTCTTGCCTGGCAACTCCTTCTCCCAATATACCCAGCATCTCTCCTCTGCACATGTCCAAACCAACCCAATCTCGCCTGACCCTCTAATGTCCTCATTTCTAACCCTGTTCATCCTCATCACACCCAAAGCAAATCTTTGCATCTCTAACTCTGTCACCTCCAGCTCTGTCTCCTGCTTTCTGGTCAGTGCCACCGTCTCCACACAGCTGGTCTTTGCTGTTCCCAAACCACACGGTGATGCAGTTTGTCAGGACGTCCTCCACGGTTCCTTTGTAAACGGTGGTAAGAAGGGGCATGGTTCCAGCCGAGTGTCGTTGTGTCTTCTTGGCGTTAGAATCAGTGTTGGTTGTCCAGGAGAGGTCATCAGAAATTCACACACCAAGAAACTTGTACCCAGAGGTTGTATGTCCTGTATGACAGTGTCTGCCATCTTGTAGTTATAACTGATGGCCCTTTTGCCCACGTGTTGATGTTTTGCGTGAGTTTTTAATATTTTCAGCATTAAGTGATCCAGCTGTAAGCTAAAAATGAAATATTATTCATACTTACAGAAAAAGTCAGCGTACAATGTAATCAAAAAAGGCTCATTCCCATAAGGCTGTGCTTCTGAACTGACAACAGGACTCTTGACCAATGAATGAGGGTGAGAGGCCAAAAGGCGACTCTGGGGTGCTGACTGTTATACACTTGTGTGGTCTTCTGTGTCCTTTCGTTCTTTTTAACTTTTACTTTTGTTTTAGATTTGTTGTTGTTGTTTTTTTTTTCTTTGAAGCTTTGCCTCTTAAGCCAGCATCCCCGAGTCGTCTGTTCATTGTTGGAGATGACGCTGATATTTGGTGTGTATTTAAAGAAGCAGCCAACTGAGGACCTGTAAGGCATTTGTTTCCCACCCTACACACTCTTGTGTCCTTATCCTCTTGTGCACCTTCTCCTTGTCCTTCTTCTTCTGTTGTGCTCAGGTCCACTTCACACACTTCTCTCAAGGCAGCGGTGGACAACTTTGTATGAAAGCACCAGTGCCCTGGCAATAACCTTCCTTCTGCACAAAAAAAAAAAAACAACAGACGGAGATGTTTCCTCAGAAACGTGTTTCAGTGTGGCCATCTTTAGGAATTGCCAGGGCCTCCCAACCCAAGTGAACAGAATAACAGGTGTCAGCGGTGGGATTGCAGTCTCAGAGGTTTCTCTTATAACCAGTCGGCATGTAGACAGGAGGAGCTGAGGGAGGTGACCATGAGGGCTCTAAAGGAATGGCTGCTGGAAATGGGGACTTACAGTCCAATGTGAGGAAGAAATTAAAAATGGGTCATTTCAAAAGCAGCAATGGCCATGACGTGTCCTTCAAATTCTTAGCTTGTGTTCACATCGACTATGTGCATCGTTTTTCTCTGCGCCTTTCTTATGTTCCACGTGTTTTGTGGGTGGTCCCCTCACTGAGGTGACCATGAGGACTCTGAAGGAATGGCTGGTGGAAATGGGGCTTTGCAGTCATTTGTGAATAGCAGTGACGACTTTCGAGTGTCTTTCACAGTCACAGCGAGTACACGCTGCTTGCTGCTGACCTCGTTTGCCAAATACAAACTCCATGATGCTTTGCGAGGCCAGTGTGACATCACATCGCTGTGGCAGCCATGCTCAGAACTTTAAAGCCGGCTTACTGTAAGATGGCTGCCCAATCCGTGTCAGGCGCACATGACGTCACCATCTGATCCGGCCGGGTTCACACCTTTAAAGAAAACGTACAAGGTTTACATTTGAGGGGTACATGAGGTGACCGTAATAAGAACATTAGGAGTAGTGCCACCGGACTGTGACAGATCTGATCTGTAGAGCACGGCTAGTTGTGTATGTGTAATTAGCCATGTGCTGCAAATACAAGTCAAAAGAAACATTAAAGAAGTCTGAATGTGAAATAATAATAATAACAAAAGTGTTTACATGACGTTTCTGTTTTCGTGATGGAAGAAAAAAGGTCAATCGGAAAGAGAAAAGATGTGCCAGCGTCACCCACAGCCACAACTTCAAACAATGGAGCGAGTCAGTCTGTCATTGTCACTTCATGGCACAGCCAGAGTCTGCCACACGGCTGGAAACCTGTGAGCGCAGTGACAAACACTCACCGGCCACTTTATTAGGTACGCCTACTCAACTGCTTGTGAACGCGAACCTCTGCTCAGCCAATCACACGGCAGCAACTCAATGCATGTCGGCCTGTAGACTTTGTGAAGACCAACTGCTGAAGTTCAAACTGAGCCTCAGAAAGGGGGAGAGATGGGACTGAAGTGACATTGAGGGTGGCATGGCTGTTGGTGCCAGACAGACTGGTCTGAGTATTTCTGAAACTGCTGATCAGCTGGGATTTCACGCACAGCCATCTCTGGGGTTTACAGAGAATGATCTGGAAAAGGGGAAAATATCAGTGAGTGGCAGTCCGGTGGGTGCCTGACTGGTTTGAGCTGATAGAAAAGGCAACAGTAACTCAAATAATCACTTGTTACAACTGAGATATGCAGAAGAGCATCTCTGAACACACAACACGTCAAACCTTGAAGCAGGTGGGCCACAGCAGCAGGAGACCCCACCGGGTGTCACTCCTGTCAGCTAAGAACAGGCAACTGAGGTCTACAAGTCACACGGCTCTCCAACATTGCACAGCAGAAGATGATGAGAGATCTACGAGTCTCGATTTCTGCTGAGACATTCAGATGGTAGGTCAGAATTTGGGGTCAGCAACATGAAAGCAGGGATCCATCCAGTCTTGTATCAGCAGTTCGGTCTGCTGCTGGTGGTGTGATGGTGTGGTTGATATTTTCTTGGCACACTTTGGGCCCCTTCAGTACCAACTGAGCATCGTTTAAATGCCACAGCCTACCTGAGTATTGTTGCTGACCATGTCCAAACCCTTTATGACCGCACTCTTCTGATGGCTCCTTCCAACAGGATAATGTGCCTTGTCACAAAGCTCAGAACATCTCAGACTGGTGTCTTGAACATGACAAGGAGCTCACTGGACTCAAATGGCCTCCACGGTCAGCAGATCTCAATCCAGTAGAGCACCTTTGGGATGTGGTGGAACAGGAGATTCACATCACGGACGTACAGATGACAAATCTGCAGCAACTGTGTGATGCTGTCATGTCCGTATGGACCAAAACAACTGAGGAATGTTTGCAGCACCGTGTTGAATCTACGCCATGAAGAATTACAGCAAAAGGGGGTCCAACAGGGTACTAGCGAGGTGTACCTAATAAAGTGGCCGGTATATACAGTGGTGTGAAAAACTATTTGCCCCCTTCCTGATTTCTTATTCTTTTGCATGTTTGTCACACAAAATGTTTCTGATCATCAAACACATTTAACCATTAGTCAAATATAACACTATTGAAGTGATTTCTTGATTGAAACAGGTGTGGCAGTAATCAGGCCTGGGGCTGGCTACGGAAATTGAACTCAGGTGTGATACACCACAGTTAGGTTATTTTTTAACAAGGGGGCAATTACTTTTCACACAGGGCCATGTAGGTTTGGATTTTTTTTTCTCCCTAAATAATAAAAACCATCATTTAAAAACTGCATTTTGTGTTTACGTGTGTTATATTTGACTAATGGTTAAATGTGTTTGATGATCAGAAACATTTTGTGTGACAAACATGCAAAAGAATAAGAAATCAGGAAGGGGGCAAATAGTTTTTCACACCACTGTATATATATAATTATATGCTAATTTGTGGCCATTTATAGCATTTAGTTGGTGACATTCGCTCCGTCTGCGTCTTTTGTTCTTTGAGGTGCAGTGGCACAGTGGTTGGCACAGCTGCCTTCAAGCTCAGATCACATTTTTTGGGCAGTGTAGTTGGCACACTCTTCCACAGCCCCCATAGACACTTAAAAGACCACCGCAGCAGTCCAGTTCCTCCCTCCCTATTTCTCCAATGTTCTCGAGCTCTGCGGTGTTTGCTCTTCACTCAGCAGTAATCGCCGTTTCCAGCACTAGTGATGTCTCGCCCGTAGTTGATTTTCAGATCAGTTTAATGAAATCTTAAGTTAAAAACAGGAGGCTTCAGTGTGCGTCCCAACCATGTGAGCGATTCCAGACTTTTGGCTGGTGGCGTATGTGTGTGGGGGCTGCTGTGATGGTCTGACATCTTCTCTACGGTCGTTTCCTGCTTTATCGTTCAGTTCTGCTAAGATGGACTTCAGCCCCCCAGTGTGTGCCCACAGCACAGGCCAGCAGTGCTTTGAATGGCACAGGAATCAGCAGATGGACAGTAAAACGGATAACTAGCCAAGGTCAGAGCCGGACAGGGCACAGCCCGGGACTTGAGACTAAAATCATAGTGTGAGAGTCAGAAAGCCGAGTGGTTAAGAGCATCAGTGTCAGCTGTTAACGTTAGTGAAAGGCGCTATATAACAGACAAATTTGCTGAAGCCTTTTCTCGCCATTGAAAGGCCGCGTAATCCTCACTTTGGGTTTTTGCCATCTAGGACTTCAGGAAGCTTAGCACTCTAACACTCTTATTTGTGAAAGGCACTATATATGGCACAAGGGTACCACCCGGCTCCTTGTTGACCCCGAGTCATTCACTTCACCTGCCAGATTGTTAAAGTATTAAAACAGTTGTCCAGTGTTTATAATCAAATACTAACAACAAGTCTCGGTGCACATGTGACGGTTGCATCCCACTCCACACACCCCGGACCCCAACATCAACAGAGGGGTCCATTTTCTTAAATGCTCCAAAGCATGGAGCCCATGAGGCCGGTGGCAGCCCTGTGCAGTTGGGACAGGCAGCCTCCTTCCACCTCCCATCTCCCCTCTCGGCTCTGCAGGCCTTCCTCCTCTTCCAAATTTGAGCTCACACAGCAGTTGGGTGGGCCTGAGTGGCGGGCATTGGTGAGTTTTGGGTCCCCGGCTTGTGTTGTTCCAATTTATGGCTCACCTCTGCATATTCCACTGCGACCCCCAAGTCCCCAAGTGCACTGGGGGGGGCTTCTGTGGGATTCAGTGACATGTGCAGCAGCACCAGCCGCTGTCCTCAAGGAGGGATGAGATGGCAGGCACCTCCTACACCGCTCCCACTGTGCCATCCGCCCACCGTAATCCCAGCCAGCGCTTGGCCACCTGGCATGGCAAACCATCACAGCCCCCTGCCTGTGGAGTCGGCACTGACTGAGAGAATTCAGCATGTGTGCCAGGAACGCCACTTGAGTCTGAAGATCCTTCTTAATGTGGACGGCTCTGCTCGCATGCCTTTTACATGCAGGTGACTTCAGCGCCAGCTAATTACTGGTTAAGGCCACAGCGAAGGGGGTGGAGGGGGGTCTCCAATATGGGGCTAATATTCCATTCGTCCATCCAGTTACTGGGACAGTACATGTCTTCAATTTGCTGGTGTCGGTAGAAGAGTCAGTTAATTGTTTCAAAACTATAAGCCCTTTCCCATTGGCTTAGTGTTGGTGCAGATGGCATGCTGCATACAAGTGTGTAAGTGGAAATGAAGCTCAGTAATTGCCCAGTGCCAGGTGAGGTGAGATTAATCCACCTTAACTAAAGGACGAGTGTCTCTGTATCTGAAGTCTGTCATTCCAACAGATGGTGCATCACAAACATTTGTACTAAATAAGTGCATTGCAATTTTCATTGCAACAGATGGCGCATCACAAGCATTAACACTGCTTTGACTAGTAACATGCCCAATGGAGTATAAACATATGCATTGCACTGGGCATTCTAACAGATGCCACATTACGAACACTTGTAGTAATAAAATGCATTGCATTTGTCATTCCAACAGATGGTGCATCACAAACATTAACACTGCTTTTACTAGTAACATACCCAATGGCATATACACATATTCACTGCATTTGGCATTCTAACAGATGGCGTATTCATAACAGTGCTTTTACTAGTAACCCAATGGCATATAAACACACGCATTGCATTTGGCATTCTAACAGATGGCGCATTACAAACACTTGTAGTAATAAAATACATTGCATTTGTCATTCCAACAGATGGTGCATCACAATCATTAGTACTGCTTTTACTAGTAACATACCTCTTAAATGAAGAGTGCAAACTGGAACTGGCCAGGATAGAAGAAGAAAAAGAAGAAGGTCCAGATGGGCAACTGCATGAGAAGGTAAGGACATTTAAGTGTGTAGTCACAGGTCCTCGGTTTGCTCGTTCCTTCATTACACACCAAATCCCAGCATTATCTTCTAAAGAGAAAAGATGACAACTCCATGATGTTGGCCTAGGAGTCAAAACGTGTGAAACTAACAAACAAAACAGAAAAGTTAAAATGGCCAAAAGAGTGCAGACAATGGACAGACGATGACTGGAAATTTGCATTGTGGTCAGCATCCTGGATGCCGGTGTTACGGTGCGTCTTCTGTGACAATGCATGACCAGGGTCACTGGTTGGGTCGATCCCAGTAAGCACAGGGCACTAGGCAGGAAAAAACCCTGGACTGGACACCTGTCCACCGCTAGGCGAACACACACACCAAACACACACGGGCCAACTTAGTGATGCCAGTTCACCCAACCTGCATGTCTTTGGACAGTCGGAGGAAATTGGACCACCCAGAGGAAACCCACTCAGACACGGGGAGAACATGCAAACTCCATGCAGGGAGGACCTGGGATGGCAACACAGCCCACCTTTAGAAGCACTTTAGAAGGTAAGACCCTTTGTTCTCTATGGCGCCTTTTATATCAATAAACTGCCAGTGTTTGCCATTTCAGCAGTTCCATCAGCAGTTCTATCCTGGGGGTCTTCCTGAGATGCTTAATACACACAACATTTATATAATGTCTTTTGTATTACAAAATAACAATCTTTATTTTATACCACACCCTCCCTATCCCTCCCCTATAGTGCAGAGCCCCCTTTCTCTGCCAGTGACACCCCAAGTTGCTGTTCAAGCTCAGCTCCTTTTGTCTCTTTCAGCTCAGCTGCAGTATGGGGTCTCAGGTGGGATCCAGTCACCTGAGTTTGAACTGTGCATACCACAGCCGTCTTCTTTAACTCCCATAATAACATCAGAGAAAGGCGCTATATAAAACTGTGTCGTCATCATTTGAGGGTGTGGCTAAGGAGGTTCCAATGATGGAGAGACCTGAAGAGCCAAAGCTGTAAACCCCCCCAAACAGTAACCCCGCATCCCACCCTGCCACGCCAGGCACTATAAGTTACCCCAGTCAGGGCTCTTCTCTGCAGGACTTTGAGTGGTTTGCCCGCTAGCAGGGATGACGTGTCACCATCTGGGAATACTTCCAAGGACATGAGGCTGATGGCACTCAATGACAGTGGCCTGCCTGCTCTGTCACCAGGGCTGGGTGCCCCCTTAGCATTTGTGGGACGAGGTGAATCTCATGACTCACCTCCATTGAGGAGCACAGGTGCATCTGAATGGGCCGACACGCCGTGTGACTTGTGTTCACCAACGACGTCCTGGACCCTAAAAACGGGAGCTGCTCATTGGTCATGTGCCCCTAAAGTGTGAATCAGCATGGCGGTCCGGCCGAGGGCCTTAGTGACAATGTGTGGGATTCCACAGGACACTCGAGGTTTCTCCCTCAGTCCAGTAGCAGGTGGCTGAGGTCCATTTTTATGAATATAGCGCCTTTCACAGTACTGTAAGTGCCAACACAAACTGCAGCACTGAAGTGCCTGAAAGGGGCAGGCCATGGTGGCTGTGCACACGTGTCACATAATCACACCAGGAAACCTGAGATATTAAATATTAGTAAAAACATAAGAGCAGGTGGTCTCAAAAAAAGGAAAAACAATGTTTAAAAAAGAAACCTTGATGCGAAGATTTCTATCACAGTGAATTATAAAATGAAAATGGAAAATACACGCATGACACACACAACATACGTCACACGTTAAAAGAAATGAACACGATTATCACAGATGGAAATGGCGGGTCGCTTCATTCCTCGTTGAATGACATTTTCTGCTTTTCCTGTGTCAGTCCCATCACCTTCTTCTGGTTAAATGAGCAGCAAATCTCGACACGTCCACATGTGTTAAAAAAGACAGAACATGCCGTGGGGTGCACTTACTTTTTCACGCAGGGGTCACAGAGAGCAGCAGCCTAACAACATCAGGTGTAAGACAGGATGGCCACTGCCCACCATCATCGGTTGGCAGCCCACCTAGCCTTCGTGCTTTTTGAGATATGACAGGAGAGCGGGGGGAAACACCTAAAGGAACAGTTACAGACCACTGAGAACCAGGGTGGGCTTGAACCCCAGTCCTGACAGCCATAGGTCTGCAGCACTAACCACACTGCCACTAAAAAAAGGGCTTGGGAATAAACGCTTGTGTAGTAATCAACACCGAGAGACAGAACTGGGGCGACCCGGTGGTCCATACTGCTGCTTTACAGCTTCCGCCCTGACCAGTGTCTTTGTGGAGCGTCCAGTAGGAAAGTGAGTGGGAAAACTCATGAGGGGCCGGAGCCCCATTTCTGTTCTAATGTCCTCCACTTTGTATTCCATGCCCTCCATTGTAGGTTGGGGTCATCGTCAAATGTTTTATGTAAGACTGACAGGTGAACAGCGAATCAGTGTGCTTGCTTTCTTATGGCCCCACCCATGCTCTATTCTGGTTGGTCAGGGTACTGGCACTCATTGATTAGAAAAGCTTTGTTTTTGTCTTCTGAATGTAAAAGCCAGTGTGTGTGTGTGTGTGTGTGTGTGTGTGTGTGTGTATCACTAAATGTAGGCCACCGGGCCAGCCAGTCATCCTGAGCAGTGACCGTTTCAAAGAGCTTAGCAGCATTTGGTGGGCTTGTCTCAGCTGTCACATTCATGGTGGCCCCGGTGCGATACATCAGTATCACTATTTAGAGTATCTTTCTGTTATATAATGCCATTTATATGTAAGTCTAGTTCATTGCATTTCATATCCATCTATTAGATTGTGCCTTTCATATTTATCTATAGTATATACAGAATGTGTCATACATTATATAGCACCTTTCACATCTCCTTGTCTGTCTAAATCATATCATTTATTAACGTCTATCTATGTGTTATATGGTGCTTTATCTATCTCTATGTATATTATAAACTGCATTTCTCTATCTATCTATCTATCTATCTATCTATCTATCTATCTATCTATCTATCTATCTATCTATCTATCTATCTATCTATCTATCTATCTATCTATCTATCTATCTATCTATCGGTCATATAGTGTCTTTCATATCTATCTATCTATCTATCTATCTATCTATCTATCTATCTATCTATCTATCTATCTATCTGTCTGTCATATAGTGCCTTTCACATCCTTCTCTCCTTATAAAGTATTTTTTAGGTTCACGTCACACCACGCCAGGGCTTCACTTCTATTTTAAATGATTTTTATTTTTATTTGTCAGGCCGGTCATCAAGGTGGTCCGCGATGGCCGACTCCCAAGCTCTGTAGCCGTTGATCGCGGCCCTGGCTGGCCTTGCAGGTGAGTAGGTGGGCTCAGTGACGTTGTGTTCGCTGCACTCTTGTGTTTTGTGTATTTTGTATTTTATTCTCGTCTGACTTCTGCACTTATGAGGCAGATGTGCCACCGCGGCTCAAACAGCCTGCGTCATTCACAAACCGAGGGCCGGCCGTGTTAAACTGTTTTAATGAGCAGCTGACAGTGACAGACTCTAAAAATAGTGACTCTACCTCAGTCACAGCTTAAAGAGGGGCAGACAGTTTGCAGCCTCCCGTCTAGAGGCATGTGAAAAAGTAAGTGCACCCCAGGTCGTGTTTTCTTTGTTTGCCATATGTGGACATATCAAGAAGTGATCTTCATTTAAACGTTGCCTGTAGATAAAGATGATATAATATGGCAAACATCGGGCCACGTTTACATGTTGATGTCCATTGTGTAATTCGTCAGTGCCCCAAATAGCTCAGATTAGAATCGGGGGGCACCAGATCAGGTGTCGATGATTAGAAACTCATTAAAGAGGATCTTGTCCGCCACTGTCCTCTTACTGAAAGTTCAGACGTTTAGTTGCTTTGCTCCTTGTTGTGTCTGATCAGCAGGCTGAGTTCACAAGAGCTTTAGGAGGAAGGAAGGGTCTCGACCCCGGTGAGTCTGACAAAGGATTTAAGAAGATCTCCAAACAACTGTCTGGAATACCATTAGCCAGTGGAGAAGACTCACCTGTCCAGGCTGGGCCACCTCAGCAAGTTCATCGCGAGAGCAGAGCTCAAGATGCTGCTGAAAAACATTTGTAAGAAGCCCAGAATTTCATCACGGGACCTCAAGATTGAACAAGCCCACCATTGGAAATAGGCTGCACCAATTACATCAACACGGTGAAGTGTGCCAGGAGGAAACCAGGAAGAACATCAGGTCAACTCTAAATCTTGCCCATGAATGCCAAGACAATGACAGGTATTTCTGGAACAATACGCTTCGGAACAGACGGGGCAAAGCTGAAGGGTTTGGGCTACCGTAGCTGAAGACAAGTTTGGAGAAAACCAGAGGGGGCATTTGACCAGAAGACCCCGACACCAACTCTGAAGCATGGCAGTGCAGACGTTCAGGTCTGGGGCTGCTTTGGTGCGTCAGGGGCCTGGGCAGCCCACCAACGGAGAATCTCCTAGGAATTCACTCATTGTAGCAGAGGGGGTTTGAGGAAACCATCTGTCATGAAGGCTGAAGCTCAACTGGAAGCGGACCCTCAAAAATGACAATGACCCTAAATATAGCAGTAAATCCACCAAGAAATGGCTGAAAAGACAGAAATGGGGATTTCTGGAATGGCCAAGTCAAGGCCCAGATCTTTAAAACAGATTGGACGTGCAGGACACCCCTCAAACATCACACAGCTGAGAGGATTCTGTGTGGAGGGGTGGGAGAAACAAGTCGATGACAGAGATGGAAACACAGACTTGAGGGGGCTTACTTTTTAATTACATCACCTTTATGTAATTTATCTAGTGATGCCGTTTAAAATGGAGATCAAATCTTGGTCTCTCCACGATTCATGGGGTGTATTTACTTTTTCACATGACTGTATTTTCTGTTACATGGAATGTGGAGCCTGTAGCCGACTGTGGGTGGGACGTTTGTTCATCACAGGGTGCACTCACGTAGATAGAAAATCATCTTGGTTCATTTCACGCCCATGCCAGTTATTGAGGTCTGAAGCCTTGGCTGGGTACCCAGAAAGTACCCACGTGGGCACAGTCAGACTAGGCTGACCTCACAATTACGTGACCAGACCACTGCTGTCGTGAGGTAACTGGTACATCCATCCATCCATCCATCCATCCATTATCTAACCCGCTATATCCTAACTACAGGGTCACGGGGGTCTGCTGAAGCCAATCCCAGCCAACACAGGGCACAAGGCAGGAAACAAACCCCAGGCAGGGTGCCAGCCCACCACAGGTAACTGGTACATCCAGTTCATTATTCCTAATAAATGACATTGACACTTAGTGTTGGGCCGGACATTTTGTGCCACTAGAGGGCAGGCACACCCCAGTTATATTAAACTTGCCAGCTCTCCATTTTCCAAGCCCACTCTCTTTGGAGTCTGCACAGCGGTTTATGCTGCCCCCTAAATACTCCATCATCCTGCGTTGTTACCCATTGGGTTGCTCTGGCATTTCACTGCCATCTTAGAGACCCACATTTTAGACTTTTGCAGACACTGAATGGGCTCTGATTGAGTGTGGACTGGCAACCCACCCAGAGCTTGATCCTGCTCTGTGCCCAAAACTGCTATTGTTTAGGTGGTACGATTGTGGGTTGGACTGATAGATGAACAGAGCAGTGTGAGAAACCAGACCTGGATGAGACAGCAGTCCTGAGTGAGTTTAGAGTTGCTAATCGTCAAACAGCCTTCTCTTTGAGATTGGAGAGACCACAAGGACCCTCATAAACATGATGAGATCATGCAGAACTTATGGAAATGGGGACCAGATATCAAATCTGGAAGCATGAACTGTGAAATATCAATGTCTCAAGAGTCAAAGGTCTTTTTATCAAAGGATGGAGAGCATTCAGTCCACCATCATCTACTCAGGTCAGGTCAGGTCAGGTTAGGGAGCCCCCACCACATGATGAAGCAGCTCAGGGTCATGGTTGGCAACCCCCCAGGCAGACACACGGTCCAGTCCCACCCCCCAGAAATGACCCTCTATCTGCCGCAGCCAGGTGTTACATGGGCATCCCCTTGGCCTGGTTCAGCCACTTGGGTCTTCAGCACTGAGCCGGATCACCCTCGGGTAATCATGCCACATGGCCGTAGTGCCATAACCGACACTCCCTCATAACACAGGTCATGTGCCTCATTAAGGACTCCATAAGCAACACAAAGTCACACCAGCGGTGCCCAAGGATGCTCTGAAGAGACACAAGGAGTCCAGTCTTCGTCTCAGGTCACTAGGTGGGGTCCATGTCTCGCAACCAGGGAGCATCAGGACTCTAAAGACTTGGACCTTCGCATAGATATCAGGACCACCACACAACTCTTTCCAGTGACCTCATTAAATGCTCTCCCAGACCATCTACTGACTTCATGTGAAGCATCACCAGAGCCATGAATGTTACTCCCGAGGTCAGTAAACCTCTCGACGAGGTCGACGCTCTCTCCGCAGACAGACTCACTGCTGATGGTCGTGCCTAAGAGGTCATTGAAGACCTGATCTTAGTTTTTATTTACTCCAGCTGATCTATAAAATCTGTCGGGGGGATTCATGCAATTTTTTTGTGTTCTACCATAGATGACCCAGAGTACAGTTTCAATAAAGATACATACTGTGTATAGTTCCTTTCATGCCAATGTGCCGTCCAGTTAAAACGCAGCAGATGCCGTAGACAGAACACTCTCAGGCCTGCTTAACTCATTCCAGTGGGTCGGAGCCCATCCAGGCCACACTGGGCACAAGACCTGGACAGGACACCAGTCCACCACAGATAAATAAGATCCTATATATATATATATATATTTGTATATAAGATTACACAGCATGACCCGCTTGGTGAGACCCCTGAGCCTATCCCAACAGCTTTGGACACGACGCAGGAACCACCACTGTGCAGGATGCCAGTCCATCACATGGCCTTATCATTTAATTTAAATATATGATGATATATCCAAACACTCTCAGAACCACTTCACCAGTTTCAGAGTTGTGCGAAGATGGAGTCTATCTGGGTAGAATCGGGCACACAGCATCAAACCCCATTGCCAATGCACACACCCACCCACCCACACTCACAAGACCACTTTGAAATCTCTGATTCATCTAACCAAAGACCTCACGGATAAGGGGTCAACACACAGACTCCACACAAGCAGTGGCTGGCCCAGGATTTCCACCTACGCCCCAGGATTTCTGAGGCAGCAGTGCCCAAACCCAAACACATGGGTGGTCCTGATATCATCAGACGGGACCAGGGCCAGTGGACACCCAAAGGTCGGAAGGCGAAGCCGATAAGGAGCTGACCAAGACGCACTCCTTCAAAGGAGGTTATGCATTGTGTGGAGAGGATGGATTGGGCATCTCCCACTCCCCGCCCCCGCCGCTCCCACGGTCTCGTCCGTCCATCCCCCACCTCTCGCTTTCTCACTCGGATTCTCTTGATTAGCTGGCCGCTGCCCCGCCGCCCTCCCCCACCACACTCCCTTTCTTTGCTGTATGCCAGTCTCTGCCCCCAACTCTGAGATGTTGTTAACTGTCTAAGCTGTCGGATTTCCCCGCCCCCAATCCTCCGCCTCACGCGCGCACGCACACACACAATAGTCACACCCCAACCCCCATCTCCATCCTCCCTCTCCACCATGCTGTTTACGGCACTTGATCCAGCGGAGCCAGCTGACTGCACCTCTCTCTCTCTCTCTCTTTTTCTCTCTCTCTCTCTTATTCTGTCCTTCACATTGACTCATCCAGCCATCCCTCTCTCGCTCTCTCACTCTCTCGCTCTCTCACTTTCCCTCTCAAGTCACTCGCTGCCTCTCACTCTGGATTTCTTCCCATCCTCGTCTCTCTGAATCCTAATTACTGAGCTCTTTTATTTTGCCCGTCTCACTCCAGTTGGCACTTCTTCTTCTTCTTCTTCCCTCTCCTACTGAACTCCATCAGCTTTCTTTCATCTTCAGTGCCAGGGCAGGATTTCAGCTTTTCTGATTTTTTTGGGGGGGGGGTTTACCAGCACAGGGAATCCGAAGAGCTGCACGCTGGTTGGACTTTGGTGTCGCTTTAACTTCATCAGCCTCCTTCAGCGATGTCTGCTTTTCTGGGCTACACTCCATCACGTTGGGTCACCCTCTGTCACCAGATTCCACGAGTGGACTTCGGGCTGGAGGTCCGTGCAAGTACATTCCGGCCAGCCGACTGGGAATACCAGCAGGTAAGCGTTTCTATTTGTTGGGAGTTTGGAGCTGGGGGGAGGCAAGGAGGAAGGGGGGGTTCATTATAGAGTGAGGTGCCTGACAGTTCCCAAAAGTGGATTATTCATTGACTGAAGGAAACTGGGAAAAGTCAGAGCAACCTCCGGATGGAGGCTGGGGACCCGATGTGATCCTCTTAAACGGAAAGTTCGGAACAAAGTTGGGGAAAAAAAACAGCACGATGGCTCGTTTAACGCCTCAATGCTGGAGGACTTTTCCTTCAACCGAGTCACGGCAAGAGGTGTAGTGAATAGCTGGGGCGCCTGGGGATATGGATGAAGAAAAATCAGGGTGTGAGTGGTATGAAAAAAAAAAACGTAACCAGGAAGTTCATGGATGTGCAGTGAGCGACTGAGGAGAGCTTAGTGGACGAAAACGAGAACAATCTGTACCTCCCAACCATCCTCCACCTTCTGCATGAATCACTATCCAGATCCTTCCTACTACGCTATGCTCTGTCTTACAACCTTGCAATGCTAGCCCATGACTATTCCATAACCTTACAGCTTTGCATGAATGTCCCATACTCACTGCTCACTCCTACATCAACTCTTACAGGATAACCACCACGCACCCCTCTGCTTCAGAACTTCAGCTAATGCAACTGCTGGCCATCACTCAACTGTCCCCTAACGCCACTGCTCCAGACCTCATTCTATAATCCCCCAAGTGCCATCCACATATCTTTCACCATCACCCACATGTAGCTGCTGATCAACATCCCCACGCAAGCTCCAATATGTCACAGCCTCATCCCATTCCCGCTATCCCATCTTCTTATTACCCTTCTCCCTCGTCTCAATAACTCGTATCCACATCTCACACCCCACACACTGGACAACCTCACTATATGCCATCCTACCTCATCCATGCCTTATATCTTGACCCAAAATCCGTATCCCACCATCTCTTTGCCTTAAACTCCACCTCACTAACTAGCATGACCCAACCAACCCTAATCTTACTTCCACCGTCCCTCACAACTTCACTTGAATCACTCAAATGTCCCAAATCACATCTTATTAACCCCTGCCTCACAACCTGGTCCCACAGTCCACATCCCATGTTTGACATTTCACTTTCTCTTGGCTTTTCAAATTCACCTCATCAAGTGGTCTTCCCTCACCAACCTCATTTCACTTCCACCTTACCTCACAACCTCTTATGAATCACCCAAATCCATGCCTAACATCCCGATCCCAAAGTCTATATCCCATGGCATGGATCTCATTCTTCTTTTCCCTGTTACAATTGCAGGCCTCTAACTAGAATCCCCTAACCAATCCCTGCTTCACCAACCCACATGCCTTTAAGCCTTACCATACGTCACTCGAATCTCCACCTGCCATCATGTTCTTCCATGTCTGACACCCCGGTCCCACGTTCTGTATCCCATAACACGAATCTCACTTTTCTTTAACCTTACAACTTCGAAAGACTAACTAGTATCCTCCAAAGGTCCTCTTTCTTACCTCCTCCATACCTCACAACCTTACTATACTTCACCCAAATCTTCCAACTGCGTCTTACTCTTCCGTGTCTGATTCCCCTTTCCCTTTACCTTCCGACTTTGACTAACTACTACCGCCTGACCATCTTCCGTCCCAGGATCTCCAAAGGTCACATCGATCAGCTGAATTCCCGATGTGTCATGTTGCTATGCCATGCCTCCCCTCTTATATTCCATCTCACTTTTCTTCTCATTTATGGCCTTGTCACACAACAGTTGTCCTAATTCTCCAACAGTGATCTCACTACCTCAGCCACACAGTCTTCATCGTAGGGCCTCCATCTCATGTCTTCTACCTTACCATGTCCCCTCGTTTGACCAACTCATATTTCATAGCCTCAACTGTCCTGCTACTCCTAATCCTATATTCTTTACCTCTTGACCAACACCCTCATGTCATTAACTCATACCCTCTTACTGATACCACACAACACCCACCCAAATCCCCAACTGCCATCTTGCTACTCCTTACCGCACAACCTGACCTTGCAATCCACACATCTCATCTTACCTCATCACACACATTTCCAGTTTTGACAAACTCCCCTGAATCCCCTTAACTCTGATCTTAACCCTCTTCACTTCACAACATCACTATACTGGACCAGATCCCCTGAAGTGCCACCTCAGTCCGTCCTAAGACTAAGACTTCACTGCCTCTTCCAGTTGTATCCCCCACACTCCATCGCACTACTTTATCCCACCAACACAACAAACCCAGCTGTCTCCCCAGTTTCTCACCTAGATCTTCTGAAGGTCATCTCCCTCCCTTGTATCTCTCTACAATCTGTATTCCATCATCACTGTCTCAACGCCCCACACTTACAGGTTCACTTTGCTGATCCATTTCCCTGTCTCACCCTTTACTTCGCCATCCTGGTTGTTTCACTTTGTATCCTACAAGCATCATCTCATTCCCCAAACCTTAGTACTGTACCCCCTTGTAGCCCTTGGTCAACTCTGACCCACATCTCTTAACCTCACAGCTTTTCTTCACATTTGTGTTTCCCCCCAACACCTCCTCACCTGGTCTTACAATCCCGTCTCCTAACTATACATTGGAATGTCGATCTCTCAGGCACATGCCCCTAACATCCTCACCCATCGATCTCCTTCATTTCTTTGTACCCCACGACCCGATCTCACCAAGTCATTTCTTTTGATGGTCACCTCATCCCCCTGCATTACCTCACTCCCACCACTTCACACCCTGATTACATCAATCCATATCCCATGACCCCACCTCATATTTCCAACTCATAATCCCCCCATTGAGTGGCTGAAGTGCTCTGCTTCTCACCAAAACTCCATACCTGCATTGGTTGGAGTATTTCTATGCGTACTGGTAGCATGTTGAAGTCACCTGGCACACACCAGTATGCAGAACTGGCACTTCTCACAACCTCTTAGTACCGTAATGCTGTGTGTGTTAATTGGCTGCTGTCTCCTGGGAATTGTAGGGAGGGACACCCCCATCCCCTCAGGTATTCTAACTAAAATCTCTCTATCATCTAGCTTTATTATGTATGAGGGGGTCCCTAACGCCCCCTCAGTATCCAAGCCTAAAACATTACATATGTATGGAAGTGGGGGAGCACAGCCCACAGGAATGGGTGTACCATAAAGGGCATTCTGGGAGCATTCCTAGGGGCCCGTGACAGTAAGGGACCTTTCACCAATTCCATCCCTCCTCATTCCCACTTAATAAAATGCTGTAGTCACCATGTGCTGAAATGACCAACGGATGCCAAATCACCTCATTCATAAAATGATTGAGTCTCCAAGAGTGTGAAATACAGCTCTGCATTAAATGACTGAGTGTCCACCTGCTGCATTGTTATGATCAGCTCTCTTTGAAGGAGCTAAGTCACCCAGGGGGTCTGTGGGGGTCTTAATCTGGGCTTCCACTTCAACCACTGCCCCAATAAATGCCATAACAAACTTTTTAATTCTATTTTTGCTCTAACAGGGGGCTGCAGACTATCTTGGCAGCATTAGACAGCATTAACCATTTTTATCTTATCAACCAATCTTAACTTAATCACGTCATTGAGGATGTAAGATGAAAACTTGGATGAGTACCTGGAGGAAAAGCCAGGCAGATAAGGATGGGGGGGTGATTTGGGGTGGCATTCATAAAACATGCCATTTGTCACTCCCGTCATCCCTGATATTTCTTGTGGTGCAATGTGACTTCCTCAGGTGACGAGATCAGCAACTGCACTCATCAAGTTGGACGTCAGTGTAGAATCTGAGCTCGGGACATCACATCCATTGGGCAGCAGAGGTAACCTGTGTGCCACCATGCCAACCGTCCTACATGCGCCAGCCCCACAAATCATCTGCCCACTTCTCTAATCTGCACCTCCTACTACATGTATGAGGCAGCAGAGCTAACCTCTGTGCCACCATGCCAACCGTCCTACATGTGCCACCTGCCCGCTTCTCTAATCTGCACCTCCTACCCTGACACACACACACACACACACGATGCCTGTAACTCCAATGACCTATGACTCAGCACTTGTCACCTAATCACACCAGCCACCATGACATCTCATAATGTCATCACACCCACCGTTATCCCACTGTCACAGTGTCACAATCTGGAGCGTTTCTGTCATATTTGGGTGGTCATTTGCTCATGCCAGCGCTGATTTTTCTATGCTTTGGTGTTGCTAGGCTGTGTATTATAATCACCCTGTGTATCCACTCGGCCATAAGAGGCCCTGCCTAACCCAAACCCAAAGATGCCGTGGGCACCATGTTACATAAAAGCAGCTGATACGTGGCACTCATTTGTTAGACTTTCAGACTGTGCTGGCATTGAGCACTTTGGTCTCCTGGTTTTGTTCCCGTTCGAGAGCTGCCTGGCACATTGATGCAGTGGTTTTAGCTGTGAGATGGCTCATGGATTCAGGGTCCACCTTCTTCTTGTGGGGTTTTTCTTCCACATCACTGGTGACAAACAAGTTTAGTTAAATGGTGTTGTCCATTACCTATCGACCGCCCCCCAGCAGCCCACCCCAATGAATGGGCCCTATAATTGACTGCCACCCTGCCATATACCCTACCCCCCTGGAATGGTTCTAAATTATTTTTTTAAGCTTGTCTGAGAATCTTACGTCGTGTTAGGTTTAGGATCTACCACCCAAATGTCCCATCAGAGATGGACCGCTCTGTTTGTCGAGGGTCAGCAATGTCAGGGTGACTTCATCCCTCGTTCTGGCTCTGATTTTGTCGCCTTGTTGTTCTTTCCAGCTTTGACCTGCTGACTGTGCTTGGACTTCGTGATGAGGCCGCCCAACGTTTGCCACTCGATAACTAATTAGTGATCTGGTGACCTGAAAAGAAAATCATTTTTTTACTTTTTATCTTCCGCTCTGCTTCACTGTGGCATGAGTATCTGAAATCGGCCACCCGCCCGCGTCCTGAACTGACCCTCATCTTATTCTCCAGCCATCTTAACACGCCCTACCTGAAGACCCCACCCTACCTCTTTGTTATCCCCTCATCATGTCCAGGCTCAGTGACAGCTCAGTCACCCATGTTCCACTTACCCAATGCCTGGCTGTCTGTCACCACCTTCCAGTATTCATACACAAACACCTTTACAGTTTTCCATCCCTCAGGTTGTCACCTTGGCCACCGTTCTTGTGCCATTAATCCTGATCTCCATAGCTTCATATCCCCCATATCCAAGTGTATAAACCATGTCATCCTTACCATCAGATACCCCATGTGGCTTCCATCCCATTATGTCACAATCTCAACCCACCAAATCCGGTGACACGTTAAACAACATCTCGCCGAAAGTGGAAGCCAAACTCGTCCCCTGAAAATCTCACATGACACAACAATGAACCGCAAGGGATGACAAACATCACGTCTCGTGACGACTTTCCAGCCCAATTTCACATTTCCAAAGTGTCACAAGCAGGCCTCATTCTGCCTGGTGATGCCAGTGGCTGTGGGTTTACAGTTGCCCCCCCCCCTTTTTTGTCTTTCTTTTTGCCACTCTGTCGTGGTACAGCAAACGTGGCATTTCAGACAGACAAGGTCCCAAAACTCCCACATTCCTCATTACTCGTGTCGACCCTGCGTTCATTCACTGTGCTACTCATCGGTTGCCTGGTCTCACACATGCAGAGCCCGCCACAATGATGTACGATTTACTTTGGGTGAGTCGCAGAGTGGACTACACGACTGGTGGTCATGGGAGCATGCCCCCAACTCCTGAAGATTCTGTAAATAAACATCGAGTAGATCTCAGACACTTCCGGGACCCTTGTCTGACCCTGTCCTCCTCCATCTTTCCAAAACCCTCCTCATCCGGGACATGTCGTCATCCTGTTCTCCAAGCAGACGTCCTTCACAGTACATGGGGGGCTGACCCCGTTTAACTGCTCCTGTCTTGGTATCCTCATCCAGCTTTTGCACTTTGACACCAACAGTTGCTTGAGTTATTTGCAGATCTCGCAATGAAATCTGAGGGGGGTTTGTGGAGACCACTCTTAGTGGTCAACTCTTGGGCTGGACCAGTTGGCAGTCATCTGAACTCTACGCCACTTGTAGTTGATTTTCCTTACAGTGGAATGATTGACCTCAAATAATTTGGTGATCTTGGTAGATCCTCATAGATGCCCACAACCTTCCTTCTGGTGGCCTCTTTTGATCTCAGTGTGGTGACCCCACACACGTCGGTTTTAAAGAGAACAGCGGACCCTCGATGTCTGAGGTGTCGGGTCTACCATAATGCTGCCTAAGGAGGTTCTAATCATTGGCACCTCACCTGGAGCACCCGATTCGAATCTGATGGATTTGAAGTGGTGACAAATGTAGGGGGCCGACTTACTTTTTCCCAGTTGACATCATCTCCTCGTTTTTGTTATGCCGGTGAATGCGCCCCGTCCTCTTGACGTGTCTGTCATGTTTACCTGTGGGCTCTGCTTGCATGAAGTTGGGGTGCAGTTACTTTTTCACACAACTTTACTTCTGCGTCTTTTTCCCTTCTTCTCTTCTCCAGTGCCCCTGCTCTGTTCCCTCTCGTCCACTTCTCCGTTCACCTTCATCACTCCACCGCCAGCCCACCTTGTCGTCTCAGTGACCACCCCAGTCCCTCACTGATTGCCATACTGGCGTGTTATGAAGGTTGGCAAGGCTGGAAAAACTGGTGACGGTCTCCAAAAAGACACCGGGTGGGTGTAATGAGCCGAGAGCGGGCAGCCCCAATATAAGCGGTGGTCTCATGCAATTTTAATGGCAGCACATGTGTGGCATTAAATATTCAGGCTCTCGGCCGTCTTCTTCCGCACGTGTGACCTACTCTCGTTGCTCATCCATGATATGCAGTCGTCAGCAAGTCACATGTACTGCTTTGTAAACCTGCCCCCCCCACCCCGATCCCCCCAGGGCTGTATACAAACTGAGCATCTCTTCAGAGGCATGACAAGCTACTTAACCCCGTCTCTCCCGGCTAAGAGGGTAAAATGAGTGACAATCGATGAAGTGCCTGCTCTCACTGGGTGGCCTGGCTCTCTCCACAGACGCTGCTCCTGCTCTCCAGCCTCTCGGGATTCGGCTTGCTGCTTTCTTTTCTCATCATCGTGTCCTACCTGATCCGGCACTGCTGCTGCCGCCGGCGAAAAGGTGACCCCGACGGTGACTCCGAAGACTCGGACGATGAGGACGACGACGACGTGCATGGTGCACGGGGGCACAAGAGGGCCCGCCAACTCTGCTGCGTCACTTGGGGTACTGTAGGGGCAGTCATCATCTGCTGGTGAGCCTGGGAACGCATGCAGGGAAGCCCACCGGGGCGTCCTTTGGAAATTGTGGTAGCACAGAATCCCCAGTCTGTGTGTCCTAACTCAGTTGTTAATGGCCTCCCCATCAGCCCACTCCCGACAATAACACACCAAAATAAAACGGAGGAACAGGCAATGAAGGGTGAAGAGGTGCAGTGATAAGGAGTTCAATCTAAAATAACAATCAAAAACAATTAAAATAACAATCAAATGATGGAGTCTTTACCATATATATAGCCCCTTTCAGAAAGCACACACGGGTTAGATAGATAGAGCGACATATGAGCAGCTGTAGCCCTCTGACAGGGTCGTCATTACCCCCCTTTTTCGTGACCTCCCCCCACCCAGACTAATACAACTGCCTTCACATCGCCCCTCATCTCCCCGCTGCCACCCCTCCCCTCCCGGGAATTAGACGTGCGCGTTCTGCAGGAACTGGGTCACTAAGCCTGGAACGAACCAAGTGCACCGCACAGCGGGGGGAGGGGGTTACAAGAGTCGGGCTGAACCATTGCGGGGCGGTGTGCGGAAAACACGGAGTTCTGCCATCGTGACCTCTTTACGAAGAGAGAGCCGCCGGGGCTCGTCTGTCCAGAAGAGGCGGGGGAGATGAAGGAAAAGAAAAATACACACAAAATTGGGGGGGGTTGGGGTTTTATTGATCCGTTCTACTCGACCGACATAATATTCAAAAACAGGAGAGGACACCACGGGGGCGGGGGGCCCAAAGCCGACAGACTGCAGACGTGAGGGGGCAAGAGAATACCAGGGGTAGCGGGCAGAGAGGGGCGCACGTGCCCGGCATTCAGACGCACGTCGCTACATTTTTGAAAAAGCGGATTTAGCGAAAACTGAAACCTGTCGTTTGGTTTGGTTATTGTAAAGAAGGCGAGACAGGGGAGAAAAGAGTTAAAAAGGGCTGTATAGTTATGTTTACAACGAATGACGCTATATAACAAGAGAAAGAAAGAAAGAAAGAAAGAAAGAAAGAAGGAATGAAAACGTTACTGGCAAGAACGAAAACATTTTGTTTTTTCTAATAGAAAACTAGAGAGAAGAAAAAAGCCGTCTAGTAAAGGAAAGAAAAATTGAGGCAGATAAGCACTTTTTTAAATCTTTTATTGAATTTATTGAAAGCAAGTAACATTCCATAAATCAAGTCAATCTTAACAAAACTAAATTAAATTCAGCCTCCACCCGTGAGAAAGTTTGGGAGGAGTGAAGAGGCAAATGTTTATTCTAAAATGTTATTGATTAGATCCTGACACGTTTTGTAATGTCAGCAAAAAAGGCACAATATGGCAAGATAATGAAAGAATGAGTTTGAGTTTTAAATATACCTTTTATTAGATGTTAACCATCAATACAAAAAGCATCAAAACATCAAAAAAGAGAAAGAAAGAAAGAAAAAGCTCTTTCTTTTCTAACAGATCTCAGGCCTTTAAGAGCACAGTTCAGCAAGAAATATAGAAAGGATGTACAGTAGGTGTTGACAGGTCACTGTGGTGCTGCTGCTGCTAAGGTTAAAATTCATTACCCAATTTCCAAAAATCAAATTAATAAAACAGGTGGAGAGCACAAACAAACATACAGAACATAGATAGATAGATAGATAGATAGATGTGAAAGGCACTATATAATAGATAGATAGATAGATAGATAGATGTGAAAGGCACTATATAATAGATAGATGGATCTGAAAGGCACTATTTAATAGATAGATATGAAAGGCACTATATAATAGACAGATAGATAGATAGATAGATAGATGGATAGATAGATAGATAGATAGATAGATAGATAGATATGAAAGGCACTATATAATAGATAGATAGATGTGAAAGACACTATATAATAGATAGATAGATAGATGTGAAAGGCACTATATACTCTAATTGATAGATATAATAAACGAATGAAATAATAATAATATATTTTATTTATATAGTGCCTTTCCCATGCTCAAGGCACTTGCAGAATATAAGAAAGAACAGCAGGGTATAGAGTATATAGCATAGTACAAACCAAATAAATAAATAAGGAAGATTAAGAGCCTAACAGACAACAGAATTGGTGGTCTCGCACACACACACATACAGGTTACATGAGCATCTTGACGTGGAGGTAAACTGAGAGAAGGGGAATGAAGTCAAGTAGAGCTAAAAGCCTTCCTGAACAGATGAATTTTGAGTTGTTTTTTAAAAGAATTCATGGAGTCAGCTAACCTGATTATTTTTGGGATGTCATTCCAGAGTCTCAGCACTATACAGCTGAAGGCCCTGCTGTCACCCATAGAGTGTAGGTTAGTGTGAGGCACAACAAGATTGCCAGAATCAGAGGACCTTAGTGGGCGGACAGGCACATAGTGATGGAGGAGATCACTGATGTAGTTTGGCGCCAGGTTATTGATGGCTTTGTAGGCTATTTGTAGAATTTTATATTCAGTTCTGTAAGACACAGGGAGCCAGTGAAGATGGAGCAGGATGAGTGTGATGTGCTCGCTGCTTCTGGTCCATGTAAGGACTCTTGCAGTCGAGTTTTGAATAAGCTGGAGCTGTGATAGAAGATTAAAGGGGCACCTGCCAGTAGGGAATTACAATAATCGATGTGGGATGTAATAAAAGCATGGACAAGTTTCTCAGCTTTAGAAAAGGAGAGGAAGGAGCGAACACGGGATACGTTACGGAGGTGAAAGTAAGACAGTTTCTTAATGTGATTTATGTGGGCGGAATAAGAAAGGAAGGAATCAAAAATGACACCGAGATTCTTTTCAGTAGAGGCAGGTCTGATGAGATCACCGCCAAGATGGACTGGGAAGGAGCTCATTTTATTAAGTTGCACTTTAGTCCTAATTTGCAGGAGGTCAGTTTTGTTGCAATTTAATTTAATGAAAGAACAACCTTTATTTTTTTACTGAAGCTAAAGAAAAATTATAACGAATAACAACAATCCCCTTGAATTACTAAAATAAAGAACACTTCTGACCAGAGATAACAGTGCAGTCCCCGTAAGGCGCTATACAGGCGTATTGCTGTTGATATAAAGGAGCCCCCCCATAGTGTTTCTTCTGCTGAGCGATTTGTTGTCTGCAAGTCCTCAGTGTTGTTGTGTCACAGTGATGGTTTGTGCAGCGTTGTTCATAATGGCACTCAGTTTTGTTTTCATTCTCTCCTTCGCTTACAACCTCCAGGGGGTCCAGAGTTCACCCCATATCTGAGCCAGCCCTTTAATGATGTTGTCGATTTGGTGGTCCTCTCTTGAAGTGACGTGACCAGCCCAGCACACCACGCTGGCCATCACAGAGTTGTAGGACGTGAAGAAGATCGCTGCCTACATTTAAGAAATGCCATCTCCTGAGATGACAGGGTCTGCTGTGCTGTTTCTTCATTTGTCCATCTGTGTTATCCACATTAGTGTGGACTCGGTGGGCTCAGGATATTCACAGCACAAAGCCCAGATTTATCTCAGGAGGAGGAGGATGTGGAAGTTGACAGAAATGCATGTATTGTCATGTTGTTAATTCTGATCACACAAGGCGGGGGGATTGACTCCATGTTTCACTGTTAAAGAAACTTGTAGTTTCAGGGTCTATAAAGTCGATCCCAGAGACCCTTTTGTTCCAATAAGAGTATTCAAGTCGACACCATTCTTTGCCAATATCAGGTCTGATTTACTTTTATTGGTTTGTTTCACGATGAAAACGCACAGAAGCACAAGTGGAACTCCGTTTTATGGAGGGCTGCTGTTTTTTTCGTGTTGTTTGCATCGTATGACTAATGGTAAGCCATTAAAAAGCCAGGCAGGCGGCGTTTTAGACTAAAACGAGCCGTTAAGGGCGTGGAGTCTTAACAAGCGAGGCAGCTAACGTGGAGCATTAAAGCGCTGCTGCATGAGCCGTAAGGGCTTCAGCAGCAATAACTCACTTCTCACTAAGAAGTTCGGTTGGAGCAAAACCCTTGTGCCACTCCGGACCCTCCAGGACTGATTTTGTAGACCCCTGCTGGACAGCAGTACTACGTTTTTATTAAGGCCTCTGATTCTCCCACTAATTCAAGAGAATAGCTTTTTATTTCCACAAAGAAATTTTTTATCAGATTTTTTACTTATTATTTTATATTCCTCACACACACTATTTTTGATAATATAAATACATTTTTGTAGCTTTTCTTTATATTTCATGTTGGGTTTTGGATGCCACATCGCTGTTATCTTAAGCACCACCATATTGTGTGTGTTGTGACTGCGGCTGCCACAAATAGCCAGAGCGCACAGAACGGGCCTCACCCCAGGCGGCTCAGCCCCAAACTCAAAAGGCAGGCTTCTCGTCTGACCAGGCCCAAAAATGGGGGCTCAGGCTTGCAAAGTCAAAATGTCACAAAATATCAGGAGAACAAAGGATAGTAAAGTGAAAAACTAGGGAAAGTGAAATGATTTTGTATGTAAATGTTTATTGAAGAAGATTCAAAACAGGAGCCCAGCAAGGCAAGCAAAAAAAAAATCAAAGACGATAACATAAAACAAAGTAGCAGGTAAAAGGAATTAAATTTTAAATTCTAAAACAGCAATGCCAGCAGCCTCTCCTTCTGCACGGCTGGGGGGCTCAGAGCGTCATCAGGTGGTCCCACCCCCTGTGGTTCAACAAAGAGGAGGCAGAGCAGATAACGGCGAAAGATGGCAAGTACTAAATACAACCGAAACCATAAAAATACATACATAAATCAAAATAAAACTCCTAATGTACAGAGTTAAATTGAAAAAAACAAGAAAAAATGTTAAATATGCGTTACTTATCCCCTGTAGTTTATAAAATAACTCCAAAATAAGATATTTACCTTTCAATGAACAAGAGAGAGAAGATTAGATGATGTGGAGACAGTGAATCAGGGAGTGAAATGGATTAGCAAGGAGGAAGTAAGGACAGCGATGAAGAGGATGCTGGAGGTGGTAGAGTTAAAGATGCTAAGATTGGCACTGGGTGTGACGAGGATGGACAGGATTAGAAATGAGGACATTAGAGGGTCAGCTCAGGTTGGACGGTTGGGAGACAAAGTCAGAGAGGCGAGATTGTGCTGGTTTGGACATGTGCAGAGGAGAGATGCTGGGTATACTGGGAGAAGGGTGCTAAGGATAGAGCTGACAGAGAAGAGGAGACGAGGAAGGCCTAAGAGAAGGGTTATGGATGTGGTGAGAGAGGACATGCAGGTGATGGGTGTAACAGAACAAGATGGAGAGGACAGAAAGAGATGGAAGAAGATGATCTGCTCTGGCAACCCCAATCAGGAGCGGCAGAAAGAGGAAGAAGATGTTAATTATCATATATAGTTTATAAAATACTACAAAATGAGATAGCTTTGATTTTTAACTATAAATAAAAATCCAGGAAAAATAAAGAAGATTGCAAATCATAATATATATATAACATATAGAATTATATTTAAAAAAGAAACAAACAACTATAAGATCAAACAAATATTCTACCTGGAAATGAGATTTTTTAAATATACAGCATGTTAATTATCCCATAAAGTTTATAAAAAACTACAAAATGAGGTAGCTTCAATTTTTAACTTTAAAACAAACTCCAGGAAAAAATTAAGAAGATTTCAAATCAAATCATATCATTTAATATACAGAATTAAATAAATAATTAAAAAAAAACAGCCAAAACTTCACAGGAATACTCCACTTAGAAATGAGATTTTGCAGGCGTTACGTACCCCACATCGTTTGTAATGGCGGCTGAGAAAAAAATTTTAATCTCAAGTTTTCGTGGAGGAAGGAGACAAGAAAATGAAGTTTCTGATAGAACAGGACCCAAAGGTGACCAACAGTCGACAACAGCAAACAATTAAAAAAAAAAAAAAGCGAATGAAAAAAAAATCTCACATTCCTCGTGTTGCAAAATCCACAGGTGAAATCCTCGAATCGTATGCTCACGACGTGCAAAACGTGTGCATTTTATTTTGCTAAAATATGGTGAAAAATAAACTCTGGAAAAGGAAAGTAGCCCACAAACCAGGAAGTCCCTTCACATGAGGTCACCCTTTTGAGTTAAAGACAGGACTGTTGACCAATGAATGAGGGGGAAGGGAGGAGGCGGGTCCTCAATTCAAGAGCACAACTCCATGTGAGGGAGTTTCCAGTTTGTGGACTGCCTTCATTTTACAAAGTTATTTATTTAATAATACTTCACCATAAAACATAACCTGCGTTTTGCATGTTGTGAGCGTACGATTGGAGGACTTGTGTGACACATGGGAATTTTTTTCAGGGATGTGTTTGAAGTCATTTGCTGCGGCCCCGAGTTGGTCACCTGCATTCCTTTGATCTTCTTGTTGTTTTTATATTGCTGTATGTCTTATGATTGGCAGTCTTCTTTATTTTTTCCTGGGTTTTTATTTATTGATAAACATGGAAGCTATCGTATTTGTATTCTTTGAGGAGTGTGGGATTGTTGATGTCATGTTGCGCGATGGTTTAAAGGGTCCTCACCTTGGCATTCGATTCGCTTTCTGAGTTTGGATTAAAACTTTGCGATTCATTTACATTCTTCCATTATCGTTGAGCCCTGCGGCTCTCTTTTGACTGCCGTTCCTTCTGTTTGCGTTTTGCTTGTCACGATGGCCTTTCTTGATCTTCCCGTGTTGAGTTTCCTGACTCCGGTTATTTCCCGCTGCTGGCCAGTTCTTTACGTTAGGAATTCTGTTTTGTTTTTTTTGTATTTCTTGTGCACTCTGATGATTTTCAGTTATGCTGTGTTTAGTAATTGTTTTTGATGTTTGTTTTCTGTTATGTATCACGATGTTCACTTTGTGCCTCGTCTGTCCTGCCTGTCTGCTGAGCCCAAGGAGGCAGGGCCACCCTCTAAATTAACAAACCACAAGTCTGAGCGAGGACGACAGGCCTAACAGTATACAGTTATGGTGCCTGCTGCTTTGAGCCTATATAAGATGGTGGCCCGCAGCTCCCAGTACCCTAGCCATACATAAAACACAAAACTGTCTGCTGCATGGTGTTGTGTTTTATTTTATTTTATTTTTTTGTTGTCTGGTTTAATTTGCCGATCTTCTTTGTCTTTTCTGCTTGAGTCCTTTGTTAGTTTTGACTTCATGTTTGTTTAGTTAGACAAATCAAATTCCCTTTTTCGTTTCCTGATCTCCCCGGCCCCTTTAAGACCCTCAGGGTGCTAGTGGGCACACACTGCCAGCTTACGTTGTTGGCTCCTTTTTCGAGCTCTGATCTGTAGAGTTTCTGCCCAGCAGTGTCCCTCATTTCCCGTATCCCACTGTCCTGATCTGGAAACGTCATGTTTGTTGTCATCCATTTCTAGTATTTTGACGTCGATTCTGTCCCCCTTGCAGTGCTGCCATTGGAATAGGTTTCTACGGCAACAGCGAGGCTAATGATGGGATGTACCAGGTGACCTACTCCTTTGCTACAGCCAATCAGACCCTGAGCTCCATTGACCTCTTGGTAAGTCCTCCGTGGCCGTTCACGTTTGACGTGCCGCACTCCTTGCCTGTCTCAACGGCTGCTGTTGGTGCTTCTTCTCTGTTTTAGATCTCCGACACGGTGGTCTTGCTCAAACGTGCCGTGTTGGACCCGCTGACTCGGCTGGAGGAAGCCTTCACCCCGGCCAACAACTTCATTGCAGTGGTGCGCAGCACTCGCCGCCAGTCGGAGACAGTCATCGGCCTGCTGTCTGAGCTGCCCCTCGATGTCTCGCTGGGGTCCCAGTTGGCCGCTCATCTGAACAACACCCTAAATGACTTGGGTGAAACTGGTGCTGTGGGCAGAGTGGCCGAGAAGTTGGTCTTCATAGAAGACTACAGGCAAGTTGAGGGTGGTGGGCACTTCACTAATGCATTGTGTCTTTGGTTTTGTGTCCTCCTTATTCCCCAACCCCAATTTTATCAGAACCAACTTAAACTCGGGATTGATGGCCCCTCACAAACGAATAGCAGTGACTTTTTAGGGGCAGGTAGTTAGCACAGCAGACCCCTCATCACAATTCTCTTTCTCCCCCTTCTAGGTGGTTGACCTTCATCCTGCTCCTCCTCCTGGATCTCCTTGTCTGCTTATTCATCCTTCTGGGTCTAGCGAAGCAGGCCCGCTGGCTGCTGATCGTGTAAGTCCAGAACATTCTCTCTTGCTGGGCCTATAGAAAATGTTCATCCCTTGGAAATTCTCGTTTTTTATTGTTCTACAAAATTCAAATCGCAAGGGAGTTCATTTAATAATAATATAATATAATAATAATAATAATAATAATAATAATAATAATAATAATAATAATGTTTTATTTATATAGCACTTTTCCCATTTCAACGCAATGCCTTTCTAGTCCATCTGTATTGGACACTGTGTCTGTTACAGCTGGCAGTTATATAGTATGGAGGACTTTTTCGGACAAAATTAAATAAATAAATAAATAAATGCGCAAATAAATAAAAGTACTGTGAAATGTGAGCATAAATAAATAAATGTATCATGAAATGAAGCCTTAAATACATTTGTCATGAAATGAGAGCATAAATGAATAAATGTGTCACGAAATATGTTTTTCGTTGCTTATTTATTTATTTCATTTTGTCCGTAACATTTCTGCAAACCGTCATGACATACGACTTGAAATAAAACTGTCACTTTCACTCGTCAAAGTTGAGAGGGTGGGCTCTAACACGCCCTCTAGTTACTGATTGGTGAATCGAAGCACAGGAATTGATTAGAAAAATGCTTACTACTGCCGATGAAATGGATTCTGCCGAAGATATTACGTATTTCAGAGAGAGAACTGAAGATTTATCGGAAGAAATTACAATGTTTATTCATATACATATATTTAGACTCCGATATAGATGAAACTATTTTTGAAATTATCGAAGAACAGGTGGAACGGACTCGACTACACTGCAGTTCAGGTGATGCAGTTCCCTGCTCTGGACGTCCATCCTTTGACATTCCAGCTGATTCAATAGAACACATTCTGTTATGCGGTTTAAAAGTACGACAGATTGCAGATCTATATGGTGTATCGGAGAAGACGATCACAAGGCGAATGAGCCAGTTTGATATACGGTGAACTGCAACAGCTGTATTAGTTTAGGTACTTTGACATTAAATGCCCAAAGCAGCTCCAACTAATATTTTGAACTGAGTATTTGACCCTTGTTTTACGAGTATAAAGTCAGGTGTATATTCGCAGCTACTTTTTTAAACAACTGTACAGCTCTGATCAGTGGCAAAGTTGTTCAGTTCAAAATATTAGTTGGAGCTGCTTTGGGCATTCCATGTCAAAGTAACTAAACTAATACAGCCGTTGCAGCTTACCGTATATCAAACTGGCTCATTCGCCTTGTGATCGTCTTCTCCGATACGCCATATAGATCTGCAATCTGTCGTACTTTTAAACCGCATAACAGAATGTGTTCTATTGACTGTCAAATGTTGGACGCCCAGAGCAGGGAACTGTGTCACCTGAACTGCATGCAGTGTAGTAGAGTCCGTTCCACCTGATCTTCGATAATTTCAAAAATAGTTTCATCTACATCGGAGTCTAAAAGGGCCGCCAACATTGTAATTTCTTCCGATAAATCTTCAACTCTCTCTCTGAAATACGTAATATCTTCAGCAGAATCCATTTTATCGGCAGTAGTAAGCATTTTTCTAATTAATTCTTGTGCTATCGATTCACCAATCAGTAACTAGAGGGCGTGTTAGAGCCCACCCTCTCAACTTTGACGAGTGAAAGTGACAGTTTTATTTCAAGTCGTATTTCATGACGGTTTGCAGGAATGTTACGGACAAAATGAAATAAATAAATAAGCAACGAAAAACATATTTCGTGACACATTTATTTATTTATGCTCTCATTTCATGACATTTATTTATTTATGCTCTCATTTCATGACACATTTATTTATTTATGCTCACATTTCACAGTACTTTTATTTATTTACGCATTTATTTATTTAATTTTGTCCGAAATATTCCTCCATAATATAATGCCTTTCATGTCTAGCTATCTGCTATTTAGCGCATGTCTTATCTAGCCATCCATTATATAGTGCCTTTATGCCTGTTCATTTCTGTTTATTATATAGTGCCTTTCATTTATTACTATAATACAAGCCTTTGTAAAGTACCTGTTATGCAGTGACCATCATAGCTACGTGTCTATTATGTACGTCCTTTCATATAAATATACTATATAGTGCCTTTCATATCTTCTACATTATATAGCAGCGGTTCTCAAACCTCTTCAGAATTTCTTGTGTGGTGGTCCCTTTAAAAATTGTTCGATGGCTCATGGATCCTTTTATTAAAAATGAAAAAATCAATATTACTGTATTTCAAGAAAATTGGGGGCGCCAAATACTTTGCACAAGGGTGCCACGTACCCACTGCTCGGCACTGCATAGGTACAGGCTGCTGTGAATAAAACGTTTTTTGACAAACAGTTATTTATTCAGAAAATATTATGTACATGTTAGTTATTAAATTTAAGTTAAAATTTTAATGGGATGGATGCAGACCAGATCATCAAGACTCTTTTCTTCATTGTCGATTTTTTAAACAGCCTCTTAGCAATTGCTTTATTTTGAATTGTCTCATTATGAACACTTTTACTTCATTTGCGTTGAGTGGGCAATTTCACCACCTAAAAACACAAAAAATATGTTATTTGTTGATTATCTGTATCCACCTTTAGTGCTCTTATTTGCTTCTAAAATATACGAAAATTGCTTGCGAGTGTTTTGACTCTACGAAAGAATCGATAATTTTTGATTATGATAAAAATAATAAGGGCTGGCTTGTGCCGAGCGATAACGGTGGGAAAACAATGCAGTGGCAGCGAATAACGGAACAGTGGATTAGTGGTCGGGTCTAGGTGGTGGGCGTAATAATGGAGCTCAGTCACTTACTTCCCCTCGGATGGTAAAGGTTAATAATTATAAAAATATAAATAGTATTAATATGCGATCATTTCTAACGGTCCCACCGAAACCACCCCTAGGGGACCGTGGACCCCTGTTTGAGAACCTCCGTTATATAGTGAGTTTCACACCTCTCAGTCAGTTCTTACTTTATGTCATACTTTCTGTTGCATCTACCTTCTATATAGTGCCTTTCAGGTCTATGTATTATGTAGTGCCTGTCCTGTTCCACCTTTATGTGGGGCCATTCATACTCAGCCAGGCTCTTCCCATCCACCTATGAGACACCACGTTTCATTATGTCTGGATGTTACAATACCTTTCACACCTGTGCATCATACTGTCTAACATATAGTGCCTTTCACACTTTTACTGTCTGCCTATCTATTTATCTATTATACAGTCTTTCGTATCTACCTCTATTATATGCTATCTTTCATTTTATATCCCTGAATAGACACTGAGGCTCTTTGTTGCGGTGAAAGTTAATTAGCACTTCTCTGTTTTTGCTGGTGTTAGACAGACAGTTGCAGACAGATCTCAAAGTTCTCCCCCTTTCCTCTGTCTTGTGTAGACCCCATAAGTGCAGAATCCTCTGCGAATTTCTGCAGGTGACCTGACCTGCTGTTATATTTCTAGTCAGAGGTGTTCGGAGTGAAGAGAAGAGAAGAGCAGACCGGCCTGTGCCTTGTGGTGCTCCAGCGTTCCTCACACAGTCCTTGAGTCTCACACCCTGCAGATCGTCCACCATTAGGACCCCCCAGGCTCATCCACCTGCAGATCTCTGAGTTGACCCCATAACAGGGAGGGCTGGATGGCACTGAAGACGCAGGAGAAATCAAAACACAGAATCCTCCCAGTGCTGCCAGCTTTGTCCAGCCTTGTGGATCAGAGAGACCATTGCCTTCCACACAGGACTGGTTTTTACAGACCACCTCACCCTTTTACAAATTACATCCCCCAGTTGCACCTGGGTCACAATGCAGCTGTTCAGCTGATATTTTCAATTGTTCAACAGCCAGATCATTTTTAGATATAGATAGATAGATAGATAGATAGATAGATAGATAGATAGATAGATAGGCAGTATATAATAGATAGATAGATAGATAGATAGATAGATAGATAGATAGATAGATAGATAGATAGATAGATAGATAGATAGATACTTTATAAATTCACCTACTCCAGCAGCAGCATACTGATAAAGAACAATATTAAATTAAAGAGTGATAACAATGCAGGTATAACAGACAATAACTTTGTATAATGTTAACGTTTACCCCCCTGGGTGGAATTGAAGAGTCGCATAGTGTGGGGTCTCCTCAGTCTGTCTGAAGCTGCTCCTCTGTCTGGAGATGATCCTGTTCAGTCGATGCAGTGGATTCTCCATGATTGACCTGAGTCTGCTCAGCGCCCGTCGCTCTGCCACAGATGTCAGACTGTCCAGCTCTGTGCCTACAGTAGAGCCTACCTTCCTCACCAGTTTGTCCAGGCGTGAGGCGTCCTTCTTCTTTATGCTGCCTCCCCAGCACACCACCACGTAGAAGAGGGCGCTCGCCACAACCGTCTGATAGGACATCCGCAGCATCTTATTGCAGATGTTGAAGGACGCCAGCCTTCTAATGAAGTATAGTCGGCTCTGTCCTCTCTTGCACAGAGCATCAGTATTGGCAGTCCAGTCCAGTTTATCATCCAGCTGCACTCCCAGGTATTTATAGGTCTGCACCCTCTGCACAGTCACCTCTGATGCTCACAGGGTCCATGAGGGGCCTGGGCCTCCTAAAATCCACCACCAGTTCCTTGGTTTTGTTGGTGTTCAGTTGTAAGTGGTTTGAGTCACACCATTTAACAAAGTCCTTGATTAGGTTCCTGTACTCCTCCTCCTGCCCACTCCTGATGCAGCCCACGATAGCAGTGTCGTCAGTGAACTTTTGCACGTGGCAGGACTCGAGTTGTATTGAAGTCTGATGTATGTTGGCTGAACAGGACCGAGAAAGTCCAGTCCCTGCGGCGCTCCTGTGTTGCTGACCACAATGTCAGACCTGCAGTTCCCGAGACGCACATACTGAGGTCTGTCTGTAAGATAGTCCACGATCCATGGCACCAGGTGTGAATCTACTCCCATCTTAGTCAGCTTGTCCTAAGGAGCAGAGGTTGGATGGTGTTGAAGGCGCTAGAGAAGTCCAGAAACATCATTCTTACAGCACCACTGCCTCTGTCCAAGTGGGAGAGGGATCGGTGTAGCATGTAAATGATGGCATCCTCCGCTGCCACCTTCTCCTGGTATGCGAACTGCAGAGGGTCGAGGGCGTGGTGGACCTGTGGCCTCAGGTGGTCTTTATCACATGTGACGTCAGAGCGACAGGCCGGAAGTCATTCAGCTTACTAGGACGTGACACCTTTGGGACTGGGGTGATGCAAGATGTTTTCCAAAGCCTCGGGACTCTCCCCTGTCCCAGGCTCAGGTTGAAGATGCGCTGTAGAGGAATATTTTAGAAAGGAGACGCGGAGTCAAACATGACAACTTCAGCCGCTCAGTGGTCTCACGGTTTCCTCCACCTGTGGTGGCCCAACACGTACCGAAGGGGCTAACAGGGATCGTCTTCTACTGAACCTTCCCTGTCTTTACACCCCCTTTTTGAATTTCTTTCAGGATGACCATCTTCGCCTGGGTATCTCTCATCTTGAGCTGGGGATCATTGGGACTGGAAAGTGCGGCAGCAGTGGTAAGTAAGAGACGGGCAGACGGAGGGACAGACAGAGGGGGCTTTGTGTGTGCCGGTGCCCAAAGAAAACACTACAGCATTGTTCTCCCACAGCATTGTCTTTGTATCACAGAACTGATGAATTTGTTTCGTTTCATCTCTCGGGGACTCAGCCTCACCGCACGGCGTTGTCTTTATTGTGCTGAAGCCCGAGTCAATCAGTCAGTCAAACTTCAGTTCTCACGGGGCCAATGAGAGCAATTCACGGCCTTGTGCTTTGTGCAGAAAACCAGATTACAACACAGCCTCCTACAAACTAGAAAAATATTACTGCATCTTGTTTTCAAACAATAATCAATGATGGTGAATAAAGCGAAACAAATCCAATTATTAACGTTCATGATCTGTGTGTGTGTGTTCATGTACGGAATACAAGTACACACCAAGAGTCCGATCTCTGCTTTAATTTACACATCTGATCAGGGGAAGACCGTAGACCAGCATTTCTCAACCTGTGGGCATTGGTGGCATTGCAGGTGGGCTGTGCTGGTGTTGCAGGTGGGCCGCAAATGACGTTGGTCAAGACTCCCACCACACACACAACTCCTACAACAATCAATACATCACAGTGGGACCCTGCTCTCTGAGCTCAATATAAAGGTGGTGGGAGGAGCCAGCAGCAGCAACACCAGAGTGGCTCCACCCACAAAACACAAGGAATGTCCCATCCATCCATTATCCAACCTGCTATATCTTAACTACAGGGTCACGGGGGTCAGCTGGAGCCAATCCCAGCCAACACAGGGCGCAAGGTAGGAAACAAACCCCGGGCAGGGTGCCAGCCCACCGCAGGGCACAACACACACACACACACGGGAAAATTCAGGATCACCAATGCACCTAACCTGCATGTCTTTGGATTGTGGGAGGAAACCCATGCAGACATGGGGAGAACATGCAAACTCCATACAGGGAGGATCCTGGTCTCCTAGCTGCGATTTAGCAGCGCTACCACTGCGCCACCGTGCCACCGACAAGGAATGTGCACACATTTAAAGATAAAGAAAACGTACAATAAGTGATAAACAAATACAACAGAAAGGACACAAAAACATGAGTAATAATTCAAAAATTAACAAAAATAATAATAATAACAGAAAGCAAACATAAGTCGTGAAGGGCTCAAGCATAGCAGCCTGGGGGCAGTTGGAGTGAGGCGTCAGGTTTGTCACATTGGACGACGGGCCTTCACGGGAGCGCACCGCTGACTGCCTCTGACTCGCTAAGGTTATGTAAACAAAGTCGGTGACAGAAAACCACGGGAAAAGTCACTTCATGTGACATGGCCTTTCACCACCAGGCCCCGCGCCCTCTCCTCATGTTCCTCTTCTCT
Source organism: Polypterus senegalus (assembly GCF_016835505.1). NCBI lineage: Eukaryota > Metazoa > Chordata > Cladistia > Polypteriformes > Polypteridae > Polypterus > Polypterus senegalus. The sequence continues at coordinate 10,980,038 of NC_053171.1, forward strand.
TCCAGGCCCTCAGCGACTTCTGCGTGGACCCGGACAGTTTTATTCTGAACGCAACGCAGATCAGTCTGGGCTCCAGTCCAGGTAAGAGCGCCTCCGTGAGTGTTGGTTTTGTGACACACCTGCAGGGTGGCATGGCGGGTCAGCGGGTAATGAACCCACTTTTTTTTAGGTAGAATTGGATGTAGATGTTGCATTTTCTCCATGTTTTTGAGCAGGAGTGGGCAAAGTCGGTCCTGGAGGGGCTTTTGCACCAACCCGATTACTTCATTAGACACAAATCCGTCCATCCCAGTAACAGGTCGGATTTCAGTTCATTGGTTTTTGGTGTTTTTGTCCTGCCATGTCAGGTTACTCTTACGTCATAGGTTGTTTTTTTTTTTCATTCCAAAATATCACCTGAATGCTTTGTAGCCTGAAGTGGATTTTCAGTTCTCAGTCCTTCACTTTTTTCTCCTCACTTTCCTTACAAATATTTGACTAAAACTGACGTTCCTGATGAACACGCACGGGTGGAAATGGACCCAAGGAAGGTGGGGGACTGCTGCTTCCTTTGCCATTTGCTTCCTATTGCTAATGAGAAGCCATAAAAAAACAGAAAATGCAACGTTTAGGACTAGCAATTAAGTGGGGGGGTCTTAGCAAGCCAGACAGCTTAAACAAAGCATAAAAACGCTGCTTGAGCAGTAAGTGCTTTGACAGCAATAAGTGACCTCTCATGAAGAAACTGGCTTGGAACAGAAACCAGCGGACCCTCCAAGTGGAACAGAAACCAGCAGACCCTCCAAGACCGACTTTGCCCACCCGTGTTTTAGAGTCTTCCACTCCTTCTACACGCGATCAGCATGTGAGTGAGTGACACGCTGGTGCCATCTGTACGGCTGACTCCTGTTATGCACCTGAAAATGACCCCAACCCAGAAAGTGCATCAGTGGGTGGATGGATTCTTCTTCAACATCCCTCCCTCCCTCCCTCCCTCCCTCCATCCATCCATCTGTTCATCGATTTTTCAATCTGCTTTTTATCCTACTACCCCAACAGTATTGGCACAAAGAGGTGGCCAACCTGAATGGTCCATCAGAGTGCACACACACATCAGCACTTGGCCCAAACTGCTTCATCTCCCAGGTGTCTCTTCTTTGTGGCACATGTCACAAAAGGACAGCTGGCAGTGACTTGAACTGAAACTCAGGTCAACAAGAACATGGGGGTACAGGTCGAGACTTGCTGAGGGGAAACCGTTAGGAAGTGACCACATAGTGTGGTGGACAGCAGGACTTTAGGGGCCCTCAGAACTCAACTTGACGTTATTTTGAAACAATTTAGTGGATGGGACTGGCGCACTTTGTTGGGCTGAATGGCCTGTTCTCATCAAAATCTGTACTCCGAACAGGCTGGCATAATGATGATGCAGCACCAAGTGCTTAATCCAGCATGCCGGAGTCAAATTCTGTTGTCTGCGTGGGGTCTGCATGGGGTCCGCTTGTTGTCCATGTGGGTTTTCCTCCTACATCCCACAGAAGTGCCAGTTAGGTTGATCATCTCCATGTTCCTCAGTGTGCTCTACATTAGGCTGGCCTCCCACCCAGGGCTGGTCTTGCTCCTGAATTGGATTAAGTGGTCTTGATAATGTCCGTATGTCTTTAAACTCAAAATGAGTCTAAAATTGTAAATGTATGATAGATAAACAGTTCTGATTGGTTTCATTTTGCTCTGTCTATTTCAAATGATTGGTGACCACCCTAATACCCCATTCCACAAATCACATATTTTGATGATTTAAGTTTCCAATTCCTTTTAAACCTTTCTGTTGGGTTTGGTGGTGGGGTGGGTTCAAGTTTGGTGGGATGTATATGCCCCCCTCAGTCTCTCATTAACTTGCTGCTGCATTTCAGGTGCGTTGGAATATTACTTGACCTGTAACCAGGACCCCAGTGGCCCCTTCCAGCAGGTATGATGGTCCTAAACCCCTCACTCTTTTTGTCTTTGGTGGAATGGTGGCTCTGTGGCTAAGGGGTCTGAGCTGGTAACTTGAAGGTTGCTGGTTCGAATCCCGGCAGTGATGGAAGGAGCGCTACTCTGTTGGCCCCTTGAGCAAGGCCCGTAACCAGCAATGGTTCCAGGGGTGCCGTAGGAATAGCGGACCATTTGCTCTGACCCTAAAACTCTGGTTAAGTTGGGGGTATGCGAAAAATAAATTCTGTATACAAGAAATGGTAAATAAAGTAAAGTATCGTTATTTATGGTGCCTCTGTCTTGCTGTGAGCCACGCCCACTGCCCCGCCTCTTGTTTACCATTGCTAGGCAACACCTGCAGCTCGTTCCTCATTTCTTTTGTAGTTTGCAGTCTTTTGTTTGATTTTCCTTCCATGTGTGTCTGTCCTGATTGTTACTTGTGCCCCCCACCCAGTTTGCTGGCCTTGCTTGCCCCCCCAACCCATCATGTCTTTGCATTACTTTTAGAGTCCACTAAAGGATCCTTTGGCCAAAAATGGGTTTTGCAGGCATGGTAGAACTCCAGTGTGAGTAAACAACTGTGTGCCAATCAGAAGGGTGGCAGGCAGGGGGCAGCGCCGGTGGTCTTTCTTTAAGGGATTTATCTGCCTTATTCTAACTTGTAGATTCTCCAGAAGCAGCAACAGCTTCCACCAAACGTTCCCTGTAGCAGCTTATAAGATTTGGATGACGTTAAGAGTGAATTTCGGACCACTGCTCTCTACAAATTAGTTTCAGTTTATTGAGATTTTTTGGCTGTCTGGACTGTACAGCCCTCTTCAGGTCATGCCACAGCATCTCAGTCGGGTTAGGGTCAGGACATTCTCCCTTTCCAGCCGTTCTTTAGTTGACTTGTGTCCGTTGGCTTGTTCTCTGGTTGCATCACCAAACCTGTCTTAAGCTTGAGGTCATGGACCGCAGCTCTTAAATGTCTTGGTGTACTTTTGAATTCCTTGACTTTTTGATGCTTGCAAGGCTTCCAGGCCCAAACCCTGATGCTCCTTCCACTGTACTTCACAGGTGGGATGAGGTTTTTAGGGTTTGGTGTGCACTGCCCATTACCCTCCATTATAGCATGGTGAATTTGTGCCAACTTCTGTTTCATCTGTACATAAAACAGATGTGTTCTGGAACATCCAGATGATGTGGCAGCAGATGGCGCTAAACCAGTGCTTAACCCGACACAGACAGACACAGAAGGCACACTTATAAAAACACACGTGATTTTATTTTATCTTCACCTCATGTGAAATGCCTTCCTCGTTTCCCACAGGCACAACAACCCACAATACTTTTCTTCTTCTTCTCTCTTTTCTTTCTCCTCCACTCCTCCTCAGAAAGCTCCGTCTCCCTCCTCCCGACTCTGGCTCACCGAGTAGTCTCTGCTGGCCCCTTATATAAGTCACCCGGAAGTGCTTCAGGTGCTCGTTGCCCCACTTCCGGCTGCACTTCCAGGTGTGGTGGAAGAACCACCCACACGGGCTCAGGAACAGCTGCAGCACCCTCTGGCAGCACCCCCAGATCCCAACTGGGCTGTAGATAACTCCATCTCCCATGAAGCCCTGCAGGAGACCGATGCACCACTGCAACCCATGGGGGCTGCCATCTAGCGTCCCAGGGGAGGTACTGTTCTGCCCACGCTTGCTCCTCAGGTCCTCTCACTGAAGAGGCATCCTGGCCGTCTGTAACAGTGGTCCTGGGCCAACTTCAGATGCGCTCCAGTGTTTTGGTTTCCTGGGTGGTGTCCTTCCATGAACCACCAGTCTTGTTCAGTGTGTTTCTGATACTGAGACTTTTACAGATTTGTAAACTTTCCCAGAGATCTTTTATTGTCACCCATGGGTTCTTTTCCTCTTTTGGGATTGTCCTTTGTGCTTTTGCAGTGACCTTTACAGGTCACCAACTCTCACTCCATGGAGGGTGGAGTGGTGGCTCTGAGGCTCGGGATCTGCGCTGGCAATCAGAAGGTTGCCGGTTTGAATCATGTAAACGCCAGAAGTGACTCCATTCCATTGGCTCCTTGAGAAAGGCCCTTAACCTGCAATTGGTATGACGTTAACCTGCAAACAGGTCCTCCAACATACCGGGGAAACTTGGGGGTTGGTGGCAGGATTGGCACTCCAGCCACTGTGAAAAACCTCACACTGTTGTTCAGTGTGGTGCTGAGGTGTCACCCATTCCATGGCTGTCCTTGGATCTCAATCCAGGTGGTTCATTGTATGGTAGGTGCTGCAAAACGCTGTAATCAGCACATGCTCCCAACCTCCTCCAACTCCTCCTCCTCTTCCTCACTCCTAGTAGCTACAGCCTGGAATTTTCTCCATATGTAGACAATTTGTCTTACTGTGGATTGATGAACACCCAGGTCTTTTTAGCCTCATTCATCTCTGAGATGTGACTTGTAAGGTCCAGTGACAGGTGTTTAGAGGGAGTCATGGTTCACACGTTCTTGAGGAGATCAGATCTGTCAGTTGCCTCAATTTGAAGGGAGACGCAACCCTTCCAGTCCCATCTCCTTCACTCAAACACCTTGGAGATGTCCTCAATAAGGAAGGCCCACTTACTTTGTCCAGCCTGCACTGTGAATGATGGCTCAGTGTGTTCAATGAAAACATGACAAGTCCAACTATATATGTGTTAGGAGTTGAGTCAGACTGGGCTTCTCCAGACTTGAGGTGTAGATGAAGATCACAGCACATTTTATTAGGAATGAATGCAGAGTGTGGAGACCAGGGGGCGTACAGCTCTCCAAACCCCAGACACAATGGCCACAGAGCCCACAGGTTCAGCAACACACACATTTATTTACAACTCGGGACCTCTTCTCCCTACCAGCACCCAGCAGCACCGTCTACAGCATAATTTTTCTCTTCTTCACCACCACTCCTCCTCCTCCAGCAAGTCTAATCCCTCTTCCTCCCGACTCTGGCTCCTCGATTGGAGTGAGGCGGCTCCTTTTATGTCACACCTGGGAATGCTCCAAGTGGCTGATCAGGATCAACTGCAGCTGCTTCCACGTGTGATGGAAACCTTAAGTAGCATTCTACAGCTCCCCCTGGTGGCCCCCACAGAACCCAACAGGGGTGTGCCAAACTCCCAACTCCCAGTGTGCCCTGAGGGAATCCGTGGTGTCACAGCCGTCCAGGAGAGCTGCACTCTAGTGTCCCGAGGAAGGCAGTGCCTTGTGGGTGCTCTCTCCCCCAAGTCCTTCCATCTATTTGGTGTCCCGAACAGGAAAGAGATCCACAGAATTCCAAAGGCTTCACTTACTTTTTCTTGTAGTTGTATTCCAAGCCAACTGACAGTCACTAATAACACTAAAATGCGTGACTTTGTGGCATGGGAAGGCTGTGCCAACTCTGCAGAGCCAGTCTACGTGAGGCAGCAGCACCAACCATCACACCACCCTGGGCTGTTAGGTGGTCATTTTTTCATTCTTGGTTATCCTTAACTGCACTCATTGAAGGCTGGTGTGAGTGGGCTTTACTGTGAACTGGCCCCCCTGTCCAGGGTTGGTGCCACTGTAAGCCCACCTGCAACCCTTAACTGGTTGAAGGAGCCTTTTGAATATTATCGGGATTTGAATGAAGACCTCACAATGGAAAGAGACAAAAGTTCAAGAGCTCCGCCGAGTCTTTGGTCATTCATCTGTCCTTTCCTGCCGTTGCCGAGCTGTAGCTACCAACGTCTAATCGCGTTATGTCGTCGTAAGGGCGGGCACCGCAGAGCAGGTCCCTTAGATGTGGGTTCTAGCTGTCCTCTGTTCTCTTGCAGAGCCTGACTTACTGCCAGCGGCTGCTGTCCAACATCCACTCCCAGCTGGACGGACTGGAGAGAGCGGCTCTGGCCGAGTTCCCCCTGGCTGAGGTTAGTCAGTCAGCCTTTTATTTATTTATTTATTTTTCTTTTCTACTCACCAGATCGACAATGCCGCCTTTGATACAGTGGAGCCTGGTGGACCCAGTGCCAACCCCTCCTTTTTTGTGCGGCTTTGTGTCGGCTCAGAGTGGCACTGACTGGGGTCTTCTTTTATTTTTGACTCTGATTTTTAGAAAAGCCTCTATGACGTGCAACGGATTCTGAACACAACTGAGGGCAACTTCCACCAGCTGGTGGCTCTGCTGAACTGCAGGGGGCTCAACAAGGTGGGTGTCTGCCGAGGCTGCTGCATGTGGGACTGAAGCTCAGTTTGTTTTGCTGGCGTTGAATGTGGTTTGTAGTGCCCTGAACGTTGCGTTTGCTTTCTAATTTTAGAACTCTATTTCAATTTTATTTTCATATATTCTGGGCAGCCTGGTGGCACAGCTTGGAGTTGTCCAGTGTCAATCGTGTATGGCTGTGTGTCTTGTCACTGCTCCTGTTTGTGGTGGTCATGGACAGGATAACAAGGCGCACCTGAGGATGTGAGGGCGCCCAGTTGGGAGATTAGGGGTAGCATTGTCACTTTTGTGCAGATGGTGTTGTCCTCTTTGCCACATCTGACTGTGCACTTGTGAAATGGCTGGGATGAGGACCAGCATCTCCAAATCCGAGGTCAGGCTGGGATTGCTCTCTCCATGTCAGGGAACAACAGCAGCTCTTAGCAGAGGAGTTAAAATATCTCAGGATCTTATTCACGAGTGACGGGTAAGGGGAGTGTGAGATCAACAAGTGGGCTGGAGGGGTGGCAGCTGTTTGAGCTCAGCAATTTCTGGAGAGCATCAGAGAAGAGTCGCTGCTCCTCTGTATTGAGAGGAGCCAGTTGAGACGGTCTGGACATGTCGTAATGATGCCAAGGGTGGAGACCTCTAGAGTTGTTCCAGATGTATCCCACTGGGTGGAGACCCTATTGCAGGCCCAGGACACACTGGAGGGATTCTGTCTCTCGGTTGGCTCTGGAATGCCTGGGAATTCCTATAGAAGAGCTGGAATGTGTAGCTGGGGACAGGGAAGTTTGGGCCGATCTTGTTGGCCTGCTGTCACCACGACCCTCACCAGGAGAACCAGCGTCACAAATTGAGAAGACTACACAAACTCAGTATGTGGCTTCCTCTTGGCAAATAAACCCTGGAATACTAAAAAATATTTTGAACCCGTGCACACTGCCAGTTTTTTTTTTGACCTGCACAGTATGCATCTACAAAGCTCTGCCTTATTCCATCCATCCATTATCCAACCCGCTATATCCTAACTACAGGGTCACGGGGGTCTGCTGGAGCCAATTCCAGCCAACACAGGGCGCAAAGCAGGAAACAAACCCCGGGCAGGGCGCCGGACCACCACAGGGCACACACACACACACCCAGCACAATCTAGGGACAATTTAGGACCACCAATGCACCTAACCTGCATGTCTTCGGACTGCGGGAGGAAACCCATGCAAACTCCACACAGGGAGGACCCAGGTCTCCTAGCTGCGATGTAGCAGGGAGGACCCGAGAAACAAACCTTGGTCTCCTAACTGTGAGGCAGCAGCGCTACCCACTGCGCCACCGTGCCGCCGCTCTGCCTTATTCTGGGTATAATATGATACTAGCTGGCCCAGTCCACGATGGCCCGCCACTTAAACCAAAATGCAGACATGTCATCTGAAATGAACTGAACAGAGCGTCGCAGCAGCTCATAATACCGACGACGTCACTCAAAAGGCACTCACACAAGAGTGCCATTCTCAACACACCCAGCCCAAGGCGTCTGTCACATCTATACTAATAAAAGGCAAAGCCCTCACTGACTGACTCACTCACTCATCACTAATTCTCCAACTTCTTGTGTAGGTAGAAGGCTGAAATTTGGCAGGCTCATTCCTTACAGCTTACTTACAAAAGTTAAGCAGGTTTCATTTAGAAATTCTACGCATAACGGTCATAACTGAATCCTACTTACATATATACACTCACCTAAAGGATTATTAGGAACACCTGTTCAATTTCTCATGAATGCAATTATCTAATCAACCAATCACATGGCAGTTTCTTTAATGCATTTAGGGGTGTGGTCCTGGTCAAGACAATCTCCTGAACTCCAAACTGAATGTCAGAATGGCAAAGAAAGGGGATTTAAGCAATTTTGAGCGTGGCATGGTTGTTGGTGCCAGACGGGCCGGTCTGAGTATTTCACAATCTGCTCAGTTACTGGGATTTTCACGCACAACCATTTCTAGGGTTTACAAAGAATGGTGTGAAAAGGGAAAACATCCAGTATGCGGCAGTCCTGTGGGCAAAAATGCCTTGTTGATGCTAGAGGTCAGAGGAGAATGAATGGGCCGACTGATTCAAGCTGATAGAAGAGCAACTTTGACTGAAATAACCACTCGTTACAACCGAGGTATGCAGCAAAGCATTTGTGAAGCCACAACACGCACAACCTTGAGGCGGATGGGCTACAACAGCAGAAGACCCCACCGGGTACCACTCATCTCCACTACAAATAGGAAAAAGAGGCTACAATTTGCACGAGCTCACCAAAATTGGACAGTTGAAGACTGGAAAAATGTTGCCTGGTCTGATGAGTCTCGATTTCTGTTGAGACATTCAAATGGTAGAGTCAGAATTTGGCGTAAACAGAATGAGAACATGGGTCCATCATGCCTTGTTACCACTGTGCAGGCTGGTGGTGGTGGTGTAATGGTGTGGGGGATGTTTTCTTGGCACACTTTAGGCCCCTTAGTGCCAATTGGGCATCGTTTAAATGCCACGGGCTACCTGAGCATTGTTTCTGACCATGTCCATCCCTTCATCACCACCATGTACCCATCCTCTGATGGCTACTTCCAGCAGGATAATGCACCATGTCACAAAGCTCGAATCATTTCAAATTGGTTTCTTGAACATGACAATGAGTTCACTGTACTAAAATGGCCCCCACAGTCACCAGATCTCAACCCAATAGAGCATCTTTGGGATGTGGTGGAACGGGAGCTTCGTGCCCTGGATGTGCATCCCACAAATCTCCATCAACTGCAAGATGCTATCCTATCAATATGGGCCAACATTTCTAAAGAATGCTTTCAGCACCTTGTTGAATCAATGCCACGTAGAATTAGGCAGTTCTGAAGGCGAAAGGGGGTCAAACACCGTATTAGTATGGTGGTCCTAATAATCCTTTAGGTGAGTGTATATATACGGCCATAGCCTGCAACTCGGTCGCCGTGTGAGGCGGAGTTGCGTCCCGCATCACCAGACCTCCCACGTAGTTGGCTGCCTGTCTATATTGTGTCCCCCATACCCACGCCTCCCACGTAATTGAGTGCCTGCCCATATAAGGCCGTCCGTCAGCAGCAATCCAATAGACACGCTCCTGCTACGATTCGTTTGTCATGCCTAAGACGCATACGATTTTTGCGAGATACAAGTTTAATGAGAAGACACGAGGTATAAACGAGACTTTTGATCACTTTGTAACGGAGTTAAAATTGCTGGTGAAGGACTGTGCTTATGCAAACGAAGAGGAGATGGTCAGGGATAGAACAGTGTTTGAAACTTTTAAGTGCCAGGTCTGAGCTAACATTAAATAAAGCCGTGGACATCGCAAGATCGCACGAGATAGCACAAGCACAGCTGAGAACCTTTGATGCATGTACTCCGAGCGGCTCACGTGAACTGACTGTGAACGCAGTACGTAGAAAACAAGCAAGAGCTCCAAAGAGCGCTGAACAAAAAAACACATTACACAATTCAGAAGGCAGCAAAAGAATATGAAGTGAGTGACGCATACAAGCATATTCATAAGTGCAGGTACTGCGGAAACGAGGCACACGGTGGAAAACGTCAATGTCCAGCTAAAGGAAGACAGTCCTTCCCTCATGTTGTCGTCCTGGCCAAGTAAGGTCCTGTATGTGTATGTGTGTATATATGTATATATATAGTAATAAAGACACTATATGAGTGCCGACCCGACACAGTATGACACCGGAGGCACACGTAAATAAATACACTTTTTATTTTTCTTCACCTGGGGGCCACGTCTTCCCTGTGTCCCTCAGGTACAACACAGTCCCATAAACACACAAAAGCAGAAGCACAAATCTTCTCCTTTAAATCCTCAACTCCTCCCTGGCAGCTTTGTCTCCCTCCTCCTGACTCTGGCACCCGAGTAGAGGCTGCTGGCTCCTTTTATAAGGCACCCGGAAGTGCTGCAGGTGCTTGATTGCCCATTTCCGGCTGCACTTCCAGGTGTGGTGAAAACACTGCCCATAAAGGGGTTAGCAGCTCCTGCTGCAGCACCCCCTGGCAGCGCCTGCTGAACCCAACAGGGCTGCACCAAACTCCAACTCCAATGAAGTCCTGCGGGAGTCCGAGGCACCGCTGCAACCCAGGGGGGTTGTCATGTAGCGTCCCAGGGGAGGTATTGGGTAGCCCATGCTTGCTCCCCCGGAACATATAATGAAAAGGCGTTCCGGCCAGGCATGAGCCCCCGGCCGTCCGCCAAAATATATATATGTATATTTTAATTTTAATCCTCAGAAACATGCTCCCAAACCAACCATCACTTTCTTTGTGCGTCTTGTTGCTTTGGTTCATCGCTCGTTGCAGCCTTCGTGTGGACACCAGCTGACATTATACCCAGGCACGCATCCTGGATGTTGTCCTTATATATGGATGGATGGATGATAAGAGGTGACGAGTGGATTGCTCTGGGAAGATGCTGAGCACATGTGTCTTCACTTGAGGACTGGGGGTAATGCGCTCTTGAGGGAGGAGATGACTGTGTTCAGGAATGTGGTGGCTTCTCCAGTCTGTATTTTGTAAAGTGCCAGGTGCCATCACAGGGCACTTTATAAAGGAAACAATTCAAGATGACTGCAGATTCTTGGCCGTTGGATGGCATTCCAGTTTCCCGCTCCTCCTTGCCTTCTCTTTCTCACGGGCTCCCGTCTTGTTTTGTTTTGCAGGACTACACGGACGCTTTGAAAGGTCTCTGCTATGACGGCATGGAAGGTGTTCTGTATCTCTGTCTCTTCTCCGTCCTCTCTGCTCTGTCCTTTACAGCCATGCTTTGCACCCTTCCGCCCGCCTGGAGGCACATCCACAAGTACGTAGTAACTGGGCAGCACCTTCAGGTGGAAGGGGGCCACACTTGGTATGGCAGGTACCTGCACAAACTGGCCAGGGTGACAGTAACCCCAAGGGCGACTTCCTCTTTACCTCAGCAAACCTTTACTCTTGATATAGTGGTAAACATCCCCAGGCGCTTTAGACATGTTGTGTGAATGGCTTGTGTAACTGCAGCCCGGGCAGGTGAAGTGACTTCCATCTTTCCTTTCTACCTTCCTTCAGTTCTTCTCCATAGCCACTAGGTGGTGCCACTGTGGTTGACCACGTGAAGTTCACCTTGTGGCTGTGAGCGAGATCTTCTTCTCCATGAGTATATTTTGCCTCACTGTCTGTCTGTCTGTTTCCCCCCCACCAGAAACTCGAGAGACTATGAAGAGTCAGAAGACAGCAGCGAGGACCCCTTCGGCTCCCATCAGGCACGTAGACAGACAGCCGTGAGCAGGGCAGGGCCAGGGGAGGTCCTGCCAGGTTTCTATAATTACCCGAGGGGTTGCTCGGCCCCGCCTCTTTCCACCGCCCCACCCCTGTCTCACTACACGTGAGTACGATGCAACACACCAACATACATCCCACCCTGCCAGTTAGAACACCTGGTGATGAGTGCCCCAGTTAGAAGGTGCCAGGGGAGGCATCTGGGCAAGGTGGAGTCCTCTGTGTGACTCTTCAGGGCACTTGGGTGGGGGGGTAGTCACCAGTATATAGTGACCTGATGCCAGTGGCATTGACTTCACAAAGAGCTGGGCAGAATGTAATGCAAGATAAACCGGTCTGCGACCTCATCTGTCTCAACATTTGAGAAAAACTGGGAGCATGCAGCCCTGTGAAAAAGTGTGGGCCCCCCTTTTGATATATTCAGGGTATCGGCTTTGCTACATCTAGTCAACAAGTAACACCAGCATCTCTCCATCTAATTCAGTTTTAAGGACATGAGGAGGCAGCAGCATCTGCTACAAGGCAGGAACCAACCCTGGATGGGCCGCCAGTCCATCGTCCGACACCCACACCACAGGACAATCGAGGGTCTCTCATCATAATAACCTGCGCATCATTGATATGTGTGTGGAAAACCCTAGAGAGATACAGGCCAGAATTTGAAACCCTGGACTCCAGGAACGTGGCCCAGCAGCACTGAGCATTGGGACTCTTTGAGGTCCATGTCTACCGAGCTTATTATAAACAGCAGCTGACTGCTGTGATGATTGCTGCCATTACTCAACAGCATGGAGAAGTTTTGGCAATGTGAAATTTCAAGGTCTCATATAGCCCCTTCTCCTTTCCAGACATTGAGTTTCTTCTTCATTCACCCTCTTGTAGACCTGCATGCACATCTGGGGGTCTTTGTCTTGCTCCATGATCTGACTGGTCACTTATCTTAGGTGATGGCTAGATGACCTCAATAGGTGGGCTTTGAGGCAACTGCCCCCCCAGGCCTAAAGCCCCCCAAATACCTGAGCAATGCTAGAGAAAGGTGGTGGTGATAAATATGAGCTGAAACATCGGCTGTGTTTGAGTCCATATGTTGCTACAAGCTACTGAGGCTACATTTGGGCTACGTTGACAATACAACGTTTTCATTTAAATACCACGGCTTTAAATGAATGCAACCTCCGTCCACGCTAACGTTTTCACATTATTTACAAAAGTTCTCTCCACCCACACTTAAACAACTGAAACACATACGATGTAGCTTTTATTCTGCACTGGACATGTACACATTGGTGGAAAAATCCTTAAAGACATCGTAATGCCGCCAAACAGGGAATTTATTGCTAAACTGTAGCGACCAGTAAATGATTTGCATTTTGCGAGTATGCAGCATTCAAACAGTAAAAAACGCAATTTAATTGGAAATTTAGAGGTAAACAACACAAAAAGTGACGTGGAAAACAATTCCCCTGCGCCCGTTATGTTGGAATATGCTTTTCTTCCATGGATGGAGACCAATCACGGAATGAGATGTTGTATTGAATAGGATCCAATCAGGGAAGTGCTACGCAATAAGCACAAATCGATCAGAACGCATTTTCATCCATCCACATTGCAATGCTGAGCTGGCACATGTCCTGTCCATGAAAACCACAGACATAAGCAGAGATGAGACGCAGCCTTGATGAAGTCGCAGTGAAGACATTTGACTTTGCACCAAGTATTCGGTCACAGCTTGCACTGAACAGCACACAAGAATGGCCTTCTTGACTCTTATTTCTGCAGCACTACCCACAACACATGCTGGGGAACACGGTCATGTGATTTTTTTCCAGATCTACAAAATGCCCGTAGACTGGGCTATCATACTCCCATGCACCGAATGAAATCCAGGCGAAAATGTTGAAAGCTCTGGACATTCAGGTAGCCTGATGAATGGATCTATCCAGTGTTGCATGGAAGGAGGGTAAAGCAGCCTTGCAATAGACGACTGGTATGATGGTCCCCACACTTAAGAAGGGTGACCAGAGAATGTACAAAGGGCTCACACTCCTCAGCCTCCCAGATAAAGCATAAGCAAGGGGGTGCTGGATGGAAGACTCTATACAGGAGGAACAATGTGGATTACGTCCTTGCAGTGAAACAGCATAATCATATACAGTATGCATACATACTAGCTGTCCCCTGCGGCTCCACCCACGTAGTTGGGAAACAGGACAAACTTTAAAAATCAATAAACAAAAAGGTATCGCTAGTTAAGCAGAGGCAAGTTGCACTCCAAAACAGAGAGGTAGACCGACTCCCCACTCCTGACGTCACGCTTCCCCCTCCCCTCGGCCCACAGCCTCTGTCTCGGATTAGCGCGAATATATCGCTCCTGCAAGCGAACTATGATTCTTAGCGCGATGAGAGAGTTTGCAATATCAACTGGAATGTTCAAACAAATTCTAGTAAAAAACCCAAACTAAATCCGTTAAGTAGTTCTCGCGTTCGCTAGCTTCACGGAGGTAAGATACGCCCCAAGGCTGGCGCATGAGTGAGGAGGGATCTCAGCCTGCTGCGTGTCTGTCGGATTTGCGCATATAAATCGGTACCGCAAGCGAACTATGATACTTAGCGCGATGAGGGAAGTCACAAAATCAATTGGAATGTTCAAGCAGATTGTAAAAAAAACCTGATCTGAATCCATTAAGTAGTTCTCTCGTGAAAAGTGGACAGCCATACAGAGACAGACGTTAGATTTTATATATAGAGAGATAGATTTTTTTTACCATGGCAGCCATTATGAACCATATAAATTAAATTTAAGCCACAGAATTAAAATGACTAGCCAAATATATACAGTGGTGTGAAAAACTATTTGCCCCCTTCCTGATTTCTTATTCTTTTGCATGTTTGTCACACAAAATGTTTCTGATCATCAAACACATTTAACCATTAGTCAAATATAACACAAGTAAACACAAAATGCAGTTTTTAAATGATGGTTTTATTATTTAGGAGAAAAAAATCCAAACCTACATGGTCCTGTGTGAAAAGTAATTGCCCCTTGTTAAAAATAACCTAACTGTGGTGTATCACACCTGAGTTCAATTTCCGTAGCCACCCCCAGGCCTGATTACTGCCACACCTGTTTCAATCAAGAAATCACTTCAATAGGAGCTGCCTGACACAGAGAAGTAGACCAAAAGCACCTCAAAAGCTAGACATCATGCCAAGATCCAAAGAAATTCAGGAACAAATGAGAACAGAAGTCATTGAGATCTATCAGTCTGGTAAAGGTTATAAAGCCATTTCTAAAGCTTTGGGACTCCAGCGAACCACAGTGAGAGCCATTATCCACAAATGGCAAAAACATGGAACAGTGGTGAACCTTCCCAGGAGTGGCAGGCCGACCAAAATTACCCCAAGAGCACAGAGACGACTCATCCGAGAGGTCACAAAGACCCCAGGACAACGTCTAAAGAACTGCAGGCCTCACTTGCCTCAATTAAGGTCAGTGTTCACGACTCCACCATAAGAAAGAGACTGGGCAAAACGGCCTGCATGGCAGATTTCCAAGACGCAAACCACTGTTAAGAAAAAGAACATTAGGGCTCGTCTCAATTTTGCTAAGAAACATCTCAATGATTGCCAAGACTTTTGGGAAAATACCTTGTGGACTGATGAGACAAAAGTTGAACTTTTGGAAGGCAAATGTCCCGTTACATCTGGCGTAAAAGGAACACAGCATTTCAGAAAAGAACATCATACCAACAGTAAAATATGGTGGTGGTAGTGTGATGGTCTGGGGTTGTTTTGCTGCTTCAGGACCTGGAAGGCTTGCTGTGATAGATGGAACCATGAATTCTACTGTCTACCAAAAATCCTGAAGGAGAATGTCCGGCCATCTGTTCGTCAACTCAAGCTGAAGCGATCTTGGGTGCTGCAACAGGACAATGACCCAAAACACACCAGCAAATCCACCTCTGAATGGCTGAAGAAAAACAAAATGAAGACTTTGGAGTGGCCTAGTCAAAGTCCTGACCTGAATCCAATTGAGATGCTATGGCATGACCTTAAAAAGGCGGTTCATGCTAGAAAACCCTCAAATAAAGCTGAATTACAACAATTCTGCAAAGATGAGTGGGCCAAAATTCCTCCAGAGCGCTGTAAAAGACTCATTGCAAGTTATCACAAACGCTTGATTGCAGTTATTGCTGCTAAGGGTGGCCCAACCAGTTATTAGGTTCAGGGGCAATTACTTTTCACACAGGGCCATGTAGGTTTGGATTTTTTTCTCCCTAAATAATAAAAACCATCATTTAAAAACTGCATTTTGTGTTTACTTGTGTTATATTTGACTAATGGTTAAATGTGTTTGATGATCAGAAACATTTTGTGTGACAAACATGCAAAAGAATAAGAAATCAGGAAGGGAAAAAATAGTTTTTCATACCACTGTAATTGCTAAATTCAATAAAATCAAGTAATGATTGTGTTTTTAAAACATCCATCCATGATTCCTGTTTACTGCGTCCTCGTTAACATATACAAATAACGCAATATCATCATCCAGTCAATGCATGGCGGCAGAGTTTTTCCACTGAAAAGAGTAACTGTGGAAAACTTTTTAAGCTTACTAGGAGCGAAAGTGAAGAGTGTAATCAGTCAAGTCATAGTTATGGTGGTGATCAACAGAGGATACTCGTGAAGTTTTAATGCACATTTTAGTGTAAGCCCATCTGGGGGGATTCAGTCAGCTATTAGTGGTGCAGACAAAAGCCAAGAGCTATGCAATTTCTTGAAGTGTCTTTGTCTCCTATGCCACACACCACTTTGAGAATTAATATTATTTATGCAGTCGTCTGTTACAAAACCAAGTTGGTGCCCATGATCCCTTTTTGAATCTTCTGGTATAATGCTGACTTTGTATTTCACTCAGAGATGGCAAGTCACCTCACAAACTGTACCATCACCTCAGGGATCTGACAGAGTGCCAACTTGCTCACCGCCTGACAATCGTAACTTTGAGTGAACGGATGGATTTTATCACCTAGCACTTCATGTTTCTTTATATTGTATGCCATATTAACACATTTCCATGGCGCTTCACTAAGTGTTGCGTGGTGCCCTCAGACCGCTGGGGTGTGTTTGTCAGGAGACGCTGCCACCTGATGATCAGTTGATGCAGACAGTCGTGTGAGCTTAAGGTGCAGATCCAGAATTAAACAGGCTAAAATATTCACTCATTCATCCGTGTGCATGCCTACTTGGTACACTTCAGGATGGAGGTGCCAGCCTATTGCACATCATATGGAGCTACTTTAAACATTTTAGCTGTAAAGGTGGAACTTTGGAACTTTGTAAAACAGTCTGTTGAGGACTGTGATGAGCAGGACCCCATTGAACTGGGCAGTGCCCATTTACAGAAAGTATGTAAGCAGTGGTCAGCTGCGTTCCCTACACCAAAAAGTAATAATTATTGAATTAATTAAATTTATATAACATCTTTGTAGATATTAAAAATGATTCACGTAGACAAATGGGAACAACTTCAACCACCACCAATGTGCAGCATCCACTTGGATGATATGACAGCAGCCATTCTTCCACCAGTGTGCTCACCACAAGTTAGATTTTAGGTGGTGAAGTGGTGAGACAGACAGTTAGCCAATCAGAGACAGGGGATGATTAGGGGGTCAGAATGACCAGGCCGTGGTGGGCAGTTTAGCCAGGACATTGGGATACACCCTACTCTTTCTGAAAGATGACCATGAATCTTTTGTGACCACAGAGAGTCAGGTCATCACTTTTACATCTTGTCCAAAGCACAGCGCCAACTTTTACAACACAGTGTCCTCGTCACTGCACTGGGACATTAGGATCCACAGACAGACTACAGAGTAAGCGCCCTCCAACCAGCAAGATGGCCTCACCAGCAGCAACCCAAGCTTTTACTAGATGTTCTCCCCTCCACGCACTGGCCGAGCTCAGACATGCTTAGCTTCTGGTGGATGACCTGTTTTGACGTTCAGGTTTTTGGGGTCTCTGTGCCTGTCGGCGTGCACTTAGCTAGTATGGTTTGGGCCCACTCATATTAATCATCTTAAAAGGTCAGGCCAGTGCTAATTAAGGTTTGCCCTCTTTGTCCCGTCAAGCCCCTTTTGAGAGTAAGTCAAGTCTGCCAGGACGACACAGGACAGGTGCCACCCAACGGTCCGATGAACGTGCCCACAAAGTGACCCATGCGCCAATGCCTGGGCCTTCATCTCCGACAAGTTACAAGCTGTCAGCAAGGAGAAGTACAGACACCACTGGATTCTATGGCACTGTGCCCATGGGTACCAGTGTGCTGGCCAGTAGCCATTATGTGACTTTATTGAGGCGTTTCCACCATTTTGGCCACTACCTATGATCATGATGGAAGATAACAGAAAATGGAGATCGGTTTTAAGCATATTTAAGATATTTTGCAGTATTTTAATTAATGCATGTAGGTCACTTGGCCAGAGCGACCACTACCCGGACCCCCACTATTTATCATGATACCCCAAAGCTAAGAACACAGCTGCCCATTGCCTGTTAGGTGACTTGTGACCCTAATTTACATTAAAGACAATTTAACTGCTTAGTGGTGCTGCCTCTCACGTCCAGGGACCCGGGTTCAAGTTCTGCCCCGATCCCTGTCTGTCTGTCAGCTTTTCTCCAAGCTCATTCCCAAAACCCAAACTCCATTAGCTCTGTAAGAATGACTGAACCCTGCTGCACACCCGCATCCCCTCCAACGTTGGTTCTTGCCCGTTTGGATAGCCTCTGCCAACTTATAACTTTCTAGTGGAAAAAGTGGGTTTGGAGAATGGATGGATGAGAATGTTTTTGGAAACCCCTGGCTACATACCTGAAAGATAAAGAAAAGATACCCCAGTGACACCCGAGTTCGACGACGCCATGCTGGCAGTGAACCGGTGTCCAAGCCATGAGGCCTCCTAATGGCCATGCTTTGAAGGGCACCATGCTCCTATTAAGCGTCTTTGCCCAGAGGGATTATGAAATCGTCATGAGGAAGGGCAGTCCAGGTGGACCAGAGGTCCGTGGGGTCACATTCTCTATAAGTCTGTTCTTTTGTTGCACACTTTTGGTCAAGTTGCTCACTAACTGGCATTTGTCTTCCTTTAGGACTCCAAACGCTTCCTTCAGTGGCGCTCGTCCCTATGAGAGTCTCCCCTTCCTCGATGGACAGTCGCCACCCCCTTCGGTATGTCACCTTTTAATTCTGGCTGTTCTCACGAGTCATATAGTGCCTTTCATTGGAATCACCGTCACATGGAGCTTAATGAAGCAGCTGACAGATGCTGTGATGACCAACACCGGAATGAGAAGCCCGTGAGCGATTCTCTTATCTCACAAGGGGGCTCCTTCATGCTTTAAACTCTTTATTTTTGGGGACAGGTTCATGAAATTTACTTTCAGAAATCGGAAAACCCAAATTTGAGATTCTGATTTAAAATGTTGTTAGCAAGGACTGCACAGAACGTGTAAGGTCCGCGTATTCTTTACTTTCGTGGTGCCGTACATCCACAGTTTACATAATGCGTATGCGTGCAGTCACACAAGTGGGCACCTTTATGGCTTCTCTCCACACTCTGATTAATATAAAGACACCCACTGCTTTTAGAAATGTATATTTTAAAGAATGAAGTGGGCAAATGGAGAATTCAAATTATAAAGCGTAGAAGCTGCCGCCATTTTGGGTCACCTAAACAGGCTGGAACCTCAGTCTGTCTGGTGGGACAGCTTTTCTTTTGGTCCACATCTCTCTGTCACCTATGACCCTGACACAGTGCTGCCCGAAGACAGAGTTAATGTATTTGAAATGGTCTGTAATAGAATAAGGGGTGTCAGCGAGCACAGACACACCAGCACAGTCACGGGTTCAAAACATGGAAGGTTTATTACAAAATACTTCCAAAAAGTAGCACAAGCACAAACACAGGTTATCTCTCTCTCTCTCCACAATTCAGTTCCCCTCACTGCCGCACTGCCCTCCTCCAGTCGAGTGTCGCTCCACGTCCTCCCAGCTCCAACTCGCCTGGATAAGGGAGTGCGACCCGTTTTATTAAGGACCCAGGAGTACTTCCGGTGCCAGGGCCACTGCCTGAAGGAAGTACTTCCTGGTCATACGGCAGTCCCACTTATTACGGCACACATCTCACTACAGTGCCCCCTTGCACCACGCATGGACCCCAGCAGGGCTGTGTTGTCGGACTACACTTCCCAGCATGCCCCACTGGTCCCGTACTGGGCACTGATACCCAGGGCTGCTGCCATCTAGCGTCCTGGGGGAATAAAAAGTCCCCAGCAACATCTTCTTCCAGTGGGCTATCCGCCCATCCACTCCGGCCATCACTTCCAGGTCTGGCTCCTACTGCTCTCCTGGTCGAGATGCCCATCTGCCTGCTCGGAGCATCCCCTTTTCTGGTCGAGATGCCCATCCAACCCCTGTGGTATTTACAGTCACTAATAGCGGGCACAGGTGGCTATACTTTGACTACAGGGACACCAAACTAGAGCTCCCTCTAATGGAGCCAGGTGGTCCTGCACCCCTGAGCCTTCATTAGCTTTTAAAGTAAGAGTGTCAAGTGTGGAGCTCCACACCACCTCCACACTCCAAATCAGACCACCTCCACCCTGGTATAGTCATTCGCAGAGCTTCAGAGCTCTGTTCTGTTGACGGGGTTGTCAGCTTGAAGTATACATTGTGCTGTTACACTGTGGTTAAGATTAGGGTTGTTGTGAGTTTATCTGATCCCAATAAAGCGGCTGCCGATTAAATGAGCTGGCATGGAGGTCACATGTTTCCCGTCTATTGTGGAGCCTGTTCTCTCCTGTGGGTAGCAGAGATCCACCTGCTTCATTTGAGAGCTGCCTACTGCCACCTGAGGATCTGGAGGTGTTCTGGCCTCTTCCCAGACCACCATGGTCTCACCTCGTCAATCTAAATAGAAGGACCTGAACTTCTTCCATATGGCATACATGGCGCACCTCCTCCTGAGGTGCCATTCTCTTTCTGTCCTTCTTTGGTGCCCATGCCTATTGCACTTCCAAGAAGAAATGCCTGACAGGGCCTGCTGCCTTTCCAAAGTGCCATGCTGAGCACCTTCTCTTACAGGTGTTCACGTACAGAACGATTTCCTGCTACTCTTTTGCACCTTTGTGATTCTGGCTGCCCACCTGTCTTTTTTGTTTTGTGAAATGACGGTTACTCCTTGTAACAGAAACTGGAGATTTCCTACAAAGGTGTCTGCTGCTGTCTGGAGTAAAAAGGACAAACTGGATTTAATTTATGTATATGTGTGTGTGTGTGCACATGCAATAAAATGTATTATTATTATTAAACATGACAGAAAAGGAAGAAGAAGGTCCAGACACACATCTGCATAAGAAGATAAGAACATCAGGCTGTGTAGTCTGAGTAAAAACAAGAGGCCTTACACGTCCTTGTTCTCTCAAGACAGCAGTAGACACCTTTGTATGAAATCTTCAGTCCCTCGGCAGTCTGCAATAACCCTGGTTGTTGAAGTGACAGCCGTGTTCACTTTAGCCACTATGGGGCAGCACTTCTACTAAACGCTAGAGGGCACCTTTGGCTGCCAAATGGTGAACGAGTCAACAGCCCAAATGTTTAGTCACTAGGGGGCAGCACTGCCTGCCTAGTGATATGAATGCCTGTAATGGGCTGCACAGCTGGGCACTTTAGTCTCTAGGGGGCGACGCTTACTGACTTGAGGTGATTGAACCAATAGGCTTGTGCTGTTCAGCTATGCATATTAACCACTAGGGGGCAATTTTGCATGTTTAGTGGTGACTGAACCAACAGCCTTGTATTATACAACCCGGCCCCAGCCACTAGGGGGCAATGCTGCCTATCTGATGGTAATTTAACATACAGCTTTGTATTGTACAGCCCAGCACCAGCCACTAGAGGGCGACACTGCCTATCAGGTATTGATTGAACTGACAGCTTTGTACAGCCTAGCATGTCAGCCGCTACAGGGCAATGCTGCCTGTTTGGCAGTGATTAACATGACAGCCTTGTATTGTACATCCCAACACCAGCCACTTAGGGGGTAATGCTAATGCTACCAGTCTGGGGGTGAGGCGGTGAGAATGAATTTACAGCTTTGTATTGTGCAGCCCAGCACCAGTCACTAGATGTCGATTCTGTCTGGTGATGATTGAACTGACAGTCTTGTTCAGGACTGCACTTCAGGCTCTAAAGGGTGACACAGTGACTGACATGACAGCCTTGTATTGTACATCCCAACACCAGCCCACCAGCTACTAGGGGGCAATGCTGCCTATTTGGTGGTTGATGTACTGACAGCCTTGTACAGCCCAGCCACTACAGGGCGATGGTACCTGCTTAGTAGTGACTGCAATGACAGCCTTGTATTGTACAGCCCAGCACCAGCCACTAGAGAGCGACACTGCCTATCTGGTAGTGATTGAACTGACAGCTTTGTACAGCCCAGCATGTCAGCTGCTACATCGCAATGCTGCCTGTTTGGCAGTGATTGACATGCCAGCCTTGTATTGTACATCCCAACACCAGCCACTTAGGGGGTGATGCTGCCAGTCTGGGTGGCGGGGGGGAGATTCTGTCTGTCGAGTGGTGATAGAACTCACAGTCTTCTATACTCCAGCACGTCAGCTACTAGAAGGTGACTCTGCCTGCTTGGTAGTGATGAAAATGACACCCTAGTATTGCACAGCTCAACAGTTCAGCCACTAGAGGGCGATGTTGCCTGTCTGAAGGGGATTGAACTGACAGCTTTGTATGGTACAGCCCACCAATCAGCCACTGGAGGGTCAGATATGTCACACAAATCGACTCCCTGTTGAGTTTCCTACTAATGCCTCACTTATGTGACTTATCGGATTCTGTTTATGCCCATGAGAGTGGGCCACAATAGGCTCATGGGCATCACACACTGTAGGTGGCACCATCTACACTCCTCTCTGCCATGACTATTAAAATGACTCTTGTGACTTCAAGGGCAACAGGAGAGGAGCTGGTGCCAGGTTGCACCACAAAGCCATCTGCCACCCCTGAATGCCGAACACGTGACTTTTGCTTTTGTTAGCAAAGGCTTCCTGAGAACTTGCTGGCCTTTGTTGACAGAAGGTGTCGCTGGATTAGCTGTCTGCTATGAGAAGCCATTGTTTAGCGCTGGGCATGACCAGCAGAAGCAGTCTGCCAATCTGATAGTTGAGATGGAAACTCAAGAGTGGCTCAGCAGCACGACGGGTTCTCACCTGTCCCTGCACAACCAAACAACTTCCATTTCTCCCATTAATGCTCCCGTCTTCCTTGGGTGAAGAAGTTCATACAAAGCCAGAATAAGAAGACAGTGTGTGTCCAGTGTGTGTTGTGAAAGGCGCTATATGGCATTTAGACTGACTAACCACAAGTGCTGTAAACTGTTCTGTTTTCCAGGCCCCACTTTACTTTGCCTGATTTGCACTTTTGGAGGGGTCCTTGCTGGTTGGAATGCATTATGTGCTGCCAGTGGGAGGCGCTGCTCTACCCTAACTCCAGTAAGGCCAAGTGGAGCCGCTCTCCCGAAAACTGCCTGCTTTGCAGCTGAAGTCGTCCTGTTCCCGTCCCTGTCCCCCCCCACCCCGTCCCAGGAGGCCACATTGGACCAAGGACTCACTGCGGAACAGCAAAACACGGCAGAGGAGGAGGCCATCAAAAGAAATAAAAAACTGGAATAACCAGAGTGGCCAGCCTGGCCCAGATGCCCACCGTCAAAGGCTCTCGTGAACCTCCGTTTCTTGAAGTAACACTGTGACAAATGGACATCGTCGCTGCCACCACTGCCAGGCCTGGACAACACTGATGCCGCGTCTGTAACTGCCAGTTCAGCATCGTCTCACCAACTGTGTAACACGTTTCCTTTGAAGGCCCTGATACGCTCTGTAACATTCTCGCCACATCTCTTTCCTTGTTAATATTTTCATAAAAGAAACAAAGTAGTGTTTTTATATAAATAAATATAAATATATATATATATGTAGATTTTATATTTAAATCTTTTCTGTTGTTGTTGAAGGTGATCTTTTGCATTCAGAATATATCCCACTGCTGACACCACAGCCCACATAACCTATCATCCAATTCATTTTTTGTATGGAGCTCTTCACAGAGTGCAGGCGCAGAGTGCTGTGAACAAATGCAAGTACAAATTATACAAATACAAACCTGGGAGTCGGAAATATGCAGATTTGTTAAAACACACTGCGAAGAGCAAGGCGCGTACAGCTGCCCTGACCCAACACAAACACACCAGGCCAGCAGCTCAGTTGTGGAAGAAAAGTATGAATACAAAAAGCAATAAAAGACAGGCAGGAGAAAGCGTCAATCGTTATTCTTTATCTAAATCTCCAAAGGGGTCAGTCAGTCAGTCATTATCCAACCCGCTATATCCTAACTACAGGGTCATGGGGGTCTGCTGGAGCCAATCTCAGCCAACAGAGGGTGCAAGGCAGGAACAAACCCCAGGCAGGGCACACACACACACACACCAGGGACAATTTAGGATCACCAATGCACCTAACCTGCATGTCTTTGGACTGTGGGAGGAAAACCCACACAGACACGGGGAGAACTTGCAAACTCAACGCAGGGAGGACCCGGGAAGCGAACCAAGGAGTCCTTACTGCAAGGCAGCAGTGCTACCACTGTGCCACCGTGCCACTCTCTACAAAGAGGTCACAAGTATATTACATGTTAGTCACATGCTACAAAGAAAAAGGGTCCTCTGCGCTCTATTTATACAACTCACTGATTAGGTCGCTATTCATTACATATTCAGAAAACTTTTAACATGATTGGTTACACCGAGTTGCTAACGGGACATGGCAGATGTTGATACCTTAGATGACCACAATTTGATTGATAGTCCTGCTTGTTTAGGGTGTACGTGACTTTTTGAATGTAAATTTTCATTCTTATTTTTATTTTAGGAAAGGTGTGAACTTCACCACATACATCTTGTTTTACAAAAAAAGTAAAGAACAATGGCCTCATTAATTTTACGATCCAGCTTAGTACAAAAAACAGGAAACTTAGTACTATAGAAGAATGGTTATGCTGTAAAGATAGATAGGAAAGGCACTATATAATAATAGATAGAGAGATGTGAAAGGCACTATATACTGTGATAGATAGATAGATAGATAGATAGATAGATAGATAGATAGATAGATACTTTATTAATCCCAAGGGGACATTCACATACTCCAGCAGCAGCTTACTAATAAAAAACAATATTAAATTAAAGAGTGATAAAAATGTTTTTAAGAGTCTAGTGAAGCGGTCCTTAAGCTTTTTAAGTACCCAAATAAGACAATCAGTACTGGACCGGCACCCAAGATGAAGATTACTATCCTAATGGCAGCAGAGTCATAAATAAAAAATAAGTAAACATATGTGTTTCTTTTCAAGCGTATTTATCACATTTATATTACTAAAAGAGAAAATTGGGAAGCAAACATCTTATTAAAACAATACTCCATCCATCCAAAATGGCTGAACCTGAGCAGAGTCGTGGGGCAGCTGGTGCCAAACCCAGCAAGCAGAGGCGAGAACCCCGGAAGAGGGCACCAGTCCACCACGGGGTGAACACACAGGCACACACAACAGCTAGTTTGGCACTGACAGTCTAACTAACCTGCGTGTCTTTAACCTGTGAGAGGATACCGGAGCACCTTGAGGAGACCAGCGTGTACACAGGGAGGACTGGGGGCTTACGTTGAAGACAGGGAACAAAGGAACAGACTCCTGAGGCGTATCACTGCCAGTGGAAATGCTTACTGTAAGAGTTAGCAAAGCTGAAAGACATTCGGTGCAGCTCGAGGAGATCAAAGGTCACTTACCTTAGTCATTTGACGCATGAAACTGGATGAGGAAGGAAAAAGTTACTTTCTTTTAAATAACATTTTTAAAGAATGTTTTTCAAATGAGCTCCACCATCAACCATACATTTTTATAACCGAGTTCACAAATAATTTGAATATACCCCAGGATTCATTTAACAATTCAAGGAAAAACATACAAAAAAGCTTAATTATTCCTAAAAAAGTAAGCACTATTTGAGTTTTATACAGGTAATGGGATACATCTTGCTGAAGATTTCAGTCCAGTTGGAAATGTTTAACTCCACCAAAGTGACATTTTGCTGAATGCCTACCGATTACTTCAGCCTTTTCATGTTGTCTGATGTTTGTACGATTGTCAGTGGTCTAACAAATGTGTCCTTCACAACAGAAGTTCATGAACATCTACCAGCACACTTTGATAGAGTGTGATGAGAAGGAATTCACCAATGTAGTTATTATTTAATTACAATATATTATTAATATGAATTAAATTATATATTAGTCATGCTAGTAATTCATATTGTAAAATATTAACATCTATGAAAGCATTTAACATGACAATATAATGAAAAGGTGTAGAAAAATAAAAGACACTAAATTCTAGAATCATATGTGAACAAGAATCGCACGACTCTTTCTCAGAAAACGATTCAGTGATCGACTTTGTGAATCAAATGAATGAAAATTAGTGAGTGATACATGCTCAGTACATTCAATGAGCCCTAAAAAACTGTGAAAGTTGGAAGCAAATCATTTTAAGTTTTTTAATTTGTGTAACTAATTTTTTGAATATACAAAACGACATAAACGTATTATTAGATTAATACTATGTTTAAAACGAATCCAATACCGACTTGTACAAAAAAAATTGTAATATAAATGTGCTGTTACTGAATTGTACTTGTACGACGAAGGAGAGAACAATCTATGACAGAGTTGTCGTTCGCCGACAAAGTTCTAACGAGAAAGAATAGTAAGTGAAGTGAACGAAAATCATGACTCAAGCGGGAATTTCACATGCGCTTTAAACATTTAAACGGAAGACACTGACGACATCACGCATGCGCCTTAGCACGCCCGTTGCGCTCTACTGCAGGGGTGTCAAACTCCAGGGCTGGAGGGCCACAATGGCTGCAGGTTTTCATGCTGACCCTTTTCCTAATAATTGACCAGTTTTCACTGCTAATTAACTCCTCTTCCCTTCATTTTAATAGCCCTGTTTTTAGGGATTCAGTCCTCTTAACTGATGCGTTTCTTCATGAAATGGCAGCCAAACAGAAATGAGACGTGAAACGAGCCAACACATGAGCAGCTAAACTGGGATTTCAAACTCCAACCAATCTCTTAATGAGAAGCTGATTCTTGCTGTTAATTAAGCCCGTTATTTAATTTCATGGCCTGTTGCTGCTCTCATTCTGCCACAGCAGACATTTTCAAAACTGTTGATTTTCGGTTCGTCAAAATGTTTTGGTGACCTGAGAGATCAACCTTAATGAGACCTTCACTTTTCTTTATTTTCAGATATTGTGTGACAGGCACAGGTGAGCTGGTCATGTGGCAGCTCATTTTGTGTCTCATTATTGTTTGGCTGCTAATTAAAAAAAGAGACCACTAAGGGGCCTGAGTCAAGTTAATTAAAACTAAAGCAAAAGAAGTTATTTAGCAGAAAAAACTGGTCACTAATGAAGAAGATGGTTAGAATGAAAACCTGCAGCCACTGCGGCCCTCCAGGCCTGGAGTTCCACACCTGTGCTCTATTGAATGATTGACTGAAAGTGTCGTTCAAAAAAGAAAAAAACATTCGTGAATCGCCCATAAATGTCCAGCGGAATATGGCTATGCTCAATGAGACTCTGCTGATGAAAGAAGAGTTGCGCTGGTTAATACTGGCTTTAACTACGAATAAAAAGTAAAAAGGTGGCATGTCTGACCTATTAACTAAAAGTGACAAAGGCAGGGCGAGTGATGCATGACCTATGTAATAAAGAAATGCACTTCAAATATTTTCTCATGTCCTACTTGTCTTTTGATGAAACATTTATGTCTAGGAGAGAGAGGCGCTGACAGCTGGAACGTGCAACGCCCTAAAACCCTTTTTTATCGTCTCCTTTTCTTTTACACCTCTCAGACCAAAGCAATCAAGCTCATCTCACAAAAAAAATACCTACAACACATGGCTGCATAATCGGACCATGTAATTAATAACACAGTGCGCATATATAACAGAAAAACTCAAGCTTGGTCCGGTCACTTCCGTCACCAGCCTCTGCCATCTACCCTGTTCGAGATTCGTCGTTTTGGATGCGCGGTGCCGCTTTCGCACACCTCCTATTCGGGAAAACATCCGTGCGTCGATCGCAGCGAATGCGAATAGCCAGCACGCCCAAGCCATGCGAGGCGGCGTTTCTCCGGAACTGAATGAACGCGTCAAGTCACCAATACAACAGATTCCCGCCCGCGCCCGTTCGAAGTTTCTCACTGCTCACGTGATGCCCGAGGCGACTGCTTCCTTTAATTCCCCGCGGTATGCGAGACTGGCCGGGAACCGCGAGCGTCTTACTGACTGAATGCTGTATGGATGATGCATTTCTTACTCCCTAACAGCATCTCTCTCAGGTACGGTCTGACAGCACTACAATATTTTTTTAGTTTTGATAAAGTTTTGTAGCTGCCTTTATCCAAAAATACCAAAGTTCTGCCGCTTTTAGTTTGCTTCATAGGATGATTCAAGCACCAGTTCTGTGAGGCGTGTTCAGATAATTCCACAGACAAAATATCTTCGTTTCAAAAGTTTTAGTAAAAATTCAAAGCAAAACAGTTCACACAAAAATAGAGAAAAAAAATGATGTTAAAGAAAAGAAAAGTTCTTGTTTAAGAAACTTTCTGTTTAAGGCTCATATATCTTGTTTCATTTCTGTAAGTTTGGTCAAACAGTCGTACCTGAGGCACACTAAGCAGGGTCAGAAAACTGTATGCCATCACCAGTTAGAACACATATCTAATAATAAGACTGTTTCCTAACTGGCATAATTACCTATCTGTTGTGTAGATATAGTTAAGTAATGTTCTATCTCATGTTAACTTACAGGGGGTAAAAGGCTCTACCATATTCTAGGTAGCTATAAGAAACAAATTCTGTTGTTGAAATTAAGCAAACACCATATGAGTTTAACATCAAACATTAACTTACTAAGATTGGCTCTTATGACTTTTTTTTGGGTGTATCATCATGTTTAGAACAATTTTAGAAATTGTCAGACTAATGCAGAAGAACAAGCATGGAGGAAATAAAGACAAAGTAAACGTATGTAATCTTGAATTTTGGTGTTTATTAATATCAATCTGCAATTTTGGTAACCTCCAACATTCCTTAAAAAATAAATACAGAAACAGGCTGAACCCAGAGGCAGAACTGCGCAGCCATGAAGTACGGTAAGGCTGCACAGTGACTTGGAGTTGCTATATATATATATATATGGCCATTGGACCTTACTCTTATTCGATGTTAATTAATGTTGACCTATTTTCTTTTCTTACTGTGTCTTTTATTTTTCTATTCTTCATTATGTAAAGCACTTTGAGCTACTTTTTGTATGAAAATGTGCTATATAAATAAATGTTGTTATAGTTTCCTTGTTTGTCACATTACAAGACTTGTAGTTGGTGCTGAATTTCAGCCAAGGTCCCTCCCCTGGCTGGCGTTTAAATCCTTGTTTCATGTCCTTTTTATTCATTTTTGAGTTATTTATTTATAGTAATGTTACTTTGTTCATTATTTGTGTTATCCATTATTTTTGATTTTGTCTCTAAGCCTTTGTTATGTGCCGTGTATTTTGTGAGTGGTTCTCCATTACCATCAGGGGCTGCCCTCTAAATGTGAGAGTTTCTGGCAGGGGTGCCCATTTTTGATCCTGGAGGACTACAGTTTCTATAGGTTTTCATTCTAACCATTTTCTTAATAAGTGACCTATTTTGTTGCTACTTAAATAGCAAATCAATTAAATGAAGTTAAGACTTGGACCTTTTAAATCAATGGGTGAGGAATGTCGGTCCTGGAGGGCAGCAGTGGCTGTTTTTGTTCTAACCCAATTGATTCATGAGAAGTCATTTATTGCTGGTGAAGCACTTATTACTCAAGTTACATTTTTCTGCTTCATTTTTGTTGTCTCCCTTGTTAAGCTTTGGAGTCCTTAACTGTTGATTTTAGTCTTAAACAGCTGCATTCAGTGCTTTTAACAGAGCCTTATTAGCAATAAGACGCAAATAACAAAGCTCTGTCTAGCTTGTTTCCTTTTACACCTGTGTGTTTTCATTGTTCACTGTGTGGTTTAATAAAACACTCAGAAGGAAACTGAAGAAAAAAAAGTGAGGGACCGAAAATTACTTCAAATCATTTGGATGATATTATTAGAATGGAAACAAAAATGTATGATTTAGGAATGACCTGAGATTGCAGAGTTAAAACACTAACAGATCATGATATTAAATAAGACCTGTTTGTTTTTGACTTGTGTTTTTTGCTGTGCTTGAGCTTTTGTGGTTTCTTTGGGTTTTTGACCTTCTGCTCTGGATTACTGTATTGGGACCTTGTTTGCATTGGATTGTCTTATTGTTTTGGGCAACTCCTATTCTCTTCTCCCTTTCATCAGATTGACTGTTTCAGCTGTGGAATGGGCGGCAGCTTGATGGCTGAAGTCTCCAGGACTCTAAACAAATCCAAATCATATTCTGTGATATCATCTACTGTTAAATTCTGCTCCATACTTGTAAAATTTAAATTTTTATATTGTATTGAGGATTTGTTCTGTGTATTGTATTGTATTGTATTGACCCCCTTTTTCTTTTTGACGCCCAACTTACCTGGAGAGGCGTCTCTTTGAACTGCCTTTCCCGAGGTTTCTTTCATTCTTTTTTGGGAGGTTTTTTTTTTGTCTTCTTAGAGAGTCAAGGTTGGGGGGCCGTCAAGAGGAAGGGCTTTTTAAAGCCCATTGCGGTACTTCTTGTGTGATTTTGGGCTATACAATAATACATTGTATTGTATTGTATTTTGTGGTCCATTCTGCTTCATTGTTGTTGATGAGCATTTTTGAAGAACACATCTTTTTTTTTTATTTTATAAAGATCCTGTATTTGCCCTTATATTTAGCTGAGGTTTGATGGCATATCCCCCTCTAGTGGGCATTTCTGAGAATTGTGGGACTCTCAGCTCATAACAACTGGAGGGGATATCTAATTTAATCACTGCAGTTGCTGCTCTTGTTGCCTGATTATGTCAGTTTACACGACTAGTAATCACAGGGGATGCCAACACGACTGCGTGCCGTTTTTCCAGCACAGTTTCTCATTTCCAAACTGTGTCACAAACTCTCCCCCTTTTCTGACAGTCAATAATGTGCTCTCTAACGGAGCTGGAGCCTGTGTAAAGGCTTTACAGATAGGGGGTGTTTATCTGAAATCGCTGACTGTTTTTCTTCTTCCCAGTCTGTCATGGTATGTAAAACAAGTGACATCAGACAGACGTGTCTCTTTTCTGTTTTGTGAGGTCCATAACACCCGCATTACTTATTCTTCATAGTCACATTATGTGTCTTGTACCTTTGGCTGGGCATTCATTGGTTGTCCGAGTGGTATTGTGGCGTCAAAAAAATAAAGGATAAGGTTTTAAATCCGTAAAGCCGTGCCACTCTCTGTGGGTGTGATTGCAAGACCGCAGGGAGTTAATGAGGTAGTTGGAGCGAGTTGCACCTGCACATGCGGGTGCAGTCGTTCTCAATTGCTTCATTGGCTTCTTGCGGCGTGTGATTAAGGTGCTGTGTCCACGGAGACGCTGGGGTATATATACGGATTGGCACCGGGAAAAGTGGGATGGATCGAGGAAAAGAAGAAGAAGAAAAAAAGGAGGTTAAAGAACATAAAAGGCAGTCTTAGAAGGTGTCGATCTGACCACCTGGAAGGAGGAGACAGCACAAGCTGGGGTCCTGTGAAGGAGCGTTTGGCTGTGGCGCTCTAGGGGCTAGTCCACCCCACTGAATGTTCGGGTGGAGTGGGGTGAGCAAGGCAGGTGTCCTCCCGATGGATCTGAGGAGCGACTACATGAGCGAAGGAAGAAGGGAGGAGAGACGACCTCAGACGGTCTGGCCGTGATGCCTGGAGGCAGCCAAGACGGAGGTCGGCCGAAAGGAGCTCATTGCTGTTGGGTCTCCGCCGGCTACGGGAGCGATGGGTGAGCCGGGGAGAATGAGAGACGGAGATGTGCTGAGATCGTGATGAGAGAGACTGCATTTTAACTTCTGATTTTAACAGATTTATTGCTTTTTATCCCAACTTTTCACTGTTTTTATGGATTTATTTATTGGAACTGTGGAGCACTGCACTTTCTGTTTGGACACAACTGTTTGTTTTAATAAAAGCACCTTGGCACTTTTTGCACTATCCCCCGGCTTCGTTTGAGAATTGTCCTCATTTATCAGCTCATCTCGGTGACATTACCGACGGTGTCGGGTTCAAGAGCTCCCAGAAGTCGGATGGGAGCATGAAGTATACCCGCATCGTCACAGTCAGCTCTCGTACTCACAAGCCCAATTGGCTTATGTATGTCAGACTACACGACTGTACTAAGATTATCTACATGAAGTCTACAACTGAAACTCTCTGAAAAAGTCGTGTAATGTGACATAGCCTCAACTCATGAGTTGTTTTCTATTACTTTTACTCTGAATTCATGTGTAATTTCTCATTTTTGTAAATTACGATTCTGGACATTTAGGCTTTCTATTTTTGTTCCATATCAGGACACAGCACAGTTCTTATTTTACAGAAATAATATCAGGACACAGCACAGTTCTTATTTTACAGAAATATTTGACTTGGACCCACATAAAATATTATCTGAAATGCCTTGTTAAAATCTCCAATTGCAATACTATAAGTGTGGTTTGGGGTGTGATTGGTTAAAGAAATATTACCTTTTAGCATCAAAAACAAAATAAAAGACACATGTTAATTTCCAGAGGTGGTACTTCAAAGTAGAACGATCATGTGACATTTAATCACACCTGTGTCAATACTCTGCTTTAATTAAGCATTTGCATTGATTAATGGATCCATCATTCTGCAAGATCATCCCGTGTGTCTACTGTTAGCTGTAACCAAAATCCATTGTCATGCTCTGCTTCACAACATTGGGTTTGTATTAGTGGTGTTTCAGGGTCAGGACCAGGTGGTACAACATTTTGGAGGGACATTAGGTTTAAAACAGTTTGAGACTACATTGGCACAATCACGAGAGCACAATGGAGGTGGGCTCAGTTCTACCAGTTTTAATATGTAGCTTTGGGTACTCAAGTTTTCCTCTTAAATTCAGGCTTTCCTTCTTCACGGAGTCTGTTGTGCTTGAAAGTGGCCTCCTACTGTGATCCTGTCCATGTTTTGTGTATACAGACTCACTCTGACAAGCTTGATGGACACTTGTCTACAGTAAAGGTAACTTGTGAGTCACATTTGGTAGCCAAATCAGCTTAAAAAGGGCTCCATGTTGGCAACATTAGTGTCAGTTACTGCCATTATAGTGCTGTGCATCACTGCATGGACCTGGGTGGCACACCCGACAATTTACATTGCACCTGCCTCTCCTGGCTTCCAGAATATCTCACACATGCCTTATGGGAGATGGAAGGCTACAGGCATCGTGCTGCTAGAAAATGCTACCAGCTAAACTGGTCACAAAAGGTCAAATGATGGTTGACATGATCTCCTCTGTGAATCACTGGAGGGGTCAAACTGCCAGGGATAAGCGGCAGAGATGACACACATTTATAGGGAATGGTGCTGACCTCTGTTAGGGACTGTGCTGTTGTCTCTGTCGTTTCTGGTAGCAGGAGTGGGACCTATTGGTGAAGATGACACAATGGCAGCCCAGGCTGCTGGAGTTCAATGGCAGCATAAACCACACAGTGATTGTTTGTGTGCAAAGCAGATATCATCATGCCCCAGATGATGCCAGCATAGAGTCTGCAAGCTCTCGCTGCATTTATATGGGTTTTCCACTGGATACAGATTTTCCCGAAGATGTTCTTATTTTAATCGACACGTCTAGATTACCTCACTTGTTTGTTAGTGGGCCTCACAATGGACAGGTGTGGTCCCCGTACTCAATGCTTTTGGGGAATGCAGTGGCCCTTGAATAGGATTAAGTGGGCTGCAGAATGTTACTTGATTATTCTTCATGGCAAATTCAGCGTGTAGCCCTCTAGTGGCAGGTAGGAGCATAACAACATGCAAACCTCATCATTTGCACACACTTGGCCATGAGGATTTTGCAAGACGGTTTACATGCAAATTAGACCATTTCATCTGGGTGTAACTATGTAAGGTCACAGAGTGTAAATATACTTAAGCTGTATACACGTGCACACCCTGCTTCACAGACGCCAGTGGCCATATATTTATTCATCCAAACTGTTGTGTGTTGTATTGGATGGAGTGCTTTTAGTAACTATGGCATGTTGTGCTGCTCCTGCCTATCTATGATATTTAACACCTGCCTATTTATTTATATATTTGTTTATTTATGTATGTATATACTGTCTTGTTTATTATATTGCTATATCTTTATATCAGTCTGTCTATAGTACCTAGACATATATGTATATATATGTCTAGGTACTATAGACAGACTGATATAAAGATATGTGGCACAGAATTGTAGAACGATGTACAGATACACCATCTGCAGCGAGATGTTCTTGCAGGTCTTTGGAGGTGATCTGTGGGTTGTGTGTATCCATTCTCACAATCCTGCTCATATTATATCATATATATATAATTGGCCTGTCAGACCAGCTGGGTTTAACAGCAACTGTGCCTGTGGCCTTCCATTTCCTGATTCCATTCCTTACACTTGAAACTGATAGTTTAAACCTCTGAGATAGCTTTTTTTAGCCTTCCCCTAAACCATGAGACTGAACAATCTTTGTTTTCAGATCTTTTGAGAGTTGCTTTGAGGATCCCGTGCTGTCTGTCACTGTTCAGAGGAGAATCAAAGGGAAGGAAGCACAACTTGCAATTGACCACCTTAAATACCTTTTACTACTCATGATTGGACAGTCCTATCTATGAAGTTCAAGGCTTAATGAGCTCATCCAACCAAGTAATCAGCATTGAGCAGTGACAGGCATTCAAATCAGCAAAATGACAAGGAGACCCACATTTGTGCACTGGCAGTTTTTCACATTTAATTTAATACGACTAAATACTGCTTCACTAAAAATCATTGTTTGGAAAACACCGCAGTACTCAGATGTTCTTAGAAAATGAAAGACATACCACTTATCTTTTTTTGTTGAAAGGAGAGTCAATTATTATGCAGGCCAAAAGGGGTTCCCAAACTGTGTGTGTGTGTGTATATATATATATATATATATATATATATATATATATACATATACACAGTATATATACAGCAAATTATTAGGCAAGTGAGTATTTTGACCATATCATCATTTTTAATGCGTATATTCCAACTCCAAGCTGTATTAACTTGAATGCTTATTGGATTTAAGCACGTCAGGTGATGTGTATTTGTGTAATGAGGGAGGGTGTGGCCTAAGGAGATCAACACCCTATATCAAGGTGTGCAGAATTATTAGGCAGCTAGTTTTCCTCAGGCAAAATGGGCCAAAAAAGAGACTCTGAAAAGTCGAAAATTGTAAAAAGTCTTTCAGAGGGATGCAGCACTTTTGGAATTGCTAAGATATTGGTGTGTGATCACAGAACCATCAAACATTTTGTTGCAAATAGTCAACAGGGTCGCAAGAAACGTGTTGAGAACAAAAGACGCAAATTAGCTGCCAAAGATTTGAGAAGAATCAAACGTGAAGCTACCAGGAACCCATTATCCTCCAGTACTTTCATATTCCAGAGCTGCAACCTACCTGGAGTGCCCAGAAGTACAAGGTGTTCAGTGCTCAAAGACATGGCCAAGGTAAGGAGGGCTGAAACCCAACCACCACTGAACAAGAAACATAAGTTGAAACGTCAAAACTGGGCCAAGAAATATCTGAAGACAGATTTTTTCAAAGGTTTTATGGACCGATGAGATGAGAGTGACTCTTGATGGACCAGATGGATGGACCTGTGGATCAGTAATGGGCACAGAGCTCCACTCCAACGTGGAGGTGGGGTACTGGTATGAGCTGGTATTTTTAAAGATGAGCTAGTTGGACCTTTTGCATTGAAGATGAACTCAAAATCAACTCCCAAACCTACTGCCAGTTTTTCAAGACACTTTCTTCAAACAGTGATACAGGAAAAGACCATGATTTTTATGCAGGCCAATGCTCCATCACTTGCATCGAAGTTCTCCACTGCGTGGCCAGCCAGTAAAGGCCTTAAAGATGAAGGAATAATGACATGGCCCCTTCCTCATCTGACCTAAACCCTATCGAGAACTTGTGGGCACTTCTTAAACGCTAGATTTACGGGGGAGAAAAACAATACACCTCTCTGAAGAGTGTCTGGGAGGCTGTAGTCACTGCTCCACAAAAGCTGATCGTCAACAGATCAAGAAACTGACAGACTCCATGAATGGAAAGGCTTATGACTGTTATTGGAAAGAAGGGTGGCTATATTGGTCATTGATTGATTGATTTTTTTTTGAAATGTCAGAGATGTTTATTTGTAAATTTTGAGGTGTTTGTTTATTATTCTCACTATAACAGATGAAAATAAACAAGTGAGATGGGAAAATTTTCATTTTCCTTTAGTTGCATAATAAATCTGCACACTAATAGTTGCCTAATAATTGTGCGCACATATGTATTCCCCTGATGATGTTCACACTCACATTTCCGTTGTGAAACATTCAGGTTTCAGGTTTATTAACATTTTGGATTGACTGATAGCACTGTGTTTGTTCCATATTAAAATTAATCCTCAAAAATACAACTTGCCTAATAATTCTGCACTCCCTGTATATATATATATATATATATATATATATATATATATATATATATATATATATATATATATATAGCAGTGTATATATATATATATATATATATTGTGAACGCTGGCCCGGCACAGACAGGGACGGACAACATTGTTTCACCCAACACACTTTATTTACACTATTTACAACACTACAAACAGTCACGTGCACTCACAAAACCCCAGTGCCTTCTGCACTGATTCCCCAAGTCCAGGGCCCACAGTTCTGTGCCTTGCTTCCTGGCCGCCTCCTGTCCTTGCTCTCCAGCTCAGTCCTTCTGCCTCCCGACTTCCACCAAATGACTGGAGGGAGGCGGCCCTAAATAATGCCCGGATGAGCCCCAGGTGCTTCCGCCATCTGTTCCTTGGCCGCCCCAGCGTGGCGGAAGTGTCGGCTGCCTTCCTGGCAGCTCTCCGGCGCCACACAAAGTCTTCCCCGGCACTTCCTGGTGTGGCGGAAGTGCCGGCTCCCAGGATAATTAGGCACTTCCGCCGCCTGGCGGTGGCCACGGGTCGCTACGGGGCTGGGCTTCAACGCCCTGTCCCCGAGGCCCTTGCCTAACCAGGACGGACGCCCCACTCTGTCTGGAGGAGGCACTCGCCCTCCTCCGGTCCTCCAAGCGTATCCGGCCGGGCTCCTGCCCGACCGGCAACCGCACGGGATAAACCGGCATCGGGGCGCCGCCTGGCGGTGACCACGGGCCCCTACAGGGAAGGGCTTCCATGCCCTCAACCCGTGGCCCCCAACAGAACCAGGACGGACGCCTGTGTCTGGAGGAGGCACAAGCCCTCCTCACGCCCTCCTACCGCCGGCTCAGCCCGGCGGGGGCCATATATATATACAGTGTATATATATATATATATATATAAATATAAAATCCAACATCTGTCTGTCACTCTGTATATATGTCTGTCTGCTTTTCACAAGAGAACTACTTAACGGCTTTAAATCAGGCTTTTTTTTTCTATAATTTACTTGAACATTCCAGATGATTTTGCGTCCTCTCTGATCATGCTAAGTATCATAATTTGCTTGTGGTACCGATTTATTTGCGTGAGTCTGAGAGAGACGCAGAGGGCCGAGGGGGGCCCCTCCTCACTCACGCTCCAGCCTCGGGGCGTATCTTACATCCGCTTAGCTAGCAAACGAGAGAACTACTTAATGGATTTAGGTCAGGCTTTTTTCTAGAATTTCTTTGAACATTCCAGTTGATTTTGTGACTTCTCTCATCGTGCTAAGTATCATAGTTTGCTTGCAGGAGCGATTATATTCGCACTAATCTGAGGCAGAGGCTGCGGGCCAAGGCGAGAGGTAAGTGTGACGTCGGGAGTAGGGAGCCGGGCAGGGCCCTCCTCACTGTTCTGTTGCACTTCTATGCAGGCGAAACCGCGGGGGTCAGCTAGTACTTGCATAAATGAGGAATTTCTATTTGTGATTTTTTTTTTTTTTGTAATAAATTTGCAAACCTTTCTGAAAACATGTTTCCACTTTGTCTTTCTGAGCTGAGCTATTGGGTGTAGATTGATGGGCAAAATGTCAGTTTTATGTATGTAAAATTAAATTTACAACATAAAGTGTGCAGAAAGTGAAGGGGTCTGAAAACCTGATTCCACAGTTTATGGATGGGTATAAAAACACATAGATTGGAGTAATGTTATATGTCATAGGCAGTTACAGATTTGAAAGACATTGTATTCAAATGCTATAGATAATGTAAATGCTACTATAATACTATACATAGATGGATATAAAAGGAGTTCCTTCTCTCTACATTATATAGTATCACAAGCTCACCTCCTACTGACTCCTACTGAAGTGTTACAAAAATAACACACATAGCATCTGATTTTCAAACCTGCTTAATCCAACTTCTGGTCATGGGGAATGGCAGCTTATTCTGGTTTAAGGCAGCGAACAGGATGCCAGCCAATACAGGGCACATTCACAAACATAACTGGTGCAAATTTAGAGTTGCCAATTACCCTAAGATCCATATCTTTGTAGATTTGGGAGGAAACCTTAGCAGGATGTGCAAGAATGTGCAGTCCACATACAAATAATAACTGGGAACAGAATTCAAGATCTGTGTAGCAGCAGTGCTACTCTCTTTGTACCGCATTAAAAAAAAATATATTTTTTTTTTAATCAACAATAATAATGGGTGAAAGGGGCAGAGGAAGTGATCGGTGCAATAAATTAATCCACAGAAACAAAGTGCTGCTGTCTCACTGTGCCTGCCTAAACAGAACTTTGATCCTATCTAACAGGCGGGGTGTCTCTCCCATTTCCAAATACACTACATATTTCTTTCCACAATTCTGCCATCCTCCTTCATTTCCAATTCAGCCTTCCCTACTTCAGGCTCAGTTAGTAGCTCTTTAGGTTTGGCCATTTTAACCCTGTCAGTTGTTACTTCCAAGCCATTGTGGAAAGCATACCCCAGACACAGACAGACCGACACCAGAATGTCCAAAACACACTTCTCTATTAATTCTCACTGCACCACAATGCCTTCTTTCACCAACTCTCTTCACTCTCTTCTTCTTTCTCTTCTTCATTGTCTTCTTTTCTTGACCACCTGTCCCCTCCTCACAAGCTTCGTCTTCTTTCTCCCAACTCTGGCTCGTCTACTGGAGGGAGGCGGCCCCTTTTATTATGACCCGAATGAGCCCCAGGTGTTCCCCCTGACGTCAATTCCTGTTGTGGTGGAAGTGTCAAGAGGGCACCAGGAAGCACTCCGGGTGCCCCTGGAATTACTTGGTGTGGCGGAAGTGCTGCCATCCAGGATTCCCCAATTGTCCAGGCTCCCCCTGGCAGTGGCCACGTCCTTCCATAATGATGAGTGTCCCAGCTCCTTTCCCGTGGGCCCCAAACAGACTCGGGCGGCTGCCCTCTCGTGGTGGAGGAGAATTATTGTCCAACTCGGGGACTGTCCAGGCGTCCCAGCCGGGCAGTGTCCCCGCTCATCTGTGACACCATCTATAAGGTCTCTTCTAAAGTCATGGATACCCATCCAAGTACCAGGACTGTCACTCTACAGCACCTTCTGGTAGCCCCTAGAACCGCTTTATCACTAAGTGCTTTCTGTTACCTAAAGGGCCCGTGACCTAAAGGAACTTGATGGCTCTCTGCTCTTCTAGTTAAAAAAAAAAAAGACGGGAAGAATATTCATAATGATACTGTACCCCCAACGCCCCGGCTGTATGTTGGCAGCTCCTCTCTTTGGCTACTCTGGCTCCATGCAGGGTTTCCTGGGAATGTTGTTTTTAATGGGCAGACATGTGGAGGAAATCTCACTGAGGCTTTGTCTGACCCAGAAGTGCTTCCAGGCTGCACCCCAGGTGTGCCCCAGCTAGATGAGTTTGGAATTGGCAAGATATCTCCTGGTGTAAGAAGAGCAATGTTTGGGCCAAAGTAATCTGTACTGAGCAGGATTGGGCCAATAACGACATTGTGTAAATGGAGTAGTTTTTTTGGTGGGGTATGGAATGTGTGAGACCACCCTGACTGGTTACGATACAGTATATATTACATTATGTATACAAGTGCCCACCTTAAGCTATGCTCTATATACAGTATATTGCATATAGGCTTTCTCATTTATGAGTTTGTTTATATACAGTACAGCGGCATGCAAAAGTTAGAGCACCCTTGCTTATAATGTCTGTTACTGTGAATAGTTGAGTGAGCAGAAGATGAACTGATCAACAAAAGGTATAAAGTTGAATCTGGCACTTTTTAAATATTTTAAGCATGATTACATTTTTATTTCTACCATTCACAGGTACAAAATACCAAAAAAATGAAAAGTTTGCGCACTCGACACGGTCAGTACTTAGTAAGACCCCCTTTGGCAAGTATCACAGCTTGTATACGCTTTTTGTAATCAGCTAAGAGTCTTTCATTTCTTACTTGGAGTGTTTTTGCCCATTCATCCTTGCAAAAGGCTTCTAATTCAACAAGATTCTTGGCTGTTTTGCATGCACTGTTCTTTTGAGACCTATCCACAGACTTTCAATGATGTTCATGTCAGAGGACTGTGAGAGCCACGGTAAAACCACCAGCTTGTGCCCCTTGAGGTATTCCATTGTAGATTTTGAGATGTGTTTCGGATCATTATCTTGTTGTAGGACCCAATCTTTTTACCTTCAACTTTAACAAATGGTGTGATGTTTGCTTCTGGAATTTTCTGGTATTAATTTGAATCCATTCTTCTCTCTACCAATGACATGCTCCCCTTGCCACTGGGCTGCAACACAAGCCCAAAGCCTGATCAATCCACCATCATACTTAATAGATGGAGACGTGTTCTATTCCTGGAATTCCACACCCTTTTTCTTTCCTTCAAACATGCCTTTGCACATTGTGGCCAAAAAGTTCTATTGTCAATTCTTCAGTTCACAGCACTTGCTTTCAAAATGCATCAGGATTGTTTAGATGTTGATTTGCAACGTCAGGCGCTGTATTTTGTGGCGAGGACACAGGAAAGGTTTTCTTCTGCTGGCTCTACCATGAAGGTCATATTTGTTCAGGTATCGCTGCGCAGTTGAACAGAGGACCACCACTCCAGAGTCTGCTAAATCTTCCTGAAGGTCTTTTGCAGTCAAACAGGAGTTTTTATTTGCCTTTCTAGCAGTCCAACAAGCAATTCTTTGAGAAAGTTTTCTTGGTCTTCCAAACCTCAACTTGACTTCCACCATTTCTGTTAACTGACACTTTTTAATAAAATTACGAACTGAGGAAACGGCAACCTTAAAATGCTTTGCTGTTTTCTTGTAGCCTTCTCCCTGCTTTGTGAGCATCAATTATTTTATTTTTCAGAGTGCTAGGCAGCTGCTTAGAGGAGCCCATGGCTGCCGATTGTTAGGGAAAGGTTTGGGGAGTCTGAGAATTTATACAGTTTTGCAGGTTGCATCACCGGGGGTTTCTCAACAATGACTGTGAACGAGCCATAGCCCTAATGGACTAAAGAAGGTCTGACACCTCGGAGAAAAATCATCTGAGACCTCAGATATGTTGTGGTGCCCCAACATTTGCATGGTGCTTATTTCCTTTTTTTTTACTGTACTGTTGTACAAAGCAAAAACAATAGACTAATCTTGCATAAAATGCAGAAAACAAATGTGTCGTCTTTGACGTTATGCCTTTTGTTGATCAGTTCATCTTCTGCTCACTTAACTGTTCAGTTACTGACATTTTAAGGAAGGGGATGCCAACTTTTACATGCCAGTGTACATGCACTGCTTTCAGCACTCCCTTTACCTTTTCACATTTTGCTGTGTTGCAGCCTTGTGCTAAAATCTTTTAAATTCAAATCCATTTTCCCCTCATCAAGCAACACTCAGTACCTGAGAATGATAAAGTGAAAAAAGGATTTCAGACATTTTATACAAATTTATTTAAAAAGTGAAAATATTCCATTGAGGCAAGTATTTAGACCCCTTGCTATGACATTTGAAATGTAGCTCGGATGCTTCCCATTCAGTTGCTCATTGTTAAGATGTTTCTATACTTTTTTTTCAGTATATCTGTGGTCAATTAAATTGATTGACATGATTAGGGACTGCACACACCTGCCTATAGAAAGTCCCACAGGTGAGCAAAAATCAGGTCATGAGGTTGAAGGAACTGTCTGCAGAGCTTAGTGACAGGATGGTGTTGAGGTATAGATGGAAGGCTACAAAAGCATTTCTGCAGCATTGAAGGTTCCTAAGAGCACAGTGGCCTCCATAATTCTTAAGTGGAAATATGCTGGGAATAACCACAAGTCTTCCTAGAGCTGGCTGCCCAGCCTCACTGACCAATTGGTAGAGAAGGGCGGCGGTTAGAAAGGTGACCAAGAACCCATCACTGCAACATTAAACCGAACTGGGTGTTAAGGGAGAGTGGCCAGACGGAAGCCTCTCCTCAGTAAAAGACACATGAAAGCCACCTTGGAGTTCATTAAAAGGCACCTGAAGGAACCTCAAGACTATAAGAAACGAGACTCTCTCATCTGATGAAAACATCGCATCGCTGCTGGAGGAAACCAGGGACTGCTCATCACCTGTGCAATACTATTCCAAGAGTGAAGCCTGACAGTGTGAGGGACTGAGAGACTAGTCAGGGTTGAGGGAAAGCTGAAGGGAGCAACATACGGAAATATCCTTAATGAAAATCTGCTCTGAAGCACTTTGAACCTCAGAGTGGGCCAAAGGAGAATGACCCGAAGCACAAAGCAAAGACATCACAGGATGGGCTTAGGAACAACTATGACTGTGAATGTACTCAAGTGGCCCAG
The DNA here is from genome assembly GCF_016835505.1 of Polypterus senegalus. NCBI lineage: Eukaryota > Metazoa > Chordata > Cladistia > Polypteriformes > Polypteridae > Polypterus > Polypterus senegalus. The sequence goes on from NC_053171.1 coordinate 11,022,687, forward strand.
TCAGAGCCCAAACTTGAATCCAAACAAATTATTTCTGAAGAGACCTGAAAATAGCTGTACACCAATGGTCTCCATCCTGACAGAGCTTTAGTGGATTTGCAAAGAAGAAAGGCAGGAGCGCGAAGCTCATTCTGTCAAACCCAAGACGACTCCAAAGGGGCTTCAGCTAAGTGCAGAGTAAGAGGCTCTGAGTAATTATTGTCAATGTGATATTGCAGTTTTTTTATTTTTTATTTTTAATACATTTCTAAAAATATCTAAACTCCTATCTTTGCTTTATTTTGGGGTATTGAGGATGAGGGAGAAAATGATTTTAAATGATTTTAGCACAAGGCTGCGACATAACAAAATGTGTAAAAAGTGATGGGGTCTGAACACTTTATGAAGGCACTTTAAACTACATCATATATGCCTAAGCTATTGTGTATACACTGCATGGACAGTTACTTAGTTATGTGTATATTTGTATCCAGGTCAAATATAAATACATAAATATTTATTTGGTACTGTGGTCATCAGAAAAAGCAGGAAACATGAAAATGGTCCTGACAGCCATCACAATCCAGCATTCAAATGAGGGAGCCAAGCCCTGAGCTGACTGCACACCTTTCCACATAAAGCAGCTGCAGCAAATGATTCGTGTTTATTTTAATAACAAATGAGTGGAAAAAAAAAACAACAACAGAAAGCACCAAAATTGTTTGGCAAAGAAAGCATTACCTTCAGAAATACAGTAAGTGAATGTTACAAAACAAACACGTAAAATTTCACTTGTGGCTTATTAGTCTTTTGGGCTGCAGTTCCGCCACCTTCCGCTTCATGCTGCTGATTCCCGGAGACAACTGTACAGCTTTACCTTCATTTAAAATTGAGGTCATCTTTGTCATTGTTTTCAGATTTGAGGGTTCCAGCTTCAGGTTTCACAGTTTTCCATGTCCCTAGAGGTTACATTTACACAGCTCTATTTCTCCCACCATTCCTGCAAAGGAATAGTCCAGATGTTGGATCCTGGTGCACAAGTGTGATGTGAATGATACACATCAATGTCCAGCGTCATTTATTCATTGACTCTTTGTGCTGTTCCTTTCAGTATGGGGGTGGTTTTGAGTTTGGAGATGCCCACGACTTTAGTCCATCTGTGCTCCTGTCCATCTTCTCTGTCTGCAAGAGCACACTCGGCCGGGGTGGAAGAAAAGCAGAGGACCGATAAAGAGAGTTGGGAGTGACCCCTCGGGTCTCCTCTTCTCTGTGCTGGATCAAGGCCATTGCAGGGGTCACTTTAGGTCCACCACGTAGCTGAGAAAAGGTGAGATGAGAGATAACATCAATAGGTGAATTATTCAAGGCCATAATGTCATATTAGAACCCCAGCCCACTCTTTTTTGCATTGTATTAAAATCAAATAACCTTCCATACAAAGTAAGTCCGGTTTAACAAAACTAGGTTTGAAACAAATCAATCCTCACCCATGAGAGAGAGAGAGCTAGGCCAGCAGAGTAAAACTTTAAACTAGTAAAAATATAGTAAATAGTAGTAAAGTATCTATCTATCTATCTATCTATCTGTCTGTCTGTCTGTCTGTCTGTCTGTCTGTCTGTCTGTCTGTCTGTCTGTCTAAAGTAAGTATGGTAAATTAGATAAATTTAATAAATTAATAAAATTAAATAGAATAAGAAAGAGGGGAGTGGATCCACTTCCTCATTTTAAATAATGTAGATATTATTGATGAGATCCTGCCAGGTTTTGAAAAAGTTCTGCACAGATCCTCTAAGTGAGAATTTGATTTTTTCCAGTTTCAAATAGTATATAAAATCAGTTGTCCACTGACTTAAAAGAGAAGAGTTAGGATTCTTCCCATTGAGCAAGATAAGTCTACGTGCCAATAGTGTAGTAAAGGCAACTACAGTTTTTTTGTCGTCCTACACTTTAAGCCCATCTGGAAGTACCCCAGAAACAGCTGTTGGTGGATTAGGAGGGATTGGGACCCCAAGGCTGTCTGAAAGGCATTTAAAGATTTTGGCCCAAAAAAAAACTCAATGAGGCCGGAACTTGATTGTAAAATTTGCAGGTTGCTCTTGCCCTGGAAACATTTTGGACAATTTTAAACGAGACAGATGTGCTTGATTAGATGATTTTAAGTTGAATAATTGTAAGCTTTGTGCATATGGAGCTCGAGTGAATTCTGTGCATTGCTACCTTCTACTTCTTTTCTGAGATTTTGAGTGAGAGATTCATTTCCCACTGTACTCTTGGATCTTTGAAAGGGAGGGACTGTAAAATGTTTTTATATGTTATGGAGGTAGAACCCCAGCCCATTCTTTAAAAAAAAAGCCTCAGCTCAACAGAAATTTTGACCCTAGATACCTGAAAACTCTTTGAGAGTTATGGACCTACTTTTATAAAAAATAATACAAGCTACTGTAAAGACACGAGAACAAGCTGAATTTAAGTATCAATTGCCCCCTGTGTTGTTTTGAGTTTGCCATTTTGTTCTTGTTCTTCTGCTACATGAGCCTCTCAAGAGTTTTCTCAGAATTCTTAAACAGTAACACATGGTCAAAAAATGAGTCAAAGGTTAAAACCAAGAAGATAACGGAATAGAGCAAACAAAACCAAGAGGGAAAGACAAAAGTCAAAATAAAAACGGAACAAGAGTCGATAACAAATAAGAAACCTAGCAACTTGGAAACAAGCTATCACTAAGACGTTTTGGCTGTGTTTGAATACCCACAGAGGGATGCCAATGCTGCCGTTGATGCCCTATTTATGCAGAAAGTGCCGGTGACATTGCTAATAGAGGCTCTCACGACAATGTGAATGGGATTGTGACGATGTGCAGCCACCAAATAAACAACTACAACAAGATGGTAAAGAAAAACAAAAGTATATAAGAATGTCAAAATGAAACCACCACGTGAAATAAAATCTATTACAGAAGGGGCTAAATACTACACTAATGACACTGTTTCTGCATCTCATTGCGACTTATATTGTAATCTTTTGTAATCATTTGCTATTAAAAAATACATTTTCTTTACTTTTTCAGTTATAACAGGCAGTGACATTGGTTCTCTTGCTGATACTGTCTGAGTCCACATTACTAAAATCTGCGCTGTTATCCAGAAGGTTGCCGGTTCAAATCCCTGTCACTTCCAAAATAGATCCTACTCTGCTGGGCCCTTGAGCAAGACCCTTAACCTGTAATTGCTCCAGGGGTGCTGTACAATGGCTGACCCCAAGGGGTATGCGAAAACTAACAAATTCCTAATACAAGAAATTGTATAAGGCAAAATAAAGAACAAAAAAAAAAGGCGAGTGCTTTGTGGTGAGTGACATCGTAGTAACTTAGGGTTCACCTCCCTTTCAAATAGATTGTTGGATTAAAATAATGAGGGTTTCCTGTGAAAGAAAATATTTCTTGTACACTTAACTTTAAGCAAATTTCAACCTTTCTACTTTACGTTCATTTATTGATTATTAGAAGGGTTTTAAACTTGCTTTTTTGACTCTCCGTTTTAAGCCGCATACTCGTCGAAGCCTGTTTCTGATATTTGGCTTTTCTGTTTTCTATTTCAGCTTCACAGAAAGATCAAAACCGCAACACCATATGTGAACGAACGTATACATGTCGTGATTTAAGAATTTATGAGTGAGTAGGATTCAGTTTTGTATCTTTCATTTTTCTGTGCATTCTGAAGTTATTAATGAAGATTGTCACTGTTTTTGTGGTTTAACTGTAGTACCATTTTGTTCTGTGTTTTGGATGTAGTAAGTGGAATTTTGATATTTTCCCCATGACTGCAGGCAAGTGGTGGTTAGCACTAAAATCTTGTTGCTTACAACATGACCGCTGGACTTTGATACATGACGTTGTTGTGCTAAGATAAAAATAAAGCAAGAAAAAGAAGAGAATTACGAGTAAAAAGATGTTGTTGGGAGGCCGGGAGAGATCGTTACCAAGATGATTCCAAAAAATGATGGATATGAAATAAAATCAAAGTCAAAAAAGTGAGTTAAAAAATGTGTTAAAGTACAAAGAAAACGTATCAAAAACACAGCAAGAATCTAAAATGTTATTCGTAATCTCGGACAGAGAAGTGAATTGAATGAATTTTCTTCAAATCACCTTGCTGATTTTGCAGGCATGCTTCTTCAGCTCATTACCAAGACAAACTGAAAATAAATGGCAGCGTATGCCGGTAAACCAAATACCAACATAATAAATATAATGCTGTCATTCAAAAACTACTAAATAAGGGAGACAAGAACTCGGGAAAGAACTGTGCAGAAGAACCAGAATGAATTAGGTGTGAAACGCCAATATTACAGACGTGTTCACCTGCCCCAACTTTTAGATGTCGTCCAAACACTCACAGACAACAATTAGCCTAAAGGTCTTCTGACAGTTTGGATTTTTGAAGGTTCTTTTTCAAAGTCTAAGCGAATTTTATTGTCATCTCAGCCATATACAAGCATACAGATAGACGGAATTGCGAAGCTCAGGGTCCACAGTGTAACAACATGAAGTGCAAATAATAAATTAAAAATAGAATTAAAATTTAAAATTAAAACACAAACAAGACAAGACATTGTGCAAAGATAGGACAAAGAAGTAGCAGCAATATTGACGTGTAGTAAGCAATATGAACATTGATGCAATGTATGGTATTTGCAGTCTAGATACATAGATATAGTCAATAGATATGTAATAAATAAATAATAAATAATATAGATAATACAGAAATCATCAGTGTATGATAATAGTTGTTTAAGACATGTGTAAACAATGACAGGTCAGAATGTTTCAGAGCAGAAGGATATCATTAGTGTCAAAATCCTTAAAGGTCAGTAGGAGTTCTTCTCTACATGAACACTCGTCTTTACAGGACAGTGGCTGGCATGTATAAAAGTTCTGTTTTTCGAGGTGGTTGAGGCCGTGTGGAAGATCCCAGGGGGCAGCATGGTGTTAAGGAGTCTGACAGCTTGGGGGTAAAAACTCTCCTCAGCCTGGCAGATCTAACTCTAATGCTGCATCTTCTCTTGGATGGCAGAAGTGTGAAAAGTCCATGTGAGGGGTGTAAGGGGTCCTGCGGACACTGCATTTGTAAAATATGTCCTATAGTGAACCCTAACCCTCACCCTAACCCTAATAATGTTCTCTGCTGTCTTCACTATCCTTTACAGGCAGTTGCGGTCAGATATGTTGCAGTTGGTTTCTGGTTTATGTATTGGATTTTGTCATTTTGGTTTTCTATCAGTTTTCTTAGGAAAAAGCTGGCATTTTGCCGTTTCTTTTTAGTTATTTATTTTGAATTACATTTTCCTCTCTCATTTTCTGACACCATTTTTCCTGGTGAGGGTCATGGTGGTAGGAGGCCAAGCAGGTCAGCCCAGACTTTCCTGTCCTCAGCTCTCCTAAAGAATTTCCAGACAATCCTAAGCTAGATAAGAGAGATAATTCTAATGACCTGCTCAAACCACCCCAACCTGCTCCTGTCGATCTGGAGGAACAGCAACTCTGCTCTGAGGCTCTTCGGAATTACTGAGCCTCTCACACTGTTACAGAGCGTTAATCCTGTGAAAAAACCTCATTTGTTGTAGTCTCATTCTCATTTGATCATATTCTTTTGGTCATTTATTTATCACAGCTCATAACCAGAGGTGAGGAAGGGGGTGTAGATCCACCGGTAAACAGAGAATTTTGTCTTTAGACCTACCTCCCGCTTTATAGCGGCTACTGCTTCAATCTGCTGGTCAATCTTAAATTCTTATTTTTTTTCCCCATCACTCCTCAACAAGATCCCACGATACTGAAGCTCCTCCATTAAGGGTAATTGTCCCCCCTCACCTGGAGAAAGCAATTCTTTCCTTTCCAAAAGAGAACTGTGACCTCAGACTTGGTGGGGAGGATGCTCTCAGTGGCAAATTGTTTGACTGCATGCCGAAAGTCACAGTCGGAAGGGGCAAAGATTTTGTAGCTTATGCTTTCTTTCTGTTTTATTTTTTGAAAACTATTTTCTTGACTTTTTTTCAAAGTTCTATTATGTATGCAGCCTGATCTCTATATATTGAGTCTAAGGGAACAGGACCACCTGGCATTACACCTGTAGACTCTGTTCCCAGTGCTATTTAAGATTCCACAAGGCAATGAAACCTACCAAACTTAGTAACCTTCAGAAACTGTGACACAATCATGTCAACATGGAGCAGAATCCCAAAGGAATGTTTCCAAAATCTTGTGTATCTGATACCGTGAAGAATTAAGGCTGTATTTTCAGCAAACGGAGGCCCTGTCGAGTGTTAGTATGGTGGTCCTAAGAGCACATGCAGTGAGTGTATATGTAAAAGATATATGGATCTGTATGTATATTTCTGCACTTATTCCATAGTGTCTGCTCTGTAGAATATGGAATAAACAATAATGGATGTCAGTTACTTTTGTCAGGTTTTGCTTATATCATAGGCCACAAGATGGCATTAGGATTAACAGATTTAGTCTTCACTTACAGCAAATAACTAGCAAACTAAACTCTGATTTTGTTTTTGGGTTGTAAACACTTTTTTTTTTTTAAATTGGCTCTGTTTTCCTTTTATCACAGTTGTTCTTGCTGTGCCCCCACCCATGTCAAGTCAGCATCCCTTCACAGGAGTATTAGAACCTCAAGTTTATTATGACACACCATGACTTACCGAATCTGCTCCTTGTGCTAGTCTGTTAACAGCGAGTGTCCGTCCTTTGCTCTTCCCTTCATCGCTTGAATCTGAATCTGACATCCGACTGAGGTCCCAGAGGGAGCGACTGCCTCCTCGGCTGGCCCCGATGCCCCCTGCTGTGGTCTTGGGACCCCGGAGAGCTGCAGCATTTGTGCTGGGAACCCTTGGTCGTAGCCCCTTCAGGATATCACTCAAGGCACTCGACCCACTTGTTCCTCTATGTCGAAGGTTCCAGGGCACTGAAAGCACTAGAGGAGGATGGGCATTGATCTGTAGGTTGAAAGGAAGTTATCATTGATCTCTGGTATGGTGTATTACTTATAATTATTTGCAGAGCCGTCCAAACTCCACAACAGGTTAACAACACCCAATTTATACATATTATATGCACTTGTGAAGTGTGAACACAAGCGGACAGCATTGAGAGGCAGGAGGGAGTCTATTGATTGATTGTTCTTCCCCCTCTCCCTGGTCCTCAGAAATCATGATGACCATTTGTAGTTTTCTGATACTTATGCTAAACCTTCACCATATTGACGACAATGATGATGATGATGATAATAATAATATTCAAAGTAAGAAAGCTGAGCACTGGCTGTTGGGATTGAAAAATGAGTCATCAGCCATCTCTTCCGAGGTCATCCATTATTTCCAAGAAGACATCATCCAGGGGGGCATGATTATATTCCAGTAAAAAATGTATGCCATTATCATTGAGTACTCTAGACCAGTAGTTCCGAAACTCAGTCCTGGGGAACCACTGTGGCCGCAGGTTTTTGTTCCAACCATCTTCCGTTTTTCATTGGACTCTTAGTCTAATTAAGTGAGTCATTATTTCCCAGTTTCTGAGTTTTGGAGTCAATGTAGAAATTACTAAGTTTGGTCAGTTTTTATTAAATTGTAATAAGCAGTTATATGGTGAATATGTACGTTTTTTTTAAGTCGTTAACAGTATTTTCAACCTAATTTTCATTCTGCTTTTCCAGGTGTTCTGGTTATTTAATTGATTATTTTACTAATTGATAATTCACTATTAGGGCAGAGTGGTGGCTCTGAGGCTAGAGATAAGCACTGGAAGGTTGCCGGTTTGAATCCCGTAAATGCCAAAAAGGGACTCCGCTCTGTTGGGACCTTGAGCAAGGCCCTTAACCTGCAATTGCTCAACGCTTTGAGTAGTGAGAAAAGCGCTATATAAATTCAAAAAATTTTTTTTAAAATTTATTACTAATTGGTGAGTTTGACACTGAAGTCGTTGCTGCTTTCATCATCCCGAGTGTCTGCTTTGCTGGGTTTTAATTATCACTATTAGGGATAAAAGAAGGGAGCAAACTACACAGGAAAAGGGAAAAATAATAGGAAAGCAACAAAAGAGAGTTGAGCATTTATAGCTTTAGAAAAAAATAGAAATATTTCTAAATGTCCTATAAATGTAAAAACCATACTGCTGTGTTTTTCTGAATGCAGAGTAAGAGAAAAGAGTAAAAAAGACCAGCTAATTAAATGAGATCAGTTGTTATTGATTATTATCACCAATTGTGTATCTGGTTGAAACAAAAACCTGCAGCCACAGTGGGTCTCCAGGATCGAGTTTGGGAACCACTGCTCAAGATGTCATGTGTTAAACTGGGCCACTTCACAATAACATCAAGAATAATTATCCATAAGTTGATACTGTGGTATCACTTGTGACTCATGTATGTGCACTCATCCATACTTTGCCCAAAGATCTTTATGTGTGTGTGCTGTCAATCACACCAACATCTGCAGGAGGAACAGAGACCTCCATGAATGAAGCTTGCTTTAACATTATCTCACATGTAATGGTGGGGAAACGTATGAATGTGCTTATTACATCAAGTGTTGTAAGGGCATTTCAGACTTTGGTGCACAATTTGAGAAATGGTTGGTTATGACATGCCCAAATCATTGCTATTACAAAGCTGGATTTAAATTCTACCAGCTCCTAGTGAGTTAAGAGAGCTTGTCCTAGTGAACTTAGGAGTAGTTTCCCAAGCTAGGAAAACTGAGAAATTGTTTTTACACTTAAGAGTAGGACCAGATTTGTTTCACTCTTAAGATTTTTGAGCCAGTAAGGACCAGTTGCCTACTCAAGGACACTTGATAAATATTGGCACTCCTTTCTGATTTTCTTTGGATTTTTTTGGATTCTGCTGTAGGTTTTCATAATGTATTTCTTTAAATTGGTTCACCTATTAAGGCAAACCTTTTCTGATGATTTTGTGTTTTCCTTTTCCCTGCATTGCCTGTTTTATGATTTTCCTTTTTTCTATTTAATAAATTCTTTAAGTTAAAGAAACATTGTTTCATTTTTGTCTGAAAGGCAAGATGTTTTTCTGGTCATCTTCTCCCTGAAGCCTGAGTGCTATTTTGGGTCTATGCAAGCCAAAAAGCCTGCCTTTTGATTTTGGGGCCAGGCTGCCTGGGATGTGGCCTGCTTCTGAAGCTCAGATCTTCTGGAGCCTTTTCTGTCTTTTGTTTATTTTGAAACCTGTTCTACCCATTTTGCTATTTCTGGTATTACTGGATTACCTGCTGACCCTACTTCAGAGCAGGAGTAGGCAACATCAGTCCTGGAGGGTATCAGTGGCTACAGGTTTTTGTTTCAATCCATTTGCTTAATTAGAAACCAATCCTTGCTAATCTCAGACCTTGTTAATCTTCAGTGTAACGTTATTACATCGTAGATTTTGTTCCTTTCCCAGGAAATCATCCAAATGATTTGAAGCCTAAAACAGATAATTTTCAGTCTCTTCACATATTTCTCTTTAAGTGTTTTATTAACTCTTTTAGGGCTGATATATTCTCTCAGGGCTGAATATTTCCCCCAAAAACTCAGTTTTCTGAAAAGTACACAAAGCAATAGTTTCTCACATAAACCAACATAAAATGTCTGTTACTGTGTGCAGTACTGTGTCGCCACGTGTTAGCCATCTCTGACTGCAGTAGCATTAGCGGCTGTGCAGGGATGGCGGCTGGATGACTGATCAGCTGATGCCGGTACCTCGCTTTCGTTTTAGCTCTCAATTTCCACATCACTTGCACCAAATTTGAAGTCTGACAAGTCAGAGTTAGATGCATCTGGTCATCCACCGAGTATTTTGCTTTGCGCTTTTGCTTCGCTCTATCGCCAGATGTCGATGCCTTTCCAGATGTTGTTTACTCTATGGTACTCATACACATGCAGGGATTCAACGTCAAGTTAATGAGTCGAACATTCCTCCTAGCAAAGAGGGTCTACCTCTAAAGTAACAATGTGTTTTCTCAATGTTTACAGCTCATTATCACTCTCAATCCCATTGTCGACAGACATCGACATCCGCCCTAATAGAGTTAAACCAGATGGTGCATAATAAATCCACACAGTTGTAAATGGAAACAAGTCAGATGGAGAACTGCTGGCTACTTTGTCATTTGAATCTTATTGCTAATAAGAAGTCATTTAAAACACTGAATGCAGCTGTTGTAAGGCTGAAAGAAGCAAATAAGCGTAGTGAACCTTAACAAGAGAGACCACTAAAATGAAGTGGAAAAATGTCACTTGAGCAATAAGTGCTTCATTAGCAATAATTGGCTTCTTGTTAAGAAACCATGTTGGAACAAAAACCAGAAGCCACTGCGGCCCTCCAGGACTGGCGCTGCCTACCACTGCTTTAGAGGGCGGCTCCTCTATGAACACATTGCAGTTTGCGTACAGACCGAACCGTTTAGTGGAGGGTGCAGTTATGACTGTTCTTCATACCAATTATATACATTTAGAGAAATCGCACTCCTTTGTGAGAATACTGTTTATTAACTTTACCTCAGTCCTTAAGTGCATGAAGCCTGCTATCCTTTGAAGTAAACCCCTATCTCACCCTATGGATTATGGACTTTCTGCATAACAGGGAGCAGTGTATTAAGGTTGGTAATTCTATTTCTACAGTCCATCATTCATCGATAGGAGCTTCACAAGGCACCGTGGTTGTCCCTGTACTCTTCTTTATCTATACTGATAGACTGAGAGGATCTGACAGCAATTGTTTAGCAGTTTGCAGATGATACAGCACTGATAAACACCTCTAACAATGTGGCACATTTTGAGGAAATGGCCAGGAGGATGTAGAAGTGGTGCCGGGAGCAGAACTGACAACTAAATGTGAGGAAGACAAAAGAGCTGTTCATTGATTTCTAGGAAGAATTCTGAACCAGTCCAACCACTCGTACTCAATGAAGTAGCTGAGAGAGTTTTGCAGCTTTAAATGCTTGGGAACCATATTGGATAATAGCTTGAACTTTAATGAAAACACAGAATATATTTACAAAAAATCAGCAGTGGTCTCCCCTTGACTTTCTCGTGTACACAGATATGGCACTGGATATTTGAAGATTAAATCACAAAACAATGATTATATTTTTATATTATAAACATTAAAGAACCATCATCAACAAATTAAACCAAATGAATAATATCCTGAACAATTATAAAAGTAAAGTTGAATAAATCAGACTCTGCAGCTGCATGAATAAAAGGTAAAGTACCCCTTCCGGTTAGTTGAAATATCCCAAAAGTTGATAGAAATCTACATTTTATACCAAATACTTGTATGCAAAATTTGGTTGACCAAAGTGAAATCGAACTCAAGTTATCGTGTTTACACACACATAGACAGACACAATTCCAAAAATATATATTAGTATTTTCGGACTCGGGGAGGTCTAAAACGGCAAAATTCATCAAAATCTCAACATCGAATCCTTGGATGATTGCAATTCTTTTCCTACACTTCGTTTACGAGAAAGTTAAAAATGCGAACGGTGCAGCTATTTATTAAGAAGACTGAGGAAAATAAACATTTCAGCTTGAATTCTATGGAATTAATATATATGTCAAATTTAGTGATGAGTGAATCCCACAGAGTTTGCGTCACTTTGAGTTTGGTGAAATCACGTAAATGTTCAGGAATCAGCCCAACTCATCAAAATGAAGTCAATGGGGAAAAAGAAGTTGAACTACTTTTGAGTGCATTATAATGGTGCAGTGGTGTTTTAAGTGTCCCTGAGGAATAAGGAAGCCTCTGCCAACCATACTGGAGCGATTATTGTAGCCAAAAATGTGATCTGTACCATGAGGCAGCAGTGCTAACCCCTGCCCCATCATCCTCAAACAACAAAAGATGTAGACGGAGCAAATACCACAAAAATTAATACAATAAATAACCATCAACTAGCAATAAGTAAATAAAATATAGATCATTGTGCTCACAGAGTTCTAACCTTGGGACACACATTGGCCGTGCCATCAAGTGTTAGGGTGGGACTGTGAATCCAGCAGGGGGCCTGGCTCCCTTGTTGGAATAAGTTCTTTTGTAATTGCAGTGTGATACATAACCCAAAACATTATACAGTAGATATAATATAAAAAGGCGATACCCCTTCCATAGGTTGAAATAACTTAACTTTCTTTAATGACGGTTTACACGGTATAACAGACGAGGAAGCCATGACAAGACCTTGTGTAGAGTCTGCCATTTTCGCCACTGCATTGGAAGGATTTTCAGAATCGGGTGACGTTATCTCCCATCAGTCCACCGGCTTCAAAGGTGTGCCGGGCAATGTTCCAAGGTTTTATACCCTTTCTCGATGTGCAGGCCCCCACTTAAGTAAGAGGAAGGAAAAGAAGATCCAATGTCATGCTGAAATCGTACAATGCCCATTTTTGTACTTGTCCCTTTCTTGTCTTCTAATGCTTGCCTAGCAGTTCTAAATGATGTGCCCCTGTGTGCTAAATCTGGTCTTGTGTTAGTTGTGCATGTGAGTGGATTTATAAAATATTTTTTTGTACAGAGCACAGTAACATATTAAACTTATATACTTATTACAGACTAGCGCATTCCGTAGTTTAAAGTCACAGCTGCAAGCATGGCTAGGAACGTATTTTTTGTTTCCCATTTATCTGTGCAGATGCGTCACACTTTTTTTCTTCCATCAAAAATAAAGAAACGCCTTGTAAATAGTAGTCAATCTTTCGTTTTTATTATTTCACAGGGTCACCTGGTTTTTCTCATGGAGGAGGATATGATAGAACGGTTCACAGACAAAAGCATGATAGACATATGAGCGCCAACAAAACCGCGATGGACAAACTCACGCCGACAAACTCGCTAGCTGGTTTTCGACAAATGCAAGCCGACAAAATCGCGAGAGAGGCCAAGAGAGTGGGACGCGCACGTGCGCATTATGTACACATTATGTGCTAGGTTATAACTGTTATAATTGCTGATGGCATGCCGCGAACAAATAACTCAGTCGAGGGTTGGCATAACGCGTCGTATACAAAGCGGAATTACCAGCAGTCAGGCAGCCAGCAAGTGTAAATACGCTCAACTATCAAGATGTCTTGCTGCAATTCTTCCTACATATGCAGGGCGTGATCTTAAGGACTATCTGTGTGCCGTGTCTCATAATATTGACTTCTAAAATAAACACCAGGTGACACCAGGGACACACTTGAGGTCAGTGTCACTGGTCACGGACAGCAATTTCAAGCTCAATTTTATTGTCGCCTGTCCAGTGAAGTTCAGATCTGCATGTCTGGTGGGCTAAAGGGGAGTGGATTTCAGCTTACCTTTGGAGGCTGGTCAATTCGGAAATGCGGTCTTGTGTCACCCACAAACGGCATGCTTATTCGCTCTCGGGGTGCCAGATCTCTATGGATGGCATTCTTGGCATACTGGCCACCTTCTCTCCTGCAAGTATGAGCAGCAACACAAGTTAAATTGGAATCAAAGAAACAAAATGAAAGGAAGAGGAAAAGTGAAGCTCATTTAAAAACTGGAAGACAGGGACACATGACTGCCTAGAAAGAGAGGGAAAGGAAAATCGCACTACACCATCCTAGCACTGCACCTACCTGTAGATTGGCAAATCCTCCGGCAGATTTCTGTGCCCATCATACAAGGGTGGAGCTGGTGCAGCCATCTCATTTGCCGGAGTGGTAGGTGGAAAGACTCCAATTCTAGGAGTGCCGAGTTGAGGATGCAGATTCAGTGGTGGGGTTGGCGAGCCGGGGGTGTCGAACTTTGGTGGAGAATGAGCTGTGAAGGAGAGTCCAGAGGAATTGGAGTAGATTGCAGAGTCACTAGTCTGAGGTAGAGCCAGGAGCTCGTGCTCCACCTGCGCAGGGCGATCGGACTGTGGGATGGGGAGCGAGCAGGCGTACAGCGTCCGGAACTCTTTGTCAAAGGCGTCCACCACTTGACCGTTAAGGACGGTCACCAGCTGACGGTGAAGATGGGCATCAGACCAAGTGAGGCTACAACAAAGAGGGTAGAGGAGAGATAGAGTGTGAGGAAGTGAGAAAATAGCAGGAGGAGAGAGAGAGAGGAAAATGCACTATATAACATATATAGACAGAAAGGTTGCTGCATAACAGATAGATATGAAAGGCACAATATAAAAGATAGATAGTTAAAGCCACCATAAATGATATATAGAGGGATATAAAGAGCTGTCAATTCTAAGAAAATAGCAAAAAGTGCTGTAAAAAGATATAAAAACGCACTGTGAAATAGATATCTATAACAGACAGATATGAAAGGCACTATATAACAAATAGAAAAGACGGGGCAGGGGTTGATTTGTTTGATATATTTATATGGAATGCTTGTGTGATTTCAATAAAATCAATAAAAAAAAAACAAATAGATACGTCACTTTAAACTATGCATAGAGGGCAGTAAAAAACAGATATGATACAAGGCACTATAAAATATATAGATGGATATAAAAGGCAGTATATTTTAGATATGAAAAGTCATTCTGAAAAGACATTAAAAAGCACTATAAAAAAGACAAGTCTGTGTGAAGGGCATTATATAAGAGAAAGAGAGAAAATGCAGTATATAATATATAGCTAGATATACAGTGGCATGCAGAAATATTCGATCCCCTTGAAAGTCATTGAATTTTTATGCAGGATATTTTTTTATCCCCATATTTATACATTCTGTTTTTTTAATGTGAACTCTTATGCTGTAACAGTACATTTCCAAATTCCAAATAAACCATTTTCTGTAGATATTTAACTGAAGAAGACAAACTTCAAAGTTCCCGTTTGCATAAATATTCCAATCTCTGTGCTTTGGGAGCTCCAGGTTTACACAAACGACGAATGAATCACAAACGACACAAAGGTGACAGTCATTTGACTGTCATAATCAAACATAATAAGGTCCTACTTGTGAGTCCTTTCTGTCTCTCTGGATATAAAAAGCACCCTTTGTGAGGTCCATCATCTGCAAAAATGAAGACAAAGGAGCATTCTACTGACGTGAGAAACAAAGTCAATGAAACTCACAAGGCAGGAAGTGGCTACAAAACTATCAAGAGTTTGAATGGCCCGTTGCGCACTGTTGGACCCATCATCAGAATGTGAAAGGTTCATCACAGCACCCCGACTTCTCAGTAGAACAGGCCATCCATCAGAAGTAAATATCAGAGCGAGACGTCAACTGGTGAGAGAGGCCACAAAACAATCCCACCGTCACACTCAGAAGTCTGCAGTGCTCTGTGGCTAAAACTGGAGTGAAGGTACATGGGTCCACAGTTACAAGAGCTCACCATAAAACAGGTCTCTACGGAGGGAAGCAAGAAAGAAGCCATTCCTTCAGAGGGTTCAAATGAAAGCAGGCATGGCATTTGCTACAAAGCATGAGAAAGACCAGTTAAGACAGGGGTCCCCAACTCCAGTCCTGGTGGACCGCAGTGGCTGCAGGTTTTCATTCTAACCGTTTTCTTAATTAGTGACCTGTTTTTGCTACTAATTAACTTCTTTTGAATTCATTTCAGTTGACTTGCTCTTTTAGACTCAGACCCCTTAATTGTTTTTTTTTTCCTTAATTAGCTCCCAAACAGGACCAGCAAACTGTGACCATCATACAATATCTGAAAACAAAATGGGTGGAGGTCTCAGGAATGTTGATTTGCTCAGGTCCCCAAAACATTTTACCAGTGCTGCTCTTAGAAAAGTAAAGAAAAAATCAACAATTTCAGAAATGTCTGCTATTGCACAATGAGAGCAGCAACAAGCCATGGAATTAAAGAATGGGTTTAATTAACAACGAGACTCGGTGCCGGTTTAGACAACTGGTTGGAGTGAAATTGGTTGGAATTCGAGGACCTGACTTAGTTGGTCTTCTTTTGGCTCCCTCACTTCACATTTTATTTGTGTTTAAGGAAAGAAATTAAGCAATTTATTTCAAAGAGACTCAATACTTTTGCACACCACTGTATGATGCACTACATAACAGATATAGACAGGTAGCAGAAGCCACTATGAAAATGTGTAAAAGGCACTATAAAAGAGATATATATGAAAGGATTTATAACTTACTGGCATATGGAAAAAGGCAGTAGATATGAAAGACACTATATAATGGGTAGATGGCTATGTAAAGGACAGAATAGTAGAAAGTCATTATAACAGGTAAAGACACTATAACACAGAATAGTGTTGTAGCATAGATATGAAAAGCAGTATATTATAAATTAAATTGATATAAAAGGCAGTATTTGATGGACAGGAAAGGCACTATATGAGAGATAAAGAGCCACTATATAAAGCATAGATAGTTTAATTCCATCAGACCTGCAGCTGCCCGTGATGACTGTGTCATCTATCAGAATGAACTTCTCTTTGAGTTTCCCAGTCACCGTCCTTCCATCTCTGGACAGAAACGTGCAGCCTGAAACGGTGCGCACTCTCATGTTCTGTGGAGTAAAGATGAGACTCAGTTTCTGCGCCATCATGTCCCATTATAAAACAGACTAATTAACAGTTGCAGGGTCTCTGAGTGGGTCACTAGGCGCTCCTCGTCTGCCTTTAATGACCCAAAGCTGCTCGCCCACAGACTTCTGAGGTCCCACTGGACATCCCCATCACTGTAGTGTTTTAGGATTTGTCATCTCTCATGTCTCTCTCTCTCTCTCTCGCTCTCTCTCCCTCTCTCCTTTCACTTTTTCTCCTGCTTTCACTCTTGTTGCACTTGTGCAATTTTGTGCACCTGCTCCAATGGTCTCTTCTTACACCAGGGTCCATTTCCCTTGATATCCAAGCCCGGATGATTGGCAGACTCCCAGACCTAGCTCACTACTTTTACTTGCTGTGTCTAATCAGAAGTAATGGTAGTGCCGGGTGGATTGGCACAGGGCACGTCACCCCACTGTCTGTTTGTGTGACACCACTGTCCCCGTAAGTGATACCTGCGACAGGCCTAAGTGTCTCTACTTGACGGTGGGGTGATGTGGCACTCAGTGTCACAATGAAATGACCTGAACTCCGCAACTGCTTGCTTTTGAAGCTTCTGTCCCACAGCATGGCACACCGTAGCCTACTAGATTAGCTTTAAGGCTGACTTTAAACCACAGAACTTTTTTTGCCTAGGCTCCTCACTTGACACCTGTGACCTGCTATGTGGCAACCCCAAGTGACACGCCTTTCTCAAGAGGAAAGCGATCCACACATAACACAAAACAGGTAGCCAGTTCTTGGAATAATCCCCTCAAAGAGAGGAATGTAGAAATACAACCCAGATCCGGCTGTACCAGCCAGCCTATTGTCTGCCAGGCTGTCAAAGTCCTGCCGTCTTTGCTGACACCTGTATCACTTTCCCTTTCTTGCGTGCACAGGTTGCACATTCCACACATGCCCTCGCCACACCAGCACCAATGCTCACCTCGTTTCCACTCAGCCGGACTCCAATCACAGTCTCGGCCATTTCCAGAAAGCTTTCTACTTCCTCCTGCTGGCTGAGAAGGATATAGACAGGAATGCCACGTCGAGAAGTGTTTAACAGGTCTCTGAAAATATCCCTGTCGGTCAGTTTGTCCATCACTATTGCCACCAGCTGGAAAAAAAAGAGGAAAAGGGGAGATGTACGTGCAAAGCCATTTCTTTCACCAATTGTTATCTACTCTTACCTGAAAGTGGCTTGTTCATGGAGGCAGCGGTGGGATTCATGCCTGCAGTTTTAAGGTTTCTGGTGGTACAGCTGAGTGGGAATGCAATACCCTAAAATCTGACTAAATTGTAAATTAGGCCCATCATTGCCAACCACCCCCACTAATCTCCCACCCCACAATCCCACCTAGAATAAACTGGGTGGTGGTGAATGACTATCTAGGCACTGAACAAACCAGGATTTACTAATTTGCTGATTTATATCTGTGTTATGAAAGGAGATATTTCTGGGAATGTATTTCGAAAGTGCTTTGCATACTTTGCATTCTCCACACACAGGTGTTGGCAGGCTTTTCATTGAGGGTTTATTGAAATGAAAAGGAGAAGAGATAAGATGAAAGAAAAAACAGAAGGAGTGGAACAAAGGAGGGCAGTCAAGCGTAAGGTAAACCTGTGACACTTATCGAAACAGTCGACCATACCTTCAAGGCACCCTGGATCAGCCTTCGCAGAAACTCCCTGATTGGCTGGTCCTTGTCAGTGGGTGGATGGGTAAGCACACGGGCCTGGGCCACGCCCCTCCAAAGCCCACCCTCCGGCCAGCCTAAGTCCAGGTTGGGAGTGGGAAAATCGGAGGAGCTTGGCCAGTAGCACACAGACAGATCCCCTTGCTGGTCAGTCTGGCTGCCATTCAGCTGGGGAGATTCAGCAACAGAGAAGTCCTGGGCTAGGCTGTGAAGTTTGGAGATTTCCTTTCTGGAGAGGAATGACTGGATCCGCTCCAGATTGAGGCGAGTGTAGAAGGCAGATGGACCTGCACTGAGCAGGGATTCAAGAGCGAGACGTTGGGACTCACAGTAGTAAAACTCCGGGCTTTGATCCGTCACCTGAGGGAAGAGAACCTCATCATCCAACGTGGCAAACTGGGAATCTGTCATTGTGGCCAACTGTCTTTCTAGAGGAAATCACAAGGAAGAGTGACAGCAAATTCAAAACCTTCCTTATATAGCGCCTTTCACATTGATCAGAGTTTTTTAAAAAGTCTATATCCTATCTATCTATCAATCTATTTATCCTATCTATCTATCTATCTATCTTTAATTTCAGTTTCAACTTGGTAAAAGATATTCTCTAAGTATATATTTATCTAAATCCACCAGCATTTTCAGTATCCACATTTTCCAGAAACGTAATAATTCATGCACTTTGCTCTTCTTATAGCAGTTTTGCATTATGGATCTCACAGGTGCTGGATGCCCTCTTTACATTGGACTGGAGGCATAGCCATGGCAATCTAAGCAGTTGGCAGTTGGCCCGTCTCTTCAGGTCATTCTGTTCAGATCAAACCAAATTTAACTCCAGATTTTAATATCCAGATTGTGCCTGCCCTGTACCACAAACTGAACTCAGTTTTCACAGTAATTTTTAGGAGATGTCATCAGATAGGAATGGGTTGGCATATCCATATATTTTTCAGCAGATTTTCTTGGAGGAAGTTACAAGCAGCATGCCAGGGTCTATCCAGATGTACAGGGGATTCTTGGTAAAGTTAGAGCAAGAGAAGGGCCAGGTTGGCATATTTGTACACAGGGCATCCAAATAACCAGTCAGGTGTTATTTATAAAATCCAAGAAATAAGACAGAACTGGCACCATGTGCTGGGCACCTGTTCTTTTCAGTCTACAGTAAGTTCGTTTATCTGTTAATGTGAAAAGGAGCAGCTATACCGCCAAGTTCCCTCGTTTGTACATCCCAATGACGCCCCTTAAATCCAAGCGGTCCCTTGACATTTGCCCTGATGCCAGGATCAGTTGAACTTGAATGCATTATTATTGTACAACATTTGCAAAGTTTTCTTCATGGACGCCGCTAAACATCAGTAGAATGCTAACCCGTTTCGGCGCACCGGCTCCGAAAAGCGAATGTCAAAAAGCGTTTAGTGTTGAGGCGAAAATTCCGTCTTTTCACACATTCCTCGAGACTCGTGAATTCTCCGGCTTTGACGTCCCAGTTTCGGTCAAATACCTGATGCAGACGGCCCGGCGGATTTCCTTCCCACGTTAAATGCGAGTCGTCTTCTGACTCGGACGCCACGAGCTCTCCGTTTCTGCCTCTGTCAGACTAACCTCCTCGCTCTCACTCTGTGGATGTTTCCTGGTGTAGCGCTGAAGAAATGGAGAACTGAAGTTAATAATTAATGAAACGGTAGCGTCCCACTCTCCGCGCCAGCAAGTGACAGACAAGCGCGACTGGACAAGCAATGAAACCACCGGCAAAGAGCACCTCCTGTAAGAGGCAAGCAAGTGAAAAGGCGCAGCTGGCCCGTTCTCTCTCTCTCTCTCTCTCTCTCTCTCTCTCTAACTCCCACCCCCGGCCCTCTACAGACTCATCCACCTGTGTGTCACTCGACGATGGGGACTTACCTGTCAGCGCTACGTGCTGTGAGAAGACAGGGACAGAGAGAGAGAGAGAGAGAGAGGATGGAGAACTTTAAGTGAACCAGGAAGTGGAGCGCCGGCTGGGCGCTGATTTTGGTGGAATAACCGGAGTGAAACCGGGTGTAGCGGTGGGCGATAGGATCGGGGAAGGGGTCTTGGCTATTCTTGATGCGTCACTATAATTGACACACAAGAATGATGGTGCTAGATGGCTGATTACGTAAAGCGTATGTATGGATGGATGGTTAACATGTTACCTGGAATAGCGCCAATTGTTTTTTATTTTTTTATTTTTCTTGAAAAGTTTGTGAGGTTTAACAGAGGTACTAGGGTGTCATACCGTGTTAGCCATTATGGATGTAGTGAGAAGTCAAGCAAAGTGACACCGTTTATTGGCTAACTAGAAAGATTACAATATGCAAGCTTTTGAGGCAACTCAGGCCCCTTCTTCTGGCAGATGCAACGTTTACAGAACAATCTCTTTTCTTTAGTTCATTCGTATAATGAAACCACAAATATCAAAAAGTGCCTTTTCATATTAATCTGTTTTACAGAGCGTTTAATGTATTATACAATACATGACATATCTATCTGTCTGTCTGCTGTATAGTGCCTTTCATGCAGTATCAACCTACCTATAGTGTTTTATACTTATCTATCTACTCAATGAGGCACAAACAGTGGGGTTAACCGAAATCCTTACAGCCTCGAGGCACAAAGACAAACAATGTCTCTTCTATGCCTAACATTTTAAAATTTTATCTTCATAACATATTGGGAGAGTAGTATTTACTAAGAAATATCATCTTATATAATGTGCTACCGCGGCTGTCCAGGATTTTAAATCACCTGTAGCTCACAAACCATATGAACTATTGACATGAAATTTGGTACACATATACTACGTGACATCTACTATCCGGGTGATGATTGAGCTCCAAGGTTATTCCTCTTTTTATTTTTATTTTATTTTAAGTTAACTCTCAGCAGCACGCAGCAGGATGGCTGTGTGGCGCATGCGTATGGGCGCCGTTCTCATTCCCTGCCGCCTTTGTCGTCACTTCCCCTACCTCTTCATATCTTAAATCATTCTTGAGGCAGATTGAAGACTTAAGTGCCAGCTTAAGTAAAAAATGAAAGAACACGTACTAAGTAATTGCAACACAAACACTGACTTAATCAGTTTTAACGCGAAAAGATGCCAAAGGAAGAAGAGAAGAAGCGGGCCGCTAGGGTGGAGAAAAGAAGAGCTGATCAGGAAGCTGCATGCACATCAACCTCTGGGCAAACGAATGCTAAACGTACAGAGAAAGAGGAGGAAAACCAGGAATACTCACGTCAAGTGTATTCACTGCACGTTACCATGCAGTGCGCCGTTACTGGTATATAAATAACAAAGCTTGTGTAAGAAAAAACATTCAGTGATAACTTTGCCTAATGAGGATGATATTAAAAAATAGAACTGAAAACTTTTTTTGTTTGCTCTATGATCAGTTTACACATTACATATGAAAGTTTCTTTCTTTTTGTTAGTTGTAGTATGCAGTGCCTTATATAGTGAACAGTGTTAAGAAGTCTTGTAAAACATTCCTTTCATTCTTTGCTGTTATTGTTTCATATGCAATGTAACACCTTTAAGAACATCATATTCTTTCTTTCTTTCTTTCTGTTGTATTATACAGTGCCTCACATAACAAACAGTATATTAAAAGGTCTTTTTTAAAAATCCTTTTCATTCTTTGCTATGATTGTTTCATATGTAATATAGCACCTTTAACATTATCACAGAGAATTTTCTTTCTTTCTTTCAGTTTTATCATATTGTGCTCTATATAATGAACAGTATTATAAAGTCTTTTAAAATTTTAGCAAAGGTCCATATGCTGTGTAGCACTTTATTCACTTTCATTTAGAATTTGCTTTCTTTCTTTTAGTTGTAGTATATTTTATCACAAGCTGCCGTACCACATGCACTTCATAAGAGGTCATCCACCTGAAGCTAAGCATCTAGGAAAAGCTTGGGTTGCTGCTGCAAGAGGGCACTTGCCCAGTGGTCCGTGTGTGGAACCCAATGCCCCAGTGCAGTGATGGGGACACCGTACTGTAAAAATAGTGCCTTCCTTTGGATGACTGTCTGTGGTCATTAAAGATCCCTGGACATCCTTCATAAAGAGTAGGCTGTAACCCAATGTCTTGGATAAATTGCCCACCACAGCCTGGTCATTCTGGACCCCTAATCATCTCCTGTCTCTAACTGGCTAACTCTTTATCAGCACTTTCACCACCTAACAGTTAATGTGTGGTAAGCATACTGGCACAAGAATGGCTGCTGTCGCATCATCCAGGTGGGTGCTGTACATTGAAGGTAGTTGAAGTGGCTCCCCATTTGAGTAGTGGGAAAAACCGCTATATAAATGTAAAAAGTGATTGTTATTATTGTGCCTCACTTTTTACATTTATATAGCGTTTTTTCCCACTACTCAAATGGGAAGCCACTTCAACTACCTTCAATGTGCAGCACCCACCTGGATGATGCGACAGCAGCCATTCTTGTGCCAGTATGCTTACCACACATTAACTGTTAGGTGGTGAAAGTGCCTCCCCTCCTTGAGCCGTCACCTTATCGTGGTGGAGGGGTTTGCGTGTCCCAATGATCCTAGGAGCTATGTTGTCCGGGGCTTTATGCCTCTTGTAGGGCCACCCAAGGCAAACTGGTCCTAGGTGAGGGATGAGACAAAGAGCGGTTCAAAACCTCCAATGAAGAATAAAACTTGGACGACGTTTTCCCTTGCCCGACGCTGGTCACCGGGCCCCCTCTGGAGCCAGGCCTGGAGGTGGGGCTCGATGGCGCGCCTGGTGGCGGGCCTGCACCCATGGGGCTCGGCGGGCACAGCCCAAGAGGTAACGGGTCCTCCCCCCATGGGCTCACCACCTATGGGAGGGGCCAAGGAGGTTGGGTGCAGTGTGAGTTGGGTGGTGGCCGGAGGCGGGGACCTTGGCGGTTTGATCCTCGGCTACAGAAACTGGCTCTTGGGACGTGGAATGTCACCTCTCTGAAGGGAAGGAGCCTGAGCTAGTGCGCGAGGTCGAGAGGTTCGGCTAGATATAGTTGGACTCACCTCGACGCACAGCTTGGACTCTGGAACCAATCTCCTTGAGAGGGGCTGGACTCTCTACCACTCTGGAGTTGCCCCCAGTGAGAGGCCAGCAGGTGTGGGCCTACTTATTGCCCCCCGACTTGGAGCCTGTGCGTTGGGGTTTACCCCGGTGGACGAGAGGGTGGCCTCCCTCCGCCTTGGGTGGGGAAGGGTCCTGACTGTTGTTTGTGCGTATCGCCCGAACAGCAGTTTGGAGTATCCACCCTTTTTGGAGTCTCTGGAAGGGCATACCTTCTGGGGATTCCCTCGTTTTGCTGGGAGACTTCAATGCTCACGGGCAATGACAGTGAGACCTGGAAGGGCGTGATTGGGAGGAATGGCCCCGATCTGAACCCGGCGGTGTTTTGTTATTGGACTTCTGTGCTCGCCACGGATTGTCCATAACGAACACCATGTTCAAGCATAAGGGTGTTCATATGTGCACTTGGCACCAGGACACCCTAGGCCTCAGGTCGATGATCGACTTTGTGGTGTGTCGCCGGACTTGCGCCATATGTCTTGGACACTTTCGGGTGAAGAGAGGGCGGAGCTGTCAACTGATCACCACCTGGTGGTGAGTTGGCTTCGATGGTGGGGAAGATGCGGTCAGACCTGGTAGGCCCAAGCGTGTTGTGAGGGTCTGCTGGGAGCGGCTGGCAGAGTCCCCTGTCAGAAGTAGCTTCAACTCCCACCTCCGGCAGAACTTCAACCACGTCCCGAGGGAGGTGGGGACATTGAGTCGAATGGGCCATGTTCCGTGCCTCTATTGTTGAGGCGGCTGACCGGAGCTGTGGCCGCAAGGTGGTTGGTGCCTGTCGTGGCGGGAATCCCCCAACCCGTTTGTGGACACCGCGTGAGGGATGCCGTCAAGCTGAAGAAGGAGTCCTATAGGACTTTTTTGTCCTGTGGGTCTCTGGAGGCAGCTGATAGGTACCGGCAGGCCAAGCGGAACGCGGCTTCGGTTGTTGCTGAGGCAAAACTTCGGGCATGGGAGGAGTTTGGAGGCCATGGAGAACGACTTTGGACGGCTTCGAGGAGATTCTGGTCCACCGTCCGGCGTCTCAGGAGGGGAAGCAGTGCAGTGTCAACACCGTATATGGTGGGGATGGTGCGCTGCTGACCTCGACTTCGGGACGTTGTGGGTCGGTGGGGGAGTACTTCAAAGACCTCCTCAATCCCACTAACATGCCTTCCAATGAGGAAGCAGAGCCTGGGGACTCTGAGGTGGGCTCTCCCATCTCTGGGACTGAAGTCACCGAGGTGGTCAAAAACTCCTTGGTGGCAGGGCCCGGGGTGGATGAGATCGCCGGAGTTCCTTAAGGCTCTGGATGTTGTAGGACTGTCTTGGTTGACACGTGTCTGCAACATCGGATGGACATCGGGACAGTGCCTCTGGATTGGCAGACCGGGGTGGTGGTCCCCCTCTTTAAAAAGGGGGACCGGAGGGTGTGTTCCAACTATAGAGGGATCACACTCCTCAGCCTCCCTGGAAAAGTCTATTCGGGGTTCTGGAGAGGAGGGTCCGTCGGATAGTGAACCTCGGATTCAGGAGGAACAGTGTGGTTTTAGTCCTGGTCGCGAACAGTGGACCAGCTCTTCACCCTTAGCAGAGTCCTGGAGGGTGCATGGGAGTTTGCCCACCGGTCTACATGTGTTTTGTGGACTTGGAAAGGCATTCGACCGTGTCCCTCGGGAATCCTGTGGGGGTGCTCGGGAGTATGGGGTACCGGACCCCTGATAAGAGCTGTTCGGTCCCTGTACAACCGGTGTCAGAGCTTGGTCCGCATTGCCGGCAGTAAGTCGAGCCCGTTTCCAGTGAGAGTTGGACTCCGCCAGGGCTGCCCTTTGTCACCGATTCTGTTCATAACTTTTATGGACAGAATTTCTAGGGCAACCAGGGTGTTGAAGGGGTCCGGTTTGGTGGACTCAGGATTGGGTCACTGCTTTTGCAGATGATGTTGTCCTGTTTGCTTCATCAGGCCGTGATCTTCAGCTCTCTCTGGATCGGTTAGCAGCTGAGTGTGAAGCGGCTGGGATGAGAATCAGCACCTCCAAATCCGAGACATGGTCCTCAGCCGAAAAGGGTGGAGTGCCCTCTCAGGGTTGGGGAGAGATCCTGCCCCAAGTGGAGGAGTTTAAGTATCTCGGAGTCTTGTTCACGAGTGAGGGAAGAATGGAGCGTGAGATTGACAGGCGGATCGGTGCGGCATCCGCAGTGATGCGGGCTCTGCATCGGTCTGTCGTGGTGAAAAAGGAGCTGAGCCGTAAGGCAAAGCTCTCAATTTACCAGTCGATCTACGCTCCTACCCTCACCTATGGTCATGAGCTATGGGTAGTGACCGAAAGAACGAGATTGCGAATACAAGCGGCTGAAATGAGTTTCCTTCGCAGGGTGTCTGGGCTTTCCCTTAAAGATAGGGTGAGAAGCTCAGTCATCCGGGAGGGGCTCAGAGTAGAGCCGCTGCTCCTCCGAGAGGAGTCAGATGAGGTGGCTCGGGCATCTGATCAGGATGCCTCCTGGACGCCTCCCTGGTGAGGTGTTCCGGGCACGTCCAACCGGGAGGAGGCCCGGGAAGACCCAGGACACGCTGGAGGGACTATGTCTCCGGCTGGCCTGGGAACATTTGGGATTCTCCCGGAAGAGCTGGAAGAAGTGGCCGGGAGAGGGAAGTCTGGGCTTCTCTACTTAAGCTGCTGCCTCCGCGACCCGACCTTGGATAAGCGGAAGAGGATGGATGGATGGATGGATGGATATTATTGTGCCTTACATAGTGAACAGTATCATAAAGCTTTTAAAATCATTTTTCATTCTTTACTATGATTGTAGAAAGAGAGAAAGAAAGAAAGTGAAAAAACGTCCTGTAAAGTATATGGAACAATCATAGTAAAGGATGAAAAAAGTTTAAGTTAACATTATAATTCTGTTTGCTATATAAGGCACTCAAAAAGTTTCTTTCTTTCTTTCAATTAGGTTTTTAATGCAGTGCTTTGCATAATAAACGGCGTTATAAACTTTTTTTAAAGGCCTTCCCTTGCATGCTTTGCTGCGACCGTCCCACATGCTGTAGAGCCCTTTGTACGCCATCATACAGATTCCTTTCTTTCCTTCTTTGTCACCCATTTGCCTATCTCGATTGCTCCCCTATCTTCTGCTCACATTTCATCGCCATTCTTTTGTGTGGCTTCTCGTTCATTGTTTCTTTTCTGGAAGTCGTTTCCTATGCAAATCGTTGGGTAGAAAAATATTTGCCTAGTAAAAGCGGCCAAGTGTCACGCTGTCATGTGCCCAGGGTGAGGTCCAGATAGTCTGACGGGAAGGTGTTGATTAAAGATGTCAGTAAGCGCTGGCTTTGTTTTCCTGACGTCTATAAAAGTTAATTTTGTTGATTTAAAATTGAAGTGCAGTGCGTGGGTGATAGTCAAGCGGCAGTTTGCAGGAGCCTTTGGTCTGATGGCGTCCATTGTCTGGTGTTATTCTGTCTCAGCATTCTCAATGAATCTCTTTTTACTTTTAGGCTCATTTTGTGTCTCTTCTGGATTTCAAACACTAACGTTGTAAATAGTGTCTTTCACATTATTAAATGGCCTGGATTGCGAAGACACCACCAAACACAACATTTAATCTTGGCATATAGAGTGAAAGCCATTACTTCTCTTTCGGGGGCCATGGGCAGACCGGAGCCTTTCCTGGCAGCATCAGGTACAAGGCAGCAACCAGCCCTGGGTGGGATGGCAGTCCATTACTGAGTACACTCAACATGAATACTCACATTAAGTCAATTTGTGCCTATTAGGAGGAAAGTGGAGTACCAAGAAAAACGGGTCTGAACCGGGGTCCTGTGACAGCACTAACCACTGTGTCACACTGATGTAACAATTAGTGACACAGAGTCTGTGGCATCAGAGATGACAAGAACTCTTATTAGGGTGAGAGTCCTAGAGACCCCTGGTAGATGAATAATATGCAGACAAGCCACATTGAATGGGTGCTCGTTCTTATTTTGTCTTCTTAATTCAGTCAGAGAGTTTTAAACAAAGATGTGACACTGGGCTCCAGAGGGCAAGGTGGGCTCAATACCCTCATGAACTCTTTGCTTAATTAGAATGATCACTCTCTTCATCTCTCCATGATGTGTAGGAGTTCAGTCATTGTGTGTGTTTAAATTTAAACCACCAACACCAAAAAGGCAGAATCAGGAGTCTATTCTGGGGTCTCAGGGCCTGTTACTCCACCTACAACGTCACTGTAGCTCTAACCAGCCAGCCGGCTCATCCTCCATAAAAGCCCCTAATGCTTTGGTCCCCTCCGCTTGCTCACCTTCTACATAAATACAAACACCCCGTCCTGCACACCGCCGTATCTCCGAGCTCTTCATATCTGGCATGGCGACCTTCAGCTGCAGTCGCTTTGGTTTGGAGGCCGCCCTGCGCTCCCCACCCATTAAAGAAACACGACAACCCCAGCAAGTAAACAGAGGAGGGCGGACGGGCGGCAACAGCAAGCGCTGATTCACTGTTTACCGCTGCCGTGACTGAGCGGACCACCGGAATGGATGGGTGTTTACTGCTCTGAAGACGGGCCACGGCTGCAGTCACTTTTTGGGGTCCTAGTGTCACATGACTCTTGGCTCTAATCTCATTCACTACTCTTCTCAATTAAAATTGCCATTCAGAATTTGTAGATGGATTTTCTATTATGGCCATTCCACAGGCTTTACTAATACACTATGATTAAACTTTTCTACTCTACTCTTCATTCATGCAGTCATTTTTTGAGTCTGCTTAAAACAGAATGACATGAGGACAAAGTCTGTCCCACCAGCTGAGCTCTCATTTATCGTTACGGCCATTATGTAGCACTTCTTACCATCACTGGTCACCATAAGCGTCTCCCATTACACACAACCCAGGCTCGCTCATTCATTCATTCTCCTTTCTTTATTATTTTTCTGTCTGACTTAACAATTACCATTTTTCACAACACACAATTCAGACTCCAGGTTTCATTCATTTGCGTATCTCTATCATGGTTATTCTATATTATTCATAATTCACGGCCTATTGTATATTTATTCTTCACTGTACACGGTTCAGTTTCAAGCTGTGATGCACTCAATTACTACACCTCAGCAGCTCTTTGTTCTGCTCATTCAGCACCACTCGTTACTTCGCCTCTTCACCCTCAGTATTCTTTACTACACTCATTCATTCAACTTGTGTAATATGCTTCTGCTCATCTTCACTATAATCATTTTTCACTACACACACTTAAGACATGATTTATCATTTATTCATTCTTTGAACTTTATTCAAACACATTATCATTGAGGACTTTTACAGAAGGAATCGTGAAGTGTGCCAAGAACTGCTACTGAGACCCCTTCATACAGTAAGAAAGAAGACAAGAACAGCATAAAGTGGTGGGTCACCCGAAGGCAAACCCCAAATAATTGGTTAGAAAAACACAAAAAAATGCGTTTTACGACAAGCGTTAAATACGTCTTCTCAGGTGGGACTCCGGTCGTGACTGACTAAAATGGCGGATTGTCCGGCTTTAGGTATTTCTGGCAGGCAGAGGTGGGTCCAGGTGGACAGACGCCAGAAATGACATGAGTGGTGGTAAAGGCGTCAGTCTTCTGGTCTGCACAAGGCAAGGGAAGAAAGACATTAGTGCACAGCGCCAACCCCTGGAGCAGCGGGGAATTACCATCCTCAGGGCCCTCAAGCTGTCTCATATGCACATGTGCATGACAATACCTATGGAAATACACCTGTATAATGTCCCATTGTCACTGCTCTTTTTATCTTTAGCCAAGTCAGATAATTTTTGTTATTCTGGTGCATATTATTTTTTTTTAATTGTATTTGTACTTCATGAGCTTCTGTAATAAAACAAAATTTTCCCTTGGGACAGATGGATAGATAGATAAGGTAATTTATCTATCTATCTATCTATCTATTATATAGTGCCTTTCCTGTCTATCTATCAATCAGACTTAGAATTCAGTTAGAGGTTCTATTGATAGATAGATAGATAGATAGATATGAAAGGCACTATATAATTAATATATACAACTTTATTAATCCCTAGGGGGAAATTGGCTTTTTACAGAATCTATTTAAATAAATAAATACAAGAACAGATAGATAAGTAAGTAAGTAAATACATTAATAAACATACACACACTGTATGGTCTGAACACAAACCAGAATGACTGTAAAGCAAGATAATTAAAAGAAAAAATCTTCTGTCTTGGCTGTCACAGTCACAGTGAGGTGTATTGCCTTTGGTATAATGGAGCCCCCTTAGTGTTTCTTGACCCACTTCTGCTGAGTACCTCGTTGGCTGAAAGTTCTCAGTGCTGATGTGTCAGAGCGAGGATGTGTGTTGTTGTTCATAATGGCACTCAGTTTTGTTTTCATTCACTCTTTTGCTACAAACCTCCAGAGTGCGTCCTATAACTTGGCCTGCCTTTTTAATTAGCTGGTTGTTTTGGTGGGCCTCTCTTGAAGTGATGTTACCAGCCCAGCACACCACACTGGCCATCCCAGAATTGTAAAAGATGTGAAGGATGGCACTTCCCATATTAATAGAGCACAGTCTCCTAAGGTAAAAGAGCCAGCTCTGCCCCATCTTAGAAAGTTCCTCTATGTTCCAAGACCAGTCGAACCTGTCATTGATGTGGACCCCTGATTACTTATATGAGTGCACCACATCTGCATTCACTCATTGAACAGCGACCAGACATAGAGACTTTTTGGTGTGGCGAAAGTTCATAAGCATTTCCTTGTTTTTTTCTGATGTCAGGATGCAGACAATTTTATTTGCACCAAAAAATAAAATTCTCCCCCTGACTCCTCTCCTCTGTCTAATCCCAGATAAGTGCAGAATTATCTGTGAATTTCTTCAAGTGACCTGACCTGCTGTTATATTTATAGTCAGAGGTGTACTGAGTGAATAGTAATGCAGACCGGCCTGTCCTTGAGTCTCACCAACTGCGGTCAGCCTGACAGATAATCCACTATTGACGACACCACAGGCTCATCCACCGGCTTATCTCACGGATGGCTGGAAGGTGCTGAAGGCTCTGGAGAAATCAGAAAGCAGAATCCTCGCAGTGTGGCCAGCTTTGTCCAGGTGACAATAAGCCTTCTAGAGCAGACAGATAATTGTATCCTCCACTCCAATCTTTGTCTGACAGTCCAACTGCAGTGGGTCTAGAGAACTCGTGTAGTCCAGGACTAGTCTCTCAAAGTCTATTCATTATTTCATTCATTCAGCCAGTCATTTCCCTAACAGGCTTATTGCAATATGGAGTCCCTGAGAGCTGAATCCCATACTGAAAGTGAGAGAGACAGAGAGAATGATATTGTCATTAAGCGTCTGTTCCTTTTGTAATTTCATTGACCGCTCTGCTTTACCACCACGTATACATACAATTTATGGCCAGGTATGTGTAGAATGTGTGCTGTGTTCTGTATTATAATCATTCATCACTTGACTCGGCTCAACTTCAGGTTTTCATTCATTCATTTTTTTACTTTTTCATTCTGGGGAGCCACCAATACCGAATGCTAATCGTTCTATATGACTCGTTATTAGCTCTTGGCTTTAATTAATACTCACTTTCAAGAATTCATGTTCTTCTTTTGTTAATCCATTCATTCGTTTATTCATTTGTTCATTTTTCAAACCTGCTTAGGCCCATACAGACTTGCATGAAGACACAGGACCTTTTGTCTAATTATTTAGCGCTATCGACAATTTATGTTCTATTTTCATTCATTCATTTATTCATCCGTTTATTTTTCCGACCTGCTCATGCCAATACACTCTTGCACTAAGACACAGGCTGTATCCTCCAGCACAGCTGACCTCTGTTCATTGTCGCTGTTCTAAAATGCTCATTCTTACCTCACTCCGTGACAGTTAATCTTAACAGCGTATGTTATTTGTTCATTCATTCAAGCACTCGTTTCCTGATCTGCCGCACGGAGACAAAGCCTATCCCATCAGGCTCTTTTGTGGCTATTCTATATCCCTCTATATTCCCCCTCTATGTTATAATTATCTTTCTTTCTCAACTTTGTATTCATTTATTTTCTTACCCACTTGTTCCAGCACAGATTTGTAGCCCATGGTGCAGACCTGTCTCTATTACAGCGTGACTCATGATTACCTGATTTACCTGCCCTGTGTTTAATTTCAGATCCAAAGTGTTGTCTTATTCCTTCATTTTCCTAACCTGTTTCTTCCAAATCAGAGCCTTGTGGAGACGGAGCTTATTCTGGTAGCTGACAGCTCACCATTGTGGTCATTCTCTGTCACACATTGACACTCCTTGCCTGCCCAAGATTACAGTATACTGGGAGGACCTGGGAGAGAAGATGTACAAGGCATTGCCTCCCTGAATCGCTAGATTGCAGCCCCCCTGGACTGCAGTGGCACCATTGGTTCCCATAGGGCATGCTGGGAGTTGGAGTTTGGTGCCTCAGCCCTGTTGGATTTCCAGGGTTGCTGACTGGTGGGTGCTGCAGAGTTTGCGGAGGCCTACTTTATTGGGCTTCTGCCTCACTTGGAAGTATTTCCTGATCATGCTAATGGGCCACTGGATCTGCTCCCGGGTGCGGCATAAAAGAAGCCCGCCGCCTTTATTCCAGGAGCCAGAGTTGGGAGGGAGAGGACAAAGCTTGCTGGAGGAGGATGGGAGGCAGAAGACAGAGACACACAGACAGAGAGAGAAGAAAAGGCAAAGAAAGAAGTCCTGTGTGCTCTTTATTTCACCCTGTCTTTCTGGGAAACGCTACTGGGGAAGCGTCAGGACAAATCTGTGAACCACTACAATAATGCTCAAGCCAAACCACTCCTTTCACTTTTGTCAAAGCTACTCAGATAATCAGCAGATCATCTGCCCGTGTCATTTCCAGGACTCCTCGAGGTGCTGCGTTTCCCTTCATCACACTCTTCATTTATTTCTTCTATGTTCTGTGCCGCTCCCTTGCAGTTCAAGCATTCGCATCCCGTACTGTGGGCTTCCATCCGTCTAACCCAAGATGTTCAGGTGATGTTTGTTACTGGGTCTAAATGGGTATGAGTGTGCCCACTGTGTACCAGCACCCTATGCATGTCTAGAAAAGTGCCTTGTGCCTACTGCTGCCAGGATAGGATTCATCTCCAATCACCCTGAACAGGATTAAACTGGTTCAATGATGGATTGATGGTTTACAGTGTACTTGGACTGCACTCTTATAGGACACTTTAGTGGGTTGTGTGGTTCCTTGTTGAACCATTGCTTGACAAAGAGATATTTCATTCTGGGAAGGACTCTTGGCATTTGAAAAGGTTCCTAATCTGTGGACAAAACAGAAATCTCTAATGTCCAGTAGGAGGATACAAAAGATCAAGACAACTGAATTTCGCTTGTGTTATTGTATCCAGAGATAAGTCGTTTTAAATTCAGGAGCCCATTAGTATTTCGCAAATCTGTTACCATCAGTTTGTGGTAACCCCCCTCTCTCTCTCTCTCTCTCTCTCTCTCTCTCTCTCTCTCTCTATATATATATAGATAGATAGATAGATAGATATAGAGATATACCCGGGTGCGGCATAAAAGAAGCCCGCCACCTTTATTCCAGGAGCCAGAGTTGGGAGGCAAGAAAAGGCAAAGAAAGAAGTCCTGTGTGCTCTTTATTTCACCCTGCCTTCCTGGGAAACGCTACTGGGGAAGCGTCAGGACAAATCTGTGAACCACTGCAATAATAATGGAAAGAACTTGGCAGTAGCATGCTGTGGGATTGGGGATGTGAGTTAGAGACATTTCAACAAAGCCACATTGTCAGATAATTTGGTAAGGGGGTTTTTGGTATTAATAAAAATATACTTTGGTTAAGGCCTTGGACTTCATGCTCTGAGGTTGTGGGTTCAAATGCCGTTACTCATGCTGCATGTGGCCAAGAGCACATCATTTGACCTGGCTGAACTCCAGCTGGAAAAACAAAAGAAATGGAGCCAACTGTATCTAAGGCATTGTCAGTCGCTTTGGATAAGGGCGCACACCAAATAATAAGTAATAATAACATTTTTTTTTTACCATGCGCATATGATAGTCCATTTATTTTGGCCCATCTGGAAAGGGAAGGCAAATTCTTGTTGAGGGGGCTTACAATGCATTATAATCCACTCCAATCCCTTTATATTATGCTCTTCACAGGTCATTTTTGTCCTTTTGAATTTTAATGTACTTGCCCTGCTTTATCCCTTTCCCCAGTTATGACCCTGACTTATCTTTTCCTTTTAACTCTCCTTACAACATCATAGCTTATAGCTTGCTGGGTCGTCACTTTACCAACTTCACATCTTCCTGGTTTGTTCTCACCAGTTGTGGACTCGGGTATAATGAATCTAACTGACCATTCCAGTCAGGATGACCTATAAAGAATCACTCCCCCCGGCCAGGACTCAGGATGGCCGAGTGAAGCAACCATGGATGTCACCTGGGGCATCATGTATAACGCCGTGCGTAGAACTCGCACTATAACATGGCGTAAGCACAAAAGCCGAAATGTGTTTACGCACAGAAAAATCCAGATGCAGGAATCTGTGCGTACTCCAACTTCCACGTTCTTCTGCTACATAAATCCCGATCAGCATGAAAAGTAACGCTCGTGCACGCGCTTTATGTAACGCCCCAACTCCTCCCAGAATTACGCCTCTTTGAATATGCAAATCAATATAAATCGCCCTTAAGCGCAGCCTTCTGTGAAAAGACAATGGGAAAAGCACGGGGGAAAATATAAGAATTTCAGCGAATACCAAGTGGAGGCAAAGGAAAAACATACTATTTGTTCAAATAAACCGTGGAATAATCAACAAAATGAAGTTGATCGAGTGACATAGCGTGTTGGAGAAACTTGAAAGCTCACGTTCACAAAATCGCACAGTGTCATAAATAAAAAAGAAGTCACATATCAAAGTTGCCGTGAAAAGAAGAGTTGTAAGCCCACTGTCTGAGTGTCATATGAAAGCTTATTAGGGTACAGAGAAAAAAGGCACACGGTGGGGAAAAAGCACGAAGTATCAACTTCAATCTCGACATTTTCACTTTAATCACGTAGTTTATTTTGTAATTAAAGTAGAACATCATAACCTTCCTCTTAAAATCGTTTAATTAATCAGTTTCTCAAATCACATCGTAATTAAAGTAGCACGTTAAATGCTTTGTTTTGTATTTGATCTTCTATGTGCTCTGTGCGTGTGAATCACTACTTGCTTCTTAAACCGGCTCTCTTCCTCCAACTGGACACAGAATCCATTACATTCGTGATATTACAGCTCTCTGAATAACTAAAATACTGAGATGCATACGTGATATCATTTTTATGATGATAGGAGTTAAAGCACGTTATTAAACATGGGTTTCACGGCACAGTGGTTGTGTGCGACCTTCGATGAAATAATTTATTGCAGCAGTACTCAGGGGCGGCTCTAGGCTCGTGGTGGCACTGGGCAGAGGAAGAATCGGTGGCTCCTTCGCCCGCCAATGTCAGTAAGGTAGCTTATGCACAGTGGATGGCCATGTCTGTTGCAGACACTGCATAGCCGCCTCGTGCTCATGACACAAGCATTTAACTTTTGCCGAAATTTGTTGCTGCGTTTTTAGCTGTGTCGTTATTTTCTCTTTCTGTTTTATATTCAATATATATTGGCGTAGCCGCCACTGCAGTCCTTGCTTTTCTTTCCCCAAATACCCAATCACCACACAATCAGCTCTGTAATAGAAAGGAAAGGCTTTGAAACGTTTTGCCGTGGCTGAGGTAGCATGTGCTTGATGCTGTATATCGATAATTCTCTTTCCGATCAGCTGCTGCTGATACAGACTACAGAGAGTCAGGACCTTGGTTTTACATCTCATTGAAGGACATCACCATTTATTACTGTGACTGGGAATTAGAATATTAGAACTATCTAGACGAGAACAGGCCATTCAGCCCAAAACGGCTCGCCAGTCCTGTCCACTTATTTCTTCTAAAAAAACATCAAGTCCAGTTTTGAAAGTCCCTAAAGTCTTACTGTCTACCAGACTACTTGGTCACTTATTCCAAGTGTCTGTTGTTCTTTGTGTAAAGAAAAACTTCATGTTTGTTCGAAATTTCCAACTGTGTCCCCGTGTTCTTGATGGACTTTTTTTAAAGTCACTGTCTCGATCCACTGGACTAATTCCCTTCATCATTTTAAACACTTCAGTCAGGTCTCCTCTTAATCTTCTTTTGTTTAAACTGTAAAGGCTCAGCTCTTTTAATTTTTCCTCATAATTCAACCCCAGTAACCCCTGAATCAGCTTAGTCACTCTTCTCTGAACCTTTTCTAGTGCTGCTATGTGCTTTTTGTAGCCTGGAGACCAAACACACAGACCACAGGGTGAGCGCCCCCTGCTGGTTTCACCAAGACTACCTCCAGCAGCAACCCAAGCTTTTGTTACATGGCCTCCCATTAAAGTACATGCATAGTTTCTGGTGGGTGATCTGTTTGGAAATGCAGGTGGTATGGTGCTGGCATATTGAGCCAGTGCTCCTAAAACCAGTCATCAGAAAATCAGCCTTATGCAATTACAGCGACACCGTCAAGACACACACAATGAAATGGCAAAAGTACAAGTAAGGACTATTTATATACAAGACTGTACCTTCGGGAACTAAGCAATAATTGAAAGCAAACAAAATGAAAATGTATTAAAGTCCAGGAAGTCCTTTCAAATGACAAACCAAAAATAATCAAAAACAATAAATCAGATCAGCTGATAAGCTCACCACCTCTCCTCAAGCCAAACCACTCCTTTCACTTTTGTCAAAGCTACTCAGATAATCAGCAGATCATCTGCACGTGTCATTTCCAGGACTCCTCGAGGTGCTGCGTTTCCCTTCATCACACTCTTCATTTATTTCTTCCATGTTCTGTGCCGCTCCCTTGCAGTTCAAGCATTCGCATCCTGTACTGTGGGCTTCCATCCATCTAACCCAAGATGTTCAGGTGATGTTTGTTACTGGGTCTAAATGGGTATGAGTGTGCCCACTGTGTACCAGCACCCTATACACGTCTAGAAAAGTGCCTTGTGCCTACTGCTGCCAGGATAGGATTCATCTCCAATCACCCTGAACAGGATTAAACTGGTTCAATGATGGATTGATGGTTTACAGTGTACTTGGACTGCACTCTTATAGGACACTTTAGTGGGTTGTGTGGTTCCTTGTTGAACCATTGCTTGACAAAGAGATATTTCATTCTGGGAAGGACTCTTGGCATTGTCTTGAAATTGGCTTTTTGGCCTTTGAAAAGGTTCCTAATCTGTGGACAAAACAGAAATCTCTAATGTCCAGTAGGAGGATACAAAAGATCAAGACAACTGAATTTCGCTTGTGTTATTGTATCCAGAGATAAGTCGTTTTAAAATCAGGAGCCCATTAGTATTTCGCAAATCTGTTACCATCAGTTTGTGGTAACCCCCCTCTCTCTCTCTCTCTCTCTCTCTATATATATATATATATATATATATATATATTATATTATATTATATTGTGAGGGATTGCTGGCTGTGTAGAGAGAATTATACTGTTTATTGAGTATTGGGGAGTGGAGGGTGCTTCGTGCACATTATTATTGTAATAAATAATTATTGGACTTTTTATCTGGTGTCTGTCTGACGTGGTGTCTGAGGGTTCAAGGGAGCGAGAGAGCGAGAGAGCCCTTAAACTGTCACAATATATAAATATAAATAAATATATATATATATATATATATATATATATATATATATATATATATATATATATATATATATATATATATATATATGTGTCACACGTGCGCATGGGAGGCAGCTAAAGGGCTTGAGTGAAGGCAGTTCGGAGGCATGCCGGGGTGTGGCAGAGTGCACTGACTCTTTTTCTCCCTTGCCTGTAGACCATCCCGGGGATTTCACCTGGATCTCCTGACATCACTTCGGGACTGAGCCAATGGAAGTCGGCCACACCAGCTCCAGTCCCTCTGATGTCACCTCCGGCTACGAGCCAATGGTGGAAGACCACGTGCCAGATCCATACGACCTCACTTCCTGTCTCCCCCTTTAAAACCTGCCCCTTTTCCTTTGTTTCCTCAGTCTTGTTTTGGACACGGTTGTATGCACTTCAGTGCTCTGTATTTCTATAAGAAAACGACTTTGCAGCCAGGATACCACAATATATGGGTGGCTGCCCCAACTCTTTATCTGTCCATGTCTCGTTCTTGTGACAATATACACATATACATACAGGTATATACAGTGTGTGTGTGTGTGTATATATATATATATATATATATATATATATATATATATATATATATATATATATTTATATATATATATATATATATATATATATATATATATATATATATATATTTATATATATTTATATATATATATATATATACTATACTATACTGTATACTGTAATATACTGCTGGCGCCCTGCCCGGGGTTTGTTTCCTGCCTTGCGTGCTGTGTTGGCTGGGATTGGCGCCAGCAGACCCCCGTGACCCTGTAGTTAGGATATAGCAGGTTTGATAATAGATGAATAGATATATATAAATATATATATTCATAGCATCCGTAGTCTGAGTCTTGGTCTGATTGTATGGGTGGTTACCTACCAGGTAACGCATGTGGTTGGTCTGCAGTCTGCAAACATCCGCCACGGGCCTTCTCAGTTATGAGAAGCAGATCATAGAATGTTACATAGTTTAAAATCCAACATCTGTATGGCTGTCCACTTTTCACAAGAGAACTACTTAACGAATTTAGATCGGTGGTTTTTCTATAATTTGCTTGAACATTCTGTTTGATTTTGCAACTTCTCTCATCGCACTAAGTATCAAAGTTTGGTTGTGGCACCGATTTATTCTCGCAAATCTGACAGAGACGCAGCGGGCCGAGGGAGGGAGGGAGGGAGGGAGGGAGGGAGGGGGCGTGGCACCGCCTCACTCACGCACCAGCCTTGTGGCGTATCTTACATTTGCTTAGCTAGCGAACAAGAGAACAGATTTAGATTAGGTTTCTTTCTAGAGTTTGCTTGAACATTCCAGTTGATCTTGTGACTTCTGTCATCGCGCTAAGAATCATGGTTCAGCTGTGGCACTGATTTATTCACGCAAATCCGAGCTTGGGGTGGGGTGGGGGGGGGCACCTCAGGGGTAGGGAGCTGGGCGGGGCCCTCGTCACTCATCACCAGCCTCCGTTCAAGTCGCTGTACCTCTTGCCACAAGTGTACTTTGCCTCTACTTAGCTAGCAATACCTGTTTGTTCAGCAGACATTATCATCTAGAGATTGTTAAGGAGTAACATTTGACGTTTCTGAAAGAGAGATTAGAGCTACATGTGTTTTAGAAGGTACCTGCTGGTTGGCAGAGATATCATGGCCACGTGCTCTTCTCCCCACGCGGGAGACACCCTCCCATCAGAGCTGAACACGATCAGTTACAGTGGCAACGTTCGATGTTGGAGTTTACCTACCTTTCGCTTTGCCAGAGTAACCTTGCCAACTTTTTACATTTTTGGCAAATGGATCACAGTTACATTCTCATCCCTGATAGCAAAACCAAAAGTAAATGTAAAGTTTCACACTTAGAAAGTAAAAATGTGAGGTTTGAATACACAATGGGAGGCCTGAAAATCAAGAGCACACCTTATGAGAAGGAGTTAGCAATCGTAGTGAACTTGACACTAACAGCTTCCAGTCAGTGTTGAGAAGCCATTAAGAAGGCTCACAGAATGTCAGGTTATATAGCGCCTTGACATGTGCAGTACAAGTCACAGGAGGTTCTGCGCAGGCTTTATAACCCACTGGTGAGGCTTCACCTGGAGTCCTGGGTGCAGTTTTGGCTACAAAAAGGTCATAACAGCACAAGGAAAGGTCCAGAAAAGAGCGACTGGGCTGATTCCAGGGCTACACGGGATGATTTTTGAGGAAAAATTAAAAGAGCTGAGCCTTTGCAGTTTAAATAAAAGAAGATTAAGAGGAGACCTGACTGAAGTGTTTAACATTATGAAGGGAATCAGTGCAGTGGATCAAAACGGTGAGTTTAAAATGAGTTCATCAAGAACATGGAGACACACTTGGAAACTTGTTAAGGTGAAATTTCACACTAACATTAAGAAGTTTCTCTTCACACAAAGAACAATAGACACTTCGAATAAGCGACCAAGTGGACTTTAGGGACTTTCAAAACTCGACATGATGTTTTCTGTCCCCCCTGGCCATTGGACCTTACTCTTATTCGATGTTAATTAATGTTGATTTATTTTGTTTTCTTATTGTGTCTTTTATTTTTCTATTCTTTATTATGTAAAGCACTTTGAGCTACTGTTTGTATGAAAATGTGCTATATAAATAAATGTTGTTGTTGTTTTTTAGAAGAAGTAAGTGGATAGGACTGGTGGGCTTTGTTGGGCTGAATGGCCTGTTCTCATCTCAATTGTTCTAATGTGAGATGAACCTGGCACAGTGGGAGGAAAATCAAGCAAACACAGGGAGAACATGCAAACTCCACACAGGAGAGCCCATCCTCTGAACTTTGAGGGGTGATAATGATAGTTTTCACTTCATGGCATATTTCATGCTATGTGTGGTGTGACTAAAATAAATAAATTGAGAAATAGGAAGCAAAAAACATATTTCATGACACATTTAAGTATTGTGTTGTGTTTTTATTTATTTATTGTCAAATTTCACAATACCCTATTTATTTGCATATTGATGTTTATCTATTTTATCTTGTCCAAAAAGATATTCCTCCACCGGGCTCCAATCCAGTGACTAAATTGCCCTTTATTTTATATACAGGGTGGCCCACGAAAAAGTAGCCTGCCTCCCTGGCGAAAAAAGGAGCCCTTCCATAAAGAAAGAACTTGAAATGCAAAAATCTTTACTCACTCTTTACAGAAAGCGCTGAAAATGATTCTTTGTGGAATGGAATACGTCGCTCAGCTCGTACTCACACGTTTGCACTACGTCTACACAGCTTTCGTGATGAGGATAGTCAATCGGCGCGCCACTCTGGCAGGAAGGCGGGCTACTTTTTCGTGGGCCACCCTGTAGAACCCTTTAAAGCAAAATGTCACAATTTACAAACCTGACAAAATGCGCAAGGTAACACAAAACATTCACAGATCTGCACAGCAGTGACCTCTCGTGAGTACGCTGACCTGACCACTCACCCTTCTCAAGCCCACGCGGACCACACTGCACAGGCCAGTTTATGCACCACAGAGCACTTAGGAGGAGGAGGAGGAGGAGGGGGTTAGGAGCACACGCTGCTACAGTGCATTGCCACACCCACCACATGACAAATCAACCCAGATTTGAACCCAAGTGCAGCCATGCAACGGGTGACACCTCAGCACCACACTAGTTCAGATGAAGTGGAACCAGTGAGAGGTATTTTACGGTGGCTGGAGTGTCAATTCTGCCACCAAACCTCAGGTAAGGGTCTTGCTCAAGGGCCCAACAGAGTAGAGTCCCTTTTGGCATTTACGGGATCTGAACTGGCAACCTTCAGATTGCCAGTACAGATCCCTACCCTCAGAGCCACCACTCCACCTGCAGACAGGTGTTATATAATATAATATTATATAAAAGATGTTCACTTGTGTGTTAATCCACCTGATGTCCAATTGTAAAAATAACACACAGAGTTGCCAGTTTATTAGGTACACAACAAACACGTCATACGTCACGTGATGGCGGTTTGTGACATAAATCAGGCAGCCCCACATTTTAGTGTTAGCTCATGTTCACGTGAGCACTGGAATAGCAAAAACATTCACCTTAGTGGCCTTGAACTGGGCATGATCGTTGGCACTACATGTGTCAGTGCCAGAATATCCCAGATGGCTTTCATCAGTACCTTTTCACTCTGTGCTGCTATTTTATGTTATTTTTATTTCAGTCACTTCTGTACGGTAAGACAGTCCTAAACAAGACATCCAGCATCTTGAATTCATGTTGTTCTGAAATCAAAAGTGCGGTGGGCTGGCATCCTGCCAAGAGTTTATTTCCTGCCTTGTGCCCTGTGTTGGCTGGGATTGGCACCAGCAGACCCCCGTGACCCTGTGGTTAGGATATAGCGGGTTGGATAATGGATGGATGGAGGGATGAAATCAAAAGGAGGCACAATACACTACTAGACAGGTGTACCTAATAAACTGGCGATACAGTCTATAGCGCTTATCGTCTACTGTGCTCTGGCCGTGTGCTTAAAATGTAACTTGATGTGGTGTTGGTGTTGACTATGAAAAGGCGCTAAACTGTATAAAATCCAGCTTGCTTTCTTAAGCGTATTGACCTTCATGTGCTCCAATTATAAAATAGTCCTGAAACTGTACTTAGGTTTGTGTTCACTGTAGAAAGTAAACCTCACTTGATTATCCTGGTGCCCTGTCCAGGGTTTGTTCCTGCCTTCCACCCTATGCAGGGCCAGAGCACTTAAATAGAAGAAAAACCAGAGGGAAATGCTGAGAAATCGGGAATAGAAGGTAGAGGAGGTGGCAGCGGTCAGTCAGAAAATCCAAAGATGGACTGACTGATTGAGACTTTGAAATGTGCTTTAACTGTTTCATTTTTTATGTGCCTTTCTCATGTACAGTACTGGGCCAATAGATTGTGGTCACCTGGCCTGATCACACTTCCCTGAATTTGTTAGATATCCCATTCCAAAATCCTAAATCTTGGACATTAATATGGAGTTTCTCCCTTGCACAGCCTCCATAGGATTTGGCAGTGTGTGTCTGTGGGAATTTGTTCCCATTCAGCCAAAACTGCATTTGTGAGGTCAGGTACTGATGTTAGACAAGAAACCGGGCTCACAATCGGCGTTCCAGTTCATCCCAATGATGTTCAAAAGAGTTGAGGTCAAGACTCTGTGCAGGCCACTTGAGTTAGTCCATGTCTTTATGGCCCAGGCTTTGTGCACAGTCAACAAATTGCTGCCTCAAAGCTTTTGTATTCTGCATTTTTAACATTACCCTTCACAGGAACCAAGGAGCTGAGCCCAAACCCTGCTATCATTCCTCCTACACCTAACTTTACATTAAGCACTATGCAGTCCAGAAGGTAGCGTTCTTCTGGTATCCTCCAACTCGGATTGGTCCATCAGACTGCCAGAGAGTGAAATGTGAATCATCACTCCAGAGATCACATTTCCACTGCTCCAGAGTCCAATGGTGGACTGTTTTACACCTCTCCAGCAACACCTGGAGGACTTTTCACTGGAACCAAGGGGCAGAACCCAAACCCTGCTGTTGTCTCTGTTCCACCAAATTGTACAGTTCTGCAGTCCAGAAGGTAGCATTCATCAAACTCGGATACATCCATCATACGGCTAGATAGTGAAGTGAGGTTCATCACTCCAGAAAACTCGCTTACACTGCGCCAGAGTCCAATGGCGGTCTGCTTTACAGCACTCCAGCAACTCTTGACATTGTATGTAGTGATCATGGGATTGTGTACAGCTGCTCAGCCATGGAAATCAACTTCATGAAGGTCCTAACACACAGTTCTTGTGCTGATGTTGCCTCCAGAGGCAGTTTGCTACTCTGTTGTGAGAGAAGCCACAATGGATGGATGATTTGTATGCACTTCAGCACTCTGAGTTTGTGTGGTCCTCCACTTTATGGCTGAGCTGTTATCACAGTAATAGCAACAACAGCAGGCTGGGGCAGATCTAGGAGAGCTGACGTTTTATGTACTGACTTGTGGCAAATGTGACATCCAATGAGAGTGCCATGTCCAAATTCGCTGAACTCTTCAGTACGACCCATTCTGTCAGTCAATGGAGACTGCATGGCTGTATCTTGGATTGTATGCTCCTATTAACGGTGAAATCATTATTTGGGGGGTTGGCCATGCATATTTTGTGTAAAAGGAGCTATAAAAGTAGATGAACTGACCAAACACTTATCTTACTGCTCAAGTAGCACACCATGACTCAGAATTTAGCAGCTCAAGTGACCCCACTAGAATTTCATAATGAGGCAGCTGTGGGAATAAAACACGGTGGCTTTAGAATTTCACGTGAGTCTTTTCACACCGTCAGCTATGGCAGAAAAACATTTAGAAGGCGAGTGACAGTAAGAATCGGTCAAGAAAGACAGAACAATTTATAGTTCAGGTTGTAACATTGTCTTCACAATTTGAGGATTGTTTTACACGTCAAAGTCTTTTCTTTTTCTTCTTCTTTTGGCTGCTCCCTTTAGGGGTCGCCACAGCAGATCATCTTCTTCTATCTCTTCCTGTCCTCTCCATCTTGCTCTGTCACCTCCATCACCTGCATGTCTTCTCTCACCACATCCCTAAACTTTCTCTTAGGCCTTCCTCTTGCCTGGCAGTTCCATCTTTAACATCCTTTTTCCAATATACCCAGCATCTCTCCTCTGCACAAAAGG
The DNA here is from genome assembly GCF_016835505.1 of Polypterus senegalus. Taxonomy (NCBI): domain Eukaryota; kingdom Metazoa; phylum Chordata; class Cladistia; order Polypteriformes; family Polypteridae; genus Polypterus; species Polypterus senegalus. Next base: position 11,066,407 of record NC_053171.1, read on the forward strand.
CTCTGCTGTATATAAAGTAAATGAATTCATCGTCATGATATGTGCAGGATCAGTAAATGCTGCAGGCCTGTGCAAATATTAAATCTTTTATTTCACATCCGTACTAAAAATGTATAGTTCATTTTAACCTGCTATATATAAACTGTAATTATTGTTGTTATTATTATTATAACATTTGAGTCCATACTATAATACAACATAATAGCTGGGTCCATGTCTTGGGCCTTGGATTAGAATGAGTCTATTTAATGGATAGTGCCTTTTTTAGATTATGATATTAATATCATTATGATTATTATTATTAGTATTGAACCAAGAAACATAAAAAAAAGAATTTGCTTGTACAGCTTTCTGTTTGTGTCATCGCCACCTTGTGGTAGAAATGGGCATACATCTTTCCTAACAGCCTGGTTAAAAAAATGTGCAGACTTACTAATTCTGTATACCTGTAATTAATGTATTTTTGTTAAAAATGCTTAATCCAACTTCAGAGCAAACTGGGGGCTGATCCTATCCAAGCAGGGTCTCACCAAAGTTTATCACTGGACTCCGTCCAATCATCCATTTTCCAGTCCCACTTACCTGGGGGCAGGGTCGCAGGGTGGGTGAAGCCAATCCCAGACTGCACCAGGTACAAGGGAGGAAGAATCCCTTCTTTATGAGTAAGTGATTTCATTTTTTGATTTTTTTAAATTTGCAAACCTTTCTGAAAATTTGTTTTTGCTTTGTCGTTAAGGGTTATTTGGTGTAGAGTGACAGGCAGAAATGGCAAATGTATCCATTTAAAATGAAATGCATGACACAATAAAGTGTGTAGAATGTGGTCGGAACACTTTCTGAATCCGCTGCACATTGGTGAACATGCTGCTATTTTATCTCCTTCCAGAGAGGCAGCACCGTGGCAGGCACAGTTGGTGATGTTGCCACCTTATGTCTTTGCCCATCATTTCTATGAGTGCTGTAGATATGGGGTGGGATTGTCTATTGTTATTGCTGGCTTCTTCTCTTTCCCTCCAGTGCTGCTGGAAACATCTCCACCTCCCCTGCATCTGACAGTATCTGCATTACTCCGATTCAAGGACCGGCGTGGGATGAAAATCAACTGCCACCCCGGCAAGTCTGTTAACCCTCGATGAAAGACGAAACAAAAAGAGATGAGCCTTCAGAGAAAAAAAAATGTGACTTTTAGCATCGTTAGTATCCACCATAATAAAGGAAACTTCAGAACAATTCAAGGGCATTCACGTGTTCTGAGATAACACTAAAGGAAAAAAATAATAAAATATCCGGCATCTGTGAGAAAGCGAAGGCTTGAGAGGGTTAAGAAGAAGAAGAAGAAGAAGCCACATCTCCAGGACGGGTAAGAAGAGACTGAAATGAGGTCTGCAGTTGTACTGATGAGTCAAACTGTCAGCTACTGTAATAATCAGAATAAGAAAACAGAATGACTTGAAGAGCAAAATGCACACAAAGCAGACCACGTTTATTTTTATTCAACAGAGAGGCCTACACTACATTTTCCTTTTGTTCCTGCACTTGCAGCTTGGGCAGGTAGCAAGTGAGTTTTAAAAAGGGTCTTTATGATTTTATATAGCGCCTTTCATAGTGAACTCCTTGCCTTAATGCTTTCCTGTCAATGTGGAGGACTGAGAAGTCCGCTGACCTGCTTAGAGGAGCATGCTTTGTAAGGCAGGAGTGGGCGATGAGCATGTAGTGCCCCTGATTGTATATAGCGCCTTTCATACTGTAAACTAGCAAGACTTGCAGGGTGACTGATGTTATAAAAAGTGAATTATTGTCTTCCTTGTTAAAATGATTTTGATGGCATGAGGCGCTATAGAAAATTAATTCATTCATTTTCCTAATGCCTTACTGGTGCAGTAAACTGGCTTCTGTGGTTTTATATCTTGAGCTCTGACAGATCATGTGACTTGCTCGGAGTTGGGGTTAGAAACTGTATTGTTATGATTTTATATAAACACCTTTCACACAGTCAACCCCACTCTGCCCCCATGGTTCTCATTGAGGATGAAGATGCCGAGGTGCTGAGGACACAGAAGGAGCTCGGGGTGGGCTTGATGGAGTGCAAAGACAGAGGACAGCCACATACGAGAAGGGTCAGAGTCGCCTCGATTTCCTGAGGTCCTTTGGTGTATGCAGACTATTTTTCAACTGGTGAAATGGTGTTAGTGCAAGTGATGCCAACAGCTTAAACAAGCTAAATTCTGGTTTACTCTTGGGATTCAGGCTGGGCTCACTGCAGGAAGTGGTAAAGCAGATGGTCACTCAGGAGCCGCTGACTATCCTGGACCAGGACTCTTTCCCCCTGTATGAGGCGCATCTTCAGGAACAGACCGAGACAACTGTGTTGCTCCAAAGAGCGCCATGTGAGGTTGTTCAAACCCTCAGCCATCAGGCTCTACAATGAGTGACCCCTTGGCTGAGGTGGTCTTTCTCTGTGTTTGCTATGTGGTACTGAGATGGTCTAGCAGACATCTTAACAGACAATGATGCCATGTGCAATATGCTGTGGCAATGACTGACATCTTGTATGGGGAAGTTGTAACTGATAAGTATGTGCAGTCCGAATCATCTTACACTTAGGGAATACCAGCTCTTTGTTAATTTACTTAGAGAAAGTTCTTGTGATACGTGTATTGGGACCTTATTAGCATACTTAAATATTCATGTTACATGTAATTTGTATCTTTATTTGTCTGCTACTGTAACCTTGTCATTTCTTTTGGGGTTAATACAATTTCCTTCAATTGTGCCTGTCCGTGTGAATGACAATCTTGAGAAAATAAATGTTGGGGTGCCATCCCGGCCATCCCCACTTACTTCAATTCAAACAAAAGAAAACAAACACACAATGGCATTAAACAAATAACAGCCTCCTGTTAGCTCAGGCAAAGTAATCTTGAGATGGACCTTTTAAGTAACAGAGGAACTCCGTCTCTCTGGTTGATCAGTCATGAAGTGACCAGTCTTGCTTTTATGGTCCAAGGGCTGGAAGGGGTGGGGTCAGTTGCCCACACTGGGCGGTTTCTCAGTAGAAGAAAAGGAAGACAACACAATTAGTGGCAGCGCCCCTTCTCTGTCCGAGGTGGAACTGTGTACCTGGGAGGAGCTCAGACGGTGACCCTCAGACACACATGCGTGACACTGTCTGTCTAGGCCTAGATTACTGTATATTCCATATATTGGACTTCTGAAATCTTTAAAAAGGAAATAAAGAGGCCACTTACCGTGACACACTGTCCACTGGCCAGCGTGCTGACACAAGACTGAGTGTGTGTGATGTGTGAGGATGTATGTGTTTGTGTGTGTGTGTTCCCTGCAGTGGACTGGCATCTCATGTAGTTTTGGTCCTCGCCTTGTACCCAGTGCTACCAGGACAGACTCAAGACTCTTCCACTCTGAACTGGATGAGCAGGTTAGAAACAGGATGGCTGGATCCCTGAACTGAAAGTTAGAATAAAATGGGTAGAGTAAGGTGTGTAGACGAGGCAGACTAATTGTAAATTCATTATTTACTCAGTTATTACTCATTTCACTTGGTTTTGTAAATATTTACTTGGCTTGTTATCCTCCCCGTGCTGGTATGAACTTCTGCTTGGCCACACAAGCTACCTCATAAATCAAAAAGCATTTAGCAGGGAGCAGCAAGAGGAGTTAAGAACAAAAAAAAAAAAAATAGAAATGCAACTGGATTTGCAAACAAATAACAGAGCAAAAAATATGTCACATAAAATTACAGAGCAACATTGCATTGTGATTCATTGTTGAATAATAATAAAATGTGAACACACCACAGATGGTGAAGACTTTTTATAGGTATTGTACTAATGATCAAGTGCCTTTCATATCTATCTATCTATCTATCTATCTATCTATTATATAGTGCTTTTCACATCTGTCTATTTATCTATCTATCTATCTATTATATAGTGCCTTTCACATCTATCTATCTATCTATGTATCTATCAATCATCAGGCATGTGCTCTTAGAGGGCGTCATCATGGCTCCAAGAACTCCTGTTGTCCACCATAGCATCTTATCTCCAGAAATGACATCCTGATAATCATGGACTTATTTTTTTTAACTTTACATTGTTACTACGCTAATAGACTTGTCTGTTAAATGGGGTTTACTCAGCTGGCACCCCAACACTTTGACTTGTCCTGTAGTTATCTTTTACAGTACATTTTCTATAGGCCCTTCATGTCTATCTATTTATTATGTAGTGCCTTTCAAATGTTCAGTATGCATTATATAGTATTTTTCATATTCATCTACCTATTGTAGAGTGCTTTCCCATCTATTTACTGTATTCATCCATTTAACTGCAGTACATTTTATATAGTGCCTTTCACATCTGTTTTTTACACCTTTCATTAAATCTTCCACATGTTTTCTGGTTTTTCCTCCTCACTCTCATTCTTGTGTCCCTGAGCTGAATTTTCTGCTTTTGTTTTTGCCGAGTGCTCTTTTGGCTTTGCTCTGAGCTCATTTGTCTTCATCCATACATTCATTTTCTGCCACTAATCCATATCTGGGTCTCCTCCAAGGCATTCCCAGTCCAGCTGAGAGATATAATCTTTTCAGCATGTTCTTAGTCTGCCTCAAGGTCTCCTCTCAGTTGGATATGCCAGAAACACCTCCACAGGTAGGCACCCAGGAGGCATCCTAATCAGATGCTTGAACCACCTCAATTGGCTCAGGGGGTCCACTTTGAGCTCCTCCCGAATCTCTAAGGCTGAGCCCACACACCATGCGAAGAAAGCTCATTTCTGCCTCTTGTATTCAATATATAATTCTTTCAGTCATTACCCAGAGCTCATGACCATAGGTGAGGATAGGAATGTTGATCAACCAGTAAATCAAGAGCTTCGTGTTTCTCCTCAGCTCCCTCTTCAGCATGACTGACCGGTACAACACCTGCCTGTCGATATTCTGCTCCATTCTTCTCTCACTTGTGAACAAAACCAATGATACTTAACCTCCTCCACTTGAGACAGCACCCCAGCCCTAACCAGGAGAGGGCACTCCACCCCTCCACCCATGACTTCAGACTTGAAGGTGCTGATCCTCATCCTGGCTGCTTCACAGTAGGCTGCAAACCGCCCCAGTGCATGTCTAAGCTCACAACCTGATGAAGCCATCAGGACCACATTGTCCATAAAAGAGGCCGCCAAACTGGAAATCCTTGGCTGCTCCTATAAATTCTCTCTACAAACAGTGTGAACAGAATCAGTGACAAAAGGCAGCCCTGGCAGAGTCCCACACGCCCCAGGAACGAGTCTGACTTACCACCGTCAATACGAGCCAAGCTTTCGCTCTCGTTGTACGGGGACTAAACAGCTTGCAATGGCAGGCCTGGTACCCCATACTCCCAAAACACCCCACAGGGCACAGCCTTTTCCAAGTCCACAAAACACATATAGACTGGTCGAGCATACGTCCATGAACACTCCAGGACCCTTCTGAGAAAGCCAGCCAGTGTTCCTCGATCAGGACGAAATCTGCATTGTTCCTTCTGAATCCAAGGCTCGACCAACAGCCAGATCCTCCTTCCAGATCCCTGGCATAGGCCTTCTTGGGGAGGCTGAGGAGTGCGATCCCCCTAAAGTTGGAACACCCCATCCTTAAAGATGGGGTCCACTACCCCGGTTTGCCAATCCAGAGGCACTGTCTCCGACGTCTACGCAGTACCGAAGAGGCATGTCAACGTTTTCCGTTTGTCTTTAGTTTGATTATTTTTTTTATTTCTCTGTTTTGTTGATATCAGTCCATGTCACTTTACATTTTTTATGTCTTGTGTCATTCCAGGTACTTTGAGAGACAAATCAGAAGGAAATGGAAAGACAGACAAATGAATGTGTGAATGGTGCCAAAAACGCAAAGAGAAACAGTGAGGGGCTTGGAAGGGAAACAGAAGGGACTTGCCTGTGGAGGACAGCAGGACTCCATATTTACCAAAGAGTTACAGCGGATATTTCACTAATGCTTGGACCGAGACGACTGGCAGTAATCTTATTCCATATCAGACCCACAGAAATGGTGAGGCTTGCTTTACTTTAATCATTTTTATTATTTAACTGCTAGCAAAGGACATTTTGAATCATGCAGTACCTCACAAGAGACATATAAAGTAACAAGTCAGCATAAGTGGCAGAGAAAGTACCAGAAAATAGTTTAAATGAGATGGCAAAGCTGATGACTCAGTTGTGTACAATGCCCTGATGATAAGGTGGGGTGGTGCCATCGACAGGATATCCATGGTACAACCTTTTTCAGCTCTTGTTCATTCACAGAGCTGACCCACTTGTGCTTAGTGGCATTGGACCCTCCTGGTGGTGCCAGTTTTGTTTCTGTTGATTCCTATTGTTCAGAACTGACAGGGGGATGTCCTCCTCGATCAAGAACCGGGTCACCCATGCCACCAAACACACACAACAACTCACTTCTTCTTCCTCAGGTGGATGTACATAGAGCCACTGACCAGCAGGAGTGGGCAGCACATCCAGGCAATGTAAAAGCAGTAGCCATAGCGCCCCCTAGTGGAATTCACAATCTCCGGTGAATGAATGGAGTAGATGAGAGCTGCTGAGAAGACTGTCAGACCTGATTGACGGAGGAGGAAAGCATGGTTAGGTGTTTAGGAAGGTTCAACAGGCCACAATGAAATAATAAGAAAAGAAAAGAGGTATCTTTGAGGCACCTGGTTGTGTCCCCCTGTTAGTTCTTAAATAATCAACTGCTGATGTTGATTTTAACTATTAAAATGAACAAATCAGGCCTGTCCATCCACCTAGTAACTCTACTGAATTCTTTTCTAAGGCTGACTGGAACTTCTCCAAGCAGAAATCATCACTGTTCCAGCTGAATATGATGACATTTTGCTCTTTCAGATGTGTGGACATTGTGTTCTTGGACTTAGCAGCAGTCCTACGCAGAGAATCTGACACTCGGAACTCCAGGCTTGGGTGACCAGAAGAGGTCAGTGTTTGTTTTTGGGTCTGCTATTATTGTTGGTGTTTTTGGTAAAAATTAGCTGAAGAAAAAACAATCAAAACATGCTGTAGCTGTGCTGTGTCCACCAAACTGATTTGTGTCTACACCAATGATAAGAAGACTCGCGTTCTGAAAGGCATTTCTTTTTTTTTTTTTGTTGAACGTATAACAGGGTTATCATGAGAGAACTTATAACAAGAGAGAAAATTCTAGAATTCCTTAGAATTTCTCCTATCGATACTGTCCACTCCATAGGATTTTAGTCCATATGTACTGTTTAGTTTTTGGAGTCTATCCTTTAAGATTTCCATGTGTGGGCACTCTCCACTCTTCCCACTGTCACACATGTACAGTTAGGGGATATCTTAAAGGCTCTGGTGGTGGTAATTCCTCACCAGTCTACAGGGTGGCACTGTATATTAATGCCTGCTCTCTTCCTCCCTCTACATACCATGTGATTGACAACCATACCACATCTGACATCACTTACAGTGTCCATCCATCTGGACCCGCCGCTTCCTGTGTCGCCATGTTAGAGCAGGCACTCTTGAGACCCGCGTCTGAGAAGACATTTCTTTTAGTTCTTAACACATTTGTACTTTGCATTTTGTTTTCAGTTATACAGGGTTTGCCTGCAGATGCCCCAACTCTTTATGATTGTTTGTGATTTTCTTACAGTGGTGTAGTCGGCAGGATGACACAGGTCCTGGTAGACAGACACCAGAAGGTCTGTAGGTTGAGGAAAGTGTAGAGGTGTTAGTATACAGCACAATCTTGTGGGTTGGCAAGGAATTACCACTACCAGAGCCTTCAAGCTGTCCTCAAGGCAGACGTGTGTGACACCATATTTACCATTCAACATAATTGACCGTTTGAGATCTGGGTCCATCGCTCAACGATTTGTTGCTTACCTGGCTTTCATTCTGAGATCTATTATTTTTAACAAGGCATTTATTTGTCTATCAGATCTTGGCATATTGAGTTGTCTGTCCATTCAGTTTAAGCCTTTTGATCAGCTACCCATTACCCTTAATAGTTAAACTAAAATGTAACAAAAATGGAAGGTCTGGTGCTGCTAACAGAGACATTTCAGGAGGACTTGTCAGGTCTCCCTACCACATCTATACCCAGTGAGTACTACACTCCATGTGTTACATCCGGGTTATGAACTGTGGTTGTTTGATCATCTGTGGGTGGGATCCTAAAGTCTTTTTGGAAAAGTCTAGGTGTTTGGAGTCATTGAATTTACTTCTTTCATTTAATTTTTGAAATATAGCTTTAATATAGTAGAAAATATTTTGGGTGTCTTCCAGTGCCATCGCATTTTGCCTAGGGCACTGCCTTCTTGAGGCTCTGTTGCCCAGCTGAGAGAGAGGACAGTGTTGGAAGTCACGCATTATATGATTAGTGCAACGCTTTAACAGCAGACACCGCAGATTCATCTACGTCCAGGTTTGTGGATAAAAACCTTTGTGTGTGTGTGTGTGTGTGCATAGTGATTCCTCAATACCTCGCAATTTTTAGACTTAGGACTTCTGAATTTAGACTTTGAATTTTGGTTGCTGTCTTGTGTTAAGAAATGCGTTATGTTAGAACTGACTTAGAATCTCTGGCTTTTTCCTCTTCTGGGGTAAGATTTATAAAATGAGCATACACACAAAAAGAGGCTTCCCATGCAAACATCTGGATTTATATGACAAAACTTCTTCAGAGAACGTGTGTGTATTTACAGCATCTCCGGCCCATTCATACACAACGTTTCGGAGAAACTGAGAAAGGACAACGCCCTTGATCAAGTAAGGAAATGTGGCCAAACCAGCTAAATGATGACTCACACATGCAATAGCACATATTACCAAGCCGTTATTATAATCTACATTGACATGATAAACATTACACCTCAAAAGTAACATGATGTGCAAACACTACTTTAGTTCCCTTTCAAGAGGGCCAATGCTGCGTTTTTGCATTGAAGAACTTATTTGATTTCTCATCAGTTTGTCACTTGTCAGGGGACTGGCCAACAGGTCAGGAATATCTTAGCCAAGTTTCGCCAAGGTCACATCATGACCTCTGTGATGGAAGCTGTTAGGGCAGGGGTCGCCAAGTCCGGTGCTGGAGGGCCACCGTCGCTGCAGGTTTTCATTCTAACCCGTTTTTTAATGAGTGCCCTGTTTGTGCTGCTAATTAATTTCTTGTGAATTCATTTTAATTGAATTGCTTTTTTTAAGATTTGTTCCCCTGAATTTCCTCTTTATTCTTCCTCTGAATTGCTTCATTTCTTTCTTTAAATGGCACCCAAACAGAAATGAAAGGTGAAGTAAGGGAGCCAACAGAAGACCAACTAAGTCGGGGCCTCAAACTCCAACTAATTTCACTTCAACCAGCTGCTTAATGAGGTGCCAATTCTTCTTGTTAATTAAACAAGCTCTTTAATTTCATGGCTTGTTGCTGCTCTCATGTTGCATTAGCAGACATTTCTGAAATTGTCAATTTTCTCTTTCTAAGCGCACTGGTAAAATGTTTTCGGGATCTGAGCAGATCAACATTCCTGAAACCTTCATCTTTATTTATTTTCAGATATTGTATGATGGTCACCAGTTGTTTTGGCTCATTTTGTATCTCATTATTGTTTGGCTGCTAATTAAGGAAAAAAACAATTAAGGGGTCTGAGTCTACAAGAGCAAGTCAATTAAAATGAATTCAAAAGAAGTTAATTAGCAGCAAAAACAGGTCACTGATTATAGAAAGGGTTAGAATGAAAACCTGCAGCCATGGTGGTCCTTCAGGACCGGAGTTGGCGATCTCTGCGTTAGGGGACGGATGAAGCACTACATGCATATATAAAACATAACATATTTTTGCCACCATAAAAAGGCATTTTGCAGCAGTGTCTGGTTCTCATAATGTATACATCCATCCATCCTCTTCCGCTTATCCAAGATCGGGTCACGGGGGCAGCAGCTTAAGCAGAGAGGCCCAGACTTCCCTCTCCCCGGCCACTTCTTCCAGCTCTTCCAGGAGAATCCCAAGGCGTTCCCAGGCCAACGGGTTGGACATGCCTGGAACACCTCACCAGGGAGGCGTCCAGGAGGCATCCTGATCAGATGCCCGAGCCACCTCATCTGACTCCTCTCGATGCGGAGGAGCACCGGCTCTACTCTGAGCCCCTCCCGGATGACTGAGCTTCTCACCCTATCTTTAAGGGAAAGCTCAGACACCCTGCGGAGGAAACTCATTTCAGCCGCTTGTATTCGCGATCTCGTTCTTTCGGTCACTACCCATAGCTCATGACCATAGGTGAGGGTAGGAGCATAGATCGACTGGTAAATTGAGAGCTTTGCCTTACGGCTCGGCTCCTTTTTCACCACGACAGACCGATGCAGAGCCCGCATCACTGTGGATGCCGCACCGATCCGCCTGTCGATCTCACGCTCCATTCTTATCTCACTCGTGAACAACACCCCGAGATACTTGAACTCCTCCACTTGGGGCAGGATCTCTCCCCCAACCCTGAGAGGGCACTCCACCCTTTTCCGGCTGAGGACCATGCTCTCGGATTTGGAGGTGCTGATTCTCATCCCAGCCGCTTCACACTCAGCTGAGCACCGATCCAGAGAGAGCTGAAGATCACAGCCTGATGAAGCAAACAGGACAACATCATCTGCAAAAAGCAGTGACCCAATCCTGAGTCCACCAAACCAGACCCCTTCAACACCCTGGCTGCGCCTAGAAATTCTATCCATAAAAGTTATGAACAGAATCGGTGACAAAGGGCAGCCCTGGCGGAGTCCAACTCTCACTGGAAACGGGCTTGACTTACTGCCGGCAATGCGGACCAGGCTCTGACACCGGTTGTACAAGGACCGAACAGCTCTTATCAGGGGTCTGGTATCCCATACTCCCGGAGCACCCCCCACAGGATTCCCCGAGGGACACGGTCGAACGCCTTTTCCAAGTCCACAAAACACATGTAGACTGGTCGGGCAAACTCCCATGCACCCTCCAGGACTCTGCTAAGGGTGAAGAGCTGGTCCACTGTTCCGACCAGGACGAAAACCACACTGTTCCTCCTGAATCCGAGGTTCGACTATCCGACGGACCCTCCTCTCCAGAACCCCCGAATAGACTTTTCCAGGGAGGCTGAGGAGTGTGATCCCTCTATAGTTGGAACACACCCTCCGGCCCCTTTTAAAGAGGGGGACCACCACCCCGGTCTGCCAATCCAGAGGCACTGTTCCCGATGTCCATGCGATGTTGCAGAGACGTGTCAACCAAGACAGTCCTACAACATCCAGAGCCTTAAGGAACTCCGGGGTATCTCATCCACCCCCGGGGCCCTGCCACCAAGGAGTTTTTTGACCACCTCGGTGACTTCAGTCCCAGAGATGGGAGAGCCCACCTCACAGTCCCCAGGCTCTGCTTCCTCATTGGAAAGCATGTTAGTGGGATTGAGGAGGTCTTCGAAGTACTCCTCCCACCGACCCACAACGTCCCGAGTCGAGGTCAGCAGCGCACCATCCCCACCTCATAATGTAATCTGAGCAATTTACTGCACTCATATTGCAAATAGGACACCTAGTGAGACTGAAGCTGCATTTGTTAAATATAAGCTGTTACATTCCATTAAAGCACATGCCATCAAAGATTTGGCTGGCAGACTTCATGTCCCGGTGGCCTGGGTCAACCCGTGATTCATTTGGTCTGACACAAAATAGTTTTGGTATACATGATGGTGCTGTACACCGTGGCTGGTGTGTTGGCAATGTAACTGGGTGAACCCTTAGTTTTTCATATGGCTCGTAAACTTCATTGTAACAGCTATCACGTCATTACATGTGGCAAGGAAAAGTGGCTGCCAGCTTGGACGCTGGGTCCTTGCACCCTTCCCGGCCGCTGTAGAACGCAGATGAGAGGCTCTATAATGCTGCATGTGATCTTGTGCACTCAGTTGCAGCGAGTAGCCAGATACTCTTGAATGTAGGTAATGGTATCTCGACGTATCGGGGGGAGCTGCTCCGCCAGCCAGTGACATTCTGCATCAATGGGATTCCATATGGATGAGGCTGATTAGATAGTCCATATCAGGGCAGCAGCAAGGTGAGTTTCGAAGCATGTTCACACACACACATACTGTACATCTACAAGAACACTGTGATTTATAAAGGTAAATGGTGCAGAAATTTTCATACACCACATTTTCTAAATCAGATTTTTTTGGCATACACGTTTTACTGTTTTTGGTGCACACATAACATTGACCAGCCACTTTATTAGGTACACCTGCTTAACTACATATTAACATAAATCTCTACTCAGCCAATCACATGGCAGCAACTCAGTGCATTTCAGCCTGTAGACATCGTCAAGACCAAACAACAGAATGGGGAAATAAGGAGACTGAAGTGACTTTGAACGTGGCATGGTTTGTTGGTGCCAGATGGGCTGGGCTGAGTTTCAGACACTGGTGAGCTACTAGGATTTTCATGCACAACCATCTCTAGGGTTTGCAGAGAATGGTCTGAAAAAGGGGAAAATATCCAATGAGCAACAGTCCTGTGGGTGGAAATGTCTTGTTGATGCCAGAGAATGGCCAGACTGCTTCAAGCTGATAGAAAGGCAACAGTAACTCAAATAAGCACTCATTACAACTGAGGTATGCAGAAGAGCATCTCTGAACACACAACACGTCAAAGTCTGAAGTAGATGGGGTGCTACAGCAGCAGGAGACCAGACCGGGTGACACTTCTGTCAGCTAAGATCAGGAAACTGAGGCTACAATTCACACGGCTCACCAACATTGGACAATAGAGGATTGGAAAAATGTGGCCTGGTCTGAATTTCTGCTGCAACATTCGGATGGTGGGGTCAGAATTTGGTGTCCACAACATGAAATCGTAAATCTATTGTGCCTTGTATCAACAGTTCAGGCTGGTGGTGGTGGTGGTGATGGTGATGTAATGGTGTTGGGGATATATTCTTGGGCACTTTGGGCCCCTTCAGTACCAACTGAGTGCCATTTAAATGCCACAGCCTACCTACATATTGTTGTTGACCATGTCCATCCCTTTATGATCACAGTCTTCTGATGGCTCCTTCCAGCAGGAAAACATGCCATGTCACAAAGCTAAGATCATCTCAGACTGGTTTGTTGAACATGAGAATGAGCTCTCTGTACTCAAATGGCCTCCACAGCCACCACGTCTCAATCCAGAAGAGCACCTTTGGGATGTGGTGGAACGGGAAATCTGTATCATGGATATGCAACCGACAAATCTGCAGCAACTGTGCTGTCATGTCAATATGGACCAGAATCCCTGAGGAATGTTTCCTGCACTTTGTTGAATCTATGCCGTGAAGAATTACAGCAGTTCCGAAGTCAAAAGGGGGTCCAACCCGGTATTAGCAAGGTGTACCTAATAAAGTGGCTGCTTAGTGTATTTCACCTTTTCACCCATGCCACATTTTGTAAATGAGACCCCAGAGTGCACCTCCATCCACTGTTTGCCATTTCTTGTATGAGGTATGATATGCAGCTTTGAAAAGGTGGAGAACACTCCTTCAAAACTGACCTGAGAAGATCTGGAAGATCCCTGTGGTGTAGAAGAGGCCTCCCCGCTGCATTGCGTAGAGCTGACAGAGGAAAACAAGGAAGGCTGCACTGGCAAAGAAGACGGACAGCATCATGAGGGCCTGGACAGCGTGGAGCCACTCTGGAAAACATAAAAGAAAGAAAAGGAGAACAGGGAGAACGTCAGGGCTTCAGATCTTCAGCACACCATGTCCACCACATAACTAGAAACCCAAGTATAGCATACGTACAGTGGCCTGTGATGCCCTGTGCCCACAGCCAATGGGCACCAACCACTCCTGGCGCATCTTATAGTTTATGAACCGAGATGGACTAGGGAAAGAAAAAATGGTGTGTATTTATTAAATAGCTAAAAGCAACAGTGTGATTGTTCAGTGGTATAACAGATCTTTGGTAAATCCAAACGACAGTGCAGTGGGGAATACAGTCCCACCCAATAAATGTTTAAAACCAAGAGTTTGAGTCAGAATCCGCAGTCTTACAGTTTCTTGCACCCGTGTCCCTCTCTTGTCTCCCCTGCTCCCTCCAAGTTTGGTCAGCAGGTTCAAGATGCCACTGAAGCTGGTCATCTCACATCCCTCCTTGCCACCTCAGCCAGTACCTGCTGAACATCATTGAGCCCAGCTTTCTTTCCCTACCATCTCCATTGATATCCACAGAGGGATCCTCAGAGCCCTTGACCACCCCTGCTCCGATGGCAGGCTTGCATCCTCCTCTTTCTGAATGGCACTTCTTACTCCCCGGCCCCCCACCAAGTGACTTTCACCAGACCAGTCTGTTCCTGTCTGGCCCACTCATTCACTGGAATAATCTGCCAATTCAAATCATTTCCAAACCTTCTTCGTTTTCAACCATCCCCTGCTCCCTGGGATCAGACTTTTATACTCTGAGTGCAGTCGCCGTTCTAAATGACCCACGAAGCTACAATGAGGGATTGGCTGCTCTGATCTCTCACTCACGAGTGAATAATTATTGGCGAATTCGCCCATTGAGCGCTCCGTTGCCGCATATCTTGCTTTACACACAAACAAATCTGAGTTGCGCTATTTTAAAACTGACCCCTTTTGCCACGGCTCTATGCAAGGCCATTTCTGGGCATAGTCGGTCTAGGGCGCCCTCTACTGGTCAGAACGCATTACTGCAGCCCCGTGTAGAGTTCCCTATCCTTATTTTGTTTAGAATAATGTACTGTATCCGGAACGGACCTGAACACAAAGAAAAGTTTATGTTGTGCGCCTCAGCAGCGCCTGCTCTGTTTGCATAGCACAGTATGTTGCCCAGAAACGGCACTGGGAGACGCGACATTAATTTTAAAACAATACAGACCTACGAACACTCGGACTCAAAGCGAATGTCGGATTATATTGTATTATATTATTTTCGCATACTAGTCTTAACGTCTGACGAGCTACGCAGTCCAACAATAACACGAATAACCACAACAATGATGATGATGCCAGTAATAATAATCCTCAGACTGGAGTATACAGGGTGGTCCAGATCTAATTATGCAGATCCAGATCGTCTGGATGACATTGATTTATGTGGGGACGATTCCAGTTCGGCGCAAAGACGATTCATCATGTCGTCAGTTCGCACACTTCTCGATGGTCCGGGATTTTTTGGCTGATTTTCTATGTAATAAACTTAATAAGTTATAGCGTAACGAATTTGCATAATTAAATCTGGGTCAACCCAAGAGACAGACCTGGCGAAGTAAAATTAAACGATCAAAACGGCAACAGGACTGTAACTCTCGAGCGAATTGCTAAAAGCCGATTTAACCCAAACTGTGATCGTCTCCCAAATGGACATACATTAAAACGTGTGTTAAAACTTGGCAAATATCGCCCTCCGTTGCTCAGCACCATTTGTGAGATTCACTCTGAGCGCGCTAAAGCAGTTTTTTTTTTAGATTGCATTATTTGCATACACAAGCATAAGGGAAATAGGAATTGTGGGTAAAGATTTAAAGATAATCATATTTTTATTTTCACTGAATGTTGTCATTATTGTAAGTTTTCAATTTGTTTTATTACTTTAGTTGATATGTATACGTTATGGTAATGTTTTAGTTTATTTTATATATATATATATATATATATATATATATATATATATATATATAAACTGCGCACTACGCGATAACGTGCAGTGAATCTACTTCACTTGAGCATTCCTAGTTTTCCTCGTCCTCCTCTGTACGTTTATCATTCGTTTGCTCAGAGGTTGATGCGCTTGCTGCTTCCTGAGCAGCTCTACTTCTTTTCTCCACCCATAGTGGCCCGCTTATTTTCTTCTTTTCATCCTTAATTTTTCAGTTAAGCTGGCACTCAAGTCTTCAATCTGCCTCAAGAATGATTTAGGATATGAGAATGGCGCCCATACGCATGTGGCGCACGCACGCCCGGTTGGCCGCGGCCGAGAGTTGATTCTACAATAAAATAAAATAAAAAGAGGAATAACCTTGGAGATCAATCATCACCCTGGAAGCGGATAGTAGACGTCAACGTAGTTTATGTGTACCAAATTTAAGGTCAATAGTTCAAACGGTTTGCCAGCTACAGGTGATTTAAAATCCTGGACAGACAAACGGAACAGCCACGGTAGCATATTATATAAGAAGATATATAAGTCACCATAATCGAAAGGCACACGTTTAACTGGTAGTTTAAATAGATAACTATAGAAATTAAACAATAACTTGACAGTTTCCTAACACCCATCACACATAAGCTTATTTTAAAAATAAATAAAATATAGCAGTCGGCCTAATACTATAATTATAGCATTAGATCAGACATCTTAGACTTATACGTCACACCAAGTGGAGGTGACTGTGGAGACTGTTATTTTACTGATCAGTTTTACAACTTGATTTATTCTGTTTTTGTTATTGACAATAAGATTTCCAAACCAGGCCAGCATACCGCGAGTCAAGGGAGACTCGACACATAATTCATAAAAGAGTGACATAATGGTAGGACTCACACTAAAAAGACTCCGCTCCCGCAAACAGTTGAGGAGCTGCTGTCCTGTTTTGGCTTCTTTATTTTTATTAAAAGTCCATTTTGAGACTTTGATTGTCCCCAGATACTTATATCTGTCAGCAAGTTCCACTGCCCGGTCTTTAATGATCGTTTCTTGTGGGTGAATGTTGATTCTTCAAAAGCTGGTTATTAGTTCTTTATTAATTAACAATATCTGCTACTGAGAAACAGAACTCCAAAACTCAAGTTTAGAGTACAGTGAAATTCATTCTTGCCTTCTCAGAACAATTGACAATAATGCAATACCACTACAAAACACATACATATAAAAAACATATAACTAGCATGCAATGCATACAGTATGTACACTGTATGGTTAAAATATGACTGAGTTCAGGGGTGTCGTCATTAACAGGTCCATACAGTCTCCATTGACAGTACTCACTGAAGCCTGTCACGGAGTTTAAACATGGCACTGTCAAAGTCAGCACTTGAAATTTGTGCTCTGTTAGATCTGCCCCGGTGAGCTCTGAGTGCCATTATTGTGAAGTGGAAGAGTCAAGGAGCAGCAACAGCTCAGCCACGAAATGTTAGGCCACGCAAACTCACAGAGCAGGACCGCCGAGTGCTGAAGCACATCAAAGTGTCCCGTCCTCTGTGACATCACTCTGGACGTAACATCAGCACAAGAAATGCTCCTCATGAGGTGGGTTTCCATGTCCGAGTGGCTACACACAAGCCTAAGATCACTACATACATTGTCAAGCGTTGCTGGAGTGGTGTGAAGCAGACCGCCATTGGACTCTGGAGCAGTGTAAGCATGTTCTCTGGAGTGATCGATCACACTTCACTATCTAGCAGTATGATGGATGAAATCTGGGTTTAGTGGATGCCAGGAAAACACTATCTTCTGGACTATAAAACTGTTCAATTTGGTGGAGGAGGGGTAATGGCACGGTTTGGGTTCTGCCCCTTGGTTCCAGCGAAGGGTCCTGTTAATGCTAGAGCAGACAAAGAGATTGTAGACAACTGGGCACTTCTAACTTTGAGGCCACAGTTTGGTGGATGCCCTTTTCTGTAAGTTCTGATAGTCTGCCATATCTAAACTGAATGTGTGCGTGTTAGCGTGTCCTGAGATAGACTGTTGTCCAGCCCTGTGATGGACTGCTGCATGAAGACAGTTATTGTCAAGACAGACACCAGGAAGAGGGAGGCTCTCAAAGTGAATGAATACACAAATCAGAGGGCTGTCTGTCCATTCGTTATCATTTCACTTGGCCACATGCCCTCTAGTGGTCACGATATGCTTGTGAATTGGTTGGTAAAACACTGGGTTGACGTGTGTGCAGGTATAATAGACTGTGTATGTGTGTGCACTGCAGTGTTAAGATGCTGAATTATAAATAGCAGTTGAGCAGCCAGCAGGCGGCAGCAGCTGACATCAAGCTTCTGGAGGCCATGAAAAAGAGCAGAGAGTTGAGGTCGGAGTGGCCCTCTCCTCCCCGGGTCTTGGTGTGACTGCCTTTCCCCACCAGTCCAGCTGTTCATGGACTCCCCCATCTCTTACTAGTGTCCAGCATTAATTCAGTTTAAGCACATTTAGTCATTCTGAGCTTTCATTGATGCACTTTACTTTACTGAAGGGAGATCGGGGAGCTTTTGCCCAAAGTGTTCACTGTGTACTAAAAATGCTTGGACAGCAATATGAAATGTCCCCAAAGTTAACACTCTAGGACAGGGGTGCCCAACTCCAGTCTTGGAGGGCCACAGTGGCTGCAGGTTTTTTATTCTAACCTGCAGCCACTGCAGCTCTCCAGGACCAGAGTTGAGCATCCCTGATCTAGGAGATTTCCTTCATGAGGGGCAGCCATTGACAGGCAGGCAGGAGTGACAGTGTGTTGGGCTCATGCCAGTTCAGACTCCGCAAGATGTAAAACAGGGTTATATTTTAAAAAACAGAATGACATTCAAAAGCCGTACCATTTTCAGAAGTGTTCTTGCATATCCAGGTGTCCGTGTTGTTTGTGTTGTAGCAGTTCAGCCATATGTCTATCACCTCGTCACTGGTGGAAACAAACCACTTCTGCAAAACAAAGAGTTAGGTGTCATGTCAAGTCGTTTTAAAACCTATTTAATCTAGACCAGGGTTATGGGGAGCGACTAGAGCCTGCATAGGGTTGAAGGCAGGAACAAACCCTGGACAGGGCACCAGGATAATCAAGTGAGGTTTACTTTATATAGTGCCTTTCTACAGTGAACACAAACCTAAGTACAGTTTCAGGACTGTTTTATAATTGGAGCACATGAAGGTCAATACGCTTAAGAAAGCAAGCTGGATTTTATACAATATAGTGCCTTTCCATAGTCAACACCATTCAAGTTACTTTTTAAGGACACGGTCAGAGCACAGTAGATGATAGGCGCTATAGACTGTATCGCCAGTTTATTAGGTACACCTGTCTTGTAGTGTATTGTGCTTCCTTTTGATTTCAGAACAACGTGAGTTCAAGATGCTGGATGTCTTGTTCAGGACTGTTGTACCATACAGAAGTGACTGAGTCGTGCAGTGACTGCAGATTTGATGGCTGCCCTCACAAAGATGCTCAACAGAGTTGAGATGCAGGGGCAGTGCAGGCCGATGAATCGACAGAAACTCCACCCCCTTGCTGATAAGAAGTACATATCGTGCTGGCAGTCTCTGTCTGACTATGGGTAAGACATAGCCATAAAGAGATTAACTTGAACAATGATGATGACTGCTCGCCATTCAGATGTTCTTAAGTGGATATCAGGTGCCATCAATGCTGCCATCAGCCAACTGGATGGCTTCATAGACTTGTGTGACTTGTGATGATTTCTGATCTTTCCATCAGCATGATGCCAAAGAAAGCTGGTGTCTCACCTTCGTGCTGGTCACTAACCATCTGGTATGGTCTTCAGTTGTGGTAGCAAATCTGACACATGGGGTGTTGTGAGCTGACATTCTGCACACCACTGTTGGATTTGGATGTGATTTTCCTGCTTGCAGCCTCTCTCTGATTGTACAATTCTCACCATTCTCTTTTTCCCCCTCTGTTTTTGTCCACAGGTTTGCCCATGACTGGCAGTTTTTTTTGCTTTCACACCATTCTTGGTAAACACATAAAATAGCAGCACAGAGTGAAAAGGTCCTGACGACAGCCATTTGGGATATTCTGGCACTGACACACGTCGTGCCAACGATCATGCCCAGTTCAAGGCCAGTAAGGTAACTCGTTTTTCCTATTCCAGTGCTCACGTGAACATGAACTAACACTTAAATGTGGGGCTGCCTGATTTATGTCACAAACCGCCATCATGTGATATATGACATGTTTGTTGTGTGACAGCAGGGGTGTACCTAACAAACTGGCAACTCTGTGTGTTATTTTTACAATTGGAGATCAGGCAGATTAACACACAAGTGAACATCTTTTATTATTACATTATATTACACCTTTCAGCAGGCGGAGTGGTGGCTTTGAGACTAGGGATCTGCACTGGCAATCTGAAGGTTGCCGGTTCGAATCCCATAAATGTCAAAAGAGACTCTGCTCTATTGGGCCCTTGAGCAAGGCCCTTACCCGTCCTGTATATGACGTTAATCTGCGTCCAAACCTGGGGTTTGGTGGCAGAATTGGCACTCCAGCCACCATCAAATACCTCACACTGGTTCCATTCCATCTGAACTGGTGTGGTTCTGTGGTGTAACCTGTTGCATGGCTGCACCTGGGTCCTAATCTGGTATCCTGAGTTGGTTTGTCGTGTGGTGGGTGCGGCAATGTGCTGTATCAACACCTGCTTCTAACCTCCTTTTTCTGTATTAGGTGTTTTGTATGTGCAGTCAAGCAACAACTGTTACATATGCTATTTTACAAATGAGAATCTTTATTTTTATATAACACCTTTCTGTAGTAAACATCATTCAGGTGTTAAGGTACAATAAAATTGCATCATGCACTCCATTACCTCAAACAGGCTATTATTATCCCAGAAGAAATTTGCTTTGACATATAATTAGAGCACAGGCAGGTTAAGAACTTTTCTTTTGTATAGCGCCTTTCCGCACAGAGCTCCATCTTACAGGCACACTCAGAGAATCTCTGCTTATTTTTTCTGCTGGCATGTTTAGGCTTACCCAGTGTAATGGCAGCCCCTGCAATTTGTAGTTGTAACAGAGGACACCTTTAAAGGAATGGCATTGCAGATAACAGAGGACCAAGGAAAAAAATTAAATGCCACCAGGGGGCGGTAGAACCTAAGGAGAGTGGAGCCCAGTGACTGCAGGGCATTCGGGGACAGCTGACAATTTAGGGGCTGACTCGTTATAAACAGCAGGGTGTGGGCTACAACATACTGTAGATAATAAACCAACAATGGCAACAACAGCAGCAATGGTGATAATAATAAATAATAATAGTAAAATCATCATCATCATCAAACTGGTGTGGGATAAGAGACACAGATGCAGTAAAATAATATTAAACGATGAATGCTGCCACCACCACACTTCACCATAGGAGTGGCATTAGGCAGGTGATGAGCAGTACCTGGACTTCACCAGACATGGTGCTTGCAGCTCTCCCCACACAGTTCACTTTTTGTCTCATCAGATCAGAGAATCTTTTCCTCAGCTGTCAGAGTCCAAGCAACTTATCATGCGCCTTTAACTCCAGAGTGACTCCCATCTGGCTCCTCTACCATAAACTCCTGATTGATGGAGTGCCGTTGAGATGGTCCTCCTACCGAGCGGTTCACCCATTTCAGCGAAGGACTTCTGAAGCTCTGCTACTGTGATGATTGTGTTTTTGCTCACCCCTCTGACCTTCTGACCAAGGTCCTTCTTGTCCTGTTACTCAGTTTGGCTGAACAGTCAGGAAGAATCTTGGCAATTCCAAATCTCTTCCATTTTATAATTAACGAGGCAGCTGTGCTCCTGGGACACTCTGAGCTTTAGAAATGGCTTCATCTCCTTGTGCTGGTCTTTGCCTCACCACAATTTGATCATGGAGGTCTATGGAGAGTTTCTTAGACTTCCTGGATTAGTGTTTGCCTTGCCATGTATTATAAATTGTGGGACCTTCTACATGCAGTTATACATGTGCCTTTCTAAACTGTCCAATCAATTTAATTTGTCACAGGTGAATGCCGGTCAAGTTATAGAAACATCTCAAGGAGAATTACAGCAAATGAGAGGCACCTGAGCACCATTTGGAGTGCCAGAGGCTCTGAATACTGATTGTGGCATATGGCCAGGGCCCTTGCCCAGCCGGGATGCCACCATGCTGGAAGGACCAGGGGAGGGAGCATATCCGGAGCAGTACCTCCCCCAGAGTGCAAGGTGGCAGCAGCCATGGGTTGCAGCAGTGCCTCAGACTCCCGTAGTGCTCCATGGGACCTGGAGTTGGATACCCCCTTGTTGGGATCTGTGGGTGCCACCAGGGAGTGCTGCAGCTATTGCTGAGCCCTGGAGTGCAGCTCTACCACCACACCCGGTAGTGTTACCAGAAGAGGATGAGAGAGCACCTGGAGCACTTCTGGGTGCACTATAAACGAGGCCACCCCACTCCGTTTGAGAAGCCAGAGTCGGGAGGAGGGAAACGAAGCTTGCCTGGAGGAGTGGAAGAGGAAAATAGAAAGAAGAAGAGTTGTGTTGTGCTGTGCTTTTGGGACTGTGTTGTGCTTGTGGGTGATCGGGAAGACGTTTCCCACAAGGGAGAAAGAAAAATAAAAAAAGTGTGCTTGCACTTGTGCCTCCTTGCATCTGTCTGTATCGGGTTGTGGTGGCGGTGCCTACCTTGCCGGTCCACATGATGTAATATACGAGAGATTTCAGCATTTGATAACCTTTCTGAAAACATCATTATGGATTATTGGGTGTAGATTAATGGGCAAAAATGACAAATTTATCCATCTACCTTAATACAGGGATAAGTGTCTGTGTGTCCATCTGGTTGCTATGTTTCTGTCATTCCAACAGATGGCGCATCACAAACATTAGCACTGCTGTTACGACTCATACAAAATGGCATAGAACCGAGACATGTGCATTGCATGGCGCACTGCAAACGTTAACGCCGAGGTCTATGTTGAGTATTTATATTCACACCCCTTCTTAAACAGGTAGCAGAGCGAGTTTAAAATTAAATCTACAACACAGTAAAGTGTGAAGGGGTCTGAATACTGTCTGAATTAACTGTATGCTACTTTACAATTGGGGGAGAGGCAGATTAACAAACATATGTTGACATTTTTTATTTTATATAGCAGCTTTCCATAGTTGGTGCCAGCCTAAGAGGCTTTCCATGTACAGAGTTAAAACATAATTCTTTATATTTACTGTACATTTTCCCAGTTGGAGAACAGAGAGATTAACAAACACATACATCCTTTATATTATATAGTGCCTTTTCATAGCCTTCTATATGTGTACTTAGAGCACAATTGCTTAGATGCACTATTTTACAATTAGAGGACAGACAGATTAACAAACAGAGCTGCATTGCCATACACTTGTATATTCTCTACAATTGGAAGACAGGCAGGTGAAGGCCAGAAATGAAAAGGCAGCCATGTGTCTGACAGTCGTCTGCTTTAACTTGTGGGCAGATATCAGACTCAGTGACTTGTTCAGCTTTACACAGCAAGTTGCACTCGAGTATTGAACTGGCAGCCATGTGATTTATGGTCCTGTGCCCTAACCTCAGGCCACTTGCTGTGCTTTATGCAGGTTGATGGACACAAGTGTTGCCCCGAGAGCCTAGTGGTTTACAGTCCAATGCCTTGCCACTTGGTGGGTTGCTACAGACAGCGGCTCTGTGTCCCATCCTTACTGCTTACCTTGTCCAAAGTGGCAATGAACAGCAGGATGAGGACCAGAAGGTGAAGTACTGAAACAGCAATCAGGAGCAGTGTCATTGTCGACTGACCAGGTCCCAACAGCTAGCGTGATGGAGCAATCAGACCTGAAAGAGAAAGATTTGTGATTAAGGGGATAATAAATACAATCATCAGTCACCTATGAGATCAACCTGCATATTACTGTATATAGGGCCTTTTATCATGATCTGTGTCCTCTTCTTTAAGGTCAACCCTGAAGGGCCTACTGGCAGACTGGTAGTGAGAGGGCAGTGCCTTGCTCCCACCCATTCAGTCCACATTTTTAGACATCCTTAGCACTCATTCATTACCTGGGTTGATGTCTTTAACCTTTTCCCAATAGTTTAGGAAAGAGCCAGAAAAAAGATTGAAAAATTTTGGGAATTCAACTTTTAAGAGTCTTAGAACTGATGCTTTACTGTAAGACTGAGATTTATTATTACATTGGGCTCACAATTCAGAGTTGTGGGCCAAGTGGCACCATTAGGGGGCAGTAATACATCTGGTACCCCTGTAGTGCTCATTCTCTTATTAATTCTTATTTTCCATCCACTTGACCTTCTAGCAGTCGTGCTTACCATATTTCCTTACCCCATACAAGAGTCCTCCGCTTCTCCTGGTAAATTTCCAGGTCCCAACGGGCCATTTGAGAGGCATAATCCCCTCATGGTGTCATGAATCTTCCAATTCTGAGCCACAGGATTGGTCCATGGTCTTCTTCTCAAGATGCCCAAACCACCTCAACTGGATCCTCTCGGTCCACTGGTTCTTCTCTGAGATCTTCCCAGATTGTCAATACAGCAACTACAGTTACTTGTACCCGTGACTATCTCCTTTCAGTCTTTTCAGTCACAGTACAAAGCTTCTATGCAATAAGTTAGGATGAAGACACGGACTGACCGATATACCCCCTCTCTTGAACAAGACCCCAAGGGTCTTTACACTTCCACATGCATTGCAATGAGCAGACGCTCTGACTTCCCACACCTCTGATCTGGAGAGGCCAATTTTTATTTGCACTGTTTGTCACCCTCATCCATAAGTGTGTGCTGGTGATTATAGTGTAGTGACCTCATCCACAAATGGCAGAGCTGTAACCATTGTGTCCCCCACCCTGGACACTGGACCTAATGTTCTATCTGTAAGGAGAGAAGTCCTAAGTGGAATGAAGTCAACATTATAATGTGGACACAACTCTCACTCCATCTCAGGGACCCTTGAACACCGTGTTCTTCTGGCACCTTCCAGATGGTACCACAAGGTATAACATGCAGAGATCAAGTTGGAGCCCAGAAAACTGTATTGTCATCTCTATGTTCATTTTCTTATTATTATTGCTTTATTGATTGATTATTACTTCTTTATTTTTTGTTCTGTTGTTTTATTTAAATATTATTGTAGTAACTAGCAAAATACCCGCGCTTCGCAGCGGCAAAGTACTGCCTTAAAATTTTTATTAAGAAGTAAACCTTTTTAAACTGAGGGAAAATATACCAATAATTATTTGTTAACGATCTCTTTGTATGCCACATTGTGAGTTCGGCCCTCCAGTTGTAATATGACCAAGCTGTGCGCTGAGCTTACTCTTGAGCATGCAACGTACAGTTGGCCATGTGAACAGTAATCTTGTCTCAAATCTCACAGCTTGGATTGCTGCTGTCATAATCGGTTTGAGTCTCATGGTTTGTTTCAATCACGATAGTATTTGTAGGACTTGTGTTGAAGAGACATTCGGCATCTGTCAAGCGTTATAAGCACACAACCGGCTTCATCGATAAAATCACATCCAGCTTTTGAGAGTTTAAACATTCATAAACATCAAAGTGTCCACTACTGAAATCGTCACCTGTGAGTCTAAGATGTTTAAGAG
Source organism: Polypterus senegalus (assembly GCF_016835505.1). NCBI lineage: Eukaryota > Metazoa > Chordata > Cladistia > Polypteriformes > Polypteridae > Polypterus > Polypterus senegalus. The sequence goes on from NC_053171.1 coordinate 11,091,774, forward strand.
GCACTGGCGGTTGTCCAAAGGTATAAAATATTTGGCCATTTCGGTACACTTGAAAGCGACAACCGAACAATTCAGCAGCAGCCATCAACTCACATGCAGAACCATAGGTGAAGGGATTAAGCATTTCACTCTTCTAGTGCTCCTGTGTAGTCTAATTATCTCCTGTACTGTCATCAGTCCACACCTTGAACCTGTCCCGGTCATTCAATACATAAGACACAATGTTCCTCCGGATATCAAGAGTGAGCCTGATATGGCTGTGCAATATGTAACAAAGAGAATGGAAAAAGGCAGGCGGCATTTCCGAGCATGGAAACCACTCGGTAAGTGACAGTTCTTTGATCGATGGTGATCACCTCGATAGACATGTTAATGGGGACTCGGTTGGAATGATAAAGGAAATGGGTACCTGAACAATGTAAAGTAAGTCTAAAATACCTACACAATAACTACATTCGTAATAAATGAACAATAAAACAGCAGAGAAGTCGTGGATTAAATAAGAAGGCTGTAGTTATCAGCAGGGAGACGTGAATCTCGTGGCGAAGCAAGGAAGGGAATGTAGAGACTGGAGCCACGGACGGCCTTATATAGGCAAACGGCCAACAACTTGTGAGGCGTTGGGATGGGGGACCCAACGCCACCTCACACGGTGACCGAGCTGCAGGCTATGGATGTATATACCTATGTAACTAGGATTCAGTTAGAGTTGGGAACCCGCGTACCAAATTTCTTGAAGATGGGCCCATAAGTAACAAAGACTGTTGGAAAGTTCAATATGGCGGCCGACAGTGGCGTCATACCACCGAAATAAGTACGTATTGGTTTCGGTTAGCACAGGGAAGCCGCCTACCAAATTTCGTGAAGATGGGGTCAGCCTTCTACCTACACGGTGTCAGGGATGCTGGGGCCATGACCCGGCCGGGACGCCATGAGGGACTGGATGTGGGTCTGTGCCCACCCTGGATCACGTGGGGGTCGCCTTCCTGGTTGTTCTGGGGGCCACGGGTACAAGGCATGGAAGCTCCACCCTGTAGGGGCCCTTGGTCACCGCCAGGAGGTGCCCCAATGCCTTGGGGACCTGTTACCCCAGCACTTCCGCCACACCAGGAAGTGCTGGGGGGAAGAATTAGGACGGTGCCCGGAGAGCTGCCGGGAGGACAGCCGCCACTTCCGCCACGCTGGGGCGTGGCTAGAGGAGGAATGCCGGGAACACCTAGGGGTTAACCGGGTCCTGTATTAAAGGGGCCGTCTCCCTTCATTCAAGGCTGGAGTCGGGTGGAAGCAGGACTAGGCACGAGGAGAGTGTGGAGGCGGCCTGAAGAAAGGCATTTTGTGGCCAGGACTGTATGGATTGGGGTTTGTTGTGCACTTTATACTGAGTCTGAGTGACTTTAAATTGTAAATATTTGTAAATAAATACGTGTGGTGGTGATGAACATGTCCGCCTGTCTGTGTCCGGGTCAGCTCCACAACGGGAAGTTGGAGAATTAGTGACGTTGGAGAGTTCAATATGGCGACCGACAGTGGCGTCATACCACCAAAATAAGTACGTACATCGGTTTCGGTTAGCACAGGGAAGACGCCTACCAAATTTCGTGAAGATAGGGCCATAAATAAGAAAGTTCAACTTGGCGGACGTTGTCGACCGTTATGACCGTTACGTGTAGAATTTCGAAATGAAACCTGCTTAACTTTTGTAAGTAAGCTGTAAGGAATAATCCTGCCAAATTTCAGCCTTCTACCTACATGGGAAGTTGGAGAATTAGTGATGAGTGAGTGAGTGAGTCAGTCAGTCAGTGAGGGCTTTGCCTTTTATTAGTATAGATTCTGTATCATATAATTGTTTCTCCTGATCACGCTCCCGGTGTTTTGCAGGTGGTTGCCCAAGAGGCGGGGTCACCATGACATCACTGCTGTGGCCTCGCCCTCAGTCTTTATATTCAGGTGGAGGAGAAGGTGCCTCAGAGCACCACTGAGTGTTGTATTGTGAGGAGCATCGTATGTAAGTACAATTTGGAATTTTCTGGTTTATCGTGGATTTTTGCTTTGTCTTTGGTTTCTGATTACCGGATTATAGTTTGCAATTCTTAAATTTGGATTTGAATTTTTTGGCAAATCTTTTTATGTTTCATTTTTGCCTTGACATTCTGTTGCTTTGTCATTTTTGTTCTTGTTTTGTTTCTTAAATATGTCCTTTGAAGCCAGAGGTTTTCAGTTATCCGGTCCCAGTTTTAGGGTAAATTTTGTGTATTTTTAACTTTAAATGCCTGACACCTGTTTTGGGCCCATGCCAATTTTGAGTCCCGCCATTCAAGTTTGGGACCAAGCTGACTGGGGTGAGGCCTGTCCCTAAAATAGGCCACTGAAGTCCTGCTCAGATTTTAGTTTATTTTAAGGCCTGTTCACCCATTTTGACCATTTTTACTGTGAATCACAACAGTGCCTTTGATGTTTGTGAATGTAAGATCATATTTATGAGTATACTTTGGATTTTCTGGTTTCTAATTATTTTTGCTCTGTTTTGTTTTGATTTAGACTGTCTTTCTATGTAAACACTTTTTAGTTATTTTAGTATTTCTTTTTTCCTCTACCTTGACTGTTTATTCTGATTTTTGATTATTTAATAAATCCTTCAAATATAAAGGAATTCTGTTTAGTTTGTCTCCTATATACTAGATGTGTCTGATTACCTTCTCTGGGTGCTTTTAGGTACGTTTGAAAAAAATAATTGAAGTCTTAGTTCTTATTTTGAACCTCTGCAGGCCGGAAAGCCATCTTCCTGAGTTTGGGGCTAGGTTCCCATAGGGGTTTGAACTCAACTCAAAGTCCCTCAATGTCTGAGGGATGTTTTCATGGACAGCCCATTTCAAAACCCCCCACAGCATCTCAATAAAATTCAGATGTGGATTTTGACCTGGCCATTCCAGAACCTTCCATTTCTTTCTTTTCAGCTACTGTAATACCGGATGGATTTCCTGGCATGTTTAGGCCTATTGTCATGTTGCAAGGTCCACTTTCATTTGAGATTGAATCTTCTGACAGATGGTCTCACATTATCCTCGGGTACCCTCTGGTAAATTTAGAAGTCATATAGAGGATTCTGTGATGGTGAGCTGCCCAGACTCTGATGCAGAAAAATATCCCCCAACAAGAACATGTTCACCACAGTGTTTTACAGTTGGCATCAGGTTCTTCTGATCAAATGCTGTCTTTGAGTTGAGTGCACCTCCCACGTACATCTCATTTGTGCAGCCTCCTTCTAATGGTAGACTCGTGAACTTTCAGCATCTGGTGTTCTGCTCTTGGCCTGAACTTTCTAGGGTGGCCTGGTCTAGTCACACAGACATTTGTTTGAAATCTTCTCCACTTGTAGATTATCTTCCAGACAGTGGGATGGTTGATTTGAAATTGTTTTGAGATCTTTTTAAATCCACTTCCAGATGCATAGACATCTCTAAGCTTTCTGAAGGTCTCAAAGAGCTCTTTCGAACTCAACATGGTGATAGCACCCACCTCAACAACAAAGAGCAAACAAAACTGCATGTCAGTCATTCAGTCATTATTCAACCCGCTCCATCCTAACACAGGGTCACGGGGGGTCTGCTGGAGCCAATCCCAGCCAACACAGGGCGCAAGGCAGGAACAAACCCCGGGCAGGGCGCACACACACACACCAATGCACCTAACATGCATGTCTTTGGACTGTGGGAGGAAACCGGAGCACCTGGAGGAAACCCACACAACACGGGGAGAACATGCAAACTCCACACAGGTAGGACCCAGGAATCTACCACTGTGCCACCGTGCTGCCCCAAACTACATGTGTGAGGCATAAATAAGAGGTCAGGTTCAGATATGATCCTCCCCCATGATGTTCTGAGCTTTCACACCTCATTCTAATTTGAGGTATTTGAGGCAGCGGCACATGGACATGGGGGGCTTATTTTTTCCATATACAGAATTTGTACTACTGAATGTTTATTTAAATTATGCAATGCATTACAAAATGCTGCGGTGGGTTGGCACCCTGCCCATGATTGGTTCCTGCCTTGTGTCCTGTGTTGGCTGGGATTGGCTCCAGCAGACCCCCGTGACCCTGTATTCGGATTCAGCGGGTTAGAAAATGGATGGATGGATGGATTACAAAATGTAAATGTGGTGTGATGTTTATTATAGCACCTTTAACTAAAGATATTGTTTAAATGAAGATTCAAATCTAGATATGTCCACGTATGTTAAAAACATTTCTTGTACACATAGTTGAATGTACCTAAGTACATACACAGACCTACAATCGGGCCCACAGTTGTCTACTTAGACCAAAACATCACTGCCCACACACACCTGCACACATATACACTCCAGGAAATAAAGGTGCCATAGTGTTTCTCCACAGGACAGGGATGTGCGGTCATGGTAGGCAGATGAGGCTCTTGAAAAGTAAAAAAAAAATGAATAATGATAACATAAAATAAATGTGTCCTCTGGTCTGTGCTATAAATTTGTTTTCTGTATGATTCCAATAATTGTGATCATTTTTATAGTCAAAATTGCTGAACTGGCGCATTTCCTGTTCAAATGCTGGGGAGAAACGTGAGGTGCAGGAGCGACGAGCTTCACTTCACTTCAGACTGCGCTCTCCCTCACGCACGGGGTTGATGCCTGCAATTGGCACCTGCCTGTTGCCGTCTGTATGTCGCCAATATAATGTTTGCAGTCACGTTTATTATACACCCTGACTTTTCACAGTCCGGCTAATATCTTAAATGAATGTGTGTGACATATTTAGTCTTGCTGATAGGACATAAAACGGCATTGAAAAGATGGAAAGATGATAACAGATTTGTGAAATACCACTGGGTAGCTGATTTCTACAGGACTCTTTGCTGCATACAATCACACAGGCTCAGTTCAGGCTTTCTTCAGCTGTTAATATCCTGCTAGGTCACCTACTAGACATTTAAGATTTCTGTTTTGTCTACATATTTAGGACCCTTTCAAATCCCAAAGAATCAACTTCATATGCAAAGCACCCTTCCCAGAATTAAATGTTGTTTTGACAAGCAATGGCTTGTTGAGGAACTGCACAAACCAGTAAAGCACCGTTACAGAACCAGTATTTTTAAGAGTGCGCCCACATACCCGTAGACAGACAGGCATCGCGTAATCTCACACAGACAAGATCACCTTCTTGCACAATCACACACACACACACAGATGCCAAATGCTCCCACACGCACTCGCTCAGATTCCCGGACACCCGTACATCAGACACATGGCAGAAATGAGAGCAGGAAGGCTGACTAAGACTCGAAAGCAGCACACCCAAATAAGAATGATTAAAAACACATGTTGTCTGAAGAAGGACACCGACATACTGACCAAGAAAGAAAAAGAGAGAAAGAAAGAGAAAGAAAGAAAGAAAGAAAAGAAAAGAAAGGCACCGACTCTAGAGACAGCAAACTCCGCAAGAAGAAGCTGTTATGAACGACAGAGAGAAGGAGGCTCTCGTGCCAGGAAGGACAGCTGGTGAAGGCTGGCTCCCGGAGCTGTTGTGCCACTTACCGTTGCAGACAGGCGTGCGAACAGGCGTCTGGAACTTGGAGAGCGGGCTGCGTGGGCGGTTCAGGGGGCACAAGACGCGAAGTTAACACTTGCTCGGTTCAAGGGATGCCAGCCCTTAGGCTGTGAAGTGTTTTGCACCTCTCGATCAAAGGCTCTTTGTCTCTGATTCGGTCACCAGGAAGAGGGAGTGGGGGGGCTTTGTCCAGCTTTTAAAGTACATGTCATTTTTTTTTTTTTCTCAAAATATTTCTTCCAAGGGGGACGCACATGGGGAACTTTATGCATCATCTGGAATGTGTTTTAGAGGGCAGAGCTCCAACTCAGCCTCCCATTTCCGCTGTGGCGAATACTTAAGCAGCTGCCTTCCTTGGCCTCATGGTCTCCAAATCTCCAAAACTGACAACTTTTCTATGTGCTTCCATCCATCCATGCAACATGGTTTTTCCAGTACTAGTTCATGTGGTGCAGGAGACTCCGTCCATTACATACAGTATGATAAGAATTGCACCTCAGAGTCGGAGTTGACAGGTGAAAGGGTGGCAGTTTGGGGATTAACAAGATAGACCTCCACCCAAAAATGAAAGAAAAAAGGAAAAAAAACAGGAATTTCCTGTTTGTATTTCATTGATTGACCTTCTGATCTCCAGTCATCTCCAGAGAAGCGGAGGGCAGAACAAAGATGATGATAGAGCCACAGACAGGGAGGAGAGCAATTAACATCTTAATCAGTGGCTTCTGGGTGGCAATTTGGTCCCCAGGGCCCAAAACACAACAAGTAGCACTGGAGAGTTCAGGCAACTCCACAAGTTGAGGTTCAAAAGCAATGGAAATGTCTTTAATATTCTATGATGGCTGTTTAATTTTAGGTGGTGGGGGGGGTCTTCTGATTCTTTTTTTTTTGTTGTTAAATGGGGACAAACTAAACACCTCTTAGCTTGCAGGACTCTACTTCATTGCTGGTGAGTGTGAGGGATCACCTCAGATCACCTTCCAGATGGAATAGCAGGACTATGAGGAGATCTAAACAATGAATGAAAGAAGCTCATAAATTGGAGAAAGTCAAAGTTATTAATTGTCAACTTTCACTGTTAGTAGTTCAGATGTGGCAATAGACTTTTTCAACAAATAGCTCAGCCACACTTGCTACAATAAACCAAATAATTTAATTACTAATAACGTAAGGATAACAGAAGATGGGCATATAGAGGTGCATATATCCCAAAATATTAAAAGGACCCCTTTTTAATCCGAGTATAGCATCAAGTCAATGAAACTTCTGGGCTATTGATCTGGTCAGTTAAGTAGCAGAGGGGCTTGTTCATCAGTTTCAAGCTGCTTTGGTGCACTAGAGGGGCAACACTAAGACGACCCCCAGAACAGGAATGAATAGTTTAATAGGTGGAGGGAGGCCACTGACATTTTTCCCTCCTCATCTGTTTTGTCACTCGTTTTGCATTTGGCTACGGTCAGTGTCACTACTGGTAGCATGTGGAGATACCTGGACACTACAGAGCTGGCACAGGTAGTCCAACTTCTCCAGGATGGCACATCAATATGTGCCTCGCATTGCCAGAAGGTTTGCTGTGTCTCCCAGCACAGTCTCAAGGGCATGGAGGAGATTCCAGGCAGTTACTCTAGGAGAGCTGGACAGGGCCCCTTGTAGAAGGTCCTTAACCCATCAGCTGGACCCATCAGTATCTGCTCCTTTGGGCAAGGAGGAACAGGATGAGCACTGCTAGAGCCTACAAAATGACCTCCAGCAGGCCGGCCACTGGTGTGAATGTCTCTGACCAAACAATCAGAAACAGACTTCATGAGGGTGGCCTGAGGGCCTTACGTCCTCTAGTGGCCCTGTGCTCACTGCCCACCCGGCACCGTAGAGCTCGATTGGCATTTGCCATAGAATACCAGAATTGGCAGGTCCACCACTGGCACCCTGTGCTTTTCACAGAAGAGAGCAGGTTCACCCTGAGCACATGTGACAGACGTAAAAGCCGTGAAGAACGTCATGCTGCCTGTAACATCATTCAGCATGACCAGTTTGGTGGTGGGTCAGGGGAGGCATATCCATGGAGGGACACACAGCCCTCTACAGGCTAGACAACATCACTTTGACTGCCATTAGGTATCGGGATGAAATCCTTGGACCTATTATCAGACGCTATGCTGGTGTAGTGGGTCCTGGGTTCCTCCTGGTGCACAGCAATGCCCGGCCTCATGTGGCAGTTCCTGGAGGATGATGGCATTGATACCATTGACTGACCCCCACGCTCTGCTCACCTGACCTCAATCCAACAGAACTCCTCTAGGACATTATGTTTCAGTCCATCCGACACCGCCATGTTGCACCTCAGACTGTCAAGGAGCTCAGTGATGCCCTTAGTCCAGATCTGGGAGAAGATCTCCCAGGACATCATCCATTGTCTGATGTGCAACTAGGTAGATTTTGGAGTCTGTGGGAGCTTGTGTCCATCCAGCCAAAAAAAAAAAGCATTTATGAAGTCAGGTACTGATGTTGGACGAGAAGATCTGCATTCCAGTTCACAAAGGTGTTCAGTAGGGTAGAGGTCAGGGCTATGTGCAGGCCACTCAAGTCCCTCCATGTCTTTATGGACCTGGCTTTGTGCACAGGGGCACAAAAATGGCCTTCAACAAACTGCTGCCCACAATTGTCTCAAATGTCTTTGTACGCTGTAGTATTAGCAGGACCCTTCACTTGACCCAAGGAGCTTAGCCCAAACCCTACCATGATCCCTTTTCCCCCAGACTTTACAGTAGGCACTATGCAGTCCTGAAGGCAGTGTTCTCCTGGCACCCACCAAACCCAGATCCGTCCATCATGCTGCCAAACAGTGAAGTAGGATTCATCACTCCACATATCTACTGCTCCAGAGTCCAATGTCAGCACATCACAGAAAAACAATCCCAGTACTGTAGCAGCCAGCCGATGGCACTGAAGATGGCTGGGCCTGGATGCCTGATTGATAGCGACCTGTCACACAGATACACGATGCATACTGCATTCCAGAAGTTTCCAGAAGGTTTGCGCTGCACTGTTCAAGCCCAGGAAGTTTCAAGACTGCAGGCAGAAACGTTTAGAGGGGAGCAGCCCCATGCCGAAGATCAGTTTGGGACTGTAGGTAATTCATTACAGGTATTTAACGTGAGAGTGCTTTGAGACATTAGCTGGTAAAATGCACATGCAAGATAACAAATAAATGACCAAGTAGTGAACAGTAGGACTCCAGGGACGTCCAAAAGTCGACTGGATGGTATTTTGGAGAAATCAGGTGGATAGAATTGGCGAGCTTTATTGGGCTGAATGGCCTATTCTTGTCAGTTTTTAATACTGTTTCAAATAAAAAGATTTAAGGAGGCTTCTGCTGCAGTACAAATGTACAAAAATGGAACTGTCTCGCAGACTCATTAATTTACGACTTTAGGCTTTAATAGCTACACTTTTTATGTGTAATCAGCTTCCATATTTGTCTTTAAATGTACAAATCTCTCTGTATATAAAATCCAATGTCTGTCTGTCTGTCCGCTTTTCACAAGAGAACTACTTAACGAATTTAGATCAGGTTTTTTTCTATAATTTGCTTCAACATTCTGGTTGATTTTGCGATTTCTTTCATTGTGTTAAGTATCAGAGTTCACTTGCAGGAGCGATTTATTCGCCTTGGGGCGTGTACCTTACCTACGCTTAGCTAGCGAACGAGAAAACTACTTCATGGATTTACATCGGGGTTTTTCCTATAATTTGCTTGAACATTCCGGTTGATTTTGCGACTTCTCTCATCGTGCTAAGTATCATAGTTCGCTTGCAGGAGTGATTTATTCGCACTAATCCGAGACAGAGGCTGCGGGCCGAGGTGAAGGGGAGGTGTGATGTCAGGACTGGGCAGCCGATCTACCTCTGTGTTTTGGGGTGTAAGCTTCCTCCGCTTAGTTTGCGATACCTTTTTGTTTATTGATTTTTTAAAGTTTGTCCTGTTTCACTACTACACGGGCAGAGCTGCGGGGAACAGCTATTATGTTTACGCTAGTGACCTTGTGCTTTACTGTAGTGCCTTGTGATGATGAACGGCATCCTAAAACCTTTACGTGCTTATTTCAGGACCATTACTTTCTGCATATTCATTAGTTACACTGGCAGACTCAGTCACACAGTGAGTCAGCGGTGGGATTTGAATCTGTTAGAGCAGCTGATACAATGCCAGACAATCCTCCCTCTCCTCATGCCCTCAAACAGATGATGCCAAATTTGCATTACTATCACCACCCCATTCCCTTAAAATACATTTCTAGAAATAATCACTACATAGAATAAATTAACTTTCCAAAGTAGGCCACAAGTGTCAGAAACAAAGATTTATTTTGAACTAGTCAAGATGGAGGGGAGAGTGTCTAGAGATTCCCCAAATAACAAAAATAATAAACAAATCAAATCTTAATTTACTCTCACAAAGTAGTAAATAAATGGTCAAAGGAACCCCCACCCATCTCCCTCAAAAAAAAAGTAATGCTACAAAAGTGAAAGTCTACCCACGGAAATGACGTCATTAGGGACAAATCCATCTGTTCCCACTGAGGCCCCGACCAGAACCATCAGACTTGATCTCCGCTGATGCCGCAACCAGAGAAGGAGGAGGAAGAGGAGTAGGAGGAGGGCGGGTAACCTCAGATCACTAAGAAAACGTACCATCCAGCAGCAGGCACTGTACGCTACACCCAGAAAGGGGCACCGACAGTGTGCCAGGAGCGGAGAAGCCAAGTGAGTGCACTGTAGAGGACTGCCAGAGTACGGCACTGAGTCTCTGCCATTTGGCTCTTGAAAGAGCTGGCTATTCTGGGGTGGAGTTCAGCCTCAGTGGGTGCGACGGAGCTGCGCAAGGAGGGTTGTCGGTGCTTGGCGAGGGTGGCGTCGGCACCCCCATCTTTTTCAGAGAGGCTTCGTCTGTTACTGACATGGACCGCTTCAGTATTCCGGGCTTGGGGTGGGCACCGTCCACTTCTGTTAGTTGAAGTAAAAAAAAAAAAAAAAAAGAGATGAGAGTGGGCAAACAGTCAGGTCAGCATTTACTTCGATAAATGGCTTAAACATATGAATGTGATGGTTGCCCAAAGATTAAACATTCGTTAGAGCAGATGGCAAGTCAGCCTATGCAAAAAAATAACAACTACCTAAACAAGTAAGAGCACATACTCTATATAGTACTCTCAAGTAGTCTGGCATTCTAACCTGCTTAATCCAGCTCAAGGTCATGGGGGCATGCAGCCTACCCAGGAACCACTGGGCACTTTGCAGGAAACAGTCCTAGATGAGACACAAGTCCATCACAGGATCTACACACACATTCACACTGGGACAGTCTGGAATTGCTAACCAATTTTTAGGGATATCGGTGGAAAAAGTAGAGAAGCCAGAAGAAAATCCCCCTGCAGACACAGGAACAACATGCCCACCAGCCTGGACTCGTTTTAGCTACAGTACAGGCCAAAAATTTGGACACACCTCCTCATTCAATGTGTTTTCTTTATTTTCATGACCATTTACAGCACTCCATCACTCTCCTTCTTGGTCAAATAGCCCTTACACAGCCTGGAGGTGTGTTTGGGGTCGTTGTCCTGTTGAAAAATAAATGATCGTCCAACTAACCTGACTTCTGCACAACACAACTGCTGGTCCCAACCCCATTGATAAAGCAAGAAATTCCACTAAATAACCCTGATAAGGCACACCTGTGAAGTGAAAACCATTTCAGGTGACTACCTGTTGAAGCTCATCGAGAGAATGCCAAGAGTGTGCAAAGCAGTAATCAGAGCAAAGGGTGGCTATTTTGAAGAAACTAGAATATAAAACATGTTTTCAGTTTTTATTGTTAAGTACATAACTCCACATGTGTTCATTCATAGTTTTGATGCCTTCAGTGAGAATCTACCAATGTAAATGGTCATGAAAATAAAGAAAACACATTGAATGAGGAGGTGCGTCCAAACTTTTGGCCTGTACTGTAGATAGTGCCACGTTTGTTCAGTCTCCTTGGCAGAACTAACTGAGTTCTTTCATGTTACACAAAAGTGCTGGGTTATCTGAAGATGGCGGTCTTCTCTTCAATTCAGGGCAGATCACTCAAGAACATTCTCTCCCTTCATGTTCAATTGCTCCGTTGTTTTTTTTGTTTTGTGGCTTTTTCCTCGGAAGGTTTTTCCTCAACCTTTATAAACTTTCTCTGGCTATAAAGTGTTCACAAAACGGGACACTGCAACAGCTTGGGTGGTCCTACCAGGGCAACACATTGACCACTACACAATATTGCTCTGCCTCAGACCCAAAAAAATTCCAGTTTGGTCCTATCAGAAGACACATCTTGTGTCCACTTGGTGGCATATTCCTCCATAATGCCAGGTGTGTAGGCCCAGGCTCTATACCACTGTCATTCTTGTTCACCAATGTTGGGCCTCATGGTGACTGTTCTGCTCAGTTTCACAACCAACCACCTGCCCAACACAAGAATATGCGAAATTTGACAAACAAGAGGAGACCATTTGGCCCATTTGTCACTCAATTGTTTATCTACAAGCTGGCCCAGTAGCTCATTCAGACCCTTCTTAAAGATCCTCAAGGTTTTTGCTTCAACTCCATGTCTCTGTTTGTTTTTTCAGAGTCCCACAACTCTTTGCGTACAAAAGTGCGTCCTGGCTTTGGTTCTAAATCTACTTTCCCTTAATTTCCACTGGTGTCCTCAAGTTCGTGACTTATTGCTAAGCTGAAAGAATTCTGCTGGATCTACTTTATCGATGGCTTTGAGGATTTTCAAGACCTGGATTAGGTTCCCACACAGTCTCCTCTGCGCAAGACTAAACAGATTTAAATTCCCCAAGTCTGTCACAGTCGGACATAAGTCCTGGGATGCACTTGGTTGCTCCACTCTGCAGCTTCAAGTGCTGCTATGTCTGTCTTGCAGCGTGGTAAACAGAGCTGCACACAGTACTCCAGATACTCTAGATACACAATACCTCCATGTTTGGCCACTATGACTCTTTCCAGCTGGTCGAGTGGAAAGCAGCACTGCCGACATATGGATGGACAGAGAGGACACAGACAAAGAGAAGGACTTGGTTACCTGATTTAGACTGTGACTTGACCTTGCTGTTGGTCTTCTGCTGAAGGTCCTTCTCAAACGTCCGGACATCTTCTAGAGACATGTCTGTGGACACAATGGAGGTGGATGAGTGAGAGACATCACAGAGAAACAGAGAGAGACTCCCAGACATAGCCAGACACTCACCGAACCATTCGTCAATCCAGGCCACAGCCTGCCGGTGTCCAGTCAGCAGAATGTCCTTGATGTTCTGTGAAAATGTCCCAGTAGGACAAAAAGGGACAGAGAGGCATGGGTTACACAGGGTTACAGACTCCAAATCCAATGGCCATTAATTACGTTAAAAGTTTGTGATCAACTCAGAGTCAACAAATAATCTGGTGTGCACATTTTTCTGATTGAAGAGTACAACACAGAAAAATACTGCAGGCGGTGTGGCACATCGGTTAAGAGTTTGGACCTAAAACCCTGAGGCTGAGGGTTCAAATCCTGCTACCGACACTCTGTGACTCATGTACAAGTCACTTCACCTGCCTGTGCTGTAACTGGAAAAAAAAAGTAACTAATTGTATCACAAATGGATAAAGACATCAGCCAAATAATAAGATACATCATGGGGAGAACATGCATGCTCCACACAGTTAGCCATCAGGGAGAGTCCAGGAGCTGTGATTCAGCAATGCTAACCCAACAATGCTCCCAACAGCAGCGTGGACTTTCATGCTTCCAACCACATTGAAAATCTACAGTCTGTTTTCTTTGAACTTTCATTCATTATTAGCACCAATGGAAATGTTCTCCCACAATGACATACAGTATCCTACAGATAGCTTCACACTTCAGGCCCAGTGCCTCCCCATTAGAGCCTGGCTGGTTGATAACAGTGCACTCTCTGTCCCGATTAAATGGACGCCGTTAAACGTATACTGGACGCCCCAGGAAATCCTCACCTTGTGCACAAAGTTTTCTACTCTGCCCTGAAAGCCGTACACTTCGAAAGCTGCCTTGACGCGCTTGTAAGAGCACATGATGGGTTCCGTGGTCTCCTGCCAATCCTTCTGCAAGGGTCCTCGTCCGGTCTTCACTGAATGGAACGTCCGTAGGTCCTGCAGACAAGCAGACAGACACAAACACAGGCTTGGCATCAGACATAGCAGTCCAGCGTTCCTCTCCTTACCGTCTCACTATATTACTGTGCAGTGGTGTCTCTGCATTAAGGACAGGTGACACACTGACCCCAATCTCCAGAAGATGGCAATGTTCTGCAAGAATTAAATAAGCAGTAAACTCTCAATAACTGAATGTATTGTTAAAATTCTGATAGCAAGCTTCAGGCTTCAAGCTTTTAAGGGTAAATTTCACACAAACATTAGGAAGTTTTTCTTTATACAAAGAACGATAGACACTTGGAATAAGCGACCAAGTAGTGTGGTAGACAGTAAGACTTTAGGGACTTTCAAAACTCGACTTGATGAAGAAATAAGTCGATACGACTGGCGAGCTTTGTTGGGCTAAATGGTCTGTTCTTGTCTCGATTGTTCTAATGTTCACTTACTCATCATAATCACATTTTTCTAATTTTCCATGCTTAATGCATTTTCTTTTCTAGATAAATATCTTTTTGCAGTCTGTGAATTTCTTTTGGGCCTGGTGCTGGTGTTTGGGTTTCCCTTTGGCATTACTTCCTTTTGCTCAGGTGAGTGGAAGAGCAGCCTTGACTTTTGCATTCCGTCTAGTGGCCTGGCGGGTGTACCCTTTGAAGCGGTTTAAGTTTAGCTGTTGTGTAAGCCTGAACATCTCGCTATTTTGGAGGACCCATCATCATTATCACGAATCTCAGTAAGTTACTGTACATACGGCACAATTTAGGACTTTGCTAATTGAGCAAAAACAGGAAATTCATCAATATTCATTTGCACTTCTGCTTTCTGTATTGAGCATTCGATGTTAATCTGTCGCGGTGCTTGTAACATCAACTCCCAACAGTCCCTGCAGTGGCTCTGATTGGTCATCTGCTGAGGTTGCTGGGGCTGTGGGGTACAAAGAGGCCGGTGCGACATTTAAAAGGGGGCTAGGGTTACCAAAAAAGAAAGAAGTATTTTGTGTTTCGTGTCTAAAGTTCCTGTCTGTCTACCTACCTACCGTTGTGATAACTGTGCCTTCTCATTTTTGTCCAGGATCGTTTCTTGGTCGTGGTCTGGATTGTCTACTATCTGCCTGTTACGTGAGGACTATATGTGGATTTATGGCCATCCTGCGAAAAAAGGAGCACTCCGGAACTGTCCACCTGTCTTTACCATTTCAGGAACTACCGGTAGGACTATCTTTACATTCCCCTTCAACGTGCACATCTCTGGACTATACCTTCATCTTTACATTCCATCTGTTGCTATTTTTTCATGGACTTTACCGAGTGTGGTTTTTGTTTGTGATTTGTTGTGTTTTTTTGTACATCGCCGTAAGGGGAAGTGGGGTGGGATCGTTGTTTTCATTTATTATTAGTACATTCTTCATTTGCTGTTTTATTACCGGTTGTTTTTTGTCTCTGCTTGTGAGTGCGTGAGGGTCGAGCCAAGGCTGGGTGCGTCCCTGGAATCTCCACTAAAATTCGACGGTGTGAATCTTGGTGGCACCGGACCGCTACTGAGCTATCTTTAAGTCCTGTAAATTATGACAATATGTTAATAGATCTTTATTGAGTGTCATTTGTATGGCATCATTTAGCTGACATTTTGTTTTCAACTATGTTGGTCGCCTAATACTGAACATCCAAGCTTGGCTGGCTCATGGGGCATCTTCTTATATAATATGCTACCGTGGCTGTCCGTCTGTCTGTCCAGGATTCTAAATCACCTGTTAGCTCGCAAACCGTTTGACCTGAAATTTGTTATACATATACTATGCTGAAACTGTGCACTACAGATTTATATTAAAAGCAAAGAGTTTTGGAATTGTTACTCTTTTTATTTTATTTTATTGTAGAATCAACTCTCGGCAGCGGGCAGTAGGGCGGCCGTGCGGCACACGTGTATGAGCGCCGTCCTCATCCCTACCACCTTCACCGTCAGTTCCCCTACCTCTTCATACCTTAAAGGCAGATTGAAGACTTAAGTGCCAGCTTAAGTAAAAAATTAAAGAGAACATACTAAGTAATTGCAACACAAACACTAACTTAATCAGTTTTAACGCGAAAAGATGGCGACGAAAGAAGAGAAGAAGCGGGCCGCTAAGGTGGAGAAAAGAAGAGCTGCTCAGGAAGCAGCAAGCACATCAACCTCTGAGTAAACGAATGCCAAACTTACAGAGAAAGGATGAAAACTATGAAAGCTCAAGTCAAGTGTATTTAGTGCACGTTATCGTGCAGTGCGTCATTACTGGTAATTATAATAATTAATTACATTTATATTGCACTATTCTTACTACTCAAAGTGCTTCACATAGAAAGAGGGAAACCACTTCAACCACCACCAATTTCTAGCGCCCACGCAGATGATGCAACGGCAGCCATTATTATGTATTATTAAGCTATTACGTGGTGAAGTGTGGAGAAAGACAGTTATCCAGTTAGAGGGCCAGAATGACCAAGTTGTGATGGGCAATTTAGCTGGGACATTGAGGTACACCCAGGGGCACCGATTTTTACAGCACAGTGTCCCCCATCACAGCATTGGGGCATTAGGATCCACACAGAGACCACGGGGTAAACTGGTTGAGGTTGTTTCAGGGATCTGATTGGGATGGCACCCTGGGGTGGTGTTTCAGGAATATCCAACCAGGTGGAGACCCCAAAGGAGATCCAGCACATGCTGGAGAGATGATATCCCTCAGTTGGTCTGGGAATGTCACGGGATCTCCCAGAGGAGTTGGAGGAGGTGATGGGGAAAAGGATTGTCTGGGCATCATTGCTTAAACTGCTGGCCCCAACAAGCTGAACCCAGATAAGCAGCAGAAAATGGAGGGTCTGAGATATTGTGGAATACATTAAAATACGAGTAACTAGTCATATATTGTTCTGTACGGTTTACAGCTCTTCACTTGCGATGGTCACTTTTATAACCTTGTCCTGTAACATCTCCTCGACACCTTTTAATGGGAAAACTTGATTTAAAAAATTGATGGAGGGGTAACGGAATGTGTGTGTGTGTGTGTGTGTGTGTGTGACAGCTCTCCACTCCACGGAATTGGGTCCTGCTATATACCTGGTGGTGAACTTGGAATGGGACAGATGAGGAATTATTAGGTGCACTGGCATCCTATCCAGGGCTGGCTCATGTCTTGCACCCTTAAAAAGGCAAGATAGGTGCCAGCACCCTGAACCACGGAATTTCAGACATTGAACGGAAGGCTAAGGGTGGCTGTGTGCCTAACTCAGTACAACAAGTCACTGGCAGCCCCTCCAGAAGAAATGCCAGGATGAAGTTTAGAAAATGGATGCATGAGGGTGCTGGTATCCCCTTATTTACATGTACCTTACCTCAGACGGTGCCATTTATAGTGCCAGTTCTCGTCCTATCCATTGTTGGGACATGCCATGTGCTTTATGATTCTATGTCTTTAGACACAGGGTCAGAAAATGTCTGGAATGCATGTGGGTGGGTGTGTGCGAGTCTGCACTGGCACTCCATACAGGGCTCATCTCTGCCTTGTGTCTGTTGTTACTGACGTAGCCTCAAGGTCTTCACAGCCTGAAGGCCATAAGACAGGGTGGTGGGGGGGGGTATGAAACTATGATATTAATTTAAAAGGCTTCATTTTTCCATGTGTTTTGAGTCAAAATTGCTTACAGGGAAAACCTGAGTTGTGTGAAGTCCGATTTTTGCTTTGTAAAGGTGCTATATAAAATAAAGTCTGAGTTAATGCTCTGTCCTCTTTGTGAATCTGTGCACATTTTTGGACATGCTGTCAAAATACTGAGTGGGCCAGGTCTAGATGTCAACGACGTCACTGACAATGTCCAGGAAAAACATGTAAAAACATGTATCGGTATCAAAGTGCCCTTCACAGGGTCTCCGAAATCCAATCCATGTGCATCACATTGTATCAGCGAAACCTTTAAAAGGCTTATGGGTGAATAACCAGCAATTTAGACCCCCCACCCCACCCCACACACCAAGATAAAAGCTGACGGCTAATCAGGTTGGCACACATAACAATTATCTCTCAGTAAAGGACTCTTAAAACAATTCAAAGCTCGCTCTGCAATTTTGTCTGAGCCTATAATAAAAACTAGAAAGCGGGACAAAAGTTCAAATGTTGGTGACGTCTTTCCAAAATAGCTCCACTTGTAATAAAGAGCTTAAAAAAAAAGAATGAATGAATGGCATTACTGTGAAAAAAGATGGGGATAAAAAGAATAAAAAAAGGATATTTAAAGAAGCTCATTGTTAAACAAATGAGAGCACAGATATCCCTACACAAAGTGGAATCCAGAGAATCCTGTGGAATCCAGAGGTGCAGCCATATTTTTTAGTTTCTGCTTTCTTGGTATATTGCATTCCTTTGTATTGTACTGTATTCTCTTGTGCTTTGCTGAACACCTTGCACTGATACACTAAACGGCAAAAGATCTATGGACTCCTGACCATCACACATACATGAGCTTGTAGGACATCCCGTTCCAGAATCATGGTCATAAATATGGAGTTGGCCAACGTTTGGATGGCCATGTAGTATATCTGCTATGCAAGGTGCTGCAAAAAAAGAAAGACTGATTTGCTGATTCCTAATTTTATAACATGGCAACCCAGAATTTGAAGAACTCCTCTTGGCCCCTGCTGTGTATATTCAGATATTTTATACCTGTAAGGTCCTCCTGATCTTTAGCAGTGGTTATTTTCTTCCATCCATTTTGTGTGTTTGTTCATAATATTATAATGTTCAATTATTACATTTATTAATGCACTGTAATATCATGCCCCGTGATGGTAAAGGCTGTCAATGGAGCTACACTGAGAGTGGTGGAGTGTTGATTAGGACATGCAAGTAAGAATCTCACCATACTGTGACAACCAGGAACATTGCTCTCTATTATAATAAAAAAATCCTGGTACAAGACATGACTTTCTCAGAGAGATACTTTTACATCCTGCACAACGAGACTTTGTGCCAAGAGATTTAACCAGGCCTGGGGCCAGAAATAAAAGACAAAGAGTAGATGACAAAGTAGAACGTGTCAAAGAATTCAAAAATGTTGGCATGGTACACATGCAGAGCAGGTTAGAAATAATGGAAGTACGAAAAATGAAAAATCTCAAAAAAAGGATAGTAAAGATCGCATTAGCACAAACAAACGGAAATTATTACTCGGTGAAATAACGAAACAGCGAATAACGGAACAGCAAAAAGAGATCAAATATATTGTTTGGATTTAAACTTTATGTCGGAGACTTGTAGATCGTCCAATTCGTGTCGCCATCAGGGAAAAGTAGTGTTTCTTCCCAATGAAGAGGCCTATCCGTGAGAATTAAAAGATTTGTTGTTTGGTGAAAGTGAAATCCCGCAAGTGAAAATTTTAAGCTCCGCGACATCTCCATCTCTCAATTAAAAGAATAGAAAATCTTCCTCTTCATAGGGGCGCGCCTCGGGAGCGGGACCCCCAACAGGAGCAGAGGATGTCTGGGGGAGAAGAGAGACAAGGCGGTGAAACAAAGACAGCTGCTGTACAGGCATTTTAAATGTCTGAAGCGCCGCATGAGATGCAGACAACACGGCATAGGAGCAGCAGCAGCTGATTGAGCAAAGAGGAAGTAAAAAAAACCTTATTTGTTTCCCATTGTATCACCGTTTAAGAGGGGGTTTCGGAGAAGCAATCGCATCTGCTTGGGATGCGTTCTTTACAACGCGAGCGGCAGAGATGCAAAGTGTTTGGCGCTTAGCGCAGGCAATGATGTTGGCGAGCGAAGCGAGCAGGTGGTGAAGTGAGCAGGGGGCGAAGCTCCCTAGTAAACCTGTAAAATAAAGAGTAATTCATTGACTGATTGCCCAGTAATGGAGTGGCATCCTGTCTGGTCCCTGCAATCTGCATAGTTCATGGCCTGATTGAATTAGTTTTTAAGCTTTTGACCATAAGGTACCCACAGTGTGCACACACACACAGGCTGTCATCCCACCTCACACTCTTTGTACTGCCGTTCTGGAACTTCATCAAAGGCGATGTCGAGACTGACCACATCACTGGATGGAGTGGGCTTATCCTGAAAAACCTGGGGGCGAAAAATTAAGAAATAAATAAATAAATGAATGAATGAATGGTAGAGTGGGATAGGAAAAGAAATGGCTGAAAGACTTGCATTGGAGATTAAAACGAGAAAAGGAAATTCTGGTGACATGGGGCAAAGGGACAAGATCAAGCACTTAACTTTGTTTTTTTTTTTTCCTAAATGCTAACACTGGTGGTACTTACATTGGCATTGTCTCCACGGTTACTTTCAAATTTGGTCTCAATTTGGATGTGAAACTTTGGCAAGAAAGAGCACTGAAAACAAGGAAGGGAATTATTAAATCATAAAATGAAAGAAAGAAAGAAAGATTTTATTCTTTTAAACAAAGCAAGACACTTACTGTGTATTCTGTCATTCAGGTTTTCATATCCAAGGCAGGTTTTGTTGAAAAATAACACAAAGAAGATAAAAAGAAGATTATTTAAAACCTTTGATGAGCAGTCAGTCTTTACAGTAGGCACCATGTCATAGCACTGTGTAAAGCAGCATTGTAGTAGATCTGGGTCTCAAATTCGGATCATCAGAGCTACCCATAGGCAAACTCCACACAAAAATGAGATTTTTTTTATATATGTTACTTACTCCATGTTGTTTTAGTGATGGGCAGGAAAAAATGTAATCTCCTGTTTTCATGCAGAAAGGAGAGAAAAACCCTTATAACATAATAGAAGCCAATAGTGACCAATGCTGTTAATGTGAAAAATGTCCACGTAAGAAAAAAAAAAATTATAATCTCTTGTTATTTGTGTCACTTATCCTGTCGTATGCACAAAATGCATTCAACATGTCTTTCTGGAAAATCATAGCACATACTAAACAAAAAACTAAAGCCGGATGGGATTGACTTTTTAACTGCCTGTCATCCATTGGTCAAGAGTCCCGCCTTCAAGTGAAAAAGTGACTCCCATCAGTTGATTTAGTTTCCTGTTTAGGTTGTGCATGAATTATTCCAGAAGTAGACGTTTAACAATATTTTAGCATAACGCATTTGTGTTTTGCACATTTTGTGCATACGACTGGATAACCAACATGTGAATTATGCGACATGAATAACACAAGTTTTTATTTTTATTTTTCCCGTGATCACTTTTCATATTGTTTGCTGTTGTACAGCACAGGCCACTATTGGGTCATACTATTATAATTTTTTTTTCTCGTTCTGCATGAAAAGATGAGATTACATTCTTTTTTGGCCATCATTACAATAGATTATATATATATTGTATGTGTGTGTGTTAGGTACTGTATGTCAAAAATGGTGGTGGAATTTTTTCATGATTACATGCATTACCTCGATTACGTGCAAAGTAAAAAGAGTTACAGTCACCTAAAAACATAGAAAAAGTGTTAGTATTATATAACATATTGTTTCAATAAATTTCTATAGGTAAAACTGCATTTAGCTACATTTAATTATGATAATGATGGTGGAAATAAATAAAAAATCATCATAAAATTAAATGTATTACCAGGAACACGACAGGGACATAGCCGCTTATTGCTCCCATTACATTGTAGCAAAGCTACATAACTTGACAGTCGGGTTGGCCTCCTGGACTGTTTGTCACTTTATTAGGTTGGCTGGAAGGGTGCTTGTAAATAGCCCTCAGGCACCTTTGGTGACGTTTCAGTCTGGGAGGACCCCGCCCGGTAAGTATTCCAGCTGCCTGTTGCCGGCGTGAGGTTGCCATAACAACCGAGAGGGGTTAGGAGGTTGCTACAACATCTTTATAGTCACATGGCATGTTCAATATTTACACATTATTGTTAAACTGCTGATGTATAAATTAAAATAAAATTAATAACAGTTATTAAAAGAATGGTTATATTGAATACAGTTTTCCATATCGTGTACACATTTATATTTCCATGTTACAAAAAATTTGGATGGTTGTTTAAATAAAATACTACTTCTGGTTGAGTAATTTTCATCAAATTTCATATCTGTTTGCTTTTAATCATGATAAATATCTATACAAAATTTGAATCATCTATCTGTAATTATCACCACTGTTTACTTGAAAATTTGCGAAAGTATTCAGTTCAAGTACCACTTGCGGTTGCCAGAAATGGCCCAAAAGTTGATAGGATTCCTTATTTCTGGTATAAAGCAGGTGTACAAAATCTCATTGACTAGGTCAAAGTGTTTTCGAGTTATCGTCTTTACACACAGACAGACATAATTTCAAAAATGGTATTTTCGGACTTAGGAAGGTCTAAATCGTCAAGATTCATCAAAATCTCGAGGTCGAATGCTTTCACGATTGCTATACTTTCTCTATAAGAGAAAGTAAAAATGTCACTTTTGTGTGGAGTATTCTTTTAATCAATGAAAATTTGCATTCCCCCTAGAATCTGAGTTTGACACCCGTGTTAGTAGACAAATTAAACAAAGACAAGAACTGCTGAAGCCCCCAGAGGCAAACAGATACAGACGGGCATGCAAGCGGCAAGGTGGTCAGACAGCCTAAGCAGAGACATGGCAGGGTTTGGCCATCAAGTATTCAAATTGTAAAAGAAGCAAATTGGCTAAAGACGTAAATCAAGAGGAGGACACTGAGGAGTGAGGACCGAACAGACGGAAAGAGAAGGGCGTTAGACACACAGGCAGAAAGACAGCCCAGAGTGACGACAGGCAGGTGGGCCGCACCGGTGACAGTGAAGGGGTAGTAGTTCCAGGCTTTCTCGGTGATGTAGAATATCTTCGGGACAAAACTACGGACCCAGGCAGGCAGTTTGCTGTGAACCAGAGAGAGCAGAGTGAGAGGGCGAGTGAGAGGGGGGCAGCGCATTGGCACCGCCACATTAGCCAAGGCTCACAAGGGCGCTCTTTACGGGAGGTCTTTAGCTGGGAAGGAGTCTCTAAGGCTAATGTTAGTTCCCCCACCACCCCAGATGTCTAGTTCCTTGGTCACCTGCTGATGTAGATTCTCTTCTCGGTGTATTGCCCGGTGCCGTGTACAGGGTCTTGGTGTGGCTCGTTGTGGATCACCTCGATGCCTTCTCCGCCTGAGCTCTCCTCCATGCTGTGTTTGCTGATCATGTACAGCTGGCCAATTCTGTACTAGAAGGAGAGAGAAAGAGAGACGAGAGATGGGGTGAGAAGACAAAGGACACCAGCACTAAAGCTGGCATACAGACCTCCACAGCTGGCATGACCTCAGGACACAAGTATCTGATATAGCACTCCAGCTGACTCATTTACATTTATATGTATTGGCTTAGCTGACACTTTTATCCAAAGTGACGAAATAGGTCAACATAACTGGTTTGGGAGACTGTTTGGGAACAAATGTGACAGGACAAGGTGACAAAATTGACCATCATAAATAAGAAAAGAGACCAAGACATAACGCAACTTCGGTTAGACAGAAATTCATCCAACTAAAGAGTCTTCAGATGCTTAAAGGGGTCAGAATTTAGAACGGAGGTGGGCAGCCTGTTACACCAGGTAAGGGATCATACAGTCATATGAAAAAGTTTGGGAACTCCTCTCAGCCTGCATAATAATTGACTCTCCTTTCAACAAAAAAAGATACTAGTGGTATGTCTTTTATTTCCCAGGAACATCCGAGTACTGGGGTGTTTTTATGAAAAAAGATTTTTAGTGACGCAGCATTTAGTTATGAAATTAAATCAAATGTGAAAAACTGGCTGTGCAAAAATGTGGGTCCCCTTGTCATTTTGCTGATTTGAATGCCTGTCACTGCTCAATGCTGATTACATGGCTGGATGAGCTCGTTACGCCTTGAACTTCATAGACAGGAGTGTCCAGTCATGATTAGTAGAAGATATTTAAGGTGGTCAGTTGAAAGTTGTGCTTCCTTCCCTTTGACTCTCCTCTGAAGAGGAACAGACAGCATGGGATCCTCAAAGCAACTCTCCAAAGATCTGAAAACAAAGATTGTTGATCTCCTGGTTTAGGGAAGGCTACAAAAGCCATCTCAGAGGTTTAAACTGTCAGTTTTAACAGTAAGGAATGGAGTCAGGAAATGGAAGGCCACAGGCACAGTTGCGGATAAACGCAGCAGGTCTGGCAGGCCAAGAAAAATACAGGAGCGGCATATGAGCAGGATTGTGAGAATGGTTACAGACAACCCACAGATCACCTCCAAAGACCTGCAAGAACATCTCGCTGCAGATGGTGTATCTGTACATCGTTCTACAATTCAGCGCAATTTGCACAAAGAACATCTGTATGGCAGGGTGATGAGAAAGAAGCCCTTTCTGCACTCACGCCACAAACAGAGTCGCTTGTTGTATGCAAATGCTCATTTAGACAAGCCAGATTCATTTTGGAACAAAGTGCTTTGGACTGATGAGACAAAAATTTAGTTATTTGGTCATAACAAAAAGCGCTTTGCATGGCGGAAGAAGAACATCGCATTCCAAGAAAAACACCTGCTACCTACTGTCGAATTTGGTGGAGGTTCCATCATGCTGTGGGGCTGTGTGGCTAGTTCAGGGACTGGGGCCCTTGTTAAAGTAGAGAGTCGGATGAATTCAACCCAATATCAACAAATTCTTCAGGATAATGTTCAAGCATCAGTCACAAAGTTGAAGTTACGCAGGGGTTGGATATTCCAACAAGACAATGACCCAAAACACAGTTGGAAATCTACAAAGGCATTCATGCAGAGGGAGAAGTACAATGTTCTGGAATGGCGTCACAGTCACCTGACTTGAATATCACCGAAAATCTATGGGATGATTTGAAGCAGGCTGTTCATGCTCGGCAGCCATCAAATTTAACTGAATTTGAGAGATTTTGTATGGAAGAATGGTGAGAAATACCTCCATCCAGAATCCAGACACTCATCAAAGGACGCGTCTAGAGGCTCAAAGGAGCAAAAGGAGGCTCAACTAGGTATTGGTGTCATATCTCTGTTGGGGTGCCTAAATTTTTGCACCTGTCTAATTTTGTTATGATACATACTGCATATTTTCTGTTAATCCAATAAACTTAATGTCACTGCAGAAATACTACTGTGTCGATAAGGCATGTCAGATATTAAAAGGAAGTTGCTACTTTGAAAGCTCAGGTAATGATAAACAAAAATCCAAAGAATTAAGAGGGGGTCCCAAACTTTTTCATACGACTGTAGAGGTGGCATCACCAGACACCATTCATCAGCAGACCTGAGAGGGTGAGAAGGAGCACAGTGTTACAGAACACAACTCCTTACTTACCAGGAATAATCAAAACCATTAGAATATACACATGTAAACACCTTCACTGAAGTGTGAGAGGCCATAGTAGTGGACGCAGTAGAAGTTTGGTCACATGCACAGGGTACAGGGAAATTCTTACTGCCATGTCCAAGCAACATGCAACCAGTCGCCACTCTCTTGTGCCATGAGAAACAAGACAGCATTAAAAGACAGGACTTCATGGTAATTTACTAATGTAGTGAGAAGTCAAGTAAAATGACAACTTTGATTGGCTAACTAGAAAGATTACAATATGCAGGCTTTCGAGGCAACTCAGGCCCCTTCTTCAGGCAGATGTAATACAGAAACTGAAGTTCCTTGTGTTTATATGCATGCTAGGAAAAATGACAACATTAGAAAACCTTTAAGTGAGTCATCTTAGGTGGAAAAAATTAATAGATCTCTTCAGGCTAAGATTCATTTAGCAAGAGAGGAGAACAATGTAGAGTCAAGATCTTTGGATAAGATAACTAGCAAGAGAGGAGAAGGGTTACCAGCAGAGGAAATGAGTACAAGAAACGATGAAGTCAAACAGAAAAACTGTCAATCAGTTACACAGCAATGACATACAAACTTTTAACATGCGACAAGAAACGTAATGTACAGTTGTACATCTTCCGCAGATAAAATTAGACACCAAAGGAGATCTTGATATGCCATTTGTATTAAAACGTTTCCCGTTACAATAGCTTTTGCTATGACAATTAACAAATCACAGGGACAAACATTCAAAAAAAGTCGGTTTATTTATTAGAGAGAAAGAAACGATATTCACTCACGGGCAGTTATACGTGCATTGTCACAAGGACAGTCCAAACACGGAATCAAAATTCAATGCAATATTGACAAAAAAAATTGTTTTTACTGAAGTTTTACAGTAAAAGTGAAAGTTTAAAAAATTTGCGTGTTAATTTCAAAACCAAACAGAACGAAAACGTATAACACAACATGAAAAATAATTTTCTTTCAAAATATTACGCTTTACTATTTTTACTATGGTTAATTACTTGCTGTAATGTAAAACAGTTAGTTCTATTATGCATACCCATGAAAATAATCTGTTTAAATTGTACATCTGCTTCCCCATAAGAGATCTGTGAAGTGGCCAGTGCGTAGCGCCCGTCCGGGGGATGGCGAGCGAAGTGAGCAGGGGGCACAGCCCACTAGTACTTATATACAAACTTTCTGGATGATTTCTCTGCCACATATGGTACACATGTTGAACATGATGGCGAACAGGGTGAGACATTCCTGTAAGTCATCTTGCACATATGAAGTATGTTTTGTGAATAAGTTGTTTCCGCTATTCAAATGTTAACATAATTTTGACTCGCCCTGCGTAATAAAAGAGCGCAAACAAACACACTTCTACTGTCCTGATGGTGACATTGGGCTGTGTGCTGGTGACTGTTTGAAAACAGGGCAGATGAAGGACGTGTACTAAACCTGCATCAGTACAGCAGCGGACAGTAGACGTACCTTCCTTGCTGTATTTATGTTAATGTTCTGGTAATTAGGAGTTTCTGGTGCACATAATAACATTTTTGTCTGTTAAGAGTACTAGGGTGTTGTACTATGTCAGCCATTATGGATGAAATAATAAGTCAAGCAAAATGACCCCTTTTATTGGCTAATTAAAGATTACAATATGCAGGCTTTTAATGCAACTCAGGCCAGATAAGGCAAGATAAGAAAAGCTTCCATATTGTAATGTTTTTAGTTGGCCAATTAAAGGGGTCATTTTGCTTGACTTCTCACTGCTTGTTAAGAAAAATTCAACATTTTTGGCTCGATTTTTCCAGGGGTAAACATAATGCTAAGGAGAACACTAGTGGACACAAGAGGACAGTATGGAGAGGGGAAGAGGCAGGAACACCTGGTGCCACTGGGGGGTCCCCGCACGGACAGCACCTGGATGGTGGGTGGTCACTTCCCGGTAACCCAGAAGCACTTGTGATGGATCTCTTAGAAGCCTCAGTGGGACCAGAGATCAAAGTGGCCTCGTCTGTCCTTTAAACTGAACTTATAATTAGCTGAAAGTAGCAGACAGGGGCTCAAGAGGTTGGAAAGAGGAATGAAGGAAGGAAGAAAGGAAAGTTTGGGGGCTTGAAAAGGAGAATGGATTTTTAGCAAGGTGAGCAGGGTAAGGATGCACTGCAGAAGGCAGATGGACCAGTCAGCTCCACTGGGGTATTCAGGGACCCTTTTGTATAGCTTAGCTTTTTGGTGCATTTCCTTTGCATGGATTGTGCTGTTTGTCCTGATTTTGGTTCAAAGTTCTGTTCCTTAACCTCAGGGTCTTCATTAAACAACATGAAGCTCATTCTTATTCATCGTGGCGAGGTGTTGTATGGACATGCAAGTAAGAAGTTTGGTGGGCACTGTACAGTTTTTTTTTTTTTTGTTACTGAGAGATCTTAATGCATGCAGAATGTATCAAATTATTTTAAACTAGCTGTGTAAGCCCATGCCGTAAAAAGCCCGGGCTCCCAGAAAACATGGATTCTGGCACTTCAATCAATCATATCAGTTGAGCATTAGAGGCTAAGCAAGGTAATCTTTTCTTGGCGGTTTCGTTTTGTCGAGGTGCTCGCCTCCGTTGTCTATCTCCTCAGACTTTTGTTTTACCGATGTGCTCGCCTCCATTGTCTATCAGTGGCTAAGCGAGTTTCTCTATCCACAGAGGTTTCATTTTGTCAAGGTGCTCGCCTCCATTATCTATCAGTGGCTAATCAAGTCTCTATCTCCTCAGAGGTTTCATTTTGCCAATGTGCTCCCCTTCATTGTCTATCAGTGGCTACGCGAGGATCTCTATCCTCAGAGGTTTCGTTTTACCGATGTGCTCGCCTCCATTGTCTATCAGCGGCTAAGCAAGTTTCTCGCTTTTCTTGGTAGTTTCACTTTGGCGACAGTCGCTTTCTTTGAGCTTCATGCCGTACCTTCGCATTTCCGGGCCGGACAGACAGGCACACACACTTCTACGAGTAGACGTTTATATATAAGATTGTAATTCAGGGTTTTTTATCATAAAAATGTTATTTTTTCTTGCTGAAAGTCTAAAGCTAAAAAAAAAAAATAATGGTGACCTATGGTGCCAGACAATCCGTTCTAATGGCTTCCTGAATATCTGACCCACGGTGGGCACTTTACAAAGGGAAAAAACAAAATTTTGCTGTGCTGTGGGTATGCAATGCAGTGCAGTGAAGTTTTGTAGTTAAGGGCCATTTGGTATTTCACATCACTACATGATGATTTCTTTTATTTGCTCTTTTGTCTTGTCAAATGCAAGTCCAGTAGCGCTGGTGAAGTGTCCTTTTCTGATAATTATGGGCAAATGTGTGCTGTGCCTGAGAATGAAAACAGCAAACTGAGCACACTGCTAGGGCTTGAAAAAGGGGGCCAGGAGATAACAGGATGAGAACACGTTATTCAAAAGTCAAAACCATAACGAAACATGAAATTCTAAAAGGGAACAGAAACTGGTCGGAAAACTCGCAAATACATTTAAGGAAATATTCGTAAACTCAGACAATCCAGAAGTCTCAACCTGCCACCCTTTATGCCTTTGATCCCAAATGTCACCCAATGCATGACTCCAAGGGTCACCCATAGCAGCTGTCACTGCTAACCTGCAAAACATGACATCCCAGGAAGATGCAAAATATTTTTTTAGAACTCTAAAATGGCTCAATCCCATAAAGCTAATAGCAGATGTTAACTTCAGCAACACAAATTGTTATGATTTGTGGTCCTTACTAATTTTTATTAGTTTCTCCATACTATTTTCATGCTGTGTGGCGAGTTGAGACCCCAAATCCAACAATTTCTTTTGCAGAAGTTAACATCCAAAGGTCCAGTGAAATTAAAAGCACAGAAATAAAAGTGGGCACTGATTTATGTCCAGGATTAAAATACTGTCCTGTAATGTGCCCCGTCACCCCTTCTGAGCCCCTGCGCACTTAAAGGTCTGTGCATGTCACAGTGCTGTGCCTCCATGCAGAAGTGGCACCAGTGGGCCATGCTGTGGATTTAGAAAGCTGGCATGTGGAAAGAAAAACTGGACAAAAAGCCCAGAAGACCAGTGGGGTACATGCAAACTCAACACAGACAGCAATCCACCCACAGTGCCTTCAAGCCCACTGACCTGGAACTGAGCGGGCAGCACTGACCAATGCACCACCAGCACGAGCCTCTTATGAAAATATGAAAGCTGTACACTGTGAATTATCACACCATTGTGATTTACAAGTCAAAAATGTCACCTGCATAATTAAGAGGGAGCAGAGAGTAGAGTAGGACCTCTTCCATCCTAAGGGGTGCCAACGCGTGGGAAATTTGTGCTGGCGATTCTCGTAATCTGTAGCTCTTAATGGATGCCATGATTAAGCAGAATGGCGTTTCTCAACCTTTATGGCGTCATGACCCAGATTTTCCTCTCCAAGTGCGTTTGTGATGCAGGGAAGGGGGAGGTGAGGGAGGGGGAATCCCCCTTTGATGAATCAAGTGTGACCATCAGAGCGAGGGCTGACTCGCCTCAACCAGCAACGGCAGCTCACAACAACACCAGCGCCAGCTCTACTCTGCTGTAGAGCCCTTCTGGCATTTTTCCTTACAGGACTGAATCTGTCATGAAGATGACGGGACGCTGAATGCTGTGTTTGGTGTTGCTGCATGAGGAGGCCACCGTCATTTACACCGACATCACAGACTGTTTACTTTTCAAAGAGAAATACAAGCGTAACGCACCATAAACTGAGCAGGTGGGACACCAGAAACCTGGAATAAGCACATAGATAGCACGTCACCGACTAACCCAGCCTTTCACATCTTTGGGATTTGGGAAAGTCAAGTCAAGTGAAGTCAGGGAGCATGCACTGGTACCGCGCGTTGCTGCATCCACTACACGTCGAAAAAACTTGGGATCCCGGTTTGCAACCCTCCAGGCAGACACGCGGCCCAGTCCCACCCTATATCTGCCGAAGCCAGGTGTTACGTGGACTACCCCTTGGCCTGGTCCAGCCACTCGGGCCCCCAACAATTAGGATCTTATGAGCCGGATCACCCTCGGGGAAACGTGCCACATGGCTGTGGTGCCGTAACTGACGCTCCCTCACAATGCAGGTATGTGCCTCATTCGGGACTCCATTAGCAACACAAAGTCACACCAACGGTACCCAAGGATTTTCTGGAGAGACGCAAGGAGTCCAGTCTTCATCTCAGGTCACTGGTCCTTGTCTCGCAACCATATAGCAAGACAGGAAGCACCAGGACTCTAAAGACTTGGACCTTCGTCCTTTTGCAGCGATACCAGGAGTGCCACACACCCTTTTATAGTGACCTCATGACCCCTCCCCATGCTCCCCCCAATCCATCTACTGATTTCATAGGAAGAGTCACCCAAGAGACGTGAATGTCACTGCCGAGTTCAGTAAACCTCTCGACCAGGTCGACACTCTCTCTGCAAACAGACACACCGATGATGGCCGTGCCCAAGAAGTCATTAAAGGCCTGGAAAGAAAAAAAAAAAAACACAACTCTGGTCAGCACCAGAATGTGAGCTAATGTCACCATGCCACCCCAGTTTGCACCGTGGTGGGCACAGGGCTGCAACCAACTCTGCATGGCAAGGACCACTCGCACAAGGTCAATGTGGTTTCCCCAATTAACCCCACATTCACAAGTTTGGGAATGTGAGAAGTAAATCCACGCTGGGGCAGGGAGAAGACACAAAATCTGCACATGCAGTGTAAGGGCTGGGGATTTGAACGCACAGTGCTGGACATGTGAGGCCGTAACACTAACCACTGTGCCCCCCATCAAACAGACACGCGTCTCACAGTGAGCTCACCTTACACATCAGGCATTAAGTGTAACTTAAAGATCTTTAGGGTCATTTATCATTCAGTGGATTCAGTAAGTATTGAGACCCCCTCACCTTCTGCACACTCTACTGTGTTGTTCATCACGCTAAATGAAAAAGTGTTTTCGAAAAGCTTTGCAGATTTATTAAAAGAATCAAAACCTGAACTCTCTCCTTCCTATAAGTATTCAGACCCTTTGCTGCAGCCCTCCAGATGGTGCCTGGGTGGCTCTCTTGTTTGCTCTAATTCTCCTTGAAGAGTTTCTGAAACTTGATTGGAGTCGGACCAGTGGCAGAGTCAATTGAGTGGACATGTCTATAATTCACACTGCACGTCAGGACAAAAATCAAGCCATAAAGTTTAAGGAACTCTCTGCAGACCTCCAAGATCAAATTGGGGTGAGGCACAGATCAGGACAAGGGGATACAACCATCTGTAAACCGCTGAGCTTTCCCAGGAGCGCAGCGGCCTCAAGAATTGTGGAGTGCAAGAAGTTTGGAGCCACCAGGACTAACTGGTGTAACTTGGGTTTGTGGGGGTGACTAAGAACTCAATGGTCACTCTAACAGAGCTTCAGAAGCCCTCTGCTGAGATGGAAAAACCTGTAAGAAGGACGACCACCCCAGCAGCACTCCATCAATTAGGCACTTATGGCAGAGCGGGCTAGACGGAGGCCACTCCTGTGTAAAAGGCAAGTGACAGCCCAGTTGGACTCTGAGTGCATGAGGGAAAAATTCTGTGGTCTGATGAGGCAGAAATTAAGCTCTTTTTGGGAACAACTCCAGGCACTGCCTAATACCATCGCCAAGATGCAGCATCACGTTATGGGGGTGCAGGGACAGCGAGACTGGTTGGAATTGAGGGCACGATGAATGCAGCGAAAGTAAGAAAGGTCCTTGAAGGACAACCCGCTCCGGAGTGCACACCACCTCAGACTGGGGTGACGGTTCACCTTTCATCACGACGATGACCCGAAACATACAGTCATGACAATGCAGGAGTGGCTTTGGGACAAGTCTCGGTGTGTCCTTGAGTGGCCCAGCCAAAGTCCAGACTTGAACCCCTTAGACCATCTGCGGGGAGACCTGAAGGTGGCAGTTTACAGACACTTCTAATCTCGTCCAACAGAGCTGTCAGGAAAAAGACTCCAGGGGTGCAGAGCTTATTCAAGAGCAAAGACATGAAACTGGAATGGCTGGCAAAAGGGCTTTTAGAAAATTAAGGGTGTGAATACTTACAGGGACGGGAGATTCCAGTTTTTGATTTTTAGTAGTTCTGAAACCTTTCTGAAAACATGTTCTCACTTTGTCATTATGGGTCATTGAGTGTAGACTTATGGGCAAGAAGGGCAAATTGATCCATTTCAAATGAAATGTACAACACAACAAAGTGTGCAGAAAGTCAAGGGGTCTGAATGCTTTGTGAATCCACTCCATAGGGCCTCTTAATACTAATTAATGCTAATAAACTAATTGTCTATGGAGAATAAGTAGGTAAACATTACAGATGGGGTGGCACGGTGGTGCATTGGTAGCACTGCTGCCTCGCAGTAGGGACTCCTGGGTTTGCTTCCCGGGTCCTCCCTGCGTGGAGTTTGCATGTTCTCCCCGTGTCTGCGTGGGTTTCCTCCCATAGTCCAAAGACATGCAGGTGAGGTGCATTGGCGATCCTGAATTGTCCCTAGTGTGAGCTTGGTGTGTGGTTGTGGGTGTGTGTGCCCTGCCTGGGATTTGTTCCTGCCTTGCACCCTGTGCTGGCTGGGACTGGCTTTAGCAGGTTGGGACTGACTGACATTACGGTGCTTACACCGTCTGTTCTCCTAAACCCACTAATCGTCGTCCCTTTTCCTATTGCATCGCGAGTACGGCAAGGACCACCCGGGGGAGTAAATGCTAACATTAATTTTATTTTAATTTTTTTTTTTTTCATTTTTATAACTATTTAATTTAATACTGTTTCTTTGTATCAGTATACTGCTGCTGGATTATGTGAATTTCCCCTTGGGATTAATAAAGTATCTATCTATCTATCTAGAAGACGTGCCCATCCACTGCAGGGCGTGCTTACCCGCACTGAGCCGGCTTAGAGCCGCAAAGCAGCCTAATGTGGGCATTCTTCAAATGCGGTGGGAGAGTCCACACACGGAGACAATGTGCACTCATCAAACACAAGGACAAGGCGTTTCACTGAGACTGGGAGGCAGCTGATGCTTTGATGCAAAACAACGCTGCCTTTGTTTTCACATCTCTACATCAGGAGCAGTGGCAGCAGGTGAAAGGAGTCCATTAGGGTCACACAGTAAGTTGATCAATCAGCTGTTTTGTCATTATAGATTGCACATTTTACAGAAGAGAAGATCATAAAGCATGCTAGAGGCCCAGTACAACTGTCAGCTCACTTCAGTCATGAACCCTTTCATTTTAAACTGTATAGAACCTTCCATGGTGAATAACATCACAAGGAGGTACAGACCATTACTTCAACATGGGGAACGATAAATAACTTAACAAGGTTACAAAGACTGAGCATCAGGCACAAGGCAGGGACGACACCTGGACAGGGTACCAGACCATCACATAGTGAACACACACACACACACTAAAGCCAATCTGCCAATGCCAATCTACCTAACCTGCATGTCTTTGGACTGGGGGAAGAGACCAGAACTCCTAGAGGAAACCCATGTGGACACAGGGAGACCATGCACACTCCATGCAGGTTGCACGTAGGATGTGAACCCTGGTTTACTTACTGTGAGGTGGCAGCACTGCCACCACTGAGCCAGCGGCCCTATGTTACATTACACAAGAGAGGCCAACTCTAATCCTGGAAGGCTACTGTGGCTGAAGAGTTTCCTTCCTCCCACTTTCCACATCAATGAGCAATTTATGATGTTAATGGACTTATTTTCCCTTCATTTTAATTGACTTGATTTTTAAGTTTTAACCCTCTGAATTAGTTCATTTTTTTTCCTTAAATGGCACCCAACCAGAAATGAGAGGTGAAGTGAGTGATCCAACAGATGACCAGTAAGTCAGTACCTGAAACTCCAACCAATGCCTTTATTAGAAAACGATTCTTGTTGTTTATTAAACCCGTTATTTAATTCCAAGGCCTGTTTGTGTTCTCATTCTGCCACCAGACATTTCCAAAACTGTTACTTTTCTTTTTTCTAAGAACATCACCAAAATGTTTTGTGGGCCTGCACAGATCACCTTTACGGAGACCTTCACCATACTTTACTTTCAGATATTGTATGGCGAGCACAGGTTAGCTGGTCATGTGTTGGCTCATTTTGTATCTCATTATTTTTTGGCTGCTAATTACGAAAAAAGAAACAATTAAGGAGTCAGAGTCTTAAATAGGAAGCCAATGAAATGAAGGCAAAATAATTTTTTATGGGGAGCAATAATTAAGAAAACGGTTAGAATAAAAACCTGAAGCCACTGTGGCCCATCAGGATTGAAGCTGAACACCCATGAAATATCTCTTATATAGATTTCTCTTCTGGTTCATCCTGCTTCCACTTCAAAACCGGTCCCACCCACACAGCATTTCTCGATTCCTATTCGTCCTCTTCCAAACCCTTCCCCACGCTGCCTGTGGCCTCCCATACACCTTGCTATTTTCATTATACTGCGATGGTTGTTTCCTAAGCCTTTGTTATAAAATGAACAAGAGTATCTTCTCTGCCGACGGGTTTTTGTACAACGTCATCTCTATTCCGGGATTTCGCAACTGCCTGTTCCTATCAGTGGGTTATTTCTTGACACAGATCGTCTCCAGCAAAACACCTATTTATAACTGCGTCTTTCAAGAAGTATTTCTTTCTACTTGATTACTGAATTCCTTTCTCACCGTTTTCCGTTCCTATTCTTACACCACCGTATGCTATGGCGGGCACCGGCTAGTTATATTGTATTATATTACTATTTTCTAAGCCCGCTTATTCCTCAGCAGGGTCACGGGGGGGCTGGAGCCAATCCCAACACGTATAGGGTGCAAGTCAGAAAGTACCCTGGACAAGGTGCCAGACCATTACAGGGTGAACGCACTCAGAAACACAAACAAACACACACCACACATCCACTGGGGGCGATTTAATGTCACCAGTCCACCTAACCTGCATGTATTTGGGCACTGGGAGGAAACCCCCAAAGATACAGATAGGTACTTGTAACCTGTGCCACCGTACTGCCTTAAATTGTGTTTTATCATATTATAAGAGATGTTTAACTCACATCAGGGTGACAGGAGACCGCAGTCTATCTCAGCCCCACTGCATGCAACGCTAGAAATGACCGCGGACAGGCCGACAGTCCATTGCAGCACAGGTGTTATATTCCATTATTATATTTTCACTAGGGGACGTCACTCGCCAACCCCCCTGCCTGCGTTACGCACCAGCAACATCGCATCTCTGCCACTCGCAAACAACAAATCTTTTAATTCTCGCAGATACACCTCTTCACTACTTTTCCTTGATGGCAACATGAATTAGACGATCTACAAGTCTCCAACTTGAAGTTTAAAAAGCCAAACAATATCTACATACTTCTGTCATATCACCTATGCCCATATATTGAATCTCTTTTCGCTTTTACCTTTTCATCAATATCGCATTGAATTTTGATTCAGTTTTTGGACTTAAATCGTGACAACGCAATGTATACCTGCCCGTAAGTGAATATCGTTTCTTTCTCTCTACACGAACTGTGTCTGACAATAGCATTCACACAAATCAGAAATAACTGAACCGTGTGCGTGGTTGTAAATGGTTTAGATGTGGGCAGGACTATTACAAATCTCATTGCATAAACTCTCATGTTGCGGGGCTTGAAATTTTCTCTCACGGGAATTCAGTTTCACCAAACATCAAATCTTTTAATTCTCGCGGATACGCCACTTCATTGGGAAGAAACACAACTCTTCCCTGATGGCAACACGAATTAGACGAGCTACACATCTCCGACTTAAAGTTTAAATCTGAACAATATGTTCGATATCTTTTCGCTATTCCGTTATTTCACCGAGTAATAATTTCCATTTGTTAGTGCTATTGTAATCTTGACTATCATTTTTTTGAGACTTTCGAATTTTCATACTTTCATTATTTCTAACCTGCTCTGCATGTGTACCGCGCCATGTTCTTGAATTCTTTACGAGTTCTACTTTGTCATCTACTCTTTGTCTTTTATTTCTGGCCCCGGGGTATGGTGAAATCTCTTGGCTCAAAGTCTTGTCTCGCGGGACGTGAAAGTGTCTCTCCAAAAGATCAAGTCTCATCGCAGGATAAAAAGTCTCGTTTGCCAAGATTTTTTTATTATAATAGAGAGACATATACTGTATATGTATGTACAGAGCTTATATATGCTACATTGATTGTCCTTCATTAGCGGAGTATAACCTAATGATCTAACATTATGTTCTTAAACCCATTTAATCCAAATCAGGCTTGTTGGGGGGCCTGAGTCTATCCAGGCAGTATGGTCTGCGAGGAAGGAATCATCGCTGGGTGGGCTGTCAGTCCTCTGTATGACACATGATCGCTATTTCTCTTAATGTAATTAGCGTTACTCTGTTTGTATATTTCCTTTAGTTTATAGTGAACAATATCCCAGAAGTTAAAGAGCCGGACCTAGAAATGTTGTTGTACTCGACATGCAGTTTAGATTCATGCGGTCCTATTGAGTGATTTAGTAAACAGATCATCTTGTATGCGACTTTATTTGGTTTACACATAGTTAGTTTATTTGTATTTGTTATTTATGTTAATATGTAAAAAGTATACACAGTTAAAGCTCAATATCTCGAAACGTAATTTCTGTTAGACCTACTGTAAATATATACTATATATAATTTGTATATCAAGCAATGTATATAAAATATGTTAATGAAGTATCTATACTAATAAAAGG
Organism: Polypterus senegalus; assembly: GCF_016835505.1. NCBI lineage: Eukaryota > Metazoa > Chordata > Cladistia > Polypteriformes > Polypteridae > Polypterus > Polypterus senegalus. The sequence goes on from NC_053171.1 coordinate 11,128,658, forward strand.
CAAAGCCCTCACTGACTGACTCACTCATGACTAATTCTCCAACTTCCCGTGTAGGTAGAAGGCTGAAATTTGGCAGGCTCATTCCTTACAGCTTACTTACAAAAGTTAAGCCGGTTTCATTTTGAAATTCTACACGTAACGGTCATAAATGGAACCTACTTATGTACATACTGTATATAAGGCCATAGCCTGCAGCTCGGTTGCCGTATGAAGCGGAGTTGCGTCCCTCATTGTCATGCCTCCCACGTAATTGAGTGCCTGCCCATATAAGGCCATCCATCAGCAGCAATCCAATAGACACGCTGCCGCTAAATATTCACGGATGAAGGGCTGTGCTTATGCAAACGAAGATGAGATAGTCAGGGATAGACTAGTGTCTGGCACAGACTTAGTGAAAGTGTGAGAGAAACTTTTAAGTGCCGGGTGTTAGCTAACATTAAATAAAGCCGTGGACATGGCAAGATTGCACGAGATAGCACAAGCACAGCTGAGAACCTTCAATGCATGTACTCTGAGCGGCTCACGTGAACTGACTGTAAGCACAGTACACAGAGAACAAGCAAGAGTTCCAAATAGCGATGAACAAAAAACGCATTACACAATTGAGAAGGCAGCAAAAGAATATGAAGCGAGTGACGCATACAAGCATATTCATAAGTGCAGCTACTGCGGAAACGAGGCACAGTGTAAACCTTAAGTTTAAATTAAGTTCATAGACAGGCTGCCACTGCCGTTTGTCACGCCTACGACGAATACGATATTCGCGAGATACAAGTTTAATGAGAAGACGCAGGGTACAAACAAGACTTTTCATCACTTTGTAACAGAGTTAAAATTGCTGGTGAGGGACTGTGATTATGCAAACGAAGATGAGATGGTCAGGGATAGAATAGTGTTTGGCACAAACTCAGCGAAAGTGCGAGAGAAACTTTTAAGTGCCGGGTCTGAGCTAACATTAAATAAAGCCGTGGACATTGCAACATCGCAGAAACCTCTTATCTTTACAACGGTTGACAAACACGGAATGTAACTTGAACACAACACGTCCTCCAAATACGAACCTGATTGAAAGAAATAATGATAATCAAATCCTTGATGACAGCAACACTTATAACAGTCACAAAACAATTACATTGACAATCATTTTAAAAATAACGTAACATGTTTCCTTTTCTTTTTCATAACTTCTTTAACACACTACTTCTCCGCTGCGAAGCGCAGGTATTTTGCTAGTAGCTAATAATTTAATGTATTTTACACATACAATTTAAGTGCTTATAGAAAAAAAATTCCAAAGGTTAATGCTATGCAGAAAAAAAACAAAACAAAACGAAGTGAAGGTTACAAAAACAAAGTGTGTGTTGTTGAGTGCATTGTAACCTTCTTTTTAGCGTGCACATGACCGTCACTTGTGATCTCCTTTTGCAGATGCAGTCAGGCCTGCGCTGCTCACATGCTGGACGTGTATAGCGGGTGATCTACATGGCGTTACATGCTCAGACCCTAAGGCTGTCAAAAATCAGAGCCCGTTAAAGCCCATCCTTGTGTAATGCTGGGCTATACAAGAAATAATTAGTTAAGGGGGCTCCCCGGCAGCACTGGGTGCAAATTAAAAATGCCAGCCAAGTAGAACGTTGATATGTTAAGCTTTTGATGAGGCTTATAGTTGACACTGGACTGTGTCTGGAAACTAAATTTACATTCATGCAGGAGTCGGCTTTGTACGACATATTAAACTGACAGAATGACACACACACACTTGCCCAATACAACACGTCTTCTTTCTGTTCCTATACTACTGCATGTGAAAGTTAGACATTTTCCACAGCTCATATCTAAAGCTGAAGCTCTGCTATCTAAATATGATGAAACATCCCCAGACCACACCGATGTATTTCAAAGGGGATGCCCAGAGATGATTCAAGGTTATGTTGGAAAAGAGACCTGCTAATTAGAATTTCAGATAATGAATGGCAATCGGCCATCAACAAGATGCTCTCTCCATTACCTTGTTCAAAACATGGAGTAATTCAGGTATAAAGGAAAGACTGCATGCGTCTGATTAGTCCAGAACTGTGAAGAATGGCAGCAACCAGATTATACATCATCAGACCAAACTGTGAAACCCCCGGACTCATTGTTACCCCAAATCCTCCAATAGCGTTCTTTGGAGTTATACAATATGGGACATTGTGGTGAAGAGGCCATTGTGACGTTGCAGGTAGGACTGAAGGCAGGAAGCACTTTACTCAAAAGATTGTGGGAATCAAACTACCAAGTCATGGAGTTGAAGTAGAAACCTTTGACAACTTTTAAGAAGGATCTGGATGAGCTATCGGGACAGCGCATCTATTAGCTGAACAAACAAGCTTGACTGACTGAATAGTCGTGTCCAGTTTTTGTTGCTCTGATTTCCAATATTAATCAAATAAAAAGTATAATAAATATTTCAGAATGCCCATTAATGTGAATTGGTAGAACAAATTCACTGTTGGAAGTATGGACGGATGAAGATGCTAATTGATTCACTCTGACACTTCTTGCTGTCCCCAAATGGACTGTGCAGCTTTACTTGGCTATCCTCATCCTGATTGGGCGCAGGCTCTGCATGTGGCTCCGCCCCTCTGTTCATTTTTGGCATGCGCTCCACCTACTCTTTGCCCAAAGTCCACCATAATGGCTTGCATTCTGAAAGTGAGCAGGTTTCTGTCATTTTATTGAATCACTATTCAAAAGCACAGAAGGCGGGGGGGGTTAGAATATAAAAACACAATCAAATGCCAGAGCCCGTTTGCCATGCGGCCCACTTTTTAATTCCAAGCCTCTGTGTCTTTGCCATTCGAGAGCAGCACGAGTCCTGTGGCCGGCCAAGTCCTTCTTCTCAAGGAAGTGCCTCACAGTTTCAGTCTGGTCGCGAGTTTCATTTATACGTTAGGAATTTGTTCTTTTGTTCTTTATCCTACCGTTAGGATCGCCCCTTTTGTTCCCTCAGGGTTATTTTTTTGTTTTTCAGCCCATTTCATTTCTAAATTTTTTTTTTTCTTTTCCGTTTTCCCACTCTTTCAGAATTTCTTTTTATTTGGATTCAGTTATAGACTCTTTTAGTTTGGTGTTATTTTCAGAATTCCTTACAGCTTTAGTTAATCTGCTCATTTTTATTTTTGAATCAGGTTCATTTAATTTCTTTACATGTTAAACAGAATTCATTTAATCAAATTACAGACTTTTTCCAGTTTAATCCCAGACTCCTCTGTGCTCTCAGTCTCTGATTGGGACATTCCGAGACTCTGGATTAGGACGGCTCTTACACTGAGATCTCCAATTGAGACAGTCGTGTGCCCACACGGGTCTCCAAACAGACGTGATGGAATAAACAAACATATTAGCATTCAAAAATTGGAATTCTGAAATCTATAAAGCAATACCACGGAGAACAAACCCCCTGTACGAGGACACAAGAAATCTGACACACGAGAGGAGACCCTTCAGTCCAGTTCAGTGTCAGCCATGCGTTTAGCTAACAGCTAAGCTGTCCTTCTTGAAGGTTCTCAAGGGTTCAGCTTCAACTCCATGTCTCGTTAGCTTGTTCCAGGGTATCACAAAGCTGGCATAAAATGAGCCATGTCAAGTGCCAGTCTGGTGTGCCCTGCAGCGTTCTTACACAGAATACTCGCCGTATCTCACAGATCAACATCTGCGCTGTGGAAAGTAAACTTATTATACTCAAGTGCTTCATGCCTAATGTACTGTAGCTATGTTAATATGTTTACAAAGTAATAAATATAATTTGGCCAGAATGTCATGAAAATGTAAAGCAGTATTATTAGAAACTAAAATGCAGATTATAAAGGGTGGAAGTGGGCACAAAGGAAATGCCACATAGCTGAATCACTGGGGTCATGAAAGGAGCTGTGCAGAGTGTGGACGAGATGAAGAGCACGGAGCTGCCAGCCCTCCAAGGTTACTTCGACTCTGCTGAAGTCCACTAGTCTGGGTGTCTGGCCTTATGCATTATGACCTGGATCAGCACACGCAGGTGGGGTGGGGCTTAGGGGGGTGTTTGGGCTGTTACCGCCAAGCCCAAGCAAGATGCGAGGCAGCATGAAGGTCTAGGCAGTCAACGTGAGAGGCAGACGAGAGTGTGTGGAGCTGCTGGTGGCCATGCATGGCAGGTGTGGGGCGGCCAAGTAAGGAGTTAGCAGACAACATGAGTCATAAGTCCACCAATCAAGCCCACTGCCATACATGAAGTGTGCCAGTTTTCGAGTCATAAGCTGCGTCGTCATGGTCAGCTAATTCCAAAGAGTTACCTGGGGTGTGTGACGAGGACCTGAAGTAGCAGAGGTGTTATTTTGGAAAATCTATTTCTTCTAGGATGTACTGTTGTGGTGGGCTCACTTCACATTAGCGGCAGCAGCCCAGTGCTGATGTTCACTTTAATGCACTAGCGTGTATAGTTTGCTCATACAGAGCTCAATCTACGTAAATACTTACATCTTTCATCCTACCTCAGTGTAACGCGATTAATAAAACATAGCAAGCAGCAGAAGGCCAACACGTAGAGCATACGTAGCATCTGACTGATACGGAGATACCGGACACAAATACTTACCGGCCCACCAGACTCTCCCATAAAAGGGAGACCAGTTATCTTTATACTTATTTTTACCTACCAGGCAACATTAGAGTTTGGCTCAGTAGGTCCCCCTAGAGAACACAATTGACATATGTGGTGCCAGACATACATACATAACTACCCAATAAAACCATAATGTAAAAGAATACTCCTCCCATGCAAAATATGCCCTTGATAATGAAAACCAAAAGGGCAGAACACTTGGCCTTCATCAACTAAGTGATCAGTGTACCACATCATTGTGAGCCCATTACTGTTATAGCACCTTCAGCATACAAGCCTAAAATCGGCAGCCTCGGTGCAGGAGGTCATGGTGCACAAGGTGGCCGCCAACTCTGGACAGGATGCCAGCATATCACAGGGCACAGTTGGCCAAATCACAGTCACCCAGCGAACACTCCAAAATCAAAGAACAGAATGGCTGCTTATTTTCCAATATATCACTCAAAAGCTCAGATTTGACGTTTTTACAACTCTAGAAGACACCACAAAACCGTAAATGCTGCACACTTAGACAAGAAGAGCACTCCATGGGTTATAAAGGTGCTTACGTTCACCCTGAAAAATGGCCTACTCAGAAAGCCTCCAGCCTCTGTACTCCTTGGTGGGGATGGGAGCATCTAGTGGCCAGGCCAGTTTAAGCGGGCGTTTTCGGTGGGGCCTCTAGTGCTCATCATACACGTAGCAATGAGGACTTCTGGCCAGCCTGTAACTGGCGAGGTGGAGGCTCTAGTGGGCAGCTTAGGTGCAAGTAGCAAAGACAGGCCCCCTGGTGGCCAGCTTATGTACAAATATTGGAGGCCCTCTGGTGGTCCTCTTAAGGACAAGCAGCAAGGGGGCCCCTCTGGTGGTCATTTTAAGTACAAGTACTGGTGATGGCAGGGGGGGTTCTGGTGGCCATGATTAGAAGAAGTAGCAATGGAGACTTCTGGTTAATTTAGGTGTAAGTAGCCAACCATACCGCCAAGGGTGGCTACCTTAGGTACAAGTGGAGAGCAGGGTGAGGTGGGCTGCTCCAGTGGTGTTCTTAACTGGAGCCAGCAAGGGGGGCTTCTAGTGGCCATCTTAAATGTAAGAAGCTGGGGGTCCATTTAGTGACCAATTTAAATGCAAGTGGCAGGGGGGCCCTTTGGTGGTCATTTTAAATACAAGTAGCGGGGGGTGCTCTGGGGGCTCCAAAGATGGTCTTAGTAGCAAGATGTAGCCATTCTAGTGGCCATCTTAAGTGTAAGAAGCAGGGGGTCCATGCAGTGGCCAGTTTAAGTGCAAGTAGAGGGTGGGATTAGGTGCTCTAATGGGCAATTTAAGAGTAAGTGACGGGGGGAGCCCTCTAGTGTCCAGGCATTGTGGGCTCACTGCGTGGTCCTGAGCAGGCAACTTCACCTGCCAGCGTTCTCCAGGGAGGACTATGGGGACAGTTGTATCAAACTGAATAACTGAAAACATAAAAGCCCTCAATGGGTTTGAAATTCCTGGTCCATATTTTTCTTCTCTAATGGTGTGATCTACTGTACCCCCCTTTAGGAGATGGTATGTAAAACTGTAACCATTACTTTCAAAGTACAATGCATAGGCACCTTCCTGTCACACACCGACCAAACTCGCTCGTCCACAGGAAACCGGTTCTCAGTCCAAACAGACACAATTAGAGCAAATCAGTTGAAGCCCTAAGCAGTGTAGTAAATTCCACATAAATCCATATCAGGCTTATTTTTATTACAAAACTGCTAATACTGGGAATCTGAGCAGGAGTGGCTGCCTTCCAGTGAAAATCTCAGAGCGTGATGGCTGCAGGCCATCCATCGCAGAGCTGCATTCATCAGCCCATAAACCTGCGATGCTCCATGTGTCTCCGAGCATCTGTCTGGAGCGAAAAAGCCTGCAAGCAACTCTCAGCCGACAAGCTCAGGCAAGAAGAGCCCAAAGACCACAGCTGATGGGTGCAGGTCATGCCTGGGTGGGGCTGCCATCACGGACTAGAATAGAATCGCTTAATTTTTCCTAAGGGAACTTCAAGTTTCCTTTCCAGTGTAGTAAGAGCCACCCACCAGGATACACAAAGCCTCAAACTCACCGGTGCTAACTAACTCCACCGTTTTTGAAACGGTGTCACACCTGAAAAACAAATGTGCAACTAGGCTGACGAAATTTGAGGCTAACTTAAAAAAAAAAAAAGAAACATTTATCCCATTTTAATTACTACCACACCCTCGCTGCTAACTAAACACTCCAACGGAAAGCTGCGCGGGGCCGGATCGGGATCTCCCATCTTTTTAAAGGTTCGCAAAACCACACAGACGAAGTAAGCGGACCGACAGCGTAGCACAAGGTCCCAGTTTCAGATTCTACCCCCGGTTGGGCTCTGGTGGTCTCGTGATGTGTAGCCAGCCTAATAAGCTGCCTGCGCTCTTCTCACTGTAAACACCGGCATCTCCTCAACTTGTTTGGCATTTCTATATATAGAATGGAGGTTTGCACGCTTCCATGGACTAACATGGTCAACCTGTAAAGCTATCACCCTGGCAACCCCCCGAATTGATCAAGCCCTGAGATAAGGACATCATCGGGACTGGAGCTCGGCGGGTCGCCGACTGAGACACAAACAACACAACTCCGTCTTCTGTCCAGCAGTGAGGGGCATCACGGAGGGTTCAGGCCAGCAAGCAGCCAGCAGGTCAGGCGGCTGGAGACACAAACGTGAGCCCTTGGCAAGATGTCAGTGTGTGTGTGTGCGGGCTGCTGCCTATTTAACAGGGTCAAAGTCCAGGAGTAAATCAGCGTGTAGAGCACGAGCAGGGGGGAACAGAAAGCGCTGTGGTGTCGGAGGTGTTCCGCCTGACCCCAGCATACAGCAGATGTCAGCCACGAAGGGAGAGAAGACTTGAGGAAGACAATCTGGATTGCGACCCGGGGGGGGGTTGAGCGTTATTCGGGTGTGAGTGCACGTGCAGGTAGAGGAAAGCCTGGCATTGCGCTGCATCCCAGGCTGGCAGGCAAACGGAGTAGTAGAAGTTAAAGAAGGACAGACAGACAGATTGACAGACAGGGTCGGCTACCGGACGCTTACCTCGTCCACGGTGAGCGGCATGCATATTCGGTACTCCTTGAGCAGCATAGCTGTCGCTCGGTAGGGCGCCGCTTCTTTCTTTCGCTCGCTCGCTCTCGTTGCCTTTCTACTTAAAAGTTTCCGTGTATAGCAGCAGTGCTGTGGGTTTCGCTATCTAACCAGAGCTGACATGTTGCCAGTCCCTTTTACTTCCACACACACACCACTCTCTCTCTCTCTCTCTCTCTCCGTGTGTGTGTCTTTCACACAATCATCGCGCCATTAGCTCTGTCGTTTGCTAGCTGTTAAACCCACTCGCTTGCCTCTCCGTTTCTGTGCCTATCCGTACCGATCCTTGTCTTTCTGCTTTGAAATTCCTCCACTTCCTCAACACCTTTGTTGGAACACGCCCACTGGCAAGGCCCCGCCCATCCACCTACGACCACACCTTCTCCGCGCCGCGCGGTCAGCTGTTAACCCGTCGAGTGCTCTCGACTCACAGGCGGCATTTGTTTTCACGATTATTTGTTGAATACTCCGCGGACTAGAACGCCTTCAGTTGGGTGCGTTTTGAACGAACTTATGCGATGGTGACAGTCAATTAATTCTTGGGAACAAATAATTAGCTTCATATGGAGAAACCTGTCCGGCAAGAAGGCGCAGCGCAGGTGAACTGCCTCGGAAGCGATGGGCAGCCTGGCAGCTCCCAGTTGGTGGCTACAGCACTCCTAAATAAAATGGCACTTTATGTCTGGTTCGTTGTTGAGCCACTGCTTGACAAAGACCCATTTCATTTTGGGGTGTGTGAGTTGCATATGAAATTGGCTCTCTAGTCTTTGAAAAGATTCCTAATATGAAGGCTAACATGCGGGACGCTGAGAGGTCAAGAAGACCTGAACTTAACCTGTGGCGTTGTGTGCAGCGAGTCCTTGAAAATCAGGAAGCCAATGGTGTTTCACAAATCTGCTATCATCTGTTCATGGCTGTTTATGGAGCCTGATGCAGATCTAAATAAATAAAGGATCCTTCTAGAACTTTCATATGGATGACTCTTTCGGAAACCAAAAATGGTTCCCTTATTTCAGGGGCGTTTCTTGGATGTGATGGTATCAGCAGTGCTTGGCGTGGAACCAAATTAATGACAGTACTCTGTTTATGGCAATACACTAGCGTTCAATCAAAGAGCTGGGGTACATGTGAAAATGTACTGCAGTGGGTATCAGGGTCTTAGCCCCCTTTGCTGATGTTTTGTTCTGCTTTGTGATGCAGTTTAAGTGTTTCAGAACTCCTTAGCCAAATGTCCAGCAGGTGTATTTAGATAAAAGACTGTGGTTTTGACTTCACCAACTTACATAACATGTTGTGAAAAGTGTGGGCTGGGACAGGGATTTGTCAATCGTCATGGGGGAGGCACCTTACAACCTTACGGTTTTATGTTCACTGACATATAAGTATAAAAATACATACACAACAGACGAAAAGACCAGGCACTTGGCACCATATATTAGTATATTAGGGAGTTAAGCCTCCGAAGACCCCCTGCTGCCTACACTACTGCTCTAAGGTATTGCTCTGAAGAAACTCTTCAACGTATTTATTTTTAAGAGTGTAAGCAGCAAGAGCCCTTCTAAAGTCATAAGCCCACTGGCCAATTCTATTACCATCTGTTCACGGCTATTTGCAGTGTGTGTTAAGATCTAAAGGCACCGCACGTTTGAATGTTTGTGGACAACCTGATCGCCGCACCTACAGTAGATTCATAAGGTACCGAGACCCCTTCACTCTCTGCACACTTTACAATGTTGTAAATTCAGATTTACATGGATGAATCTGGTGGTACTTTGGCGCAGTGGTAGCATTGCTTCCTCGCAGTTAGGAGACCTGGGTTCGCTTCCCGGGTCCTCCCTGCGTGGAGTTTGCATGTTCTCCCCGTGTCTGCGTGGGTTTCCTCCCACAGGCCTAAAAAGACATGCAGGTTAGGTGCATTGGCGATCCTAAATTGTCCCTGGTGTGTGCCCTGCGGTGGGCTGGCAAACTGCCCAGGTTTTGTTCCTGCCTTGCACCCTGTGTTGGCTGGGATTGGCTCCAGCAGACCCCCATGACCCTGTAGTTAGGATTTAGCGGGTTGGATAACGACTGACTGGATGAATCTGACGGTTTTTTGCACATCAACCTGCATTAAGTCACCCATAATGAAAAAAGCAAAAGCATGTGTTCAGAAAGGACTGCAAATTTATTGAAAATCGAAACTCGAAATCCCTAATTTTTATATAAGCATTCAGATCTTTAATTCAAGATGAGTCTAAGTGCAGCCCACAATAGGTGTGACGTACATCACGTAACGCTGACAACATCACTGATCACCCACAGCATCAGTCGCAAAAGTTACCCATAGTGTAACTGGGATTTCGATGGGCGTTTTGTGACTGACCATGAGGGCATTACGTGATGTTGGGGTGTTAGGTGACTGACCTCATAGATAGGTATTGCAGCTGTAATTACACTCTTTTGCTTAATTCAGTAATGTGTGTCAGAAACCCCTTTGGCAGTAGCTGCGGCTTTGAGTCTTCTTGGGTAAGTCTCTACAGGCTTTGCACACCTGGATTTGAGCTTTTTATTTATTTATTTAAATCAAATCAGATATGTCTCATTCCTACGAGTATTCACACCCTTAATTCAGTACTTTCTACAAGCCCCCTTTGGCAGCAATTCCAGCTCCAAGTCTTCTCAGGTTAAACGCTGCAAGCCTGGCACACCTGGAGTCTTTTCCTGGCAGATCCTCTCCAACCCTGTTAGATTAGGTGGGGAGCGTCTGTAAACTTCAGGTCTCCCCAAACGTGTTTTCTGGGGTTTCAGTCTGGGCCACTCAAGGACACTCCGAGACTCGTCCCAAAGCCACCCCAGCATTGTCCTGCCAATTTCTTCGGGTCATTGTCGTGATGATAGGTGACCCGTCGTCCCAGTCTGGGGTTGGTGTGCTCTCGGAGGCGGGTTTTGTTTAAGGACCTCCCTGTATTTGGCTTCACTCATCCTTTCCTCAATTCCGTCTAGTCTCCCTGCCACTGAGAAACAAACGCCACCGTGCTTCATCGTAGGGATGGTATTAGGCAGGTGATGAGCAGTGCCAGGTCTTCGTCAGACACCATACTTGAAGTTCTGCCCAAAGCGTTCAATTTTTTGTCTCATCAGACCAGTGAATTTTCCTTCTCCTGCTCTCAGTGTCCTTTAAACTGTCATATGCATTTCACTCAAGGGGGCTTCCGTCTAACCAGTCTGCCATAAACGCCTAACTGATGGATTGCTGCTGAGGTTGACGTCCTTCTGACAGATTCTCCTATTTCAGCAGAGGACTTCTGAAGCTCTGCTAGAGTCGCCATTGGGTGGTTGGTCACCTCCAAAAGCCTGGATATTAATATGGAGTCCCCTCTCCTCCCACTTTCCTTTCCACAAGATTTTGCAGAGTGTATAATAAAACTTTCTTTCTGGAATCTTCTTGTGGATGGTTCTTTTGGGAGCCTATAATGTCATTACTGGAAATGAATGGGACATGCATTTAAAAGTGAAGCCATGAAGCCCTTCTTTACGCTAAGAGTTGTGGGACCTTGAAACAAACTAGCGAGACTTGGATCTGATGCAGAAACCTTGAGAACTTTTAAGAAGACTCTGGGTGAGATGTTGGTACAGTTTAGCTACTAGCTAAAGAAACGGGCTTGATGGACTGAATGGTCTCCGCTCGTTTGTCAGATTCCTTATGCTCTTATCGCTCTCTGTCGCCTTTATTTCAAAGAGAGCAGAGTCGCCAATCAAACTGATATTGTAGGTCATAAATAGACACTAACATATTTACACAGCGGGCGCAACAAAACCAGTCCAACCGGAGAGAGGCAGCAACGTTTTACTGGTTGCACCATCCCATTTAATAAACTTTTACAAACTGACATTGTTCAGCCACATTTTTATCCTCCCACATGTTCATTATTCAATATTTTAACCCTTTCATTCGATTTTGGCACTCAGGAGTGAGAACCTGATCCCGGCAGCGTTAGGCTGGGACATTTGACAGGGCACAAGAACTCAAGGCAGTCAGTTTGCAGCCCTCATTTGACATAATATGTAAGTTTTGGGGGAACCGGAGAAAAAAACGAAGAATAAGTTATTGTTGTGATTGGGCAAGGCCTTCTAAAAGAAGAGTAGGTAGCAGGCCAGAATCCTAATCGGGCTAGCCCAGCAGAGGCCCACCTGAATCCAGCCACTCCTCAATACTCTCTGCTAGCTAAGCCAACAGGCCCTAAACAGGGAGAACCAGAAAATAATGCTCCTGCAAACTTATAAGAGCCCCACCTGGAGGGGGGTGACCATAAACCTCTGGGGCAAGCAAGTCATCTTTAGAAATGAAAGATTTATTTTCAAAAACATATCCATTACAAAGAAACAAATTCCAAGTGCAAAAAAAGAGGCACAAGGAGATTCCCTAAAAGGCAAAGTCCCAGCACATTCATGAAAAGTCAAAATCCTTAAGGGAAGCCAAAAAAAAAGGTCAGAATATCCGCAGGTTAACACTAAACATAAAGAGCAGAACTCACCAACACCAACTGCATACAATGTACAGTGAGGGACAGCAATTCCCATGAGCCTTTAGAGGACTGGGGGCAGACTCTCAACAGTGACAGACAGGTGGTCCTGCCTCTTGGCAAACCACCTACAAAACACAAGGGACAAGGCAGAGCATATCCTCAAATATCTCGCTGTATATAAAATCCAAAGTCTGTCTGTCTGTCCGCCTTTCACACGAGAACTACTTCACGGATTAGATCGGGCTTTCACCATGAAGTCCCAATCATGTCAGATAATGTAATAAGTGGGGGTCCCCCATAAACTCCCGATCATGTTGAATAAATTTATTAGTAAATATGAGGATTATAGCAATATGATAACTGTATACAGTCATATGAAAAAGTCTGGGAACCCTTCTTAATTCTTTGGGTTTTTGTTTCTCATTGGCTAAGCTTTCAAAGTAGCAACTTCCTGACATGCCTTATGGACACAGTCGTATTTCAGCAGTGACATTAAGTTTATTCGATTAACAGAAAATATGCAATATGCATCATAATAAAATTAGACAGGGGCATAAATTTGGGCACCCAACAGAGATATGACATCAATACTTAGCTGAGCCTCCTTTTGCTCCTTTGAGCCTCTCGACGCTGTCCTCCTGTAGCCTTTGATGAGTGTCTGGATTCTGGATGGAGGTATTTCTCACCATTCTTCATACAAAATCTCTCCAGTTCAGTTCAATTTGATGGACAGCCTGCTTCAAATCATCCCATAGATTTTCGATGATATTCAAGTCAGGGGACTGTGACGGCCATTCCAGAACATTGTACTTCTCCCTCTGCATGAATGCCTTTGTTGATTTCAAACTGTGTTTTGGCGTCATTGTCTTGTTGGAATATCCAACCCCTGCATAACTTCAACTTTGTGACTGATGCTTGAACATTATCCTGAAGAATATGTTGATATTGGTTTGAATTCATCCGACCCTCAACTTTAACAAAGGCCCCAGTCCCAGAACTAGCAACACAGCCGCACAGCATGATGGAACCTCCACCAAATTTGACAGGAGGTCGCAGATGTTTTTTTTTTTGGAATGCGGTGTTCTTCTTCCGCCATGCAAAGCGTTTTTTGTTCTGACCAAA